>NC_064832.1:57089748-57714748 GCF_024166365.1 Elephas maximus indicus
TGCCTTGTAATTAAAGTCAATGGAAAACTTTAACAATCCAATTCAGGCAGGACTACTAATGGCCCAGGCCCTTCAGGAATGAAGATTTTGGTCATACTACCAGATAAAGAGCCACGGTGAGTTGAGTTGTTTGCTGAAGACAAAGGAAATATGAAATAGGTAGTGGAAGACCATGGTTATAAGTACCAGCTATTTTTTTTTTTATGACCCTGTGACCAGTTGCAGAAATGAGGACCATAATTGTTATGAGTATTTCTTATTTATTTTATTATGAATATGTTTATATATTTCCTCACTCATCTCCTTACCTATCATATGACATAAAATACTATAAAATTACATTATTGTATTTAAGTTATAGTATATCAAGAAGAGTAGACTTCACACAAAGACTTTGAATCTTTTTCCAGGAAAAGTCTTAGTGCATTTTTAGTTATATGCAGGATGGTTGCATCATGATAGATGGAAGCATGAGTTTCTTACTGTCTTTAATTAGAGATTAAGAGATTATTTGGTTTAAGGAATTTCGTATGGATGCCATGTTGACAAGTGGTAGACCATGACAGTTAATTTATATGACTATTTGGCTAGGCTGTGGTGCCAGTTGTTTGGTGAAACACTAGTCTAGATGCTTCTGTGAAGATATTTACATGTGATTAACATTTAAATCAGTTAACCTTAAGTAAACAAGATTACCCTCCATAATGTGGTGAGTCTCATATAATCAGTTGAAGGTCTGAAAAGTAAGAACTGAGTTTTCCAGAGAGAGAAGGAATTCTGCCTCAAGACTGTAAAATATATATGTGCCAGAGTATCCAGTACACTGCCTGGTCTATGGGTTTCCAACAGAAGACAGCAGAAGTTTCTAGCCTATCACCTGACCTACCTATTTCAGACACAACATTTCCTTTCTCCAGTCTGATATCTGACTTACAATTTTGGACTTGCTGGTCCCTACAATCTTGTGAGCCTCTTCTTTAAAATTAATCAATCAATCATGCCTCAATCTCCGATTACTTATTTATATTTATCCATTTGGTTCTGTTTCTCAGGAGAACCCTGACTACTACATTCCCTAAAGGTATGCACTATCCCAGTTTATACTTTCACAGATTAATTTTGTCTGCTTTTTTTTCTTTATAAAATAAAACCACACATTAGGCACTCTTTTCTGCCTGTCTTGCTCTACAGTTCATTGCAAATCACCCCTTTTGTTGTAAATAGCAGTACATTGAATCTTAAGAGCACTTTTGAAGAATATTTAAAATGCTTCAACTATCTAGCCATTAAAAAACTTTATCCCATAATTGTGCATGTCTTTTAGTGAAAATATGTACACATTTTTGTGGGCATATACCTAGGTATTGGATTTCAAGTTATGCATATGCTCGGCTTTAATAGATATTGTCAGATATTTTTTGAAGTTCCACCAATTTATACTCCCTACAGCAATGTATCTTTGCAGTTGCTCCATATCCTTACCAAAATTTAGTATTGCAAATGTGTTAATTTTGCTCATACTGATAGCACGCAGTGGCTTCTCAGTGGGCTTGCTGTGTATTTTTTTTCTGATGACAAATGAGTTTGGACTTCTATTAATATGTTTATTAGCTATCTTTATATCTTCTTTTGTAAAGAAGTCCTGTCTATGTCTTTCCCATTTTTCTATTAGCTCAATTGTCTTTTTCCAACTGAATTCTTTTATTCTTGTATAGTCTTACTTTTCTTTCCCAAATCATATTCAGAGTTATATGCAATAATAAATCTTCATTTCCACAAGTCGCTTCTGAGTTTCACAGCTTTTGTGACATGTAACACAAACAAGGATGCCACTAGGCAATTTCAACAATGAGAATGTTCTTATTAAATACTTGCCTGTTCAAAGAAGACAGGAAATGAGAGAGTAAGAGGAGAGAAGAAAATAAATACTTAAGAAAAACTGGAAACCAGTCAAAATCAATCTGGGGAAATAGGGATCTGTAGAAATAGTAGAATTGCGTAAAGAGAGACAGCGTATCACTCGGGGGAAGGAGATATTTATGCCTAACTTTGTTTCCAAATAGACCACCAGCTCCTTGAGGAAAAGCAACCTGCTACCTCCTTCCTTCATTCCACATAGCCTCCGCTCTGCTGTTTACAGTGGTCACTGAAAAATGATATTGACTAAGCAACTAGGTTACCCAGCAGCATAAGTCTCTTGCTGAATTGCCTTAAGGTATGAATTAAAATGTAAACCTGTAAAATATCAAAAAAGCTGACATAAAACTTTTTGTTGCCAAAGATAGAAAGCAAAAAGAGCATGGCCTTAGGGTAATATACTACGCCTAAAGGCTAACTGAGTCTCCTGCCACGTATTATATTGGAGTGTTATTACATTTTGTCTATTAGAGGAATAGTGCCCCTGGGATTTTACAGGGTTTTGAACATAAATCCTTAGGCAGCTCAAATTTCAGTTGACGCAGAAGTATATACCATGGCTCTAATACTCATGAGTGGGACAAAATACCAAATCTTTTCTTGAAATGCCTAATGTGAGTGTCAAATTACCAACTTCTACCAAGCAAAAAGGAATGTTAATTAAAGGGGTCAGACATGTTCCAGTTGTTCTAATCAAAGAGAGCTTAATCCTTCCATAAGCTGGCTGGCTTTGTTGGAGGAAATACTGAACAACCTTGTTACTTTTGATAACTGTAAGCCACTGACTCATGGCCCCTTGACAGCTAGCTGAGCATGTAATAACATTTCTCTGTATTTGGGGACTGGCTTAGCTGGCTTTATAATAGATTATTGTGGATGTTAAAGTGAAATGTTAGTCTTTCTTTAAAGCTCTGTATTCCCCAGTAATTAAGGTTATAAAAAGGGCACTGAGCACAATACAGTTTCAAGGTCGACAAACTCAGATATAACAGCCTTCAGTTTGTGTAAATAAGGTATTAAGCATAGATTTATTCTGCAGTTGTGTCAGGAAAAATAGGGTTTTTCAAGAGCAATTTGATAGGAAAGTATTTTGAAGTGAATTTAAAAATTTTTTTTTTTGTTTTCCTTTTAGTTCCAAAAACATTAATGGAGAGAAGGAAAAAGCTAGTGATAGTACAGAGATAGAGGAAAAAGGAGAAAAACTGTAGTTAAAAAAAAAAAAGTTGAATGGTATCAGTTAAAAAGAAAAATCAGATACCAGACTGGCGCTTCATCTGAAGGTAGTTGAGGTCACCGAGTATAACAAGAACCTTGGAGAAATCGCAACCTTTGCCATGGAAATGTCTGCAGAGACCACACAAACAAGGATTTCACTTTAACTTTCAAGACAGTGACAGTTATTGGCTGTTTGTGTTTCTGATTCATCATAAATGGAAAAAAGTGAAAGAAAAAGTTCACCCCAGAGAGCCGCTTAACTACTTGTTTTAAAGAAAGAAATGCATTTAGTTTCATTCAACTTCAGTGTTTTGAAATTTATTCACCATTTGAATTAAATCCTTATGTTACTCATTGCAATAGGGAAAAATGTTACATCGTGTATTTCATAAGAAATACTCCTTTGTGAGGTTCAATTGCCATATAATTTGAGATGAGGAAAAAAAAATATTTTCTATGTAAGTATTTATTGTTGAGGTAAAACAATTTCTTATACAGCAAAAAGGTCCACCCTAATGGTGTAGATTTCGATTGCAGAAGGGTCCTAGAATTGGGAAAGCATAATTTATAGTGTCAGTAAGGCAATCATATTTTCATTCTACCAGATAAGATCAGGGCAGGTACTCCCCAAGGAGGGAGCCTCTTTGCTTCAATTATAAGCTGATGAAAGGGAGGATGTGCTATGCTTTATAGTGCAGACAAAATGTCACACCAGTAATTGCTATGCAAGAGCTTAAGTGCATGCCAAATAAAACCATAAATTATATTTCTCATGCATTAGGCATTAATTGTGTCAGTAGTTAAAAGAACAATTACCACATAATATCTACCTTTTTAGAAGATAGAAATAATCAAGAAAATCGTTCAGATAACCTTTTGTGAAGAATTAAGACTTCTTTTCCTTTCAAGGTATTTTACATCTTTGTGCCTATCTGCCTTCTAAGCAGAAGTCTTCATTTTAGTCTGTTCCGTTTTATCAGGATGCCATATATAATATGCTGAAGGCTTCTGAAATTTCTCAAATAAAACTATAGTTGATAACATAATGAATTCATTTAAAGTTACATTGTAGGAAGAAAAAAGAAAGGAAGTTGGTATAATCTTTAGGGAAAAAGCCATCCCAGAAATCACCCCCTCCCATTCTCTCTCCTTACAAAAATTTACTCAGTTCCTCTTTTGTAATAGTTAAAATATTAAGTAGCTGTGTACCTCACAACCGGAAAACCGATAATCTTTTCTGAGTTGCTTCTCTTGCTCTTTTCTAGATATAACCTCTATCTCACGTAGTGAGGACATGTACCCAGTCTTGGCCAAACAGAGTGCTGCTGAGGTATTGTTCAAACTGAACTTGAAGAAATGTGTTGTTTTCCAATTTGGCCATAAGGGCTGGACTGACATTGGCCACGGTCCCAGCATCATTCCAAATTTAATGCATCGAACCTAAAAGAAAACTCATTGCTATCAAGTTGATTCTGACTCCTAGCGACCCTATAGGACAAAGTAGAGTTGCCCCCATAGCATTTAAAAGGAGCACTGGGGGATTCGAACTGCGAATTTGTTGCTTAGCAGCCGAGCTCTTAACCACTGCACCACCAGGGCTCCATTTAATGTACAGATGGAAGCAAAGAGAAGGAAAACTGATAGTGCTGAAGTTCCGGAATCCAATCATCTGTAAGGTCATATCTACCACTGAACTTTCTGGGGCTCGTTTACCAAGACCTGTTGCTGAACAGAGTAGAACTGCCCCATAGAGTTACCAAGGAGCACCTGGTGGATTCCAACTGCCGATCTTTTGGTTAGCAACCATAGCTCTTAACCACTACGCTACCAGGATTTCCAGGGTTCATTTAGATGAGCTAAAAACCAATAACCCTCTTTCTATGACATTTTGGGTTTTGTTACACATAAACAAAAGAATGGTGTTTCCATAGGAACTTTTTATTTATGAAGTTACTAATAATATTAATTGTGTTAATTGCTTATGATGGCTAGTGCTTGCATTTGAATACGACTCTACCGTTTCCTAGGTAGGTTATCCTGGACAAGTGTCTAAAACTCTGTGATTCAGTTTCCTCATCAAGAAATTAGGTAATAACCATACTAAATTCAGGGAGATGTTAGGAAGATTATTATTGTTTTTGTGTGCCATTAAGTCATTCCAACTCATACTGACCCTATAGGACATAGTAGAACTGCCTAATGAAGGTTTCCAAGACAGGCATCTTTATGAAAGCAAATAACTAGGTATTTTCTCCCACAGAGCCCTGGTAAGTTTGAGCCACCTTTCAGTTATCACTCAAGTACTTAACCGTTGCACCACCAGGGCTCCTTTTATGAAGATTAAAGGAGTTAATATGTGTAAAGTACTTAAAAAAGTTCCTGAAACAGGATAATAATAGTGATAACGAGAATGATAAAATGATGTTAGGTTTTATTATGGTAATAATTTTGACCACTTTAGATGAATTACTACATTTAATCCTACCAAAAATCTATATGAAGTTGTGTTTATTCTTTTCATTTTACACATAAGGAAACTGAATTACACAAGTGGTAGCCTCAGCACTGAATCCAGATATTTAAAAATCTGGTTCTTGTTTTTTTCTTTTTGGTTCTTGTGTCCTTTCCTTTTTATCAGGCTACCTCTCATGTTAATATGAAACTTATTGTTTTCTGTATAAGGGTCTGTGAGGTAATGACTCTACAGAGGGAAATTCGGCCTTTGCCCTTGGTTCCTGAGAGATAATCTTTGGAATTTACTGTGTAATTGAGATACTTTTTATTATCTAGGCCCAAAGACTATACCAGAGACTTTTGCCAATGAGTGGGGAGCTGGCCAAGCCAGAAGGACCACCTTATAGCCTGATTTCAGCTGACCTCACAGAAGGGAGCATGATTCCATCATGCATATGCAATGAGAACACAATCATGACTATGCAGTTAAGTCATTGAAGCTTCTGGACATGAAAACTCCAAGAACTTCCTGGTTGGTAAAAGATATCAATACGCATGGGATGAGATTGTACCCTTTTTGGGACATGGGAACTCTATATTGGGAATTTTCCTAGACCTTACCACATGTGTCTCCTGTTTATGCTGATTATGATTTTTATCCTTTTGCTATAATAAATCTGTAATTGTAAGTATAATATTTTCTGTGAGTTCTGTGAGTCATTCCAGCAAGTTATCTAACTGAAAGGAGTAGTAGGAACCAGCAGATGGAAGTGAGGGAGCCCAGGGAAGCCCCTGAGCTTGCAACTGGCATGCTGAAGGGTTAATGGAAAATCCCCTATTAGCGGCCAGAAGGTCAGAAGTAAGGTAGATGTGTGGACTCCTGAGCTTGTGACTCTATGCCTATTTGACAGTCTGATGGATGGTGTTCTGCTTTGTGAGATCTGACCTAGCTCTGGGTGGCTAGGGTCAGAGACAGAAAGTGCTACGTGAGTTACTGATGTCACAGATGACTGAAAAGTAAGAGAGTGGGAATTTGATTAATCATCTCATTTTGTGGATTGGATTTATGTGGGTTTTTATCTACAAAGAGTCAGTCTTCTCTTCCTGATCATGCATTCCTTAAGGGTAGTCACTATATTAAATTCCCTTTGTGAACCTAAGCACTTAATAGCGTATACTTGTTCCTCCTCCCTCTCCTCTGACTCTTTCTCTTTTACCTCTATTCTCCTCATTTTCCCAACTCAAATATCTAATAGCAATGGCCATGCAATCCACCTGAAATGACTCTACCTGAATCTCTTGGTAGTTTTCATGTATCCCCAGAACATCTTCATATTTGCTTCCCTTCCCTATAGCCTGTTTCTGTTTCATGTAGGTGATTATGTTTTTTTTTTTTTTTTTTTTTTTAATGCTGGTCTAAATTTTGTATGGAGTTTCTGAAATGAATTATCTTTGTGTCTATAGTCTCATTCTCTTCAATCTTCATTCTTTTTGATATGTTCTGCAAAGATCATATTGTCTTTAATTCTAAATATCCAGCCTAGAACTGGGATGACTCTCTGCCTTAGACCTTTTAAACTTGATTACTAATGATTGGCCATCTTCATTTTTGATCCATATTCCTTCTGAATACTCCAAGGTAACTCCTTTACACCAGAGAGCAACACCCTTCTCCATCAAGCAACATACACACATACCAAAGAAGACCATATGAACACAAATAGCCATGAATTTTTAGTACCTATAAATTTTTTTTTTTTATAAAGCCAGAAGAATTGAGAGCAAAGGTGGCCAAGTAATATAAAACCACAGTGTGGTTCAAGGACTGAGATATAGCCAAGAAAGTTGCTAGTTACAAGTTATGCCAGTTGAGGTCACTTAGAATCATGGCTCAGTAAAGAATGTTTCATATTGTATGAGATTCTTCTTTACTTTTAGTGATTTATAGAAATGTCTTCATCAACAAACCAACTTCATACTGGGTTCAAACCAACCTCGGACCAGCAATACATTGCTGATATTTGTAATCTATTTTGAGATAGCATGTATGCTCTGTTAAAACATCTACTGTCTGGTACTCTGAATAACTGTAAGTTTCTTTTAATGATTTCATGTACTTATTTGTGATAACTGAATAAGTAAAATATCTGTATATAGCCAATAACAGACTGTATTTAATGTCCCCAAAGTATTAAGAATGTGAATCAATTCATTTTGATTTATGACTTTTAGCAATATATTTGCTTAACAGTTTAATGCATTTCCCCAGTGTAATATAATAACTATCATCATAAATATTTTCTGATTACCCCAGAAGTAACAGGTTAGAAGAATATGTAGATAGAAATTACAGCCCCTTCTCTCAAAATGTGTTAAAGTAAATAGGTAGAAAATGCAAATAAAACCTTGGTTACTTAGCTTTCTATAGGCATCATATGATTTAACAGTCATACACATGGTGTACTACTTAGAGGCTGCTGCAGGAGGGGATGTAAATTGGCATAATCTCTTGGCAACACTGTGTGGCATTGCTATTAAAGGTAGAAATTTCTATATCTTATGGCCCATCAATTACACTCCTAATTATACAACAAATAGAAATGCACAATTTTCTAAACTATACGTAAAATATTACTTGTAACATCAATATAAGAGCCCCAAAGTGCAAACAACTCAAAGTATGTCAGAGTAAAATGGAAAAATAGATTGTGGCATAGTATACTATAAAACACTAGAAAGCAATGCGAATGAAAAAATGAATACAATAAGCAACAGCATGAATGACCTTTGATTACATAATATTTAGTAAAAGAAACAGATCCAAAAAAAATACATACTGTATAGTTCTATCTATTTGTTTAAAGCTCAGACAAAACCAATCTATATGGTTAAAAGCCGGGATAATGGGTATCCTTTGGTGGACAATGGTGGTTGGAAGTATTCAGAAATGGATTTTCCAGAAAACTGAAAATAATTACAAAAGTTTATTTGGGAATTTCATTAAGCTATGCATTTATGGTTTCTTCATTTTTGGGCCTGTGCATTGCCCTTCAACAAAAAGTTTATCAAAAACAAAAAGAAGAATTAAAAATGTAGCATTAAAAAAACTGCAAGTGCTGCAAGATTTCAGAGAATGGATTACCCAGTCCCAAAGAAATCAGAGAAAGGGTTTATGGAAGAAATGCAGATTATTTGGAATCTTGAAAGAAGCATAGATGCAACTCAGCATAAATCATCTTGGTATGAGTATCAATTAGAATAAAGTTCTGATGAAAATAACAGAAAAAAAAAACTAACAAACGAAGAAGTATAGCTTAAAGAATATAGAAATGCATTTCTCTCTCTCTCAAAAAAAAAAAGAAATTTGGAGATAACTATAGATGAATTATGGAAAACCCAATACTTCCATCATATACCCAGGCTCCCATCTTCTTGTTGCATTAGTCCATGGCTTTATTTTCAAGGACCTCATGGTCCAATATGGCTGCTGGACATGCAGACTTCCTATCCAAGTAGCTGACTGGAAGAAGAAGCAAAATAAAAGGGTGGAAATAGGATTTTTAAACTGAGTCAGTTCCCTTTGAACTAGCATCCAATATGTGCCACACCACATTTCTACTTATATTTCATTGGCTCAAAGCTAATTACAAAGTACACTTAGCTGAAAAAGAGGCCAGGAAATACAATTTTTCACTGGCGGGCAATGCGCCACATTAAAAGTGAGAGTTATACAATTAATTGCGAGAGGATAAAAGAGTTTGGTATAGGCAAACATAGTTCTCTGCCAAGGTGGAAAATAACAAAATATGATTATTGCTAATTACTTGTTTGGGGAAACACCATTAAAAAAAATACACCTGATTTTGAAGTATGTAGATACAGGTCCCTGTAGTTGTAGAGAATAGTAAAATGTGGCATCAGTCATTGTGGAACAGCCTGTTTAAGTGACCATTTTTTCAGGGCTCATTTCATTTATTTTCATTTTCATTTTTACATAATCACACCCAATAAAAAGGGAAATACTAGAGTAAAAATCACATTTTTTTGGATAGCACTAAGTATTGTAAAGTAGCTTTCTAAATGTTTTGACAGTATACCTTAGTAGCATATATATATATATATATATATACATACGTTTGTAGTTTTTAGAAATTCTTACCACAATTTCTGATCAGAGATACAGATTAGGGCAATTTTCTCATATAATCTTTCTCTGAAGCTAAATGTGTTTGGAGATCATAACTATAAATGGTACCAAGAAAACGTTTATAACAACCAAACTACAGAAATATTTCAGAGGACTCTGCTGTTTCTTCAAGACTAGGGCTTCTGTTCCAAAGAGTTATCTCTGAGATGATTAAAGGATTCTACAAGACTAAATGTCGTTTGAAGACAAGAACAGTTCATTTTTATGTGTATCCAGAATCTAGCAGTGTCCAACAGTTAACACATTTTTTGACATTTGATGAAGGAATGAATTAATTAAATTGTGGTAGACTACAGACTGCTGTCCGTCAGAACCAATAGGAGTAGCCACATTAAACCGTGTTCGGTAAGAATAACCGTCTATTAAATTAAGCCACAGAAATTTTGAGATTTACTTATTAAAGCAACTAACATAACAGTACTAAGGTAAAGATCAGACTCTAAAACTAGACTATAAAATTGACTACCTAAATCCATTTTTTTAAATATAATATGCTCTCTGAAAAGAAAAGTAAAGGTAAAGAAAAGATTATGTAATATGGACTTGAAGCCTTTCATGCCCTAGCTTCTGTGCACATGACCTGTATGAGTCATTGTGTGTCTCTTACAAAAATAGTCATTAATGTATAAAAACATTCTTATTGAGTTATCGACATCAATAGACTATAGAAGAAAACTATTAATTTTCTAGTATTACAGATCGGGGCCCTGGTGGCACAATGGTTAAGAGCTACGGCGAGCTACAGCTGCTAACCAAAAGGTCAGCTGTTCAAAACCACCAGTTACTCCTTGGAAACCTTTTGGGTCTGTTCTACTCTGTCCTACAGGGTGGCAATGAGTCAGAATCAACTCGTCAACAGGTTTGGTTTTTGGTTTTAGTATTACAGACAAGTTCTAATATTTCCTATTTTGAGGCTTCACATCATCTAAATGCCTCTTCTATCTCAGGCATTCTCAGTGTCAGCATTGTAATATTTGGGCAGGGTAATTATTGTGAAGCGCTGTCCTGTGTATGTAGGATCTTTAGCAGCATCCCTGGTCTCTCCTCAGTATTTTCCATTAACATCCCTACGGTGTAACAATCAAGTGTTGCTTCAGGCATCAGATGTTGACAAATGTCTGCTTTATGGGTTGGGGAGGATCTCCTCTGGTTGAGAACCTCTGCAATCTGAACTTTCAAATGGATTACCAGGAAACGGCACCAGCAAGGTTATTAACCAGCACGTCGTAATTATCCAAGTAAGATAACCTCATACTAATATAGCTTGGTCCCCTTATAATTGAAAAACTACAAAAAAACTCAACCACAGTAAATCTGTTCATTCTTATGGGGGTGGGTGAGTTGATGAGAAAATACTTTTAAATTATAGGGGTGCATGGCACAAAGTAGACGTTCAAAAAATCTGTTAAGGAAGGTCTAGCATACGCTCTCCTGAACTAATAATTTCACCAATGGTGGCTTTTAAGTGTTCAACATGAAGAGGTACATTTCATTCATTTATTCAAGAAATACTAAGTACAGGAGGCGGAGCCAACACGGGACAATAGACAGAAGTACTACGCCATCCCTCCACAGCAAAGACCTGAAAAGCTAAGTAAAACAGAGGCAAACGTCAACCCTGGGACCCCAAGCATCAAATGAAGAGATAAAGAACTCAACCAAGCACCAAACCAAATAAGAAACTGACAAAGAACAGACAGAGAGGAGAGTTATGAGTAGAAGCCCTCTATCAACTAATGCAGCATGGATCCACCATCTTGGACTCCTGTCGGAGATCAGCCAACAGGGAGTAGGAGAAACCAGATTCATGGAGCTCCCAGCAGAAGAAGGAGCACCTGGGAACCAGTGATACAACCTTTCCCATTCCCCACCCTCCCTTCCCCTGCTCGCCCTTCACTGCTTCCCTGCTGGCTGATCCACAACTTCCTGGCAGGTCGATTCCTGACTTCCCAGAGGGCCAATTCACTGTTTCCCATTGGGCCCATCTGGGGCTTCCTGATGGCCCGAACCGCCGCCTCCCAGGGGACTGCGACCATGGCATGGGAGGTGCTGGTTTCCTGCCACTCGGATTTGCCCCAGCCACAGTGGCTGTATTCTTCACTGCCATTTCTTTGTTGCTGGCATTGCTTTCTTGGCCTCTTTTGGCTTCTTCCCTGTCTTTCACCTCCTTTCCCTCCTTTCTCTCAAACATCTGACTCTATGTGCCATCTTTACTTCTTTGTGACAGGCTGTGAAGCGGCACTCAGCTGGGGAACAACTTCCCCAGTCCGAATTGTCACACTGGTGGGATCTCTAGGGGCCTTTTTTTCTTTTTTTTTTTTGTTTGTTTTCTCTTTCTTTTTTTTCCTTTCTATTTTTCTTCATTGCTTGGTTTCTTGTCTCTTTCTACTTCCCTTCTTTTCCTGTCTCCTGAATACCTGGGGCTGTGTATCATCTCCACCCCTTATACCTGGGCTATACCGCACCAGTTGGGAGCCACTTTCCCAGTCTGCACAGATGCACCAGGGGAATCCCTGGAGGCATTTTTTTTTTTTTAATTTTTACTTGTTTATTTTTTTCCTTTTTGTTTTTCTTCATTTCTGGGATTCTCTTCTCTCCACTTCAACAGCAGGCTCCTTCAGCACATTTTTTTTTCTGTCCTATTTCTCTCTACCCTCTTTCTTCATTTCTTTACCCAGCCTAGCTCCGCACATCACAAACTCCTCCTCCCACTCCTTCCTGCCTGTCTGCACCATGTGCTGAACATTGTACTCCCAAGCAGCACAGGCATGACCTAACATAACCTGCCATGCACTGACCTCCAGCTCCCGTTATCACCCCAAGTACATGCCTCAACAACCCATCCCAGCACCTCCCTTTCAGCTGGACCTGCCCTGGTGCATCATAGCTGAGCAACTGGCCCTGGCCATTGAACAAGGAGGTGAAAAATACCATGTCCATGGACGAGCAAAAAACAAAGAATGCACAGCCCACCTGCTAGGACATAACCAAATAAACAAAAAAGCAGGGAAAAACAAACAAACCTACAATCAATAAATGAAGAAAGTAACTATGGATGTCCTGAAGACAGCAGGTAATATCAAAACATATTTTTTAAAAAAGGACAGGATGGCTCCAGTAGCCATCCAAAATAGAACACCAGATGACTTTCCAGTAGAAGAAAAGGCACTAGAACTACCTGACAGGGAATTTAAATCTCTAATATTCAGAGCTATCCAAGAGTTGAAGCAAAAAGCAGACAAAAATGAGGAAAAAAATAGACAAATTCAAGGAAAAAGCAGACAAATTCATGGAAATACAGACAAAAAAATGGAAGAAATCAGGAAAATAATGCAGGAACAAAATGCCAAAATAAACTTACAACTAGAAATCATACAAAAACAACTAGAAATCCAAAAGATAAACAACAAGATTTCAGAAATGGACAGTGTCATAGAAGGGCTGAGGAACACGTATGAATCAATGCAAGACAGGGTCAGCAAAATTGAAGACAAATACTTGTGTACAACTTTGAGGAAAAATTAGAAAAATGAACAAAGAAAAATGAAGAAACCCTGAGAATTATGTGGTATACAATCAAAAGCAAAAATATAAGAGATCGGATTTTCAGAACAGAAGGAGAAAGTGGAAAACACACAAACGATTATTGAAGAATTGCGGACAGAAAACTTCCCTAATATCATGAAAGATGAAAAGCTGACCATCCAAGAAGCTCAATGAACCCCATATAGGCTAGACATCAAAAGAAAATCACCAAGTGGTATCATAATTATACTCACTAAAACCAAACACAAAGAAAGAATCCTTAAAGCAGCTCAAGAAAAACTAAAAGTCACATACAGAAGTGAAATAAGACTAAACTCTGATTAGTCGGCAGAAACCATGCAGGCAAGAAGCAATGGAATGACATTTATAAAACCTTGAAAAAAAATTGCCAACCAAGAATAATATATCCCGCAAAACTCTTGTTCGAATATGATGGTGAAATTAGGATATTTTCAGATAAATAGAAATTAAGGGAATATGCAACAACCAAACCAAACTTACAAGAATTATTAAAGGGAGTACTTTGGTTTGAGAACAAACAACATGACAGCCTGAATCTAGGACACAAGATCTCATCAGCCAGACACCAGTCTAAGAAATGAACTGTCAAAGACCATCCAAAACCAAAAGATTTACAACAGGGAATTAGAGAGGTTAATCTGCAAATGACAACAATGCCAGAACAACAAAAGAGGGAATGAATGGTGTAGTGTAGAGGTTTCTAATGGAGAAGAAGGCAAGGTAATGCCAAGTAATAATAGACTGGTTTAAACCTAGGAAGATAAGGGCAAATTTCAGAGTAACTACGAAGAAAGTCAGCAAACCTATTCATCAAAATAAAGAAGAAAAACAAAGTCTCAGTAAATACAAAATCTACAAAAATGAAGAAACGAAAAAAGAAAATCCAAAAATAAAAGGAATTCAGCACAGAAAAGTTAAGAGGAACAAATAAATCATCAGAACCACAAAAAAAAAAAAGCTACAAAATGACAACAACAAACTCATACCTATCAATAATTACACTAAATCTAAATGGCCTAAATGTACCCATAAAGAGACAGAGAATCCACCAATATGCTGTCTACAAGGGACTCAACTTAGAAACAAAGACATAAATTAAAAATCAAAATATGGAAAAATATATCAAGCAAACAACCACCAAAAAAAGAGCAGGAGTGGCAATACTTACTAATCTCAGATAAAATAGACTTTAAAACAAAGTCCACCATAAAAGACAAAGAAGGGCACTATATCATGATTAAAGGGAGATCCAGGATGAAGACATAACCATAATAAATATCTACACATCCAATGACAGGGCTCCAAAATACATAAAACAAACTTTAACAGCACTGTAAAGAGAAATTGACTTTTCCACTATAATAGTAGGAGACTTCAATACACTGCTCTTGGTAAAAGACAGAATATCTAGAAAGAAACTCAACAAAGATACAGAAGATCTAAAGGTCACACTCAGCCAACTTGAACTCATTTGCCATATATAGAACACTCCACCCATCAGCTGCAAGAGACACATTCTTTCCCAACACGCATGGAATGGTCTCTAGAATAGACCATATCTTAGGCCGCAAAGCAACCCTCAACAAATTCAAAACATTGAGATAATACAAAGTATCTTCTCTGATCACAACGCCATTAAAGTAGAAATTAACAACAGGGAGAGCAAAAAAAAAAAAAAAAAATCAATTACGTGGAAACTGAATAAAACCCTGCTTAAAAAACACTGGGTTATAGAAGAAATCAGAGATGGGATAAAAAAAAAAAATCCTAGAATCAAATAAGAATGAAAACCATCACCTGCAGGAATCAAAAAAAAATAATAATAACAAATGTTGGAGAGGCTGCAGGAAGATCAGAATTCTTATGCACTGCTGGTGGGAATGCAAAATGATACAACCATTTTGGAAAATGATATGGTGCTTCCTTAGAAAGCTAGAAATAGAAATATCATATGATCCAGCAATCCCACTCTTATGAATATATCCTAGAGAAATAAGAGTCATCACAGGAATAGACATACACACATGTTCATTGCAGCATTGTTCACAATAGCAAAAAGATGGAAACAACCTAGATGACCATCAACAGATGAATGGATAAACAAACTATGGAACATACACACAATGGAGTACTATGCAATGATGAAGGGCAATGATGAATCTGTGAAGCATGTCACAACATGGGTGAATCTGGAGGTCATTATGCTGAGTGAAATATGTCAATCATGAAAGAACAAATATCATATGAGATCACTACTATAAAAATTCATGAAGAGGTTTACATACTAAAAGAACAATCTCTGCTGTTTTTGAGGGAGGGAAGGTGTAGGGGTAGAAAAACACTAAACAGTCAATAGATAAGTGGTAACTTTGATGAAGGGTAAGACAGTGCACAGTACTGGGGAAGCCAGCACAACTTGTTGAGTATAAGGTCGTGGAAGCTCCGTGGACAAATATAAACTCCCTTAGGGACCAAATTATTGGGCTGAGGGCTATGGGAACCATGGTCTAAGGGAACATCTAGCTCAGTTGGCATAACATAGTTTATAAAGGAAATTCTACATTCTACTTTGTTGAGTAGCATCTGGGGTCTTAAAAGCCTGTGAGCGGACATCTAAGATACTCCACTGGTCTCACGCCTTCAGGAGAAAGGGAAAATGAAGAAAATTAAAGATACAAGGAAAGATTAGTCCAAAGGACTAATAGACCACAACTACCACAGCCTCCACCAGACTGAGTCCAGTATGACTAGATAGTGCCTGGCTACCACTACTGACTGCTCTGATAGAGATCACAATAGAGGGTTCCAGACAGAGCTGGAGAAAAATGTAGAACAAAATTCTAACTCAGAAAAAAGACAAAACAAAACCCAGACGTACTGGCCTGATAGACTGACAGAAACTGGAGAAACCCCAAGAGTATGGCCCCTGGACACCCTTTTAGCTCAGGTTGGAGTCACTCCAGAAGTTCACCTTTTAGCCTAAGATTAGACTGACCCATAGGACAAAACAAGACTAAAAGGGGCAAAGATTAGAAGTCAGGGGGACACAGGAAAGCTGGTAATAGGGAACCCAAGGTTGAGAAGGGAGAGTACTGACAGGTCATGGGGTTGTTAACCAATGTCATAATACAATATATGTACTAACTGTTTAATGAGAATCTAGATTGTTCTAAAAACCTTAATCTAAATTACAATGAAAAAATTAAAAACAAAAAACAAATCCTAAGTACAGGATCCATGCTAAGTGGTGGACTTACAAAGAAGAGAGAAGTTGACCATCATCGTAGTCTCTTAAAACATTTTCAGGAAGTTTGATTCTTGCATCAAGCTCTTAAAGGTCATGTCATACCCAAGAATTTAGATCTATCAAAGAAAGATTTGTAGTCATTGTGGATTAAGAGTCTGTATAAATACTTTTCAACAAGAAAAAAAAAAAAACTTAGATGTATGCATTTTATGATCCTGATATTTCATTAAGAATATAAACATATGAGTATTAAATCAAATTCCTAAAATATATGTGTTTCTTGGTAAAGGAGAAATTAACAAAACAACTTTTTGTAATATTTTATATTTAATGCTGAAATATTACATTTTGATACTTACATTTTTCAGAATAACTTTATTTATGAAATGTTTTTAGTCTTTTCTTTATTCCTTAAATGAAAATGGTTAACAGAATGTATTTTCTGTTATTTCATAATAGGAAAATCAAAAAGAAAGCTGTGATCAATATAGATATAACTTCGAATTGTCCATTTCTTTAGATCTTAGGAATGTTTTCAAAACTTGACCATAATAATTTATTTTGCTTCTTCTTAAGCTAAATTAGAAGAAAGAACATTTCAGAGTTGAATCGCCTGAACTCATATCTGCTTTAATCTTTTATATCCATGTGTTTTCTAACAATGATTCCTCACCACAATGTTTAAAGCTGACTTAAAGGAGTTGTTTACTGTTTGTGAATATAGTTATTATGTGTTCCAATTGCCATAAGTTGTTATTATTATGACAATCTTTACAGAGGTGGAATTATAAGGAAGTGTTTTCAAATCGTTCCTCTTCAACATCAGCGTCCTTCAAAGGACAGCGTTGAGATAATGTGCCACCATGCAGGACAAGCAGTCAAACACACATATGGAAATCCTGCCTGGGGGGCAGCTTAGGTGACATTTACTATGAGTTACGGCAGACTCCACATTTAGTAGACCCTCAATTAACGTTTGCTGTATTAAGGCATGTTTGGGTATCAGAATGGTACCTGACCAATGTATATTCTGTTGACTCTGTTAGTCCTGAGCCTAGCTGTGCACGTGTTGATATAGACATTTGGCAGCTCACAGCCTGCTTTGCTGTGAGAGATGTTTGAAGAATTCCGGACTGCCACTGCCTTTAGAAATTATACTGCTTGTGGCAAAATATGAATGCACACATTAGAGAACCAGTTCTTAATTGTTGCTAGAAATAGAGTCTTGGAGCAACATATTCCAAAACAGATTTTGAAACATTTACCTAAAACATGAGCAAATAAATAGATTTCTCAGCCTCTGGGGCATTTTCAGTTTGTACATATTTTTAGCCATTTTCTCATCATTTCAAATAAGAACACCAACTCCCACCATTTCCCAACTGCAATATTTACTCTGGGACTCAGAGTTGCAAACAGTCCCTTTAGCTGCCACCAGTTTTGTTGATAGATAACCTCTGATGTTTCAGGACGTGGAAGCCTTGATATTCCTGAACTTGACAGCTTGCTATGACTCTGTCTTCTTCTACTACAAACGAAGTCGTTAATGAGCTGATTATCCTAATACCTTAGCTAACACCCTTATCTGGGAATACCTTCTGCTTACACTGGCATGATGCAAGAGACAGTACCTTGTTTGTGGCTCCTCCCTGCCAAGCCCGGATCCCTTAATCCTTCTCTTCCAGACAAAGCAAAAATGAGAAGTGGGGGAGCTACAAGATCTCCTCATCCTCTGATTTAGGTAAGCCTGATCCAACTTTATGGCATTCACCTGGTAATCAGGATCCGATTATAATATCAATAACATGGGATATAGCGTCTGGAAGTGCTTTCAGAAAAATTGTTTCTCTTATTTTGTGGGAATGGTCAGCAAGTACTTCTTTTCATTACTTCGTATGTTTTTGATGTCATTAATTTATTTTCCTTCTCCAATGTGAATCTCTTCCACAATCTTTTCAAGCCTGTTTTTAAAATGCGAGCACCTGTGTGAGTGTGTGTGTGCACACAGAAAAAATCTTGAACAGTTAAAATGGTAAAGTTTTCCCTTCAATTACCTTCTAGCTCACAACTTACATTTCTTAGAGGTGCCCAAGGCATTAGAGCCCTGGTGGCACAGTGGTTCAGAGCTTGGTTGCTAACCAGAAGATCAGTAGTTTGAATCCACCAGCTGCTCCTTGGATATCCTGTGGGGCAGTTCTCCTCTGTCCTATGGAGTCGCTATAGGTCAGAACCGAGTTGATGGCAATGACGTTTTGGTTTTGGAAGACATCAGAATGAAGTGAAAAAGACGATAACTTGTTATTTACCATATAAATACTAATCTAGGGGAAATAGTTGTCTATATTCAGAACCATCAGTCTTGTACTTTATCAAGTTAATATGTAAATATTCTATGGGAATAATGCATGTTTTTATTGCACGATTTAGCATTGATATTGAAAAGAAAAATTTATTATCCTTAACATAGCTACAGTAGTTAAAGTTCAGGTCAACTTTACCAAACTTGTCAAGGTCAGTTATATGATAAGCAGTGATTTCTTCCTCCTTGAAAATCCTGCTTTTGATAAATAATCTCTAGGTAATAACTGTTACTTCTCCTACATTATAAAACTGGTTTGACTGTGGGGTCAAGCTAGCCTTTCACTAAATCAAAGCAGTGAACCAGATGCTTAGAATAAGGATAATTAATCCATGGTTTTGTGGAAGAACAAAGGCTCATTTGAAGAAGGCATTTATATGCCGGAGTCGTTCCTTTTGTTCTTGTTTTGTTTTGCATCTCATGGTAATTGAATTCATAAGAGATTTGAGGAACATATTAGATAATATTTATTATATGACAACATATCAAAATTTCAAAAAATCTCCCTTTACCTCAGGGATCAACCTACTTTTGTTTCCAGTTTTGTGATAAATATTCTTAAAATTTAAATGTTATCAAAAGATGGACAATGATTTCTACAAAGAGTACATGGATTTGGTTCTTTCAAATGAACGGCGATAAATGTCTCCCCAGAAAGATATTAAATAAAATGAATTTACGTGAGTTTGGATAAATGTGACTAGTTCAAAATATATAAAAACTCCATGCACTCATTTATTTATAGTTTAACTATTCAAGTTTTAATCCTCATGAACTATTTTTGTATACTTTTTATGTATTAAAAAAGAAAATACAGCTTCTTGATACAGTCTCCTTTTTACAAAATAATTATAACCCTGTTTATATTCTTTTTTTTTTTTTACTTTGCAAGACAGTAAATAAAGCAGATCATATCTCACAGTCTGAAAAACACAGCTCCTTTTTTATCCTTTGGAAAAAGAAAGTCATCTCAAAAACCTAACTTTAAAAAAAAAACTTTAAGCATTAGAAATTTCCTGAACCAGCCTGGCTTTGCATGTAAAGCCTAACAGACAAAAATCGTCTCATTCATTCATTCAACAAATATTTACAGTGGCTCATGTTCCAGCCACTGTGCTGTATGTTGTAAATGTAGCAGTAAATATTCTAGGTTGAAGATGAAACACATTGATGGAAAATTTTTAAAAAACTTTAAAATACTTACTGAATACATAGAATGAGGACTCCACAGAGGATATTGGGGAATAATAATAACCCGTTTCCACTGAATTGATTCCAAACTGATAGCGACCCCATAGGACAGAGTAGAATATTCAGGTTTCTGAGGAGCGGCTGATGGATTCAAACTGCCAGCCTTTTGGTTAGTAGCCAAGCTCTTAACCACTGCATCACCAGGGCTCCCAAGGGGAATAATCAGAAAAAAAAAACATTAATTGTGTAAAAAGTGCTCAACAGTTTAAAATACTGCCAGTAGGTCAAGTAAAAAAGATGTTAATTTTTTCCTATTGCATTTTAATATAAACTCACATGCTTTTATGATTATAAAACCAAAACCACATCCATTGCCATCAAGTCTATTCCAATTCATAGCAAGCCTATAGGACAGAGTAGAACTGCCCGGTATGGTTTCCAAGGAGTGCCTGGTCGATTCGAACTGCTGACCTCTTTGCAAAGATTACTCTTTCTGAATAGCAAGTGGGTCTGATGAACTAAAAAAAAAATGTTTCCTATCATCTTTGAAGTTTGAAATAACTTACTGTTTATGTGAGAAGATATGCTGGTACTCAATATTTATTGAAATTAGACATAGTTAAAATGATTTCATCACTTATTTTCTAAACAATAGTCATTGTCACATGGTGCCTATAATATTACTAATTCCAGCACGTCCTAGTGGTACCTCATAATGGAAAACTAACCAAAAGTTTTACATTTCTTTTGTCTGGGTGAATTGCTCCTTCCCTGGAGAAAGATATAAATTATTAAATATATCCAAGAAAAACTTCTGTACCTAAAGCAATTTTTAACTATTATTATTATTAAAGCAATCTTTCCATGCTTTCCCAGATTTATTAGAATTATAAGGATTTGTTTTCAGAGTTGTTAGGAATCCCAAATTTTGGCCTTGTGACCTCTTTTATAAGCTGCTGCAGCGTTGGCCAGTAGACCAGTTCCTGTTCTAACAGTGCAAATCGTTAAAAAAAAAAATTGCTGTCGGTCGATTCCGGCTCAGAGTAGAACTGCCCTATAGGGTTTCCAAGGAGCAGCTAGCCAGTGGATTTGAACTATCAACGTTTTCGTTAACAGCCACAGTGTGCGGTAGCTCTTAACCACTGTGTCACCAGGGCCTTTTTGTTTGCTTGGCTCGAGAAGGCTGGGAACCACAGCTCCATTTCCTATAATACCTGGTGCCCTTATAGAGTCCCTGGGTGGTTCAAATGGTTGGCTGATAATGAAAGGTCTGGGTGCCTCAGAAGCAAGGTCTGGCAATCTACTTTAAAAAAAAATCAGCCATTGACTACCCTTGGAGTACAGTTCTACTCTAACACACATGGGTTTGCCATCAGTAGGAATCTACCTGAAGGCAACTTGTCATCAGTGGGGGCTGCACTTACCATCATTGCCTTTTCTTCTTTTGACCAGCTACACCTTCCTAAGCACACTTTCTAATGCTTGTTTAAAAAACTGTTTTGTCAAATGTGGAGCCTATGTTTCTATTACAAGAATAGATTCATTACATGTTTGGAACTTTCTCCTCAATTACTCCCAAATTCTCCTTTCTAAGTGATGCACTTTAGAGTGTACTAAGAGTAACAAAATTCAAAGTATGGATTAGCATTTATAATTTTGCTAAAGAGCACTGGCAGTTTAACGCTTGGATTCATAATGTTCTGCCTTCTCACAAAGAGCCTGTTTTTAAACCGAACATCAATCTACAAGGCATAACAAGCAGGGTTTTACAAAAACACATGCAGAACATTTTCCTCATAACAGATGAGTGGCTCTCAGGAACAGACAAGAAGCCATAGGGTATTCACCGCCATGACTGGCTTGTCTTTTCAAAATCTCATTTCTGCTGAACACATGAAATTTTAGATCTCACTGCTTCCCATCGCAAGCTGAGAGACAGCCTCTTGCTCCCTTTGAATATATTATGCTCATTTTTCTACTTTAAGCTCTTTTTCATCCTGTTGCCCCAAAGTAATGGGTCTACAATTTCCTTCCCACTCACTTTTCATGTTTTACCTCTTTTTAAAGAGTCAGTTCAGACACCACTTCCAGTGCTTTGCTGATCTTGCCTACCGTGGTCCCCCCATTCTTGGAATGTCTGTTGATACATTTTTTTTTTTATTTTGACCTTTTGATTTGATGTATTGTGTTATACTGTTTCTGAATTCTTTCACCATCTATGTGCTTTTTTTTTTTTTAAGGAACAGATACTCAATCTTATCAAAGGTAGGGCTGGGGGGTGGGGAGGCTCTGTGCCTCTAACTCAGTGCTAGGCACATAATACGTCCTCAGTTTTGGGATGGGGTAGATGTTTATATTCCTGTACTCGTATTTTCAACACAGCTAGTAAGAATGAGATTCATCCACTTAAGCTTTTCTCTCTCTTAATTGCCATTTTAATACTTTCACAGGAGAAGCAGTTTCTATTCTAACAGCTGCTCTAGCAAACCAATCCTTAGGTCTTAGTTGGAATTTGTTCTCTTAGTTGGAAGGGTTACAGCATTGATGGGTGATGCTGCTCCGTGAGTGGGTTCATTTCCATTTTTTGTGGCAAATTATGTGAGATGTTCTCCCTTCACTGGACAAACTTAGGTCATCTACAACCTATTTGCTTTCAGCTGTAGAGTGGGAGCTGCCATGATGTGAGCATTCCTTACCCAGAGCCTGGTCCCATAGGCCTGATCTTTCAACGTCAATTCCCCATCTATGTTTCTTCGTGTTTATGTAAACTGGAGTCTGCTTTGACGATCCTATCATTTGGATTCTGGAGGGGGCATATTGGAATGTGAGGGAAGGGATTAAGAATTCACCTAGGTTTCTAGGCCTAGCTTGTATTCAAAATCAAAGGCCAGAGAAACTCAGTGTTGAAGAAATGTTCTTGGGTGCTCATATAGCTATTAACAAAGGAATAATTCTTTCCATATTATTTTTTATTCACAGATACCTCTTCAGAGAATGCTGGAAAGTAGGAAGAAAAAAATCATAGGAAATATCCTAAATTTTTCAAATTCTAATATAAAAATGAAAAAAAAGTTTTTAAATACTTTCTCTTAGTTATTTTAAGGTAAAAGGTAATTCAAACAATAAAGGCAACCATTGTTGTAAAGGCCATTACTGTTAAATAAATATACCCAAGGCAAGAAAGAAAAGCTCAATTAAGAATTTTTAACAATGATTTTTTGCTTTCATTGCCTATTTGTACCTGATTTTTCTTCCTTCATTTCCTTTTTATATCCAAATATAAGATGCACATGGTAATAATAATAAAATTTATGGTAAAAAATAACATCTCGTTTTCTACAGTTCCATATACCCAGTCATATAAAAAGAAAAAAAAAAATTTTTTTTAATACCCTGGGTAAAAACATTTTAAATATTTACATATTCATTTTATTTTAGAGGTGGATGTCATAGCTCTAAAAATCTGATTACAGCAATGTTTCTAGGTTTAAATATTAGTGCTCTGTAAAGAAAAAAATATATATTTAACTTCTAATACCACTCAAATAATATTCCTCATTCATCTCACATTTTTGGCAAGGTATATTATCATTATCTTATGATATAACTTAATTATTTTATTAATTTTGTAACAGTATTGAATTCTTAAAACTCTGTTTATTTTTCCACAAATATTTTCTTACTAAGTATACACAAGATTACTTGTCCCTCTCTTAGTCAACAAATATTTATTGAGCACTTGCCATATGCCGGGTACTGCTTTAAGCAAGAAGTCCCTGGGTAGTACAAATACTTAGGCTTTCAGCTGCTAACCAAAAGGTTGGCTTTTTGTGTCCATCCAGAGGCACTTTGGAAGAAGGCTTGGCTATCGATTTCTAAAAAAATCATTTTTGAAAACCCTTTGATCTACTCTGACCCACACAGGGTCATTAAGGGTTGAAATCGACTCAAGGGCATCTGGTTATTTGACTCTAAACAGAGGATTCAGCAGGGAATAAAAGGGGTAGAAATGAATGTCCATGCCCTTCAAAGACATTTCTACTATCAAGGCAGTCTTTTTTCTACACTTCATCAGTTGCTCAAAAAAATGCCCTTCTCCAGTTGGCTTCATACTGAGTCTTTTTCTTCATGTTTTATTTTTCTAGAAGTGTCTAATTATTTTTGTATTTTTGATAAAAGAATAATGTTCCTAAATTTATCCACCTTCTCATTCTTACTATATTAACATGGAAAATTCTACCTCTCTCCCCAGGTGCCCTTAAAGCATTTTTTTCAATATGGACTCATTAGTGTCCACAGTTGATGTTCAGGTGTCATATTTCTGAATTAGGGACAGTTTTTTTCTAAACATATATATATATATATTTTTTCTGTGTATCCTCAAGTAACTTCTGAAATAGTAGGTATAATATAGGCTATCTGAGAAGCTCCTGGTCACAAGTATCTTAATGTCACTCTCATAATTCATGGTAATTTTACTTAGTAGGAAAGTTTTCTCTCACAGAATTTTCTCCCAGAACTTGGTAGCTGTTGTTTCATGGTCTTCTTATATTTTGTATGAAGGATGAGAAGTCTGATGCCAGTCTGATACTTTTCCTTTGTCAGGGAACATTTTTTCTCAACCTTGAAAACTCTTTAATCATGGCATTATAAAACTTTATGAGAATGTGTCTTATTGGGGATTTATTTATTTATCTTGCTCAATATTCATTAAGGCCTTTTTTTCTGTCTGTTTAGGTCTTTTTTCGGCTCTGGAAGAGATTATCTTATATTTTATACCTGCTGGATTGCCATTCTTTGCCACTTTCAGTGTTCTATCACATCTTCTGTTCTTTTTGCTGAGCTTTTCTTGATCACTTTGACATTATTTTCCAATTCTTCTTTGAATTTTTATTCTTATTCATCATATTTGTCAGTTCTGATAGCTCTTTCTTTTCTCTGATAATTTTTTATATCCTTTTAAAAAATAAATGGATATAATATCTCCTAACTTCCTCTAAGAAAGACAATTAGAACATTTTTTTAAAGTTCTGTCCATGAGTAATCTTTATCTCAAGGCCAAATGTTTATCTCACTTTTTCTAATAATAATAGAGCCCTGGTGGCACAGTGTTTAAGTGCTCGGCTACAAACCAAAAGGTCTACAATTGGAATCCACTGGCTGCTCCTTGGAAATCCTATGGGACAGTTCTACTGTGTACTATAGGGTCACTATGAGTTGGAATCAAATCAACTGGATGGCAACAGGTGTTTTTCTGTTGTTGTTGTTGTAATTGTTGATTTTTCATATCAGTCCTTCATATGTAATTACATTAGAAAAATGGAGGAATAAATCAGTTGATGATTTGAGGTAAGCAGTATGGGTGCCCCTTCCTGCTGGATTGTTGGATCTGTATTTCACATTTACGCACCCTCTGAAAAGGAAGACTCTTAGGGAGATCTGGGGATATAAGAGAAGCTTATGGGGTAGGAGACTAAGCCTTAATGAGCATAAGCAGAGTCATTAGGATGGGAAGGCAGGATATCATATCATAAGGACTAGCACTAGTGCCTTTATGTGGGCCAATGTCTGCCCTAGAAATGCTTGCTGTCCACACTTAGATCCTCCCCTCTCTTTAGAGAGAATCGTCCTTATTTTTACCTCGGGGTTGGGGGCGGGGGGACAGACCCTCAGACACTTTTTGAGTTTTGGGGTAACCATATCTGCAGAGAGGCATGCTGAGGGGAGATGAGTATAGGTCACTGGTGGTTGCCACAGATGATAGAGGCATCTGTTTCTCCTCATTCTCCCTGGACTTATCTATCTCAACCTGAGGCCAGCACTTCTCTACAATCCTCTGGGAGAGTAGCTCTCGCCTTCACTGTAGACCTCTCACACACGTACCATAGGCTGGTCATAGTCATCAGTACTTTCCATCTGCGTTCAGTCATTTTAGATTGATTAAAATAACCTCAATGGTTCATGACCTTTCTCACTCCATCTTTGCACTAAGGGCTTTTTCCTTCATATAAGTTTTTAAGTCGTTCCAATGGCATCTTGGTAGGTGTTGTGTGTGTTAGGTGCCATTAAGTTGTTTCTGACTCATAGTGATCCTTTCTATAACAGAACAAAATGCTACCTAGTCCTTTGCCATCCTCATAATCATTGTTTTGTTTGAGCCCATTATTGCGCCACTGTTTCAGTCCATTTCATTGAGGGTCTTCCTCTTTTTTGATGAACTTCTATTTGTCTGTCACCACTTCTCTGTCTGTTTGTCATACTGTGGTGGCTTGTGTGTTGTTCTGATACTGGAAGCTTTGCCAGTGGTATTTCAAATACCAGCAGGGTCATCCATATCCATGGTGAACAGGTTTCAGCAGAGCTTCCAGACTAAGACAGACTATGAAGAATGACCTGGTGGTCTTCTCCTGAAAAATAAGAATAAATAAATTAGCCAGTGAAAACCTTATGAATAGTAGAGGAATCTTGGTAGGAGGAGGAAATAAATATGTATACTAAGCCAACTATCTTGAATTGGAAACCTTGACTTCTTTCTTAGAAGAGCTGCAGTGGTGAAAATAATTGTTACCCATCATAAACAATTGCTGTCAACTTGACTCCACCTCATGGTGACCTTATGTATGTCAGAATAGGACTGTGCTTATAAAGTTTTTGTTAGTGGACTTTTCGGAATTAGACAGCCAGGTCCTCCTTCCAAGACATCTCTGGGTGGATTCAAATCTCCAATCTTTTGATCAGCAACCAAACGCTTTAAACATTTGTACTATCCAGGGACTCCCTTAAACTTCACATTACAATGTTACCTCTTGAAATTGAGCAACTCTGTGTGTGTGTGTGTGTGTGTGTGTGTGTGTGTGTGTGTGTGTGTATGGAGCCCTGGTGGCACAGTGGTTAAGAGCTTGGCTACTAACCAAAAGGTTGGCAGTTCAAATCCACCAGCCACTCCTTAGAAACCCTGTGGAGCAGTTCTACTTTTTCCCACAGGGTCACTGTGGGTCAGAATTGACTGGACAGCAATGAGTTTTTGATATACACACACACACACACACATACATATATATAAATTCACCCAGGACATACTGATTCATTAGAGTTAGACATATACAATTAAAACATATAGTTGATTTTATATTGATTTCACTATTCACACTCTAACTGAAGTAATTCCATATACTTTGTGTTAATTGTATGTGTGTGCATGTGTGTTTTAAGGTAATCTATCATTAGCTTTAGGAAATACATGGTAACATCCTGTAAGTAATTTTAAGTCAGCATGAGCTAATTATACATGAAAATTGCGAAATGGCTGTAGTTGCAGGTTTATTCTAGCAGAAAAACAAATAAATGATATTTTAAAAGAATTCAATCATTACTTATATAGCATTTAAAATAATGTGATTTAGAAATGATTATTATTATATTTCATTCAATTCCCTGATTCTTTTGCAGTAAAAATTGTAATTTAAATATTAAGCTTTGAAAAAAAACTTACATTAATCTGAGCCCAATATACCAAAATTTAATTTGAAGATTACTATAATTAACAAAGTAATTCATAACTTTCCTCCCCCACATCAAAAAAACAAATAACTCTTTCCTACAAAAATGTTAAGCACACGGTTACTTTATGTGTCAAGTTAAAAATACAGCCATTTATATTATGATACTATGTAAAAGTACCAGAAGACCCTCGCATTTCATAAAATTGCATCCTAAAAAATTACATAGATTTTTAAAAATGTAGGTTTAGGTGGCAGACCACTCAACATTTTTTTAAAAAATTAAAGAAAAAAATAACACTCCTAATAAAATACGAGGAAGTTTTAAAATATGTGTCGAATTTCTGTTAAACAATGAGTTATTATTATAAATATGGAGCCCTGGTGGTTCAGTGGTTAAGAGCTTGGCTGCTATCCAAAAGGTTGGCAGCTCGAATCTACCAGCTGCTCCTTGGAAACCCTACGGGGCAGTTCTACTCTGACTTACAGGTTTAGTATGAATTGGAATCGACTGATGGCAGTTAGTTTGGTATGTTTTTATTTATTTATTTTTTAATAAACAAGGTCTTAGAAAAATATAAAGGATTAAGAGATGCCGTAAAGAACTCTTACAAATAAAGAAAGTTAAAGGACAACTCAAGAAGAATGGACAAAAGATCTGAACAGACACTTTATAAAGGCAATATTAAGATGTTTAATAAACATGAAAAGGTGCTCTACTTTATTAATGAGCAGGAAAATGCAAATTGGAACCAAAATGATGTAAAACTACGTATCCACCAGGATGAGTAAATGAAAAACAGAGAACGTGTGATATTGGTCAAAATGTAGAGCAACTAGAATTGCCACAAGCTGTTGATAGGCTCATAACTTGGTAAAAATAATTTCGAAAACTGTCCTTTTCTGCTACCAATGGGTATATACATACTCTATGACCCAACAATTCCACTCTTTGGTATAAACTCAAAAGAAATGTCTCCATATGTTTACTGAAATATGTACATTAGAATCTTCATAGCATCACTGTTCATATCCTGTTAAAAGCCATTGCCATCAAGTCTATTCCTACTTGGAACAACCCTATAGGACAGAGTAGAACTGTCCCATAGGGTTTCCAAGGCTGTAATCTTCACGGAAGTAGGCTCCCACATCCATCTCCTGAGGAGTGTCTGGTGAATTTGAAACGTTGACCTATTGGTTACCACCCAAGCACTTAACCACTGTGCCACCAGGGCTCCTAGCACTGTCACCGTTGAGAGGATTTAGGCTCATAGCGACCCTATAGGATAGAGTAGAACTGCCCCATAGAGTTTCCAGGGAGTGGCTAGTGGATTCGATCTGCTGACCTTTAGGCAGCAGCCTAGCTCTTAACCACTGTACACTATTCATAATAGTCCCAAATTAGAAACCACTGAGGTGCTCTATTACAGTGATATAATGGGATACTATATACCAATGTGAATGAACAGTCTACAACTGCACACAGCAAAATGAGTAAATTTCACAAATTTAATATTAAAGAAGCCAGAATCAGAAAAGTACATAATGTATGATTCCATCTGTATAAAAAACAGAACCAAGCAAAACAGACAAAAACAGGTAAAACTTACCTTGTTCTCAGAGGTCAAGACAGGGGCCATCCTTGGGGAGGGTCATGGTGACTTGAAAGAAGCATAAGAAGAGCTTCTCAGGCACTGTGTTGTTATATTTCTTGATCTTGTTGCTGGTTACATAGGTGTATTCAGTCTATGAAAACATGTTGAGCTGTACATTTATGTGACACATCTGTTGCTATGTTATATAGTTGGGGCCCTGGTGGCACAGTGGTTAAGAGCCACAACTGCTAACCAGGAGGTTGGCAGTTCGAATTCAGGCAGTTCTACTCTGTCCTAAAGGGTCACTATGAATTGGAATCAACTTGACAACAACAGACTTGGTTTCAGTTTTTGTGTAATAGTTAGTGTAAAGCTTTATTTTAAAATGAAGGAAATAAGGGAAGTGCTCGAAAAGGTTGAGGCTGCTAAGTTATGGAGACAAAGACAAAATGATGGCTGGGAGCAGCTTGCAGAAAGCACTTCTAACACTGAGCGCTCAGGTGATTTAAGAACTAACCATGATGGGCATCACTCTAGCACAAAAGAAGAGAACAGGAAGAATGGGTACTATGGAGAGTTCAGTATTCTTTCAGGCTGGCTGTACTCAGCTGTAGCACTGCTCTACTGATTGAGCTGCTATTATTTCGTGGTTAAAAAAAAAAAAAGAAAAAATCCCCACAAAGTAACAAATCAAAAACTTTCTTGCAAAAAAAAAAAAAGAAAATCACATGGGAAACAACAGGACTTACTGTTTTATGCTGACAGCATTCTCCCATTTACCAGGCATGCACGGGTTAGTTTGTATTGCGGAGAGCACAGACTGAAGCTGAAGAGACTACTGTTCACGGTCGCAAATGTACTGTGAGTCTAATGAAGCTTAAGCTGCAAGGTCTTCACTTGTAGAGACTCCTTTTAAGGCCCTGGGAGGAACTCTAGCAACATGACCATAGGAGTCATTTATTTTCCTAAAATTTACAACACTAAGATATGCTTCTTTTCGTTTTTCTTAAAGAGGCCTCACCAAATTGTATCAGCTTGAGGCAACTCAAAATCCGGATCTATCCTCAGACGGTCCTATTATTCCATTTTATTCAGTGGGTACAATACAAGAACCAGCCAAGTGGTGATGGTGCATACCTTTCAACAGTCATGAGAGAGGTAGCATAGTTTCTTCCTGTTTTAATCTCTTAAATAAAATAAAGCCTTCAGCAAAATACAATGCTTTTTTTTGTTTTTGTTTTTTTAATAAAATAGTGACTAAAATGTAAACCATAGGTGTTTCCTCAGGATTTATTCCAGGATATGTGAAAGTCACAAGAAAGAAAATAAACAGTTTAAATAGTATGAGGGAGGGGGGATCACGGATTAGAGATGAGAATCACTATAAATGAAAATGGAAAGTTTAATGATTTTTGCCTTAGTTGTTAAACCCCTTATAATGCATGTCATTAGAAAACTATTTAAATACCTGGTGAAGACTCACAAGGGGGCAAATTCCAAAGGTGGTTTGGGATCCTTATTAAAAATGCAGTGAAATCCTGACTCTACATTACAATAGTAATTAACTGTGGTTAAAGGCACCCTGAAGACATGCCATTACCTTTAAAATAAGTCTGCAGTTTAAGATGTATATGGTTTATTTAATGCATTTATTTATTAGATAATTGATAGTTTGCCAGTTAAATTAATAAGACACAGTGCATACTTATCATTCATTTGAGAATATTTTATTACCATTGCTTGCAAATAATACTTCCGATGACCATCTTCCTTATGACAGAGAAATGCAATATTTTTCGAAGCAGATGAGAATCCATTGGTTACTGGCGGGCATGTTTATTTGTTGAGGCGTTTACATTTACAACAGCTCAAAGGAGCAATCATAATTCTCTTTGAACAAAATAATTATTTTCACATTTTAAAAATAAATTGACTCTAAAGTTATTTTATAATGAGTTGGAAGGGCAGGGAGTAGAAATTTATAACAAATACTAAACACAGTCATATTTCTAAGTGGCTTACCTCAAAATCTATTAACAGATTAGAAACATTTCATGATTGTTTAATGAAGGACGGATTTCTATTAATCAAATCCTGCTTTATACCAATTCCCATGATTAAAACAGAGGCCAATTTTCTCAAATGTAAAAATTGCCTCCGGAAAGCTTAAATGCTAAAATTAAAGGCAAAAAAATTTTTGAATATATATTAAAGGGACAATGACAAGGGTACAGAAATAAAAAAATCATTTGCCAACTAAATTTCTGAGTAAAGATACCTTATAAGAGTTGAATTATTAACAGCAGGGTTATTTGTTTTCACTGATTTAAAAATTACAGAGCATGTAATCCCTAACACTTCATCGATGTGGTTAAGGTTTTCACTATCCTCCAACTGTCTTATTACTTCTGCCTTTGTAACTCAAGTGATAATATTGCTCTTTCTCTCACCTCTCCTGTCATTTGACCTTACTGACCTTTTTGAAACATCTTCACCTAGTAATATCTGTGGAGTCTCCCACAGTATTTTTAGATAGAAAACCCTAAAATAGAGTGCAAAACATTTCAATCATTTGAGAATAGAGGGAAGGTTGATGGCTCACGTTTAGCTTAACCACAGAGGAGAGCAATTCCATCTCTAGCTGATGATAGTAATAAGGAAAGTATCCATGACCATGAAAAAAATCCTACAATTTCTTAGTGTAAAAGGGACAATTACTTAAGGCAAACACCTGATTTAATTCTTTAATAGCTTAAATATCAATTTTTTTTTTTTTTTCTATTTAGCATGTTAAGTTTCTTAAACCAAAACCAAAACCATTGGTTTTGGTAAAACTGCCCCAAAGGGTTTCCAAGGAGGAGCTTGTGGATTCAAACTGCTGACCCTTTTGGTTAACTGCCATACTCTTAACCACTGAGTCACCAGGGCTCCTAAATTTCTTAGAGAGATGAAATTAGAGAGTTTCTGGGTTGCAAACCTCACTCTCTATACATCTTGGCTGCACTAACTACACACTGAAACAATGCTATCTATTATCTATCTAGGTATCTATTTATTAACACTAATGTATTTAGTAACATTTATATTCAGATTTCATACATTTGATAAATCATTCAAATTCCAGGTGTACATCTCACATCTATCACTATATTCTTAGTTTCATGCTGTCAAATTCAGAAAGGCAGTCCTTGAATTATATACTCCAGTTCAAGCTTTAACACAGGAATAAAAGTTGATCTAACTTGACAGTTTTCTAGAAATAATCATTCTGACATGTCAAAGATGGTACATGCCTGGATCTCTACATTATTCAAAAATGATGGAATCTAGGAAGAGGAAAAGAAATGACTGAAAGTTCTACACCCCAAAATTAAATATTTCAAAAAAGAAAAATGGAATAATTCACATAAGGTTTAGGTGGGCATAGGGGTATACATATAGGGTATACATCGTTATAACTAGTCAGTCTTGTTCTCAACTTTTTTCCACATGCATTGAACTTTTCAAATTTGGGAAACTTTGGAAAAACATAGATAAGCAAACTTTCAGCATTTAACTTCAGTAGTCAGTGGTATCTTTTGAGATAAATTTTTTGGTAATTACTAAATAAACAGTGGTACATATATATTAAAAAAAACATATATATTAGGAGCTACTAATAGTTTTTTTTTTTACTAATAATAGGATATAAAAAAAAATTTTTTAATAACATATATATTAGGAGCTATTAATCACCTAGCACTTTGAGTGTCTAATCAATTTTTCCTTTTTTTTTTATAACCTTTGTAATTTGTCCCAAGATACTTTCAGAAACTGTTGATTATGCTCTAGTTGTATTTCTGCCTTGTCTGATTAGTTATTTCTGTCAGAGATAGATTGGAACTACTGGATATTTCTCCCATTTCTTCCCATTTACAACCCCAGTTACAACAGCAATAAGTAAATCCAGTTAGGAATTTGATGCTACCAAATATCAGGTCAAAGGTTTTTATTTCTATCTACAAATGGGATTGACAGTTTCCTATATGACACCATCTGATTTAAGACCTAATCTGCAAGAATCACCTCTAGAGTTGATGTGGTCATTCAGATACCTTTGACCAACTGAGCCTTAGATCTCTGAGATGAGCCCACCCCAATGGCACTGCAGTCAGTCTATGAATAATGAACTACCTGAGCTGAGTCATCTGGGTCATCTATTGCTCCCTGCTCACAGAGGAGAGCTGGAAGTGATAGACAGCTCCATTAGCTCTGCCTGACTAATACACACTTGGGGAAAACCAAATTGGGAACTTTTTTTTTTTTTATCTTTCAGAGAAAGCTGCAGGAATGCAATTGGTTCATTCTTCTCTTAGAATAACAACAATATTTGGGAAAATGAGTAATAACAACAAAAAAACAATGAAAGCAATATTTTATATCATAGGATCATATTTGGTTTTTATTAACAAATTTTAGTCTAGGTTGTCAAAATATTTTTCCAGTATTATTTACAAATAGATAAGGAAACTTTGACATTCAATGTCTCCATTCATGTGCAAACATTTTTAGTTTTAATAGAGTGATAATTCTAATGATATGAATATGTACATATCTGACATGTTAAGTCACACTGAATAATGGTGTAATATTTTATAGATCAGGTATTAAGAAAAAAGAAAACTATGCTACAGAATGAATCACAATTGTTTCCTATTTTGCATTACTAAACATTTTTTTTTAAAACATACCAAAGAATTACCATTTCTTTATAAATTCAAACAGATTAACATTTGAGGGTTGAATAACATAATTCCTCAAATATTTCATAGTAATTTGATAGGGGATTAGGTCTTAATGAAGGCTGCCTCCCCTCCATTTGCCAGTTTAAAGCTAGTTACTTACAAGAGTCTAATAACAGCTTTCAGTGGGGCAATTCCTTCGTTTATTCACGTTGCTGGCCCTATAGAAGTTATTTAAATCACCTCAGAAATTAAAAACGGTAATGGAAAAAAAATCAGAGTGCAAAGCACTTGCAAAAAAAAAGGAGAATGAAACCATTTCACCTTTGTTGTTATTCTTTTAAATATCATTGTAACTGTAGTAAGCAATTAGTATTTTTGGAGACTTTATGCTAACTCTAACTACCCCATCCTGTCTAATATATTATCCCCCTTTCATTGCAACCTGCCCCTCTTTAGGAAAAAGACGTATTTTGTCTTAACAGATTTGAAGACCTGGGTAAGGCACTGAGAATTCAAAAATAAATAACTACATGGTCCCTGACGTTAACAGAGGCAGAAAGGAAGAAATATGAATTACAAATTATTTATTCCTTCAACAGATATTTATTAAATACCTAGTACATGTCAAGCACAATGTTTGACCCTGGCACTTAATGGAGAGAAAAGATGATATAATCTATGACTTTATGGAGTTTAGCATATAAAAAATATATATATATAGGCTAATAAATTATCACACAGGAGAATGTAAAATGTGAAAGGTGATGAGAGTCATATAGAAAAGGGACACGTTGCTGAGGAGACTTTGTAATGTGGGTCAGTAAAGGCTTTCACAACGACAAAGCAATTGAGTTGGTATGTGTAGGGTGAGTGGGAATTTATTGAATGAAAATGTGGAAGATATGTACTCCAGGCAAAAACCCAGCATGTGGTAGGAGGAGGCCTTTGCATCTGCAATACACAGAAAGAAGCCAGTGTCATTGGAGCTGTGACAAATTTAGAAGAGTCGCTCAAAATGTGGCTGTAGAGGTTAGGATGAGACAGCTCAGAAAAGGCAGAATATACTGTTTTGAATATTGGACTTTCTCCCGAATCTTGGAAAGCAAGATGATTTTCTCAAGTGGGGGCTTACACAGTTAGACTTGAAATCCCTGGATGGTGCAAACAGTTTAATGCATTCAGCTGCTAATCAAAAGATTGGAAGTTTGGGCCCACCCGGAGCACCTCAGAAGAAAGGCCTGGTGATCTACTTCTGGAAAATCATCACTGAAAACCCTCCTCTGACACATAAGGGTCCACCAGGAGTCAGGGTCGACTCAACAGCACCTGATTTTTTTTAACGTGCTCAGATTAGTGTGTGTGCTTGTGTGTGTGTGTGTGTGTTTTAATCATTTACCTGAGTGTGGAAAGAGGATAAAAAGACAAAGGAGACCAATTAAAAAGTTGTTGCAGTAGTCAAGATGAAAAATGATGGAAGATTAAACTAAGGTGATGGCATTGAGATGGGGGGAAGTGAATAGAATCAAGAGATAATTTTCACGTAAACCATAGGACTTGGTGATCAATTAGAATAGAGAGAAATTGAGAGTTAGTGACAAATCAAAGTAAACTGTCAAGTTTCTGGCTGTGTAACTGGATTGGCAGTGGTGGTATCGCTATGATAAAAAATATTTGGAAGAAAACTATGTTCATCAAGGGAAAATGATTTGGTTATCTAATACCTAAAAGAATTCAGGGACTATAGACTCAGGGACTCCATCTAACAAATTTTTGTTGTTTTTAGTTACTATTGAGTCATAGTGACCCTAAGTATGCAAAGAACACTGCTCCATAGGGTTTTCAAGTCTGTGACCTTTAAGAAGCAGATCACTAGGCTTGTTTTCTGAGACACCTACGGATGGATTCAAACTGCCAACATTTCAGCTAGTAGCCAGTACACCTTAACAGTTTGCACCACCCAGGGACTCTTATCTAATAGAGTCCCATCGAAGCCCTTGTTGTCTAGTTGATTCCAACCCATAGCAACCCTATAGGACAGAGTAGAACTGCCCCATAGGATTTCCAAGGAGGGACTGGTGGATTTGAACTGCTGACCTTTTGGTTAGCAACCTAGCTCTTAACCACTGTACCATCAGGGTTTCATCTAATAGATTAGGCCTGGAGAAATTTGACAAACAGCTTAGAGGTCATAGATGAAATTACCAGAGGAAGAGTGCAGACTATCAAGAGAATCTAGGAAGGAACTTTGGGTATTTCCAATATTTAATGTCTGCATAGTCCCTGGGTGGTGCAAATGATTAACACGGCTCAGCTGCTAACCAAAAGTTGGAGGTTGAAGTCCACCCAGAGGCACCTTTGAAGAAAAACCTGATGATACACTTCTGAAAAATCAACCACTGAAAATCCAGTAGAGCAGAGTTCCTCTCTGACATATCCAGGGCCATCTTGAGTTGAAATTGACTTAATGACAACTGTGTTTTGGTTTTGTTTTGAGTGTGTATACACAGGAGAATAAGGCTGCAAAGGAGATAAATGAGTTGTTGCCAAAAAGAGGATTAAAATAAGGAGATTGTGGTGTCAAAGAAACCATGGAAAGAAAACCTTTCAAAGATAGAGAACTGCTGAACAATACTGAATGCTCTTCAGAGGTCAAATAACATGATGACAAATACATACATATATATAGAGAGAGAGATTATATGATTATATTGATTTGCACAAATAACGTCAATCAATTTAAAGGACTGACATATTTAAATGATGATAAGTGGCAACTTTGAATTCTCTTTGGGGTAGAATTAATCAGTTGTATAGGGCTTTGGAGAGGGATGAGGAGGTGAATTCAAGGTGCAAGTAAACAAATCGACCTTATAGAGATGGAAGAACAAACTCTCAATTTTATTAAAAAGTGGGGAGAAGATGGGTGTGGTAGCAGGAAATTCAGAGCATCCTATTTGATAATGTCTAATTTCTCTGTGAAATATGTGTCACATTATCTTTGGGGAAGAGATGCGAGTTGAGTAATAGAGTTGAGTAATGTTCATTTGTTTGGTGAGGAACAGGAAGACTCATAGGCTTAAATGTAATAAATACAGTACTGAGAAGAGATTGAGCCAAGGGGTGTAGAAATACAGCAAAGTGAACAGTTAGTTCTGCTGAGAATTGGTGAAATGATTTATGAGCTGGATTTAGAAGGACAAATAGAAGATTATCAGGTAAGGGGAGGGAGAAAGAGATTCTTAGCAAAAGAAGTATTGAGAGAAGAAGACATGAGATACATTCAAGAATTTCAGTGTAGCTGAAGTCAGCTTTGTGCATGATGATTTTGTGATGCTTTCCTCTAAAGGTGTGGAACTAGTCCTGTCGCTCTATGGTAGCCATCCTGACACAGGTGAATGTTCTCTCAGCAAAAAGTCTGGGCAAAAAAAAAAAAAAAATACACATAGATGAGAGAATCAGTGAGGAAAATGTACTTGCCATGTTTCTTACAAACTAGGTTTCTTTAACTCCCATTCCAAAAGATTAATCAAATCTGTTATTCTCACAGAGCAGTTAGTAAGCTCAAAGAGTTTTCTCTTGGTTGCTCATAAAAATCATTCCAGAGTGAGAATAAAAATATGCATAAACATTGCATCACTTTTTATTATTCTCACATCTACCACTGTATCTGTAAGTGATTATTTCAGGAGTTAAAAAAAAATTCAATCTATTTTAGCACTGTATCAATCTATTTTAGCACTATAGTTAATGACATTAGAAAATTGATATTAATTACTAAAGAGAATACTACTAATAATGAGCTAATACTCTCATATTTAATATCTAATGAAAGGATTAATGGCCTTGGTCTAATTCATTTTTTTGCTATTAAGCTTAATGTTTTTATGTCATTCCTTATTACTATGTTTATTATTCTTAAGGCTTTTAATTGATCAAAATGTGATTATGAGTATGTTCTACAGCATATATTTAGTAATGATGTGAATACATGATTTTGAAAAACATAGCTCAATACTATAATTATTCTTAGCATAAGTGTTTTGTTGTATTTCATATTTACAGATATGTATCATGTTGGCACTGTGTGTTCAAACACTGAATTGCATAATGACACACAATCTGAAATGGCAGTAATACTCCATCAAACTTTTGATGCAAGACTAATAATGAAATGAGCTTCACTATGTTAGCAGCTGTAATGTCATTTAAAATTACCAAAACTATGTGACTTCTAGCTTTTTAAGAGATAATTCTTTGTTTTCTTTCAATTGTCTAAGAAACTTGATTTTACTGCTGAATTTTGTTCTTTTACATATCAGTATATGTCATTACATTTTCCATATAGTGTGTATCACTGTCTAAAATATTACAAAATATATATTTTTAACTTCGTTTTTGCTGCTTTCCTTGTTCAGTACTGTGTGTCCAGTAAACAAATGAGAATCTGCCTCAAAATAGGCATTTCATGAATATTTAGCCATGAATGTGTAAATTTTGTCACAGTGGTTAAGAGTTATGTCTGTTAACTAAAAAAAGGTTAGCAGTTTGAATCTACCAGGTGCTGCTTAGAAATGCTATGGGGCAGTTCTTCTCTGTCCTATCTGGTCGCTATGAGTCGGAATCAACTCGATGACAACAGGCTCGGTTTTGTGTTTTTAATTATCTTAGGACAGATTTCAAATTATTCATATAAATCACATTTTGTTTTCTTTCTCACAGTACTGTATGTTAGACAGATTCAAGTAATGTTTCCAAAAAGCCAAAATAAATAAGTCCTTAATTTTATATTAAGACCTAGCTATTTATTGGACTAGTGGCAAAGGGGGTAAGAGCTTGGCTACTAACCAAAAGGTCAAAAGTTCGAATTCACCATCCAGCTGTTCCTTGGAAACCCTATAGCACGGTTCTACTCTGTCCTATAGGATCACTATGAGTTGGAGTCGACTGGATAGCAGTGGGTTGGTTGGGTTATTTATTAGGTATTTTATTTGGAAAAAAAGCCCTTAATTTTATATTAGACCTAAATATTTGTTATGTATTTTATTTGGACATTACAAAACTAAAATAGGCTTTAATTTTTTTTTTTTAATCATAAAACCATTTATTATTTACTTAATTTCCAAAGTTGGTGGCCAAGTTGGTTCTGTTACCGAGGGAAGCCATGAGTTTCCCAAGATACCTTCATCCTTCCACCAGTATCATCAGCATTTGATGTCTTTCCTTAGAATTTTAAGACGGCTGTTTCAACTTTTGGTATCTTATTTCCTAATAATTCTCCAAACAAGAGACACAGAAGCAAATGAAAAATTATAATAATAATAACTTTAAAAGACATTTTATTTATTTAGTTTTTCTTGTTTCTATCAGAAAAGAGAAAAAAAAAAAAAACTTTCCAAGGTGCCCACACATTCCCTTGACCAAAATTTGGTCACTTATGCTGGAACAATCACTGTTCGAGTAGAGGACCTTGTGATTGGCTTGGAGCCCTGGTGGTGTAATGGTCATGAGCTATGGCTGCTAAACCGAAAGGTTGGCAGTTCAAATCCACCAGCTGCTCCTTAGAAACCCTACGGGACAGTTCTACTCTGTCCTGAAGGGTTGCTATGTGTCAGAATCAACTGGACTTCAATGAGTTTTATGATTGGCTTAGACTAATCACCTGTAGAATAGAATAAAATCCCATGATTGTTATGATCAGTTGTTCTCATTAATTATTGCTACATAACAAACCGCTTTTAATCACAGGGGCTTAAAACAAAATTGTATTATTATCTCTCACAGCTCTGGGAATTGACTAAGCTGGGCTATGAGTTTGTAGTTTGGAGGCTTTCATGTGCTCACAGTCAGACCGTGGATGAGTCTAAACTTATTGGAAGTTTTGCTTATGCTGGACTTTTGATAGATACTTGTAACTGCTGCCTCTGTGTTTCTAGTCCTTTCTCTGTATCAGTCTGAGATTATATCCAGCAAGACCTCTTCTATATCTTGGACTTCTCTGAGAACAGTGTTACTAGGGTATTCATAGTTGGTGGCTGGCTTTCAAGAAACCAGAAATCAAACTATCTTATTAAAGGCTAGACCCAGGATGGGTCTACTCTTTGTTTCACTTTATCTATTGGTCAAAGCACTCACTATCCAGCCAAAATTCAAGGAGAGGGGAAATAGACCCTCATTTTCAATAGAAAGAGTGTTACAGAATTTGTGATCATCTTTAGTCTGCCAAATCAGCCATTATTTATTCTCTGGGGATGAGCAAAATGCCCCCAAAAGCAAAATCAGTGAGGAAAAAGGCTGCTGACTAGGCAAGACATAGAGTTTCACCAGAATTTATCAGTGAACAGATAAGTTTGGGTATATACTTATTTAAGAGTTGTAGTTTTTTTAGGGATGAAAGTAAATTATTTGGTAAAATGTTTTATATTTGAACTAACTTCATGACTCTGGCTTTTTCTTAAATTGCATAAATCTAAGGGGGAAGCCTTCTTTGACCTTGGTATTTAAGATTGGTGTTCATCATTTTGATCATACCACCCCTTTATATTTATATTTTCTTCACCTGTATTAGGTGCTTCACAACATAATACCCCAAAATTAATGACTTAAAACAAAAACTAACCTTTATTATCCTCTGAGTCTGTGGGTCAGAAATTTAGACAGGGCAGCAGGATGGTTTCTGTTTGTTCCTTCATGCTGGGGCCTCAGCTGAAAGACTCAAAGTTTAGAGGCCTCAAATCATTTCAATGCTTCATTGGGGATGGAGGGCCTATTTCCAAGGTGGCTCAATCACTTAACTGGCAGTTTTGTGCTGACAGGTTTGTTCCTCTCCATGTGGGCTTCACCATAGTTTTTTGAGTGTCTTCATGACAAGGTGGCTGGCTTTCCCTCAGTACAAGTAACCCAAGAAGAGACAAAGGTGAAGTCATGGTGAAGCCTTGGAAGTCAACTTCATCATATTTTATCGGTCACATAGGCCAACTGGGATTCAAAGTGGGAGGAGACTACACAAGGACATGAAAAGCAGTAGACAAGGGTCTTCTTCCAGTATGGCTACCACAGAACCCACTGTCTATTTCCTTATTTGTTGTTTCCTGCTCAATTATAGAATGCTCAGTTAATAATTTATGCCAGTTCATGGCAATCTGTCATCAGTAATCTGTACAAGGCCACTCTTTTGTGTTTATTTATTCGCTTATTCTCCTCCTTCTTCGTTTCACATTCCCATTCTCCTTTCCACTCAAGTGGCAGTCATTTTAATGAGTCTGATATATATCCTTTCATATATATTGTAGTAAAATATAATATTTTGTGTGAATAATTTTGAAACATACCTAAAAGTGTGCCATGAAACATAACTTCCTTTTCATTTTAAAGTCAGCATTATATTTTTAGAATTAATTCATGTTGCAGAGCCCTGGTAACAAAGTGGTTAAGGGTGCAGTCTGCTAACCAAAAGGTCAGCAGTTTGAATCTACCAGTCAGCCCTGGAAACCCTATGGGGCAGTTATACTCTGTCCTATAGGGTTGCTATGAGTTGGAATCCAATCAATGGCACATAACAACAATAACAATGTTTACATACAGTAATATTTTTTTCATTGCTGACAGAGTAACTGTATGATATATCAATCACATTTTGATTATCCTTTTTATCAGTGACACCTACGTAGTCTCCAACTCACCTCTGCATACACTGTATTACAATGAACATCTTCAAATATGTCCTCCTGTGCACCTGTCTGAAAATGCCTCTGGATTAATTATAACTAGGAGCTGGAACCTATGTTTGCGCAGTGGTTAAGTCCTCAGCTGCTAACCAAAATATCTAAGTTTTGAACTCACCAGGTGCACTGCAGGAGAAAGATGTGACAGTCTCCTTGATTAAATATTACAGCCTCAGAAGTACTATGGGGCAGCTCTACTCTGTTCTATAGGGTCACTAAGGTTCCAATCGATTTGTTGGCAATGTTTTATTTTTTTTTAACCTATGACTACTATGTGAAGAAGGAGCTCTGGTGGTGCAACAGTGAAGCACTTGGCTGCTAACTGAAAGGCTGGCTGTTGGCACCAACTTAGCAGCTCCACGGAAGAAAGACCTGGCGACCTGCTCCTGTAAAGACTATAGCCAAGAAAACTCTATCAGGGCAGTTCTACTCTGTCACATGGGGTTGCTATGAGTTAGAATCAACTCAATGGCACCTATATAACAACTACATAAAGGGATTTCTCGCTTACCAGAATCTTTGGTTCAGGTGTACAATTTCTGAAAATGTATTAGGGTTCCTACATCCCAAACGCTGCCAAAATCTTGCCAAAAAAAATCTGCTAAGCTGATAAATATGAAGTAACTTCATATTATCATTTTAATTCAAATTTCTCTAGTTAGTAAAGATTTGAGCACATGCGCAGTGTTTGTTAGTCTTTCATGTTTCATTTTCTGTAATATCCTTTGCTCATTTCTTCTAACCACAATTCCATTTCTTTTACTGTTGTTTGTTGAAGATGATTCACAGCAATTTCTTGTATATTCTCAACATATTGTAGATTTTCCTATATTCATAGTTCAGATCCTGAGCCATCTGGATTCTATTCCATTGGTGTATTTATCAGTACTTGCATTGTTTCATTATTGCTTTTTATTCATTGGGCTTTGTAGTATGTCTTAATATTTGGTAAGTATAATTCTTATTTTTCAGGATTTTCTTAGCTATTAATTATAAAATAGTATTGAATTCCTAAAAGATCCAGTCAGAGTTTTGATTGGAGTTGAATAGACTTTATACTACAATAGAAAGCATTGATAGTGTTATACTAGTAAGTCAAATTATTCAAGAGCTAGAAATATCTATTTATTCACGTCTTCCTTTTGGTTTTAAGTTTTTAATCATTTTCCACTTAATTCTAGAATATAAAAAAAAAATTTTTTTTTAGGTTAATTCCTAGAAATATCTGAGTTTTTTATTTTTGTTTCATTTTTTGCTATTGCACATTTGATCATTTTAAGCATATGGTTTCTAATTAGTTATTGCTGGTGTAGCATCATTTTATTAATTTTTATAAGTTGATTTTTGGCTCAGGAGCTTTCCTCAGTTCTGTCGTATGTTTTGATAGTTGTGTTGACTTTTCTATAGAGGTAAACAAGACATTTGCAAATAATGACAATTTTATCTCTTTTCTACTCTCCTAATACTTTTTATTTCTTTTCTTTATAGAACTAGCTAGGCTTTCAGGAGTGTGCTGAAATTTCTCACTACAATTTTTTTTTTATTATTGTACTTTAGATGAAGAACAAACTAGTTTCTCATTAAGCAGTTAGTACACATATTGTTTTATGACTTTGGTTAACAACTCCAAGACATGTCAACATTCCCTTCTCGACACTGGTTTCCCTATTGCCAGCTTTCCTGTCTCTTCCTGCCTTCTAGTCCTTGCCCCTGAACTGTTATACCTCTTTAGTGTCATTTTGTTTTATGGATCTGTCTAATCTTTGGCTGAAGGGTGAAGCTCGGCAGTGACTTCATTACTGAGCTAAAACGGTGTCTGGGGGCCATACCCTCGTCTTTTTTTGTGAGTTAGACACGCTACAATTTTTTGATTAATCTAGTTCTCACTGCAGTTTTATAACATTTTTTAAATTTAGTTTTAGACTGTTTGATATAGAGTGATTGTTCTTTATTTCTAATGATAGTCTTTGTCTGTTCAGATATTATATTATCAATTATGTTTTGTACTCCAACTTTATTTCATTAATTTCTAACCAAATATATTTTTGTATTATTGTATTTTCAACCTCTTTTCAAAGTATTTTTCCCTCCTTAACCCAGAAAGGAATAATATATATAATAAATATATATATATATATTTATGTTTAATTGTTAATGTTCTCTTTCTTCCCACAAAAATGCACCAGGATAATACTTGGTCTTGTTTTGTTAGCCATTTTATGACCTGTGTCTAGAATAGGGTTTGAAACATGTTGACAATGAATATTTTTTAAATTGTAAGTAATTAACAAAACAAATGCTGAAATAAAATTTTATTCAATGTTTATTAAAAGTAACTATTCTACCACTTCAGGCCCTAGGTACTGCATAAACTTCACATCGTTTACCGCAAATACCCATACCTCACATATGTATGCACACAGGCACTTACAGAAACATTATGTAATCTCTTTTATGGTAAGCTATGGAATAACTCTTGGGACTTGAGAATATACTATTCAATAGGCACAACTAGTCAGTTCAGAAATCTGGAATGAGATGCTATAGTAAGTGTAAATTTAATTTAATTTTTACAAGTTTTAATTATAAGGTACCCATGAGTATATTTCAAAATATTAATTCCTGGTTTCTCATAATGTCATCTTTGTTTCCTTCTGTTTTATATACGTATAAACTTATATCTTCCTTCCTTTATTTTTTTTAAATATGCATCAAATTGTTTCATATGTTCTCAGTCTCTGTGCTTCTAAAAGCCAACAACTGAGAAAACAATTTTCCAAAATATCAGGAAGTCAGGAAACAGTTATTTTCAGTATTCACAGAAATAAACAATACTGCCTTAATTTCCATGTTATTATTGCAATATTCATTTTAGAAGAGATCCGAACTCAAATAAATTTGTATTTTTTAATTCCCTTCTCTGGGATATCAGCCTCTTTATAGAAAACTTTGGCCATTTAAAAAGGCATAAGATTATACAACCTAGTTTGTTGAAAACGAAGACAATTTGAAACACTGATGAAGGTAAAATACTATAACCATTGATATGGATTACACCTGGATATAAAGAAAACTAAACACTTCATGACTGGACTGATAAAGATAATCATGATAAATGAAGAAGTAAATTGAAATTGTCAATAATTTCATTCTACTTGGATCAACAATCAATGCCCATGGAATCAGCAGTCAAGACATCAAACGATTATTGCATTGGACACATCTGTAGCAAAAGACCTCTTTAAAATTTTATAAAAGAAAAGATATCACTTTGATGAATAAGGTGCACCTGACCCAAGCACGGTCTTTTCTATCACCTTATATGCATGGGACAATTGGATAATGAAAAAGAACAACATAAGAAGAATTGATAATTTGAACTGGGGTATTAGCGAAGAATATTGAATATACCATGGACTGCCAGAAGAATGGACAAATTAGTCTTAGAAGAAATACAACCACAATGTTCCTTAGTAGCCAGGATGGTGAGATATTGGCTCTCTTTTCTTTGGACATGTCATCAGGAAAGACCAGTCACTAAAAAAGGACTGTCATGTTTGGTGAAACAGAGAGCCAACTATAGACAAGGTAAGCCCTCAATGAGATGAACTGACATAATAGCCATAATAATGGGCTCAAACATGATAAAGATCATAAAGATGGAGAAGGACCTGGCAGCATTTTATTCTGTTATACGTAAGGTCCCCATGAACTGGAGCAGACTTGACAATAACTAAAGACAAGATCACTTACAACTACTAAAAAAAATTAGAAATTTTAATTACTTAATGGATTTTCCTCCTCTTAATTTATTTTTTTAATTTCTAATTTTCCAGTGATAGATATCTTTTTTCATTAATGCTTCTGCTATTATCAATTCCTGTTTCTTCTCTCAAAACATTTAACTCCCTATCTTGTAGTTTTGGCCAGGTCATCTGTGTTTGATCCCTATCAGACAGCAATGCCTTTTTATTTATTTATTTATTTATTTTTGTTTGTTTGTTTTACTTAATAGCTTTATTTGCTCACTCATCCAACCTTTAGTGAACATTGACTATGTGGCCGTCATGTGGCAGTTGCTGTGCTAGGAACTGGTAATATGTAACGCAATTACTTTCTTTCTTTCTTTTTTAACTAATTGCTATGCTTTTTAAACATCCAGACTTCCAGTATAGACTTTTTGTGTAGTATTGGTATCTAGCTTCCATTTGAGATTTCCACTGATTTTTTCAGTTTTTATTTTACTAAAATTTTAAAAACCATTAATTTAACTATGAATTTTTATTTCTTTTATAGTTAATTTTGGAGTCCTGTGATGCGGTGGTTAAGAGCTTGGCTGCTAACCAAAAGGCCAGCTGCTCCTTGGAAACCCTATGGGGCAGTTTTATTCTGTCCTATAGGGTCGCTATGAGTCAGAATCAACTCAACGGCAATGGGTTTTTTACAGGCAATTTCAGCAAATTATTTACATTCCATTTTGTCCTCAGCAATAGATATACCACTATTCTTTAAATGGATTTTATTTTTTAGTTTACATGTGGAAAAACTAATTTTCAAATACTTTATCAAATGTGGAGGATTAGCTTTGGATAACAATGTAAGTTTAGGTCAAATCTGGATAGTAATTTAATTTCTAAAAAAATGAAATTTAGTCCAGAGAAGTCTAAATTTATTCTTTGATAAATTCTACAGTTTAGTGTTTATTTGGAATACATCCAGGATAAAGACAATTTTATATTATAGTATAAAACATACATTGCCATTCTTTAAATTGTTACTTACAAGTCATTTAATACAATGTGCAAGATGCAAAAGACTTGTCTGAGTTTAAAGCTTAATGAGGTTAACCTGATAGTTTGTAAACTTTACAATCATTATTCAACACATTGAGTCAATAAGACTTACTGAGTATAATACATACATACAAATATATACATACATATACACATATCTATAAATTATATCTGTATAAATGTTCACATAACATTTTTTGGAATTCATCCAGTGCTTTATTGCCTGTTATGCTTAATTTTAGAATCTGGTAGTATCGTAAAATAAATGACCAGCCTGCATCAAGAAAAGTATAGCAAATGTTTTATCATTTCACATCAGTCTGCTCCACTGTGATTTACTTTGTTCAGGAAAATTTTAGGGGGGAAAAAAATCTGGACAATTAAAATGAAATAAAGCTTTTTTTTATTTGTTGATTTTTAAACTTATTTTTTAAAGACAGAGACATAAGTGTTGGGGTTGGACAAGTAACAGTGTGGGGAAAAAAAAAAAAAGAATGAGATACAGCCAAATGTTGCTCTGTGCCAGAATAGAATCTTATAATATTCTGCTCAGAGATAGAAATATCATTTGTATAAAGTTCTTTGTATTTTATAATCACACAGTATACATTCATAGTAATGGAAAGATATGATTACTTGTGATCCTGCAGGATAAATCAAAGAGCACAGCAATTTATACAGATAATGGTTGATATCTTACATATATGGTATGACTTGCTTCATTAATCTGGGCTAAAGTACAGTCACATTTCTTGTTCTAAATAATCCTTCTTGCCATTACCTACCTTATTAGCTGGAAGTATGGTATTTCCCTCTGGAGGGCTGCTCTGACACAATTGTTAACAAACCTTGATTGAACCATTGCATCTAAAATGAGGCTGCCCCTGTTTTCAAATACCAAAAGAGGCATGTCTTTTCTGATGAGTCCATTTCTGTGGTTTTAATTTCCTCTCCCATAGCATTGGTGTTGAAGTGGCATGCGATTATGGATGCTTTGTCTACTGCAGGTATGGCACATCTACCCATTTTGTCTGAGGAGACCAATTGGCACCCATTCTCACTCTGTAAAATTATTAGTTGCCATTGAGTCGGTTTCAACTCCTAGTTAATTACCCTATTTACAAAAGAACGAAACATTGCCCAATCCTGCGCTATCCTCGCAATCGTTGCTATGCTTGAACTCATCGTTGCAAAATTACAGCTCAGTTATTTTTCACTTACCCGCTCTCTTTTCCCTAATGATCAGGCAGGGGCTGGAGATGCTTCCAACATCAGTCAAATTGCAGGATCAGTCCAACATTTTTCTATAAATGTCTCTTATCAGATTTATTTTAAATCTTTTTTTTTAAACTTGAGTCACTAACCTAGACTCATCCTTTCTCCCATGAAATTTTATTACATTCTATGCTTTCCTAGCATGGATCTTGAATAGGGTTGCCAGGATCTCACAGTGTTTTCTAACTCTGAATAGCAAAATGTTTGGTGTTTGTATCCTTCATTTCCCATAAGATACAGTACCGTCGAGTAAGCCATAAGATACTGGGCTCTATATACAAAGTAATAATCTATATACAAAAATAATCCTTCATTTTCTCAAAAGCAACATTGCATACCCAAGACTTGACAACTTTTGCAAAGGCATTCAATGACTCAAAAGTTCTTATTAGATTTTTATTTGGTGGGATTATACTTGCATAAATGAAAAGACCCAATCTAATAGCCTAAGAAGATTGATAAATGATAATAATAAGGAGAACACAAAGAAGAGAAAGAGGAAGACAATCAAGGAGAAAAAGGAGAAGACAAAATACAGTAACAGCAATAAAGACAGCCTTAATTAACCTGTTTTTATATTTTGACTTACATAACAAATTAAAAAAGGAAAATATGTGCAGACTTTTTTTAAAAACAGGGTGACATATGGCTGTAATGATGTCCGTCACTCAACCTGATACATTAGACAACAACACCCCTCATCTGAGAAGTTTGGGAGGATGGGGGAGGGGAGACCCAAAGAAAGATGAATGATGGGAGCACTACAATTATTTATCATGGCATTCTTGAATTCGTTTTTAGTTAATCCTGAATCTTCAATGGTTTTGCCATTCTTAGCCTCTTTAAATCTGTTTTCTGAATTTTTAAGTAGACAGAACATGTTGCTAGAAGATTTACGTGAAGAAAACATTAGATCAGGAAATTTTGTAAAATCTCTGCATATACATTTTAGTCAATTTGCAGGGCTATGGAATTCAGTCGTGCAGGTTGTGTTCTGTTCAAATGTACCAGGTGGAGCTCTAATGCTGCCAGCCAGGCCAACCTCTGCTGCCCAACGCATGCAATCTGCATAGGTTTGCATTTAGCCTGAAAGTACAGACACCCTTTTCTAATTGCTCTTTACAGGGGGTATCTTTCAATTTTAAAGCAGTCTATCTGTTTTTTTGTTGTTGTTGTTTTTTTTAATCTGGTGGAGCAGGATCTCTTTTGTAATTTTTGCAAGATCCTTATGTGCTGGCAACAGCCTTTTTTTTTTTTTTTAAATGATAGTGACTCTCCCATGATGATTTTAAGCTTAATTATTCATCTGTGACTCTGAAAATGTGGCTCCCTAAAAAAAAAGTCCGATCAGTTTTATTTGAAGTTTGGAATATTTTCCTTGTGTCACATTAAATAGAAAAGAAGAGAATGAAAATATATTGGTTGAAGTATTATGTGGATTATTAGCCGTACATAGACAAGGTCAAAGTGAAAGAGATAACTAAAGTACTCACCCAGTCAGTTTAGAGATTTTTTTGTAAAATTGCTCATTGAGAGAGGAAAAATCAAGCCATTACTGAAAGTTTATTCATTCCTCTATTCTCCAACTTCCATTTGCCTGAGTAGACAATACTTAACATTTCTCCTAGTTGGACAACACATTCACTCTCCTTGCCCAAAAGACAGAACATCTGAAATCTGTTTTCGGCAGTGTCACTTTTTCAAAGTAATAGGCACAACAAGAAGAAAAAACATCTGCTATCTGCAGGGTTTTTTTTTTTTTTCCTTCCCCTTTCCTCCCAACATCAATCTAGCACGTCTTTGGCAAGCAGCGTCTTATACTCTAAGTCACAGAAATGTCCAAGGAGAGTGGAAATGAGAGTGGATACCTCTGTTGAAATGTCACTTTGAAAGTAAATAAAATAACTTGGAAAAAAGACCATCTAAAAACAGGGAAGCTTAGCAGTCTGCAGATGAATTTTGCTATAGTAATAGACAGTTGGAGTAGTCACGTATAGAAATGGTACATGTTTCTTAAAACATGCTTCATAGTTACTGTTTGGAATGAGAAAACATAGTAAGCATAACCACAAATTTTAAGTTTAGTGGCTCTTATTGCCTTGAAATCAATTGATTCATGAAGAATACTGTCTAGTGAGCCTAATTTGGTATTTTATATGAAAATATTTATTACACGTGGAAAAATCTTGGAATATTTCTATTTATTTTGTATGTAATAGTGATAGGTGCCCATGAATTTCCCCATGCAATAATGTGTGAAGTTTCCAGATTCAGAACCACTGGGTTTGATTCTCAGCTCTACCACTTATCTGACTGACTGTGGGTACATTATTTAACCTCCAGGTGGCCAATTTCCTGAGAGTAAATTTAATAAAAATGTTGTTGTTTCGTGCCATTGAGTGAGCTCTGAGTCATAGCGGCCCTATGTATAACAGAACAAAATGCTGCCTGACCTCTACCAATCTCACAGGCATTGCTATGTTTGAGCCTGTCGTAGCCACTGTGGCAATCCATCTCATTGAGAGTCTTCCTCTTATTAGCTCACCTTCTATTTTACTGAGCATGATGTTTTTCTTCAGCAATTCGTCCCTGTTGATAACATGTCCAATGTAAGCAAGATAAAGTCTTGCTGTCCTCACTTTCCAGTAGCTTTCTGTTTTACTTTCTCCAAAACATTGGTTCCTTCTGACAGCCCATGGTATATTCAATATTTTTAGCTAATACCACAATTCAAATGTGTCACTTCTTCTTTGGTCTTCCTTTTTCATTGTTCAGCTTTCCCATGCATATGAGGTGATTAAAAATACCATGGCTTGGGTCAGGCAAACCTTTGTCCTCAAGGTGACATCTTTGCTTTTTAATATTTTAGAGAGGCCTTTTGCTGCAGATTTGCCCAATGCAAAACATCATTTGATTTCTTGACTGCTGCTTCCACAGGTATCGATTGTTAATTGAACAAAAATTAAATCCTTGACAACTTCAGTCTTTTTGCCATTTATCATGATGTTGTTTACTGGTCCATTTGTGAAGATATTTGTTTTCTTTATATTGAGGTGTAGTCTTTGATCTTTATCAGTAAGTTCTTCAAGTCTTCTTCATTTTCAGCAAGCAAGGTTGTGTCATCTGTATATTGCAGGTTGTTAATGAGATTTCCTCCAAACCTGATACCACATTCTACTGCACAGAATACCGCTTCTTGGATTATTTTTTCAATATGTAATTGAATAAGTAAGGTAAAAGAATATAACCCTGCCGTGCACATTTTCCAATTTTAGACCATGAAGTATCCCCTTGTTCTGACCAAAGAACTGTGTCTTGATCCGTATACAAGTTCCATGCGAGTACAGTTAAATGTTCTGAAATTCTTTGTCTTCACAATGTTATTCATATTTTGTTATGATTCATATAGTCGAATACTTTTGCCTATTCAATAAAACACAGATAAACCTCTTTCTAGTTATTCTATGCTTTTGGTCAAGATCCATCTGACATCAGCAATGATAGCCCTCATTCCACATCCTCTTCTGAATTTGGTTTGAGTTTCTGACCTTGCCCTGCCAATGTACCACTGCAGCAATTTTTTAATCATCTTCAGCAAAATTTTGCTAGCAGGTGATATGAATAATATTGTTCAATAATTTCTGCATTCTGTTTGATCACCTTTCTTTGAAAAGGACACAAAAATGGATCTCATCCAGTTGGTTTCCAAGGTAACTGTCTTACAAATTTCTTGGCATAATCGATAAGTTTTTTCCAGAATTGCATCTGTATGTTCAAACATCACAACTGGTATTCTGTCAGTTCTTGGAATCTTCGTTTACACCAATGCCTTCAGTGGGGCTTGGACTTCTTCCTTCCGTATCAGCAGCTCTTGATCATAAACAACCTCCTAAAATGATTGAACATCGATGAATTCTTTTTAACACAGTGAGTCTGTGCACTCCTTCCATCTTCTTTTGATATTTTCTACATAATTTAATTTTATTTTTTTACCCATAGAATCTTTCAATATTGCAACTTGAGGCTTGGATTTCTCTTCAGCTCTTTTCACCTTGAGAAATGCCGAGAGTGTGCCTCCCTTTTGGTTTTCTAACTCCAGTTATTTGCACATTATCTGTTCAGCTGCTTTAGTTCATCTTTTCTTCTGTTTGCTTTGATTTTTCTGTGCTCCCAAACAAGTTTCTTCTGATATCCATTTTTGGTTTTTCTTTCTTTCCTGTCTCTTGAATGACCTTTTGCTTTCTCTATGTAGGTGTCTTGATGTCATCCAACAATTCTTCTGGTCTTCATTCATTAGGTCAATGCATCAAATCTATTCTTTTTCTCTCTCACACATTGAAAATATTTTATTCATTCATTCTAGGATCTTTCCTCTTTGATCTATTTATATAAACCCATGTCCTGAATCATTATTAAAATTGTAATAGCTATTGAAGTTACTATTTTTATCATATCTCACATTATGATTATAATTTTATTCTAATATCACTTCATATTAAAACACTGCTATCTTTGAGGCACATCAGATTTCTTACCACTTTATACACATATCTTTTATTTGTACTTATTCCTTGGTCTAAATTATTCTTCACCCTTTCCTTCATTCTTGAAATATATTTTATCCTTCAGACCCCAGTCCGAATGTAATTTTTTATCTAGTTTTTCTTGATGCCCTTAAGCAAATATAATTCCTCTGTCTTCTGTGGATCCACAGGATCTTATCATACTTTAACTAAAGAATGTAGTACAGTTTGCTTTGTATTTTATATATATGATTTTTATACTAAGGTAGCCAAAAACAAAATCCGTTGCCATTGAGAAAATTCCAACTCGTGGGCGCAAATGGTTAAATGCTCAACTACTATCTGAAAAGTTGGTGGTTTGAACTCACGCAGAGGTGCCTCAGAAGACAAAGTTGGTCACAGCCATGAAAAGCCTATGGAGCACAGTTCTACTCTGTACACTTGGGGTCACCATGAGATATAATACTAAGGCACCCTTTTATAAACCATAAGAAGTTATAGTGATAAAATTTTCATAGTAAGATAAAAATAAATATTGAAAATCACATGTGAAGAATATAATGTCTCCACAAGTGCCTGGTGGAATGAATGAGCAAGTCTAAACACAGTGCATATCATTCAGAAGCTGAGGACTGAGTTTCGGGTGGGGCTGTGCTAGACATGGAGACATATTTAAAAATAAGAATATGGTAAATAACTGAGAACTAAAATCTTGTCTGAAAGCACTCATGGGAGAAGAAACATTTGCAAATGTATTACTAATATCTGAAACCTATTGGTGAGGGAACATCTATGACAAAATGGATGTGTTTTGCTATAATAGATGTTAAAAATTCAATTTATCTAAAGCAGCTTTGAGATTTCATGTTCACCAAGCAATCATATGACTTGCCTTCCTGCAAAGGTTTACTAGAGAGAAAAAGATATTCATCATGTCAATAATGAGCCTTGTGGTATATGTGGAAGGAATATCTTAATGAAAAGAAATACATTGCCATTCTGCTTGTATACCAGACTCATGAATTTGGTTAATAATATGTGACTAGATCTGCAAAATGCTGAGTGGAGGTACAAATTCACCTCTTAGTCCTTTTGGAGGAAAGCTAATAGATCTTTAACTCTGCAAGGGTGTTGTGATATCAAAGTGTGAAAATTCAAGAATTACTTTGATATGTCTCTCCCACACTAAGGGGTTATTGGGTGTCACAATTGGTTAATCAGCTTAGCTGCTAACCAAAATGTTGGAGGTTCAAGTCTACCCAAAGGCACTTCAGAAGAAAAGTCTGGTGATTTATTTCTGAAACATCAGCCACTGAAAACACTGTGGAGCACAGTTCTACTCTGACACACATGGAATCACCAAGAGTCAGAGTCTACTTGATGGTAGCTGGTAAACTGGTCCAATGCTAAATTTTTAGTAAATTAAAGCAGATTCTACTTTGTTTTCATTTTTGTAAACTCAGTGCCTAACACAAAGCTTGGGCTACAGTCCTTTGATAAATATTTATTAAAGTGATTCTGCGAGTCTGGTGTGCTCAGTCATTGTTGTTTCACAAAGTTCTTGATGGTCTAGACATTCATTCATATTTTATTCATTCAAAATGTGTTGTATACCATCCATGCACTGGGAAGGCATTTATGTATATTTTATTTCTAAATATCCCTACAACTTCTCAGAAACAGATCAATTCCCCTAATGATCAATCTACAACATTTTGTTTTATCTGGTGAACGAAAAACTTTTTATCTTATTTGGCAAATCAAAAAAATTTTTCCACAATATCTTTCCTTATTCTTTTACTAATTGTTGTTGTTGTTGTTAGGTGCCGTTAAGTCGGCTCTGACTCATAGCGACCCTATGCACAACAGTACAAAACACTGCCTGGTTCTGAGTCATCCTTACAATCGTTGTTATGCCTGAGCTCATTGTTGCGGCCACTGTGTCAATCCACCTCGTTGAGGGTCTTCCTCTCTTCCCCTGACTCTGTACTCTGCCAAGCATGATGTCCTTCTCCAGGGACTGATCCCTCCTGACAACATGTTCAAAGTAGGTAAGACGCAGTCTCGCCATGCTTGCTTCAAAGGAGCATTCTGGTTGTACTTCTTCCAAGACAGATTTGTTCATTCTTCTGGCAGTCCATGGTATATTCAATATTCTTCGCCAACACCACAATTCAAAGGCATCAATTCTTCTTTGATCTTCTTTATTCATTGTCCAGTTTTTCACATGCATATGATGAGATTGAAAATACCATGGCTTGGGTCAGGTGCACCTTTGTCTTCAAGGTGACATCTTTGCTCTTCAACACTTTGAAGACGTCCTTTGCAGCAGATTTACAGAATGCAGTGTGTCTTTTGATTTCTCAACTGCTGCTTCCATGGTTGTTGATTGTGAATTCAAGTAAAATGAAATCATTGACAACTTCAGTCTTCTCCCCTTTTGTCATGATTTTGCTCATTGGTCCAGCTGTGAGGATTTTGATTTTCTTTATGTTGAGGTGCAATTCATAGTGAAGGCTGTGGTCTTTGATCTTCGTTAGTAAGTGCTTCAAGTCCTCTTCACTTTCAGCAAACAAAAGTATGTCATCTGCATAACGCAGGTTGTTAATGAATCTTCCTCCAATCCTGATGCCCTGTTCTTCTTCATATAGCCCAGCTTCTCGTATTATTTGCTCAGCATACAGATTGAATAGGTATAGTGAAAGAATACAACCCTGACACACACCTTTCCTGACTTTAAACCAATCAGTTTCCCCTTATTCTGTCCAAAAAACTGCCTCTTGATCTATGTAAATGTTCCTCATGAGCACAATTAAGTGTTCTGGAATCCCCATTCTTCAGGACCCTAAATTGTATCTGCATGTGTGGCCACATATCTAAAGATTACATTTCCCAACCTCTCCTTCAGCCTTATTTGGCCATTTGACTAAGTCTAGGCAAAGGGGACATCAGCGGGAAGAGTGATGAGTTCACAGTCTATGCCATACCACTAAAGGGCAAGAGCATTGCACTCAATGTCCGTTATACCTTTTCTTGTGGTTGAAATAAAGACTTGATAAAAGGAGCCTTGGGCTATCTTTGACCGTGAAATGGAAGCTAGGTGATGAGGGTCAAACAGTATTAAAATAGAGGGAGCTCACGTAACTTACATCGTGGAGCCAATGTCATTTCAGAGCTGGACTATTGAGAGAGAAATTAAACTCTAGCATGTGTTAGCTACTGCTCTTTTGCGTTTCCCCCAATACATCTGTCAGTTTGTTGTATTGTGGGGACTTTCATGTTGCTGTGATGCTGGAAGCTATGCTGCCAGTATTCAAATAACAACAGGGTCACCCATGGTGGACAGGTTTCAGCTGAGCTTCCAGACTAAGACAGCCCAGGAGGAAGGATCTGGTGGTCTTCTTTGGAAAAAAATTAGCCAGTGTAAACCTTATGAATAGCAGCAGAACATTGTCTGATACAGTGCTGGAAGGTGAGCCTCTCAGGTTGGACGGCACACAAAAGACAACTGGGGAAGAGCTGCCTCCTCAAAGTAGAGTCAACCTTAATGACCTGGATGGAGTCAAGTTTTGGGACCTTCGTTTGCTGATGGGGCATGACTCAAGATGAGAAGAAACAATTGCAAACATCCATTAATAATTGGAATGCGGAATGTACAAAGAATGCATCTAGAAAAATTGGAAATCATCAAAAATGAAATGGAATGCATAAAAATAAATATCCCAGGCATTAGTGAGCTGAAAAGAACTGCTATTGGCCATTTTGAATCAGACAACTGTACGTTCTACTATGCCATAAATGACAACTTCAAGAGGAATGGCGTTGCACTCATCACCAAAAAGAACACTTAAAGAGCTATGCTAAAATACAACTCTGTCAGTAATAGGATAATGTCCCTATGCCTACAAGGAAGATGAGTTAATAAGACAGTTATTCAAATTTAAGCACCAGCCACTAAAGCCAAAGACTAATAAACTGGAGATTTTTACCAACTTCTGCAGTCTGGAATTGATCAAACATGCAATCAGGATGCATTGATACATTGATAATTACTGGTGATTGGAATGTGATAGTTGGAAACAAAGAAGGATTGATAGTTGGAAAATATGGCCTTGGTGATAGAAATGATGCCAGATATCCCATGATATCTTTTGAGACCAACAACTTCTTCATTGCAAATACATTTTTTCAACAACTAAATGGCAACTATACACGTGGACCTTACCAGATGGAATACATAGGAATCAAAATTAGCTACATCTGTGGAAAGAGACTGTGGAAAAGCTCAATATCATTGGTCAGAACAAGGTCAGGGACAGATTGCAGAACAGATCATCTATTGCTCCTATGCAAATTCAAGTTGAAGCTGAAGAAAATTAAAAGAAGTCCACAAGAAGCAAAGTACCACCTTGAATATATGCCACCTGAAATTAGAGACTATTTCAAGAACAGATTTAATGCACTGAACACTAATGACTGAAGACCCGAGAACTGTGGAATGATATCAAGGACATCATATATGAAGAGGGCAAAAAGTCATTAAAAAAACAGGAAAGAAAGAAAAGACTAAAATGGATGTCATAAGAAACTCTGAAACTTGGCCTTAAATGTCAAGTACCTAAAGCAAACAGAAGAAATGATGTAGTAAGACAGCTAAACAGAAGATTTCAAAGGGTGGATTGAGAAGAGGAAGTAAAGTATTATAGTGACATGTGCAAAGACCTGGAGTTAGGAAACCAAAAGTGAAGAATATACTCAGCATTTCGCAAGCTCAAAGAACTAAAGAAAAAATTCTAGCCTTGAGTTATAATATTAGAGGATTCTACAGGGAAAATATCAAATGATGCAGGAAGCATCAAAAGAAGATGGAAGGAATACAGAGTCATTATACCAAAAAGAATTGGCAGATGTTCAACCATTTCAGGAGATAGCACATGATCAGGAACCAATGGTACTGAAGGAAGAGGTCTAAACTGCACTGAAGGCATTTGTGAAAAACAAGGCTCCAGGAATTGACAGAATACCAATTGAGATGTTTCAACAAACAGATGCACCTCTGGAAGTGCTCACTAGTCTATGCCAAGAAATTTGGATGACAGCTACCTGGCCTATTCCAAAGAAAAGTGATACAACCAAATGCATAAATTATCAAACAATATCATTAATTCCACATGAAAGTAAAATTTTGCTGAAGATGATTCAAAAGCGGCTGCAGCAGTACAATGACTGTGAACTACCAGAAATTTAAACTGGATTCAAAAAAGGATGTGAAACCAGGGATATTATTGCTGATGTCAGAAGGCCGAAAGTAGAGAATAGCAGAAAGATGTTTACCTGTGTTTTATTGACTATGCAAAGGCATTCAACTGTGTGGATCATAACAAATTATGGATAACATTGCAGAGAATGGGAACCACAGAATACTTGATTGTGCTCATGAGGAACCTGTACATCGATCAAGAGGCAGTTGTTCACAGAGAACAAGACACTGTATGGTTTAAAGTCAGGAAAGGTGTGTGTCAGGGCTGTGTCCTTTCACTACACTTATTCAGTCTCTATGCTGAGCAAATAATCCAAGAACCTGGACTATCTGAAGAAGAGTGGGACATCAGGACTGGAGGAAGACTCATTAACAACCTGCGTCGTGAGGAGGACTTGAAGCACTCACTAATGAAGATCAAAGACCACAGCCTTCAGTATGGATTGCGCCTCAACATAAAGAAAACAAAAATCATTATAACTGGACCAATAAGCAACATCATGTTAAATGGAGAAAATACTGAAGTTGTTAATTATTTCATTTTACTTGGATCCACAATCAACACCCATGGAAGCAGCAGTCAAGAAATTAAACTATTCATTGCATTGGGCAAATCTGCTGCAAAAGATCTCTTTAAATTGTTAAAGAGTAGGCATCACCTTGAAGACTAAGGTGCTCCTGACTCAGGCCATGGTGTTTTCAATCACCTCATATGTATGTGAAAGCTGGACAATGTATAAGGATGACTGAATTAAAATCAGCGCCTTCCAATCATGCTGTTGGTGAAGAATACTGAATATACCATAGACTGCCAAAAGAATGAACAAATCTGTCTTGCAATAAGTACAACCAGAATGCTCCTTAGAAGCAAGGGTGACAAGACTTTGTCTCACATACTTTGGACATGTTATCAGGAAGAATCAGTCTGTAGAGAAGGACACCATGCTTGGTAAAGTAGAGGGTCACTGAAAAAGAGGAAGACCCTCAACGAGATGGATTGACACAGTGGCTGCAACAATGAGCTGAAGCATACAGGAATTGTGCTGATGGCCAAGACCTGGCAGTGTTTCCTTCTGTTGTACATAGCGTTGCTACGAGTCGGAATGGGCAAGACATCATCTAACAACAGCAACAACTTTTGCATTTCTCAAGATAGTTTATTCATCACACTAATAATGACAATTAGATTTCATTTGGATTTTATAGTAACATTTTAAAAAACAGTCACCTTTGCCTGCATCTGCTGCTGTAGATGTAGACTGAGGAGCAGAATAAAAGTGCTAACTGTGGGGCAAAAAGACAAAAGAATTGATGAGCTCTTTCTTACCTTCCATTTTCATCTCTCATCCTTATAGTCACCCATCTCTCTGCCTTTCAATAGAACCAGTCTTTTTGTTCTCATTCCCCAGCCTCAGAGGCAGGAAACTTGGGCAGAGACAATAAACTTTTCTTAAAATGATGTTAAGAAGATTGAATCAGCATGTCAAATAAAACGTAGATTAAAGAAACAAATACATTTAGTGAATTGTTGTGTAGATGAATTGTCTTTTTAAAAAATTCTGTAAATTTTCTGTTGTTTATTTTTTTCCCTCACGAAAATAAACCTTATCCTTCTCCCTATGGTTAAGACAGTTGCCTTTCTTAGTGCTTCTTCTAGTCAAACTTTTGAATGTTTCCCAGTTGCAGCTGCAAGGCATACACTTTCATTCCAAGATTTATCTGCTGCTCGTATAAGCATACCATTGTTTTTGCCTCCCTAGCACCCCATACTCATTCATCTGGTAAAAAACATAATTCTTTTTTTTTTTTTTAAGTACCATTGTTAGTGGTGCTTCTCAGTGAATCTCCAGATCCTTTTCCACCATCACAGAAGTGTTCATTAGTCTCATGCTGACAAATCAGAGTAGTGCATCATGCTTAGGGTCAGTAATTGAATAAATGTTGAATGCGTGGTCCAAGAAAGGAAAATGAGAGGGTCAGGTTATTATTACCAGACAGTGTTGGCCACAATACAAAAAGCTAAGGTACTTATAGTCCTTGATAATGATACTGTATTCTATTTCTATTGAGCAGTGATGAGTCTTTATGCAGCAAATAACATAGCATCATAATACCTAAAGAAATAAACTGTAAAAAATATAGGAAAATACACATGTAGTATGTGAATGTAGCTAAATTTTTCAGGAAATCAAGGTCAAGTAGATAAACATCAGAGAGCCTACACTGTTGTGGGTGAGCCTGTTATTTGTTGTTGATAGTTGTCAACGGTCAGTTCCAATCTGTAGCCACCCTATAGGACAGAGTAGAACTTCCCCGTAGGGTTTCCAAGGAGCAGCTGGTGGATTTGAATTGCTGACCTTTTAGTTAGCAGCCTAACTGTTAACCACCATGCCACCAGGGCTCCAAGTGAGACTGTAGAAATCCAAAATATCATAATTAATGAAATGAACTATGTATTAAACTCAATACTCTCTACGGAGACTGTAGCAATGAATGATTTTTTTTTAAAAGATAACTACAGATTAGGTCACCAAAAGAGTTAACAATTTGTAAAAGTAGAAATATAGTCTCTGTTTTTCAATAAATGTAATACCTGTTCCAAATAAAACTAGGAGTTAATTAATACATGAAATTCAAACAAAGGAAAACTTACTGTAATGATTTAAAGAAAAAAATATTTCTAAGAAACGTTTGTGTTGAATTTCATTTTAGTAAGCATGAAGTACTAGGTGGCTGGCCACATGCTTATGATGGAAAAAGCTAGAAATACCTTGCAAAAATATCTTCTTTATGTAACTGTGAACTGGCATAAACAAAGAATTCTCAGGAAAAATTACATGAAGAGAAGAACTCAGAGAAGTAAGTAGAACACTAAAGTCAGTTTTTCCTTAACAGAATTTTTTTAAACGGTGAATTTAAGCATACATTTTCTAGCATCCTAAGGCTTAAGTAACAAATTCAGCCCAACACAGACCAGGTGGGGAGTCAAATAAGAGCTTTTCCATACAGCTAGCATCCCGGGTAATCTTGCCCTCAGTTTAAGGGTCAACTAAAATGGACAAACAGTGTCACCACCCCTAGCTAGTCCCTAAAAGAAAAATGTTTTGTTTTCCTTAGTTAAAAAAAAAAAAAAATTACAAATCCTTGAGATTTCTAATAAAGAGTCATACTTCACAAAAGATATTTCTCAACTTTGCCATTATCTAGTACCCAGAGAAATCTCAATCCCAGAATGTTGTTCATACTTTTAGAATATGATTTCTCTTGTGAGCCTTACAGAGGCAAAAGTAAATCCTTCCTTTGAGAACTCAAATTTATCCCACCTCTCATATATTTCTAAAGTTAAAATTGTACAGAAAATGGTTTATAGTACAATTAGTGAATAAATTTAAAAAATTACTAAATACACTGGGGGGAGGGAAGCTGAGGAAGATATTACGGATCACACCAATGACAACAACAAACAACAAAAGCAGAACCACAAAAATGCAAGATGTTGGGAAAGTCCATAAGAGAATATGTGACCAGCATGATGAATGTTTCATCAAATAAAAGACAGGCTTAAAGTATTAAATGATAGCAAGTTAACTTCAAAAGAGAAACAGAACTCTGGAAATGAAATAATATGGTCACTGAAATGAAAACTTCAAATAAGTTTTATTTTTTTTAATTTTTTGTTTTATTTTGGTGAAAATACACATAACAAACCTTACACCAAGACAACAATTTCTACATGTACCTGCGAGTGACATTGATTACATTCTTCAAGTTGTACAACCATTCTCGCTATCCTTTTCCAAATAATTCCACCACAATTAACGTAAACTCAAAATCTCCTAAGCAAAAACTCTTCCTTCCCCCTCCCTTTAACCCCTGGTAATGAATAATAATTTTTGGCTTCCATATATATTTGTTTATTTCATATAAGTGAAATCATACAATATTTGTCCTTTTGTGACTGACATTTCACTTAACATGATGTTTTCAAGGTTCATACATGTTGTAGCATGCATCAGGATTTCTTTTCTCTTCATGGCTGAGTAGTATTCCATTGTGTCTATGTACCACATTTCATTTATTCATTTGTCTACCAATGCATTTTAGCTGCCTTTTTAGACTACACTCCCCTGATTTTTTTCCTACCACACTAGTTATTCCTTCTCAGTTTTCTTTGCTATTTCCTCACCATCTTCCCAACTGCTGTATCTTGGCTCTCTTCTCCTCTCTATCTATAGTGTCTCCCCAGAGAATCTCTTTCAAAACGTAGAAAAAGAAGGAATACTTCCTAACACTTTCTATGTTTCGGAAGAGTTTGAGTAGAACTGGTGTCAACTTTCAAATGATGACTTTTGGAAATAAGAAAAAGTCTAGACACAAAAGAGCATATCCTACATGGCTCATTTTAAATAATTTTAAAACCAGAGAAAACAACTGCATAGTGTTACGAATGAGGATAGTGTTTGCCCTTGAAGAGGATGGATCTAAGATCTGCCTGGGGGTAGCAGGAGAAATTCTGTCTGTTTTAAGTCCAGTGTTTAGTTTGTAAAAATCCATTGATCACTGTACTTTGAAGACATTTGTATTTTTGGTTGTTTAAAAAAAACATTTCTTATGAAAAATTCCAAACAAATAAAAAATGGAATATTCTAATAAGTCATTTACCTATTACTCAGTTCTGACAATTAAAAACTCATGCTCTTTTTTTTATTTATACTCGTATTCTCCAAAAATTACCTTTGAATAGATAATGAATGAGAAATTATCAGAACTGAAAAAAGATACAAAGCTACGTAATCAAGAAGTACGATGCCAAGAAGGATAAATGAAAACAAAGCTACATGCAGATGCATCCTAGAGAAAAAGTACAAAATAAGAAACAGTAAACGAATATATACTTTACCAGTAATTATAATAAATGGTATTTAAATAAATCCTGAAATAATTGAAGACTAGGTAAAGAAATAAAGTCTAGACATGTTATCACAAGAGAAAAATAAAATAAAGGGTTCATTAAGGTCACAAATTAAAAGGACAAAAGTCTTTTTTTTTAAAAAAAAAAGGACAAAAGTTGTACAAGCAAAACTTCAACAACAACCAAAGCTATCATAGTAATATAAACACCAGACCAAAAAAAAATTAAGGGGAAAAAAAGTACTGGAGATAAAAAGGGTTATTTCATAATGATAAAAACTTTTCAATTCATTATGAAAAAATGAAATATAATTTACATGCAAGCTTAGCTTAGCTTGAAAATCAATATAAATTACAAAAAGAAAGAGATAAACCGATCATTATAGTGGGAGATTTAAAAAAATATCCACCTAAGAAATTAATAGAATGAGTAATCAAAGATTCAGTTAAATAGAGAAAATTTGAATAAAAAAATTAACAAGCTTGACATCATGGTCCTATAGAACACTGAACCCAACAAATACAGAATACGTCTTTCCATTCAAACACTCAGAAAACATTCATGTGCTTTAAAACACATCTCAACAAATTGTAAGGGTTTGGAAGAAAATTACAGCCTATATTACAAAGCTTGTGATTAAATTAGAAAGCAAGAACAAAATGATGACCAGAAAAAATATGATAAGAGATTAAGAAAAAAAAAAAAATTCTATATCAGAGTCACAATGCTACTAGAAATTGGAAAATGTTTGGAAACTAAAATTAATAAAATACTATATTTTAAAACTTGTTAGCAGAAACTATAATATTACTTAGATGGAAGCTGATGGCAAATCAGAAATAGGCATATTATGGCTTGTAGGTCAAACCTACCATATTTCCTGTTTTTGTGTAACCGTTTGTATCTATATCTATTTATATATTTTTAGATAGTTTCATTGATTCTTTTTACCATCTTTCTTTTGGTACATTTTTTTAAAGTCTTTTTTTCAACTTTTTTAAAATTTAATTTTGTTGTTGCTGTTGAGAATATACATGGCAAAACATACATCAATTCAACAGTTACTTGTACAATTCAGTGACATTTATTACCTTCTTTGAGCTGCACAACCATTCTCATCTCAGCTTTTTCTGGACTATTCCTCCCTCATGAACATAAACTCATTGCCCCCTAATGTTTCTATCTAATCTTTTTAGTTGCCATTGTCAATTTGATCCCATATAGACAGTTTTTAAAAGAGCATAATACTCAAGACGGTCCTTTTTTACTAGTTAAGATAAACTATTGTTTGGTCTTAAGAATACTTCAGGGAATAGTTTGGTTTAAGTTTTAAAGATTATCTCAGGGCAATATTCTCAGGGGTATATCTATTCTCCATGGCTCCGGAAAGTCTTCAGTCGAAGGGAATTTACAATCCTTTCTGCCTTTTCCCTCTTTTGATCAGAATTCTTCTACGGAATCTTTGATCAAGTGTTCAATGATGGTAACTGGGTACCATCCAGTTCTTCTGGTCTCATGGCAAAGAAGGCAGTTGTTCATGAGGGCAATTAGCCATGCATTCCAAATTCTACATCTAATTCTAACTCTTATTCTTCCTCTATGTCTCCAAGTGAATAAAAAAGAAATAGAGACGAGTTATTGTGCCTTGGATGGTTGCTTGCAGGCTTTTAAGACCTCAGACACTTCACAATGAACTAGAAGGTAGGACAGAAGCATTAAACACGTTATTTGCCAATTAAGTGGAATGTCCCATTAAACTATGACCCTAAACCTCCAAACCAAGGAACCAAATCCCATGAGTTGTTTGGTTATATATAACCAACCTTAGCACCTACTCTTTTTGTTGTCTGTGTCTTTTTTTTTAAAGGGCTGAAGCACACACACAAAGATATGCAACAGAGTACATATGTGGCTTGTATAGCTTAAAATATTCACTCTCTAGCCATTTATAGAAAATGCTTGCTGACTCTTGGCATAAAAGAGTATATTAGAAAAAAAAAAGAACCAGCTGATCAGAGCATCTTTCTTAAGAAATTAATAAAAGACCACCACTAAAACAAACCTAAAGAAATTAGAGAAAAATAGTCAAGATAAGAATAGAAAGTAATAAAACATATGATTGTTATCAACAAAGTCAAAGTTGTTTCTTTGAAAAGTGTAATAAAACTGACAAGTTTCCAGTAAGATTAATCAAGAAAAAGAGAGAGTAGGCACACATAAACAGTGTTAGGAATGAAACACAAGGTATAATTACAGAGTATCCAGACCTTAAAAAAAAATATTATTAAGAGAATACAATGAGAAAAAGGACATAACCAGCTGCCTCAGAATGTTAAAAGTTAATGAGACAATACCATGAAAATATTTATGCTAGAAACTTGGAAGACTCATGACACTGGATGTACAATTTCTAAATAAAATATGAGCAAATAAAATCCAGAGATGTATCAAAAATAAGACATTATAATCTAGTTTACTTTAGTCCAAGAATGCAGTTGATTGGATAAATGTTAGAAAATCACTAAATATAATTTACCACAGCAACAAATAAAAGAAACGGGTATGATTATATCAACACATCTGAAAAAAAAAATCAGCAGGATTCCATATATATTCATAATTTTAATAAGTTTTTTGTCAAACTAGAATTAGAAGGGGACATTCTCATCCTAAAAAAAAGAAAAAAAAAACTTATTAAAGCCATCTACGAAAAGCCAAAAAACTATAGTAGATATCATATTCTGTTCTTTATTCTACTTAATCAGAAATAGGACAAAGAAGATTTCTAATAGCACTCAGAAACTCTGTTCAGATTGTTCTAGTATACCCACCAAGTGAAATATAATAAAAAATAGAAGTGAACAGAGTAAGACCTGGAAAGAAATAAGCAAAATTGTCATTATTCAAAAATAATATAGTAGTCTAAATAGAAAATCTGAACTATTTTTTGCATATAATTATTAAAACTAATTAGAGATAAAAATCAGTAGTATTTCTGTTATTGTTGTTTAGTGCCTTTGAATTGATTTTTGACTCAGAGTGACCCAATGTGACAGAGTAGAACTGCCCTCTTAGGGTTTCCTAAACTGTAATCTTTATCAGAGCAAGTTGCCAAGTTTTTCTCTCATAGAGTGGCTTGGGTGGGTTGAAATAAAAATAGTGTATTAGGGTAAAAAATGTTAGCTGCTGTAGCAACCCAATATCTCCCGGGCTTAACACAAGAAAAAAATCTTTTGTTTCTCACTCATGCCAAAAGTTCAATCAGGTGTTCATTGTACAGTCTTGCAAGTTGTACTCATGGATCAGCCCCTTTTCCGTTTTGTATCTCCACTATCTAGGACTTCCTCAGAATTCTTAGCTGAATCTCCTGCATTCATTCAGCCAATAAGCAAGGAAGGAGAGCAATAAATGCTAAGATTAATTAAGGACAAGTCAGTAAGTGATGTACATCACATCAAGGGAATCTTGGAATTGTCGTCTTCCCATGTGTCCAGAATGAAAAACAGGCAGGAGGAGATTCCTGATCATCTAGTAGACACTTCTACAAACTTCTTGGTAGGACGTAGTTTTTTTTTTTTTCTTGTTTACACATATATAACACAGTAACACCCTTTTTAAAGGAAAAACTTCAATTCTCACTGAAGTTGTTGCATTCGTTTCAGAGTCCAGGATCTCCAGATAACGTGGCTTGTTCTCTTTCAAATGTACATGTTGTAGTTTGTAGCCTTGAAATTTACAAAATAAAAGGACGGGTTATCTGCCCTCATTGTCACCCCTGCTTCCACACATAGTGGTGAAAAACGGACAGAATAATACCAGTAAAATCTTCCCATTTCGTGACAGGGTGAATAATGCTCCCCTAAAGATGCGTACATCCTAATTCCCAGAATCTGTATGTTATCTTACATGGTTGTTGTTGTTGCGTGCTGTTCAGTCAGTTCTAACTCATAGCAACCCAGGTGACAGAGTAGAACTGCACCCTAGGGCTTGCTAGGCAGAAATCTTTAGGACAGCAGACCACCAGCAACTTTCTACTGAGGGATGGCTGGTGAGTTCGAACAGCCGTACTAAAGCAGCTGAACGCTTCAACCATTGCACCACCAGGGATCCTTCTTATTTATTAAAGAGGATTTTTCTAATATGATTAAGCTGAGGATCTTGAGATTGGTGAGCTCAATGTAATCACAAGAGACCTTATAAGAGGGAGACAAGAGGTTCAGAAAATAGGGAAGATGGTATGATGGATGATGCTAAGAGAGAAAAGAAATGATACACTGCTGCCTTGAAGATGGAAGAAAAGTTCATGAGTCAAGGAATGCAGGCAGTCCGGAAAAGGCAAGGAAACAGATTCTACCCTAGGTTCCAGAAGGAACATAGTCTTGAGGAAACATCTTATACTTCTTACCTCCAAAGCTCTAAGTTAATAAATTTGTGTTGTTTTAAGTCTGTAAGTTTATAACAGGTTGTTACAGCAACAGAAAATGAATACAGATTCTGATACCTGGAACTGGGGTTCTGCTATAACAAATACAGAAAAAAAAATTTTAAAAAGGTGTAAGTGGGCTTGGAATTGGGTATTGCATACAGTCTGAAGTAAGTATGGAGTACATGGTTAAAAAACAAACAAGCAAAAATCTAAATTGCTTCGAATAGCCTAGTAGTGGAAGTGTGGATGTTAAATACCCTGCCAGTGCGAGCTCAGGACAAAGTGAGGAAAGTGGTAGATAAACCCTATACTGTGTTCACAAAACCTAAATCATCATAAACAGAATATTGGTAAAATTATAAACATTAAAGATCACGCCGTGAGGGTAGCAGAGAAGAAAGTAGCATGGTAGAAAACACCTATACCACCTTAAAGGATACCTAAATCATCTTAAATAAACTTTTGTAAAAATATGGATAATTAAAATGCTGCTCTCACAGGCACAGAAATGATGAGCACATAACTGATAACTGAAGGAAATGATAGCCTTGTAATACTATGGCAGAATGTTTCATTAATTGTGTCCTACAATTATGTGCAAAACAAAACTTGTAAGCAATAAGATCTCCAAGCAAAATATTGAAGGCATGCTCTTGTTTTTTTCTTGCTCATTATTGTAAAATTTGAAAAATATGTATGTACACATTGAGGGAAGAACCATTAAGTACAAAGGAACCAGGACTTTATGAGAAATTCTCAGCTTATTCAGACTCTGAAAGACTCTAAAATCAGGAGATTCACTTTAAATAATATGGATAAATGAAGAATTAATATATACATATTAATATGTTTCCTAAACATATGAACAACAATGCAGAAAAAGAATAAAAAATATCGGAAGAGGCTTAATCAAATTTTAGTAAGTCTTCAAAATTCAATTTCTAGAAATAGAACTTTCAGATATCTTATGCAAACATTCAAAAAGATATTTGAAAGGACATTCCTTGAAGGATTTTTTTTTTGATTGTATGTTAGATGAAGGTGAACAGAAGAAACCAGCATCTCATTAAAGAGTTATTATACATATAGTTTTATGAAATTAGTTAACAACCCTATGACATGTTAAACTCTCCCTTCTGGAACTTGGGTTCCCTATTCCCAGCTTTCCTGTCCCCTCCTATCTTCTACTCCTTGCCCCAGGGATGGTATGCCACTTTAGTCTTGTTTTGTTTTATAGGCCTGTCCAATCTTTGGATGAAGGATCAACCTCAGGAGTGACTTCATTACTGAGTTAAAAGGGTGTCGGCGCTATACTCTCGGGGTTCCTCCAGTCTCTGTCAGGCCAGTAAGTCGGGTCTTTTTGTGTGAGTTAGAATTTTATTCTACATTTTTCTTCAGCTCTGCCTGAGACCTTCTATTCTGACCCCTGTCAGAGCAGCCAGTGATGGTAGCTGGGCACCATCTAGTTGTACTGGACTCAGTCTGGTGGAGGTCATGGTAGTTGTGGTCCATGAGACCTTTGGACTAATCTTTCCCTTGTGTCTTTAGCTTTCTTCATTCTCCCTTGCTCCCAAAGGGGTTAGACCAGTGGAGTATCTTAGATGGCCACTCACAAGCTTTTAAGACCCCAGATCTACTCACCAAAGTAGAATGTAGAACATTTTCTTTATAAACTATGTTATGCCAATTGAGCCAGATGTTCCCCAAGACCATGGTCCCCACAGCCCTCAACCCAGTAATTTGGTCCCTCAGGGAGTTTGGATTTGTCTATGGAGCTTCCATGACCATGCCTTATACAAGTTGTGCTGGCTTCCTCAGTTTTGTGTACTGTCTTATCCTTCACCAAATATACCACTTATCTATTGTCTATTTGGTGTTTTTCCATCCCTACCACTCACCTTCCTCCTAGCCATCAAAGATTCTTTCTTTTTGTGTGTAAACCTTTTTATGAGGTTTTATAGTAGTGGTCTCATACAATATTTGTCCTTTTGTGATTGACTTATTTGACTCAGCATAATGCCCTCTAGATTCATCCATGTTGTGAGACGTTTCGCAAATTCATCACTATTCTTTAGCGTTGTATAGTACTCCATTGTGTGTATGTTCCACAGTTTGTTTATCGCTTCATCTGTTGATGGGCATCTAGGTTGTTTCCATCTTTTTGCTATTGTGAACAATGCTGCAATGAACATGGGTGTCCATATGTCTATTAGGGTGATGGCTCTTATTTCTCTAAGCTATATTCCTAGAAGTGGGATTGTTGGCCTTTCTATTTCTGTCTATGTAAGGAAGCGCCATATGGTTTTCCAAAATGGCTGTACTGTTTTGCATTCCCACCAGCAGTTCATAAGAGTTCCAATCTCCATACAGCCTCTCCAACATTAGTTATTTTCTGTTTTTTTTTAATAATTTGTGCCCGTAATGCAAGGGTAAGATGATATCTCATTGTGGTTTTGATTTGCATTTCTCTAATGGCTAGTGATTGGGAGCATTTTCTCATGTGTCTGTGAGCCACTTGAATGTCTTCTTTGATGACATGTCTGTTCATTTCCTTTGCCCATTTTTTAAATTGGATTATCTTTTTGTTGTAGAGGTGTTGGATTTTCTTGTAGATTTTATATTACACCTTTGTCTGATTTGTAACTTCCAAAAATATTTTTTGCAAACTCTATGTTCTCTTTTTACTCTTTTGGTGAAATCTTTTGATAAGCATAAATGTTTGATTTTTAGAAGATTCCAGTTATCTAGCTTATCTTCTGGAGTTTGTGTGTTGTTCGTTGTTGTTCGTATCCTGTTAATGCCGTGTATTAGGGCCTCTAGTGTTGATCCTATTTTTTCTTCTATGAATGTCATAGTTTTTGGCTTTATATTTAGGTCTTTGATACATTTTGAGTTAGTTTGCATATATGGTGTGAAGTATGTGTTCTGTTTCATTTTTTTGCAGGTGGGCATCCAGTTTTGCCAGCGCCACTTGTTAAAAAGACTCCCTTTTCCCCATTGGATGGACTTTGGGTCCTTGTTAAGTATCAGGTGAAAACAGGTGGATGGATTTACATCTGGGTTCTCACTTCTGTTCCATTGGTCAATATATTTGTCATTGTACCGGTACCAGGCTGTTTTGATTACCGTAGCTGTATACTAGGTTCCGGGGTGAGGTCAGGCAGTGACAGTCCTCCTTTTTATTCTTTTTCAATAGTGCTTTGCTTATCCAGGGCTTTTTCCCTTTCCATATAAAGTTAATGATAAGTTTTTTCATCTCTTTGGAGAATGTTTTTGGTATTTGGATCAGTATTGCACTGTATTTGTAAATCGCTTTGGGTAGAATTGGCTTTTTCATAATGTTGAGTCTACCTCTCCATGAGCATGGCATGTTTTTCCATTTATGTAGATCTCTTTCAGTTTCTTCAAGTAGTGTTTTGTAGTCTTCTTTGTATAGGTCTTTTACATCCATTTTATTCTTAAGTATTTTATTTTTTAGGGGCTATTGTTTTCCTTTTCATCATTCTCTTTATTGGTGTATAGGAATCCAACTGATTTTTGTATGTTTATCTTGTAACCTGCTAATCTGCTGAATCTTTCTATTAGTTCCAGTCATTTTCTGGGGAGTCTTTTGGATTTTCTATGTATAGTGTCATATCATCTGCAAATAAGAATAGTTTAACTTCTTCATTACCAATTTTGATGCCCTATATTTCTTTTTATTTCCTTATTGCTCTAGCTAGGGCTTCCAGCACAATGTTAAATAGGAATGGTGATAAAGGACATCCTTGTCTTGTTCCCATTCTCAAGGGGATTGTTTTCAGCGACTCTACATTAAGAATGATGTTGGCTGTTGGTTTTGTATAGATGCCCTTTATTATGTTGAAGAATTTCTCTTCTATACCCATTTTATTGAGAGTTTTTATCAGGAATGTGTGTTGGACTTTATCAAATGCTTTTACTGCATCAATTGAGATAATCATGTGATAGTTTTATTTGTATGATGTATTACATTGATTGATTTTCTAATGTTGAATCATCCTTGGATACCTGGTATGAATCCTACTTCTATGTGGTGTGTTATTTTTTGATATGATGTCTAATTCTATTGGCTTGAATTTTGTTGAGAATTTTTGCATCTATATTCGTGAGAGATATCGGTCTGTGGATTCCTTTTTTTGTGATGTCTTTGTCTGGTTTTGGTATCAGGGTTGTGCTGGCTTCATAGAATGAATTCGGAAGTATCACTTCCTTTTCTATGTTCTGAAATAGTTTCAGTAGTACTGGTATAAGCTCTTCTCTGAATGCTTGGTAAAATTTTCCAGTGAAGCCATCTGGGCCAGGGCTTTTTTTTGGAAGTTTGTATCATTTTGTGTTAGTTTTCAAAGGTAGTGGTTTCCTAGAAATTTGTCGATTTCCTCTAGGCTTTCAAATGTGTTGGACCATAGTTTTTCATAATACTCCATTACGATGCTTTTCATTTCAGTTGGGTCTGTTGTAATGTCCCCCGTTTCATTTCTTATTTAGGCTATTTGCATCCTTTTCTGTTTTTCTCTTGTCATTTTGGCTAGTGGTTTGTCAATTTTGTTGATCCTTTCAAAGAATCAACTTTTGGTTTTGTTGATTCTTTCTATTGTTTTTCTCGTCGCTATTTCATTTATGTCTGATCTGATCTTTATTACTTGCTTTCTTCTGGTGGTTGTGGTCTTTTGCCGTTCTATTTCTATCTGTTTGAGTTGTGTAGCTAATGTTTTGATTTTGTCCCTTTCTTCTTTTTTGATGTGTGCATCTATTGGTATAAATTGACCTCTGAGCACTGCCTTTACTGGTTTTCAAAGTTTTTGGTATGATGTGTTTTCATTCTCATTTGATTTTAGGATTTTTTTTGATACCATCTCTGATTTTTTCTATTACCCAGTGGTTGTTAAGCAGGATGTTATTCAGTTACCACGTAACTGATTTTTTTTTTTTTTCCCCCTTGCTTTTCCGGTTGGTAGTTTCTACTTTGATGGCATTGTGGTCAGAGAAGATACTTCGTATTATCTCAATGTTTTGGATTTTTTTGAGGGTTGCTCTGTGGCCTAAGATGTGATCTTTTCTGGAGAACATTACATGTGCATTAGAAAAGAATGTGTCCTTTACAGCTGTTGGCTGTAGTGTCCTACATATGTCTATGAGTTCAAATTGGCTGATTGTACTCTTTAGCTCTTCTGTACCTTTGCTGAGTTCCTTTGTAGATGTTCTGTCCTTTACCAAGAGTGGTGCATTGATATCTCCTACTATTACTGTGGAAGTCAATTTCTCTTTTCATTGCTGTTAGAGTTTGTTTTATATATTTTGGGCCCTGCCATTGGATGCATAAATACATATTATGGTTATGTCTTCATGATGGAATGTCATTTTAATCATTACATAATGCCCTTCTTTATCTTTCATGGTAGGTTTTGTTTTAAAGTCTATTTTATCTGAGATTAGTGTTGCCATTCCTGCTCTTTTTTGGTACCTGTTTGCTTGATGTATGTTTTTCCATTCTTTGATTTTTAATAAAGTTAATATCTTTGTTTCTAAGGTGTGTCTCTGTAGACACCATGTTGATGGATCCTGTTTTTTTGTTTTTGTTTTATCCATTCCATCACTCTCTGTCTCTTTATGTGTGCATTTAGGCCATTCCCTTTCAGTGTAATTATTGGTAGGTATGAGTTTATGAGCTTATTGCTGTCACTTTGCTGTGCTTTTATTTGTTTTTTGTGGTGTCGACATTTTTCTTGTTCCTCTTACTATCCTGTGCTGAATTTCTTTGGTTTGTGGATTTTTTTCTCATTTCTTTTGTTTTTGTAATTTTTATTTTTACAGAGACTTTAGGTTTTTCTTCTTTATTTTGATGAATAGGTTTATTAACTTCCTTTGTGATTACCTTGAAGTTTACCCGTATCTTCCTAGGTTTGAACCAGTCTTTTATTACTTAGTATCGCCTTGCCTTTCTCTCCATTAGAAAGTTCCTACACTGGTTATTCCCTTTTATTATTCTGACATTGTTGTCATTTACAGATTAACCTCTCTGGTTCCCTGTTGCAATTCTTTTGGCTTAAGACAGTCCTTGGGAGTTCATTTCTTAGGTTGGTATCTGGCTAGTATGATCTTGCATCTTAGATTCAGGCTGTCATCTGATGTTGTTTGTTCTCAAACCGAAGGGCTCCCTTTAATAATTCTTGTAAGTTTGGTTTGGTTTTTACATATTCCCTTAATTTCTGTTTATCTGGAAATGACCTAATTTCACCAACATATTTGAATGAGAATTTTGAAGAATATATTATTCTTGGTTGGAAATTTTTTTTTTTTCTGTCAAGGTTTTATGTATATCACCCCACTGCCTTCTTTGCTGCATAGTTTCTGCTGAGTAATCAGAGCTTAGCCTTATTTTACCCCTCTGTATGTGACTTTTTGTTTTTCTTGAGCTACTCTCAAGAGTCTTTGTTTGCCTTTGGTTTTAGCAAGTGAGATTATGATATGCCTTGGTGATTTTCTTTTGGGGACCTTCCTATATGGGCTTCATTGAACTTCTTGGATGGTCAGCTTTTTCATCTTTCATGATAGTAGGAAAGTTTTCTGTCAGCAATTCTTCTATGATCCTCTCTGTGTTTTCTGTTTTTTCCCCCTGTTCTGGAACTCCAATCGCTCACAAATTTTTGCTTTTGATTGTATGCTACATCATTCTCAGGTTTTCTTCATTTTTCTTTCTTTTTTTTTGTGATTTTTCCTCAAACAATGTGGTATCCAAGTATTTGTTGTTAATTTTGGTGATTCTGTCTTCCATCATTTCAAACCTGCTCCTTAGACCTTTTATGACACTGTCCAGTTCTGAAATCTTATTGATCTTTGGATTTCTAATTGTTTTTGTGTGACTTCTAGTTGTGAATTTATTTTGGCATTTTGTTCCTGTATTATTTTCCTGAATTATTCCACTTTTTTGTCTGTATTTTCCATGATTTTGTCTACCTTTCCCATGAGTTTATTATTTTCTTCATTTTTATCTGCTTTTTGCTTCAACTCTTGGAGAGCTCTGAATGTTAGAGATTCGAGTTCCCTATCAGGTAGTTCCAGTGCCTTTTTCTCTACTGTAAAGTCATCTGGTGTTTTATTTTGAATGCCTACTATAACCATTCTGTCCTTTTTTTTTTTTTTTTTTTAATGTTTTGATATTGTCTGCTGTCTTCAAGACATTTGATAGTTATTTTGTTTATTGATGGCAGATTTGTTTGTTTTGTCCTCCTTTTTTATTTAATTTGGTTATGTCTGAGCAGGCAGGCTGTGCGTTCTTTGTTGTTTGCTCATCTGTGGTCATGATATTTTTCTCCTCCTTATCCAATGGGTGGGGCCAGTCATTCAGTTATGGTGCATCAGGGCAGGTCCAGCTGAAGGGGAGGGGCTGTGATGAGTTGTTTGTGGCACTACTGGGCTGACAGGGCAGGCTGGAGTTCAGTTCAGGGTGAGTTCCAATAGGCCATCCCTGTGTTGTTTGGGGGTGTGATGTTAAGTGCATGGTGCAGATAGGTAGGAGGGAGGGGGAAGGTTATGATGTTCAGAAATGAGTTGGATAAGGGAAAAAAGAGAAAGATGAGAGAGAAACAGGAGTCAAAAATAAAAAAGTGCTGACGGAGACTGGCATTGGAGTGGAAAGGTGAGAAACCAAGAAATGAAGGAAAAAAAAGAAAAAACTTGAAAATTTTTTTAAAAAAGCAAGAAATGTCCCCAGGGATCACAGTGGCAACCAGGGAAGTGGCTCCCAGGGCCTTGGGGCACAGCCCTTTTAGAAGAGGTGGAGATGGCACACAGTGCCAGGCATTCAGGAGACAGCAAAAGAAGGAGAGTAGAAGTGAGAAATGAAGAAAAACAAAAAGAAGAAAGAAAAAATGAGGAAAAAGAAAGAGAGAAAGAAAGAAAGGAAGGGAGGAAGGGAGGGAGGGAGAGAGAGAGAGAAAGAGAGAGAGAGAGAAAGAGAGAGAGAGAGAGAAAGAGAGAAAGAGAGAAAGAAAGAGAGAAAGAGAGAGAGAGAAGAAAGAAAGAAAGAAAGAAAGAGAGAGAAGAAAGAAAAAGAAAGAGGGAGGGGGGAGAGAGAAAGAGAGAGAGAGACAGACAGAAAAAGAGAAAGAAAAGAAATGCCCCCAGGGATCCCACTGGTGACTGGGGAAACGGCTCCCAGGCCTCGAGGCACAGGCCGTCTAGAAGCGGCAGAGATAGCACACAGCACCAGGTATTCAAGAGTCAGGAAAAGACGGAATGTAGAAAGAGACAAGAAACAGAGAAATGAAGAAAAACAAAAGGAAAAAATAAAAAATATAATTAAATAAGCAAAAAAGAAAGAAATGCTCCCAGGAATCCCACCAACAGGCCTGTGCAGACCAGGGAAGTGGCTCCCACGTTGCGCAGTATAGCCTGGCTAGAAGGGGCAGAGATGGCACGCCAGGTATTCAGGAAACAGAAAAAGAAGTTAAGTAGAGAGAGATTAAAACTCGAGAAATGAAGAAAAACAAACAAGGAAAAAAAAGGAAAAAAGAAACAAAGGTCCTACGGATTCCACCAGCATGGAGTACCAAGAAAGCAGTTCCCCAGCTGAGCAGCACTTCACAACCTGTCAAGAAGAAGCAAAGATGGCACACGGAGCCAGGCATTTGAAAGAAAGGAGGCGTAGGAGGTGAGAGACAGGGAAGAAATCAAAACAGGCCATAAAAAGCTCCACCAGCAGCAAAGAAATGGCACTGAAGAAGCCAGCCACTGGGTGGAACGAATCCAAGCAGCACGGAGTCGGCACCTCCCAGCTGAGGGACTGCAGCCATCCGGGAAGCAGTGGAGGCTTAGAGGGAAGAATGGTGTGGTGTGGTGTGGGAAAGTGTGTGTAGCTGGTTCCCAGATGCTCTGTCTCTTGCTGTGAAGCTGGTTTCCGGTACTCCCTGTCCACTGATCTCTGTCATGAGTCCAGGATGACAAATTCGTGCTGCTTTAGCTGACAGAGGACCTCCACCCCGTACCTCTCTTGACTCTCTGTTCTCTATCAGTGTCTTATTCCATTCAGTGTTTGCTTGAGTTCTTTATCTCTTCATTTGATGCTTAGGGTTCCAGGAATGACATTTGTCCCTGTTTTACTTAGTTTTTTCAGGTCTTCTCTGTGGAACAACAGCATGATGCTTCTGTCTATACTGCCATGTTGGCTCCTTGTTCACGCCTTACCAAATTTTTGAAAGAGCAAGCAATAAGAATTGATATGATTGGACTAAGTCCAATCATATAAGAGAATGCTATTTCACTAATAAAAGAATAAACTCTATCAAAATATACTGGTATGGAAAATATCCAGACACATTCTTTAGCTGAAAAAAAAGCAATATGCATAATATGCTTCCATTTATGTAGAGAAAGAAGCTGTGTTTCTGTAAGTACATACAAAGCTGTTAACTGTTGTTTTAAAACAGGGAGTTAAGGATGATATAGGAATGGAGTAAGACAATATGTTGTACATCCTTATGAATTGTTTGAAATTTTACTTTGTCTTGTGTTACTTTTCAATTAAAAAATATGATCCGATTAAATGACAGATTAAATAATAGCAACCATTGTTTTCAAGTATAATGATGACATCAGATTTCTTTGGCAAAAGCTGTAAAAATCCCTGCATGAAATCTGTTTTCTGTGTTTGCTGTTACCATAAAATGTTATTAAAGAAGTTATGCAAAATATTACTTAGTATCCTCTGTATTTATAAATTTACATTGCTAAAATTTATTTCATGATAAATATATTTTTTTCTGATAAACATTGTTTCTGGAAAAAATAATAATGCAACCATAACATGTATTACTTTTTCTAAGCTTCTCAAGACTCTTCATACCAAAATTAAGATTTACTTGTGAAATATATTTGTCCTTCAATTCTACCCATTTGTGTTCTCTTTTAAACTTCATTGTCTTATTTATAGTTTTTACAATTTTATAACTTGTGGATTTTAAGTCATACAGAATGGAAAATTTTATCTATATAAATATGTATAGAGTAGGTCACCATCTATGAATATACATATCTTACATGAACATTAAAAAGTAAATTTGGACCTCCATTACTGGGATCTGTAAATATAAAAATAGTGTTCACATTATAATTTAATGTAGTTTTTATATATTAGTATATCTTCTTAATAAAAGCATCTTATGATCTTGAAAATATATCTTGTACTGGTGTATATAAAGAGCAGGAACCAAAGTAATCCAGGAAAACTAAAAGCATTTTAGTGTGTTGTTTAAAGAGAAAGTTCAACAGGCAGTAAATTAATCCATATGAGTATAATTATGGACCTATCCAAACATAGCAAAAAAACAAAAAACAAAAAGTAGTTGAGAAATAAGGAGTGGTTAAGCCATGTAAACTGCAAATTTCTATATAAATTACTTGGCACCGAATTTTTGTTAAATATTTAACGTTTCTAGGATGGATTCCTGCTTATACATCTGTTTTTGCTTTGCTCTACAGAGAAAAGTGGAGCAGATGGGGACAGTGAGACAATATAAAGATAATTCTTCTTCCTGAATGTGAATTCACTAAATATTTAGGATCTTGGCAGCAGCAGTCATGTACCGTACACAGAATGACAGTACTATAATCTCACCATCCCTAGACGGCAGCTGTTTTATATTATTGACCTATTTTTCCCCAATATTTTCACACACTCACATTACACATTTGAGTGTGTATGTGTATGCATGCGTACATATATGCATATAAATGTGTATGTATGCATCTGCATGTATGTATATATATATAAATTTTCATTTTTCGATTAACATTTCATCATAAATATCTTCCATACACAATATTCTATCATATGAATATATACAACATTTAACTATGAATTGTTATTTAATATTTTTGTACCACTTAATTCTAAGATGAATATTAATCTTTATATCATACCTAACGATTTTCTTTATGTAAATGACTAAAAGTCAATTTTCTGAGGCCACAAAAATAATCATATTTTTAAGTGTGTTGGCCCTTATTGAAAGCTGGTGTGTGTGGGTATATGTAAAAATGGCTTGGGGACCGTGTCTGACCTCCTCTAACTTTACAAATGGAAAGGAGGCTCAAGATCAACAGCCCAAGGTTGATTCCCATGAGGCGGCGGTCAGACATGCCTTCTCTCTTCACCGTCTTTACCATTTCTGACACCAAACAACCTTCCCACAGCAGAATTGTTCTCTGCCGGGTTCGATTATTTATTGCAATGGCTACATAGAACTCACAGTTATGGGGCTTATTAGGGAAATAATAGTTACAGCTCAGGAATACTCAGGAAAAAGTTCTTCCATCAGGATAACCTCTCCTCAGCTGTGCTTGTAGGCATGTCTCTCCCTGGTCCTTGGCCTCTGCCCAAATGCACTCAGCTTTCTTTCTTCGTGAGCAGTAAAACACATGGCATCATCTCCTGCTGCCAGGTCTCTGCTCCAGGGTCTCTCCTGCCTGCTTCTCACCATCTTCAGGGTTACAGCTGGCTTTCTCTCTCTCCATGTCCTGCTTCCAGGGACTTCTCAGTACAGGGATCCTGGGTTCAAAATGATGTGCTCTCCACTCCTGGCTATTCTTCCTCTGTGGTGGTAAGATCCTCCTGTCTGGTCTGGAATTGGCTCTTTTAAGGTAAAACTGATCAATCCCCTTGGTGGGCCACAATTACCTTATCACACAATCCTGCCCAATCGCCTGGGTGGGAGTTACAAGACCACGGCTAGAAAGGCCACATACAAAAGTAATTAATTGCACTGCAGTAGGCACATACAAACAATGGTTAATATATATATCTCTCTCAAAAAGAAGCATATCTTAGAAGCCCATCTTTTAGTTGGCAAGATTAGAATTAGATGGTTGATCATATACGCCATCCATACAAATCACTCTAATGATATTTATGTTAGTACATCAATAAATGACCAAAACTTTAAAAGCTCAAAAATAAATAAAATGAATCCCAAGAGGAAACATAAGAAGTTATTCAGGCAAATAGTACATATTACAGCAGAGTTTTTATGTCTATGATAGAACCCAGTGCCCTTGGATATATCTTGTTGCTGATTTTCAAGAGGCTCTTCACGTGGTATGGGAAGCTATAATTTAACCTGTATATAATTCAATGTTAACCAGGATATTCAAAAGCATTGTAAAATAAAATAGAAATAAATGCAATGGTGTAACCACTGTTGCAGTAATACATTTAACTGAACACAAGAAATATGTATAATGCAACCCTTGTTCAGTGAATATTATCCATGTAAAAAGACGTATCTGGCCATTTTTAATATCTTTTAAAAATATCTTTCATATGAGGATTCATTCTAAAATAGATTAAAAACTGTTCATCAGGGTACAGATTCCTCAACTTTTCAGAACGCTCACTCTATTTCACTAAACTAAGATTTCAAACTCATCAAAAAATTTTCATATTATTATTTTTCCAAGTACTTTAAAGAGAGAAATTACTATAGAAATGAGTCATTCTCCTTAAGATCAGAAGGGTTTACCCTGGTATCTCCATCCAAGCATATTTCCTTGCCCTGTTATTGTTAGTTGCCATCAAGTCAATTTTCTACTCAAAGTGACCACATGTGACAGGGTAGAACTTCACCACAGGATTTCCTTAACTGTAATCTTTACAGAAGCTGATTACCAGGTCTGTCTCACAAGGAGCCGCTGGGTGGGTTCAAATAGTCAACCTTTCTTTTGTTTAGCAGCCAAACAGTTAACCATTGAGTCCATAGGGCTCCTTTCTGGTACCTAGTAAGCTCTAATTTCTTATTAGTACATATGTTCAGACTCTAAAAACTATTTTCTCCCATTATAAATTAATTTCTTGATAGAAATACATCCTGTCTAAATGCATGCTATTTAAAACAAGAGCTTTGGAACATAGACCTCTCTCGGAAAACTGCATCACAAACTTCTGGACCTTAAAAACCCAAATTTAGACAGTATAGTTCTCACTTAAGACCAAGCCTAAACCCTCTCCATCCCTCTCTCTCTCACATGAACACACTTGCACACATACACACACATGTGCACACACACTTACCTTTAGTAAGAAAAAGTTAAGAAAACAATTTAATATGTTATCCCTTTTCAAATATGTTATCCTTTTAAATATGTTTTCTCCTTCAAATTTTTTGTTGATGTTTTCTCTAATGGAAGGCATGCTGATTAAAGGACCAGTTCAGAACTTTTGTTAAGACTTATGGATTATCTGGAATTCCATATGTCCCAGCAGACCCTGGACATTATAAATCCTGTGGATATGAGTCAATGATAAAATCATTTTTTAAATTTTATTTCTTGAAAATTTACAAAACATGAGATAAAATGTGAAGGCAGCTGGCAATGACTGCACATACATTTTATTCTAGTCTCCTCCTTAGCCTTTTTATTATTTTCCATGAAACTTTTCAAAACATGGCACGATGCATTCTTTCTTACCACAAGAGCAATACTTGCAGTCCAAATAAATAAAGCCAAGGGATTTTTTTATCTCAGGAAAATTACCACATCAATGCATTCTTCACTACTGTAAAAGCAGTACTGATAGGCCAAATTAAAAAAATAAATAAATAAAGGGTTTTGAATCTCAGGAAAATTACCACGACTATGTAGCCTTCATTATAGCAAACGCACTACTAACAACTAAGAAACAGAAAGAGTTGCCCTGGAATTCTGCAGAACTCCTCACAGCAGTGTGTTCCACCTGCTGCACGTGGAAGCAATGATTAGGCACTAAAATTATATGCAGGGTAAGAATAATTAGTAGGATTTCAAGTCTCTTGAAAATCACCACTGCAAGGCAGTATTCCTCATTACAAAGGCATCATTTACTGTTCAGAAGCTAGAAAAGCAGAGATCCAGTAACAATGAATGGCGTCAGGGAGAAATTGGTCACTATGGCTGAATGAAGTTTGGGAATAGCTTATTCTCACAATAAGTACTTTCTCAGGAGAACATAGTAACTGGAAAACATAGTAAGGAGGCTTATCTCACAGACATAAAGGCAAATCTGTCCAAAGTTCAGAAAATTCACACATCTAGGAAGTATAACCTAAGCTCAATCTGCACAAAAATGAGGCTCCAACTCAGGGCTCTTGAGTTTGATGCATTTTAAAAGACTCCCACTTTGAGGCTAAATGCATTAAAATCAGGCTACCTCCTTCCCTAAAAGCTCCAGGAGCAAAAAAGTGGTTGGGATAACATATGTCCCAAGAGTCACGAAAGGGTTATCTAAGCAACTTTACTTTGATTTAATTGAACAAATATGTGGGCACTCAGTACATTTTTGTTAAGTATATTAAGATGACAATTTAATTGTTATACATTTTATTCTCTCTAAAATTCTTGCAGATATCTTCTATGTCTCATCAAAAGGGAATAATTTGGCAGCTACCTATAGTTGGCTGTGGCTTACTAACAAAAACTATACTGGTGCTCACCTGCATCTAACTGTGGTCATGTACAAGGTGGTGGCACAGGGGTTGAGAGCTTGGCTGCTAACCAAAAGGTCAGCAGTTCAAATCTACCAGACACTCTTTGGAAACCCTAGGGGCAGTTTTACTCTGTCCCATAGGGTGGCTATGAGTTGGAATTGACCCAGTGGCAATGGGCTTGCCTTTCTGGTTTACATCCACTTAGCCAAACAATGCAAGAAAAAATACTTGTTACCACCTGTGGCTGGGTTTGTCAGTTAAGAATCCGCTTTATGTTGATGAAGGAGCTCTGGTGGTGCAGTGGTTAAAGCGATCGACTGCTATCCAGTAGGTGGTTTGAAACCACCAGCAGCTCCATGGGAAAAGATGTGGCAGTCAGCTTCCATAAAAATTTACAGTCTTGGAAACCCTATGGGGTCACTAGGAGTTGGAATCGACTGATGACAGTGGGTTTGGGTGGGTTTTATGTTAATGAAGAGGTGATTTAAATCATCCTTTAACCTACTATAATAGACCCTCATCACCAAAGAATAAAAAGAAGTCCATTCATAGGGGGCGTGAATTATTCTCGAAGCTTTAGGAGCCATTTGAACACTGTCCTCATGCCTGCTTAAGAAATTGTCTATGGGATTCTTATTTAGGCTTGAAATCCATTGATTGTTTTACCATAGGCAAATTCCTTCCAGAATTGTCAAATTCCATCAAGTGATATGTTCAAAAAATAATTATCTATTAGGTAGTGGCACTGTAAATGCAAAAATTAATAAAAGACTCCCTTCCATCAATGAACTCAATGTAGAGTTCTGTGAGACAAACAGAAAATTACAAGAGAGAAAGGCTCCACATCTGTCATCTACCTAATCAGGGAAGAAATGGTCCTGGCTAAAAACAGATGCCACCTGATAGCATCTACCTCCCAGGAAGCATTTATTTTGATGCAGAATTACTTTATATATTTTTGATAAAACTTCACTGAACACAGAAGCACTTTGGTGTTCATTACACCATCCAATCCCCTTACTTCAGAAACATCTCTGTATAAATGGTGTACTTGGAAACCTACTTTACTCTCTATTCACTCTCTGAAGTAGTCATTCATGGTTCATATGACCACTCTAGGGTTCAAGTTCTCTTATCTGAAAATGAGAATGCAAATCACTTCACAGATATAAAGTCTGGCTTCAACGCTACTTTTAAAAATCTCATGATTCATTAAAACACTTCATAGTCACTGTACCCCAAACCTCTATTAGGTGCTTAAGTGCTGCCCAAGCATTATCAACAACTACTCACGCACCTCTCACAGGAAATACTCACACTGTGAAGGGCATGTGTTCACGTAGCAAATGCCAAAGGTACAGAGCTTTAAATAATTATGATATGCACACTTAAAACAGGTCCCCATTGTCAGATTTATGTAAGTACCACCAATTTTGAATGTGCATTTAGCATCTATACACTTACTTTACCTACAAAACTGACAGAATTTCAAAACGGTATTATAAGACTTATTTTCCACCTAAATCACTTCTCACCAAGAGGTAACTAAAATAGAAAACATACAATAAATCAGTCAAATGCAATAGGGCACATAGAAAATGCTATATAATATATTGTAGAAATTAATGGCTGCCTATGTGGTTGTTCTAATTAATATGTTGAATACCTGGACTAAGGAAAAGTCTTAGTTAAAAAACACCTGTATCAGTACAAAGCCATTGTTAGAAGGCAATTCAAAACTTAAAGTGAAACTAATTGGCCCATATTGAGTATATAAGAAAAAATTAATCAAACTTTTCAAAATTGTAAAATGATATCTCAAGGCTGGTTTAAACTTTTGGTGAATTTAATGCACGTGTACTGCTAATTTGACTCTACAGCTTTTCCAGCTTTTAAAGTAGATTATTTCACTTTAAAGCCTGTAATGAAGCAAAAGAGAATTACTGAAATAATTAATCAATATCTGTCCATAGTTATAAAAATAGTACCAGTGTTCTTTACAAAGAGCAACATCTACTAAGAAAGTACGATATATTGAATTTTTTTTTCCTCTTTGTGTACAAAAAAGAGATTTAGTAGCTATCTTCCTGTCATTAAAGGAAAAAGGGACCACATCTTAACCTGGACCTCACAAGCCTTTCATGTCTGCCTGGACAAGAGTCATTAAGTCATATAAGGGGAAAAAGGGTCGATATAGACTTACAAACTACAAAATGAGAAGTCAACATGCAAAATTAAAAAAAAGTCTTAATTATATAAATATTTTTTATATGTATATATAAAAAATGTATATATACATATATATATATATATATATATTTCTGACTCTTATAAAACCTGTATGTCAAGTATTGCTGAGCTGAGCTGAAAGGTGTCCAAGTAACCAATTAAGACAGCAAGCCAAAATGAAAGTAACAGTCAAGTCCTAATCACTTAGTATAATCTTATAAGCAAGACATAACCCCAGAGAATTATGCCTGGCTCCCCCCATTCCATATTCCCCTAGGAATAGCATCTGGGCAAGGGTCAGGTGGATCAATGGAAATACGGGTATCACTGGTCTGCCAAGAAAGCCCTGAACAAAACACCTCTGCAGTTTTATGGATCCTAGAGGGGGAAGGAGCTCTGTTGGTTCAATGGTTATGTATTCAGCTGATAACTGAAAGATTGGTGATTGGAACCCACCAGACACTGCCAGAGAAAGAGGTGGCAATCTGCTTCTGTAAAGATACATCCTTGGAAAACCCATGGGGCAGTTCTACCCTGTCCTCTAAGGTTGCTATTAGTTGGAATTGAATTGGCTGCAATGGATTTCGTTTGGTTTGGAGACTAAGGAGAAAGTGAGGGGGAAATGCTAGGATTGGAAAAGTAGTGAGTATTGTGTCAGAGTGGAGAAAAATGCCGTCAAGACTTCACCTCCTTCTCCCTGATAAGGAAGCTTCAACAGAAACACCTAAAGAAGGCCTTTGAGACATTAATACGTAAAACATGACAACATTAAAATTAAAAAAAAAAAAGGGACTAAAATATGTAGTCATAGATCTTTCATATGGAGAGGAAGTCCAGGTGATATAAAGAAATAAATGATTGGTTTAAACTTAGAAAAATAGGGGTAAATATTAAGGTAACCACAAAGGAAACTAACAACCTTACACATCAAAATAAAAAAAAAAAAACATAAAAACTCAGCAAATACAAAAGCAAGAACAATGAAAAAAATGAAAAGAAGATACATAAAGAAAAATGACCACACAGAAAACTAAGTAGAACAAGAAACTGTCAACAACACACACACACAAAAAGATATCAAAACGACAGCACTAAACTCATACCTATCCATAGTTACACTGAATGTAAATGGACTCAATGCACCAATAAAGAAACAGAGAGTGGCAGAGTGGATTAAAAAAAAAACCCACAATCCCTCTATATGCTGCCTACAAGAAACACACCTTAGACTTGAAGGCACAAACAAACTAAAACTCAAAGGATGGAAAAAAAAATATATATATATATATATCAAGCAAACAACAATCAAAACAGAGCCGGAGTGGCTATATTAATTTCTGACAAAATAGATTTTAAGCTAAAATATACCACAAAGGATAAGGAAGGACACTTGATTAAAGGGTCAATACAACAAGTAGACATAACCACAATAAATATTTATGCACCCAACGACAGACCTCCAAAATACGTAATACAAACTCTAGTAGATTGAAAAGAGAAATAGGCGCCTCCACAATAAGAGTAGGGGACTTCAACAAGCCACTTTCAGTGAAGGAGAGAATATCCAGAAAGAAGCTCAATAAGGACATGGAAGATCTGAATGCTCCAATCAACAACTTGACCTCATAGACATATCAGGACACTCCACCCAACAGCAGCCAAGTATACTTTCTTTTCCAATGTACATGGAACATTCTCCAAAATAGACCACATATTACACCATAAAGCAAAGCATCAAAATACTACAAAGCATCTTTTTTGATCATAAAGCCATAAAAGTGGAAATCAATAACAGAAAAAGCAAGGAAAAAAAAGCACGTGGAAACTGAACAACACCTTGCTCAAAAACAACTGGGTTATAGAAAAATTAAGGATGGAATAAAGAAATTAACAGAACCAATTGTGAATGAAACTACATCTTATCACAACTTTGGGACAGTAAAAGTAGTGCTCAGAGGTCAGTTTATAGCAATAAATGCACACATCCTAAAACAAAAAGGGACCATAATCAAAACATTAACCCTACAACTTGAACAAATAGAAAGAGAACAGCAAAAGGAATCCTCGGGCACCAGAGGAAAGCAAATAATAAAAATTAGAGCAGAGTTAAATGAAATAGAGAAGTGAAAAACAATTGAAAGAGTTAACAAGACCAAACCCTGGTTCTTTGAAAAGATTGACAAAATTGATAAACCATTGGAATAAAAGAAAAACAAAAGAGGAAGCAAATACCCTGAATAGGAAATGAGATGGGCGATATCACAACAGATGCAATGAAAATTAAAAGAATCATAAAAGAATTCTATAAAAAATTGTACTCTAACAAATTTAAAAACCTAGAGAAAATGGACAAATTTCTGGACACACAATACCTACCTAAACTATCACAGACAGAGGTAGAAAGAGTAAATAAACCTATAACAGAAGGAGAGGTTTTAAAGGTCATTTAAAAACTCCCAACAAAAAAAGGCCTTGGCCCTGATGGCTTCACAGGAGAATTCTATTAAACTTTAAGAGAAGAGTTAACACCACTAGTACCGAAGGAATTTCAGTGTAGAAAAGGATGGAATACTCCCAAACTCATTCTATGAAGCCAGCATAACCCTCATACCAAAACCAGGTAAAGACACCACCAAAAAAAAAAAAAATACAGACCAATATGCCTCATGAACATAGACACAAAAATCCTCAACAAAATTCTAGCCAATAGAATTCAACAACATATCAGAAAAGCAATTCACCATGACCAAGTGGGATTCATACCAGGTATGTATGCAGGGATGGTTCAACATTAGAAAAACAATCAATGTAACTCATCGCATAAATAAAACAAAAGACAAGACCCACATGATCTTATCAATTGTTGCAGGAAAGGCATTTGAAGAAGTCCAATGCCCATTCATGATAAAAACTCTGAGCAAAATACGAATAGAAGGGAAATTCCTCAACATGATAAAGGGCATTTATACAAAGCCAACAGCCAACATCATCCTAAATGAAGAGAGTCTGAAACATTACCTTTGAGAGTGGGAACCAGGCAGAGATGCCCTTTACCACCACTCTTATTCAACTTTGTGCTGGAAGTCCTAGCCAGATCAGTTAGGCTAGAAAAAGAAATAAAGGGCATCCAAATTGGTAATGAAGAAGTAAAACTATGTCTATTTGCAAGAAACTTCTTAGCTTTTGATTTAGCACAGTTGTGCTGACTTCCCATGTATTGTGTGGTGTCCTTCCCTTCACCTAAGATAATACTTGTCTACTATCCAGTTATTAAATTTCCCTCTCCCTCCTTCCCCACCCTCGTAACCATCAAAGAATGTTTTCTTCTGTGTTTAAAACTTTCCTTGAGTTCTTATAATAGTGGCCTCATACAATACTTGTCCTTTTGTGACTAATTTCCCTCAGCATAATGCATTCCAGATTCATCCATGTTAGAAGATGTTTTGTAGATTCATTGTTGTTCTTTATCATTTTGTAGTATTCCATATACCATAACTGTTTATCCATTCATCCCTTGATTGGCACTTAGTTTGTTTCCATCTTTTTGTTATTGTGAACGGTGCTGCAATGAACATGGATATGCATGTGTTTATTCATGTGAGGGCACTTATTTCTCTAGGATATATTCCAAGGAGTGGGATTGCTGGATCATATGGTAGTTCTACTTCTAGATTTTTAAGGGAATGCCAAATCGATTTCCAAAGTGGTTTTACCATTTTACATTTCCACCGGCAGTGTATTTCAGTCTCTCCACAACCCCTCCAACATTTATTATTTTGTGGTTTTTGGATTGATGGTAGCCTTGTTGGGGAGGGATGACATCTCATTGTAGTTTTGATTTACATTTCTTTAATGGCTAATGATCAGGAGCATTTCCTTATGTATCTGTTAGCCACCTGATGCATTATGGAACCAACAGAAGAACTTAGGTTTTCACTCTTTGCTAGGGCTTCTCAAACTTTTTCTCCCTCCATGTTGTTTACAAGAATTACACACTTGTATCTCTAACATCCTTCATTTACATAAGTTGTACTTAATAAGAATGGACATAAATGCTGTATACTTAAATACTTTCCACATACACACCTTCCTGATTTCCGAAATAAACCCCAATTAAAACTTCTGGATGTTATACCCTTTAAATCCTCGCTTCATAAGTATGGTCTCAGGACCAGACGTGTCTGCATCATACTAGAGCTTATTAGAAATGTAGGACCTAGGGCCTTACTCAAGCCTGCTTCATTCTTAGGATTCACTGTCAATATTCTTTGGTCAAATCAAATGTGACTAGTGTTCCAGGATGCCAAGAATCGCCATGAAACTATCTCTGGCCACTTAGTTCATAAGCGGTGTTCGTTTGCATATGTCTTGATGCTGAGAAGAGGAAGATGCTATTTCTATCTAAGATACTACACTCTACTGGAACATTTTGAAGACATAAAAAAATGCATTGAACAAATCACTTTTGCCATTGATGAGTGTTTTTAAAACTGAGGTAATTGCTTAATGATCCAGGTAAAAATAGCCTATACCCAGTGCAGTCAAGTAGATTCCGAGCGCCTGGCGGATTTGAACCACCAACCACCAGGGTTTCATTTAAAAATAGATTTTTAAAAAGATTGGTGAAAGCCTCAGTTGCTTAGCAATATGTGATTTGCTGTCCTTTATCGATTAGTAAATTTATCAACTATGATTGTGCCAAAATTAATTATTCTGAGAACCATAGTAGAAGGCTGTCATATACTACATGAATTTCTCATTCTTTTATATTCAGTGTTCACTCTGCTGTTCTCCTAAAAGAAGTATCCTAGATTCCTATAAACTAGGCCAGTATCAGTTATACAACATTATTCTGTGTGGTAGATGTATAAGGAGAGTTAAGAGTACTTAACAGTGTTGACAACAATAAATGAGGCAACACGATGAATTCACACCAACATCCTTCATGACAGGATTTAAAACTACCTCTCTAGCTCCCTTGTTCTACGTGTCTACTCCACTACATGGCAATTGACGTTATTTAGACATACCAGACCCTTCCATATCTTTTTGCTTTTGCCCATAGCAAATCCTTGAGTAAGAATATCCTCCTCCTAGCTTCTTCCTTTCTATCATAGAATATCTTATTATATTATAGTAATATTTTATGTGCCTGCTTCTCCCACTACGCTAGGCGCTTCTCCAGAATAGAGGCAGAGTAGGATCCATTCTGGCACTCTGTTAGCACCATACTTAATACATGCTGTGCTCTCAACAATGCTTTTTAAATGAAGGAATTAATTTTTCATCAATTGGCCTTAAGATAAATTCATCCATGCAAAGTCTTCTTTTTATTTTTTTATTGCACGCCTTGTAGCAACCGCAACAGCAACAACAGATATTTATTGAGGACTTATTTTTTTTTTTTTTATCTAGTTCTAGGCACTGTGCTAATAGCTTTCCATTCATTATTTATCCCATTTAATCCTCATGACAGTCCTTTGAGGTAGGCACAATTATTATTCTTATTTTAGGATAAGGATACTGAACAAAGAGAGATCATACATAAAACAAATGGTAGTATCAGCCTAAAAACTCAGGCCTTCTGACTCCAGTGCCTGCTCATTGAACACATACAAAAAGCAACCTCCCACAAGATTCATATGAGGGTTAATAAAACACTTTAGCTACCAGTATAAATAACAAAATATCTGAAAATAATCTGCCTATTAACTGCACATATAAATGACTCTTCATCAGAAAGTTCCCCATGCTTTTATACTTCCCATCCTGTAATGTATTTATTAATGCATTATGCTCATTTGATAGAAAGAGATCCCATTACTTACTTTGGTATGATTCTATTCATATATGTCCCTAGTTTTTTACTATATTATAATTTATCAACCATCCTATCTTATTGTATAAGACCATGGAATATAAAAAAAGGGTTAAAATTTTAACTCTAATTCTTGAATATAAGAAGCAGCTGTTATCTTTTTTTTATCATACTTTGATTAATTGTACTAGTATTTCATTTAAAATTTACAAAAATTTTGCATACCCACACACTCACACACAAAAATCTACCCTGTTCTGAAATTTCCTTTTATTTCTATGAATGCCGTGTAAAATTCAGTTATACCAATATTATGGTTTCATTGTTACTAAGTTAGCCAGAAAGGGGTAAAGTGAGTTAAAATTTAGTCACCGTAGAAGTCAGAACAGTATTTACCTATGGGGTATGGAGGAGAAAAATAAAACTTTGGAGGGATAAAAAAAGGTTTTATATCTTGACTGGTTTCTTGGCCATCCAAAAATATTTCTTTTCATCCTAATTTGGCCAATACCATTCTATTTTCCATTCTCCTTGAGCTAGTCTTCCCATGTTATTAACTGTGTCTCACTTAGCCTGATTGGTTTACACTATTATGGTCAAAATTGTATTTATCTTAGTTAATCATCTCACAAGACTACTAAACACCTATCTTCCCTCCGTATTATTGACAGTATAAACAAGTGTTTCATTGTGGGCTAGGAAAAATTAATTCCTTAGGTTTTTAAAAATATTTTGCTACATCAAGCTTACAGAAAAAAAAAAAAAAGTATTGCTTCAAATGAGACTCAAGGTTTCTAGGATATTAATTGATATGACTTTGCTCAATAATAGCATTGTCTTGTTGCTATGTTCCTGGGAGACTAACCGATACAACCTTGGATGACAATATGACCTATAGTATTCATGGTTGGAAGGAGGTGAAAAACATTGTTCTCTCCTTCTTCCTGGAATGGAGAATCTTACAGAATGCATTAGCCCACTGATTCATTCATAAACTTTATCTATGCACCCACTCTATGCCAGGCACTGGGCTAGGTTTAGTGATTATCCAGGAAAACTTCACATGATCTCTGCCCTAAGGGAGTTCAAGGTCTAGTGGAGAAAGATAATAATCCTTGAAAAACTTCTGTGACAAACCACAAATTCCAAGGCCATTTTACTAGGAATTATTCAAACAGCACTGGTGGTGCAGTGGTTAAGAGCTCGGCTGCTAACCAAAATGTCTGCAGTTCAAATCCACCAGCTTCTTCTTGGAAACCCTATGGGGCAGTTCCACTCTGTCCTATAGAGTTGTTATGAGTAGGAATTGACTCGATGGCAACGGGTTATTCAAACAGCAGCACTTTAAAAAATATGCAACAATTTTTAAAGATTATTTGTGTCTCACATTTGTGAGACAATATTGGACAATATTCTTGTCATTTACAAATATGACGTTCTGTGAGTAATGTCAAGCAACTAATTTTTTATAATTTGATAATTTTTGCATGAGGCTAAATTTTGTATGACTTATAGACCAACTTTAATGTAATGTTTACTATTAAAAATATTATGAAAATTGAATTTTAGCTAAGCTTAACCTTTATTGACTTTGTTACATGCTATTTTCTTATTATTTCCAAATATTTTACAGAAAGACGTAGATTTTGTTTTGTTTATTGCAACAACAAATTCTCTCCCAAATCCTATGAGCTGAACTTATTTATTTAAAATCATATTGAGGTAAAATGTAAAGTTAACCTATAATTCAGAATATGATGTGCCTAGTTTTTTTTTTTTTTTTTTAGTCTCATGCTAATACTGTGTTTAATTATTTTCAAGTGTTTTTAGACTGTAAAAATGGAATGAGTGCATTCTTCCATGAATTCTGGTACATCCATATGACGTCAAGTGTACTGGTCAGTATTCATTCCAGCACATGGCTCTACCAAACCAGATGTTTTTAGATTTTTCAATGAAAATCCATACCAAAAAAAAAAAAAATTTTCTCCTGGAAGTCATATATCTTGAATACCGAAAAAAAATTCTAGTGATTTATTTAAATGTTACTATATTATTCTTAGTGATTTTCTCTTTATTTGATTTGCTTTGAGCCTTTTCTCATTCTATTTTCTTCGCTGGCCTTAAGGTCTATTCATTTTCCTAATATGATATTTTTAAGATATAAAACATTATTTACCTGTTTGGAAAAAAGAATCTAAAATACAGTGGTCTTATGAAGTTGCTCAGATTCCAAAGAAGTGGATGGAAATGATATATCCTGAAGGGGTTGTAGAAATAGAAAGAGGTGATACATTTCTATAGTGGATTCTGTAATGCACTACCACTTTAGAACTAAAGGGTTCAAGAGGTGGGTAGCTCTGAGGTGTCAAATCTCTTGAGAACTGCCTTGCCTGAAGAGCATCCTCCTGCTCAAAGTCATGCCACGTTTTCTCAGAGTAGCCTGCATCCAATGACCGATAGATATGCAGGTATAGGACAAAAGCAGGTGTCTTAGTTTCTTAGTTTCTTAGTGATGCTAGTACAACACATAGGTGACGTTAAACAAAAACCCAAACCAAACCTAGTGCCGTCTTTAACACACAGGAATTTATTTTCTCAGAGTTGTGGAAGCTAGAAGTTCCAGTTCAGGGCACTGGCTCTAGAGGAAGGCTCTCTCAGCCTACTCTGAGGGAAGACTTTGTCTCCGCTTCTTTAGAGTCCTCAGTGTTCTTTGGAGATCTCCACATGGCATCTATCTTTACTGCATTTGTGCTTCCTTGTTTCTGTACCTAATCTGCACTTTTTATATTTCAAAAGTGATGGCTTAAAACACACCCTACACTTGTATAGCCAAATTATCATAGAGAAGAAAGCCCTATTCCCAGATGGGATTACATAGTCATGTATAAGGATTAGGGTTTACAACATATACTTTGGGGAGAACTCAATTCAATCCATAACACTGAGCCTCCTTGCTCAAACTTATAACACCTTGGCCCAATTCAAAGGTCCATCCAAGATTCAGTGACCCCGTGGGTCATCTGAGGTCTTTGTTGAGATCACATCACAGCCCATCTCTGTTGTCTGCCAGGACCTGATTCCTTCCTTCTATTCTTCTGGTGTTAGGACCTACAAAAACCAACAGCCATCTAGTAGATTCTGACTCAGAGTGACCCCATATGGTTTCCAAAGGCTGTAAATCTCTATGGAAGCAGACTGCCACATCTGTCTCCCATGTAGCCTCTGATGGTTTCAAACCGCTGATCTTCAGGTTAGTAGTCCATCGCTTTAACCACTGAGCCACCAGGGCTCCTTGTTCGTACCTACAGTGTACCCTAAAATTCCTCCTGCATACTAATCCCCATCTCAGACTCTGTTTACAGGGGAACACAACCTGTGAGGAGCCCGGTCATGCAAGCCCTAAAACCAAAAAAAAAAAAAAAAAAGGCTTTTGCCATCGTGTCGACTTCAATTCATAGTGACACTTTGGGACACAGTAAAACTGTTCCATAGGGTTTCTAAGGTTGTAGATCCTTAAGGGAGCCCTATCTTTCACCCATGGAGCAGAGAGTTGGTTTGAAATGCCAACCTGTCAGTTAGCAGCCGAGCTCTTAACCACTCTACCACCAGGGCTCCTGTGCAAACACTAGGAGAGGTTCAATAGGCTTAACCATTATCTGGAAGAACCTAAGTCTGGTGTCTAATACATTGGTGAGAAAGCAAGCTGCATTCTCAGCCAAAAGTTCAACACGATTTTATATCTACTTAAGCACGTGAAAGGAAACCCTGGTGGCATAGTGGTTAAGTGCAAGGGCTGCTAACCAAAAAGCTGGCAGTTCAAAGCCACCAGGTGCTTCTTGGGAACTCTATGGGGCAGTTCTACTCTGTCCTATAGGGTCACCATGAGTTGTAATGGACTCGACGGCAATGGATTTGTAAGCATGTAAAGGAAGTGTTTTGTTTTTTTTTTTTTCTTTTCACCCTCTACTTAATCAAACATTGCAGAGAAATTTACTTCATAGCCTTTGACTAAAATGGCAAGACATCATTCGAGAGAATAATATTTTTCTAGAGAAGATTAACAGGGCTCAGATGTTGTTAAAAAAAAAAAAAACAAAAGAAACGATGCCAACTGTAAAAAAAAAAAAAATGGCATGGCGGGGTATTAGAGGTCCTCTTCTAACTTCAGGAGGGAGAGAGAAGGAACTAATCAATATCAACAGCTGAAGGCTGATTGCTATGAGGTGAAGGTTAGACATACCTCCTGTCTACAATCTTTTTACCAATTCTGAGGCCACCTGCCCCTTCCATGGCACTCTCTATTCCTCTGCTAGGTTCAGTAACTCATTTCAATGGCCACCCGGAACTCACAGACCATATTCACAGTTACGGGGTTTATTAGGGAAGTAACAAGTTAAAACTCGGGATCAGAAATAACTGAGTATACTGTCCTTCAATCAGGACAGTTTTTCTCAGCCTTGCCCACTACCTGACCTCTTAGCCCCTCAGCTTGGTTTCTGCCCTGCACCAACAAGTATTACAAAGTTCTTTGGCTCCGCCAACAAATGCCCAGATGTACCCCACACTGCCAAGAAGCCTCTTGCCCAAAGGTGCTCAGGTCTCTTGCTCTGTGGGTCTGCAAATCCACTGTAACCACCTTTTTTAGTGGGTTGGGAAGCTCATGCCACCACCTCATGCCAGTCTTCTAGTTCTGCTATCGCCATCTCTCTGCTGCCGCTTCTCGGATATCTTGTGTCATCTCTTGTGTTACAGCTCTCTCTGTCTCCTGGGTCTAGAAGGTTCTCAGTTCAGGAACCTGGTTCCCAAGGATGAACTCTGCTCATGTCTCTCCTTCTTGGTGGTAATGAGGTTACCCCCCTCCCCGCCACCGCCTGCCTCTGGGATGGCTCATTTTAAGCAGAGTTAGGGTTCCATATACCTTATTTGTATAGCCCCACCCCACAAGGGTGCCATGCAACTTATTTGCATTATTAGAAAGTTATTCAACCCCCTTGATGAGCCACAAGTACCTTGTTTGCATAGCCCCCCCCCCAATCATTTGGAGGAAGTTACAAGACCATGGCAAGACAGACCATATAAAAGCGATCCATAACACCACAGTTATGTCTAGTAAAAATTACTGCAAAAGCACATAATGATCTTTTCTCACTTTGAGAAAAGCAATCACCTGGTCCATGATCCTATCTTCTCCTCTATGTTTCTCTTCCATTTTCGATTAACAAAAAAGGGAAAAAAAAGTACATGCTGATATAGAATTACAGTTCACAACAATTCAGAAAGGAAAGTAGAATTAGGTTATTTCATTTAGTCCCATTATTTTAAAGTTCAACCACATGTCTGTCAGTTTGCTGTACTGTGCTGTGGTGACTTGTGTGTTGCTGTGATGCTGGAAGCTATGCCTGCTGTATTTCAAATGCCACCATGGTCATCCATGGTGGACAGGTTTCATCAGAGCTTCCAAACTAAGACACTAAGAAAAAGGACCTGGTGGCCTAATTCTGAAAAAAAGAAAATCAGCCAGAGAAAATCTTGTGAATAGCAGAATATGGTCTGATATAGTGTCAGAAGATGGGCCTCAGGTTGGAAGGCATTCAAAACACAACTGGGGAATAGCTGCCTCCTCAAAGTAGAGTCGAGTCGACCTTAATGACATGGATGGAGTAAAGCTTTCAGGACTTTCATTTGCTGGTGTGGCACAACTCGAAATGAGTAAGAAACAGCTGCGAATATCCGTTAATAATTGGAACATGGAATATAAGAAGTATAGATGTAGGAAAATTGGAAGTCATAAAAAATGAAATGGAATGCATAAAGATCATATTATAGGCATTAGTGAGCTGAAATGGACTGGTATTGGCCATTTTTAATCAGATAATCATATGAACTACTATGCTGGGAAACACAAATTGAAGAGGAACAACGTTTCATTCATTGTCAAAAAAAGCATTTCAAGGTCTATCCTGAAGTACAAGGCTGTCAGTGATAGAATAATATCCAGATGTATATAAGGAAGGCCAGTTAATACAGAATGCCACAGATGAAGAAATTGAAGATTTTTTTATAAACTCCTGAACTCTGAAATTGATCACTCATGCAATCAAGATGCATTGACAATTAACAATGACTGGAATGTGAAAACTAGAAACGAAAATGTATCTGTAGTTGGAAAATATGGCCTTGGTGATAGAAACCACTCTGGATATAGCATGATAGAATTTTGCAAGACCAGTAACTTATTCATTGCATATACCTTTTTTCAACAACGTAAACAAGGTCTATATGTGTGTGAACCTCACCAGTTGGGACACACAGGAATCCAATCAACTAAACCTGTAAAAGGAGATAATGGAAAACTCAATATCATCAGTAAGAGCAAGGCCAGGGGCTGACTGTTGAACAGACCATCAGTTGCTCATACTCGATTTTAAGTTGAAGCTGAAGAAAATTAAGTCCACAAGAACCAAAGTATGACCTTGAGTATATTCCACTTAATTTGGAGACCATCTCAAGAATAAATTTTACACATTGAAAACTAAGGACCAAAGACTAGACAAGCTGTGGAATGACATCAAGGACATTATACATGAAGAAAGCAAAACGCCATTAAAAAGACAGGAAAGAAAGAAAAAAGCAAAACATGTGTCAGGAGAGACCCTGAAAATTGCTCTTGAACATACCAAAAAACCAAACCAAACCCAGTGCCGTCGAGACGACTCTGACTCATAGTGACCCTGTAGGAGAGAGTAGAACTGCTCCATAGAGTTTCCAAGGAGTGCCTGGTGGATTCAAACTGCTGACCCTTTGGTTAGCAGCCATAGCACTTAACCACTGCGCCACCAGGATTTCCCTCTTGAACGTAAAGCAGTTAAAATGAATGGAAGAAATGGTGAAGTAAAAGAGCTGAACAGAAAATTTCAAAGAGTGGCTCAAGAAGACACAGTATTATTGTGAAAAGTGCAACTCTGTAGATAGAAAACCAAAAAGGGAAGAACATGCTTTACATTTCTCAACCTGAAAGAACTGAAGAAAAATTCGAGCCTCAAGTTGCAATTTTGATGGATTCTAAGGACAAAATATTGAAAGATGCAGAAAGCATCAAAAAAAGATGAAAGGAATACACATAGTCACTATACCAAAAAGAATTTGTCAACACTCAACAATTTCAAGGGAATAGCATATGATCAAGTACCGATAGTGCTGAAGAAAGAAGTCCAAGCTGCACTGAAAGCATTGGTGAACAACAAGGCTCCAGGAATTGAGAGAAAACCAGTTGAGATGATTCAACAAACGGATGTAGTGCTGGAAGTCCTTACTCATCTATGCCAAGAAATTTCCATGACAGCTACCTGGCCAACTTACTGGAAGAAATCCATATTTATGCCCGTTCCAAAGAAAGATGATTCCATGGAAAGTGGTTATTATTAAACAATATCATTAATATCACAGGCAAGTAAAATTATTCTGAAGATAATTCAAAAATGGTTGCAGCAATACATGGACAGGGACCTGACAGTAAGTCAAGCTGGATTCAGAAGGGGGCATGCAATGAGGGATATCATGGCTGATGTCAGATGGATCTTTGCTGAAAGCAAAGAACACCAGAAAAAATGTTTGCTTGTGTTTTATTGACTATGAAATGGCATTCATCTGTGTGGATCATAACAAATTATGGATAACATTGCGAAGAATACGAATTCCAGAACACTTAATTGTGCTCAAGAGGAACCTGTACATAGACCAAGAAGCAGTCATTTGATGAGAACAAGGTGATACTGCATAGTTTAAAATCAGGAAAGGTGTGTGTCAGGGCTGCTTCCTTTCACCATACTTATTCTATCCATATGCTGAGCAAAAAATCTGAGAAGCTGGCCTATATGAAGAAGAATGTGGCATCAGGATTGATGAAAGACTCATTAACAACCTGCAATATGCATAAGATACAACCTTGCTTGCTGAAAGAGAAGAGGACTTGAAGCACTTGCTAATGAAGATCAAAGACTACAGTCTTCAATATGAATTACACCTCAACACAAGAAAACAAAAATTCTCACAAATGGACCAATAAGCAACATCATGGTAAACACAGAAAATATTGAAGTTGTCAAGGATTTCATTTTACTTGGATCCACAATCAATTCTCATGGAAGCAGTAGTGGAGAAATAAAGGGAAGTATTTCAATGGGCAAATATGCTTCAAAAGCAAAGATGTCACTTTGAGAACTAAGTTGTTCCTGACTCAATCCGTATCTTCTAACACCTCATATCCAGTGAAAGCTTGACAATGAATAAGGAGGACTGAAGAAGAATTGATGCACTTGGACTATGGGGTTGGTGAAGCATATTGAATATACCATGGGCTGCCAGAAGAATGAACAATTCTGTCTTGGGAGAAGTACAGCCACAAGGTTTCTTAAAAGCAAGGATGGTGAGACTTCGTCTCGGGTATATTGGACGTGTTATAAGGAGTGACCAGTCCCTGAGGAAGGACAGTATTCTTGGTAAAGTAGAGGGTCAGCGAATAAGAGCAAGACCCTCAATGCAATGGATTGACACAGTGGCTGAAAAATGGGCTCAAACATAACAGGGATTTTAGGATGGTACGGGACTGGGCAGTGTTTCATTTGGTTGTACATAGAGTTGCTATGACTAGGAACTGATTCGATGGCACCTAACAACAACAAAATCAATATTTTAAAGATGAAGAATTTGATGACTCATATAGTTAAGTTTCTGATGAAGGACCTGGCAGTGGTTTGTTTCCTAGTGCACGGGGTTGCCATGAGTCAGGGCTGTCTGGATGACAGTTAATGACAACAACAACATATTTAAATTTCAGAGCAGGCACTAGAAGTCTGTATTTGTTCAAAAGGTTGTGCTATATTTTCACCACAGTTTTGTACACCAAGCAGGCATGTTTTCAAAACTGCCCTCAGATGTATTGTGCAGCACGGTGAGGCAAACGCAACTCAGTAAATAATTATGTGACAGTTTGTAACGTTCTATACTCGACATCACTGGGGGGTTTATAATGGAAGTAACTGCAAGTTTACCTTTTACAGTTTTAATTAAAATCTCCAGTGAAAAAAATACCTAGGTGCTGTATTTCAGCTTAACATCTTATCTCTTTTATTATTTCACATTTGCATTTTAACTGTGACTACTTAGCACACACACTACAGTTACAATTAATGAATTGCATAATAGATAATTGAACTGTCCACTATGGATAAATGTATGTATATATCTACTAATGTATTTAACTACAAAACTGTAAGTGTTAAATATGGTTTCATCAATGAGAACACAAACATTTTTATTAATATTTTAGGAATATTAATAATAAAGAATTATAATTGCAACAAGACACAGCAAATCATCAAGTAAAGTTGATTAATGCCCTCTGATACAGATTGGAGACACCAAAGGAGTGCATTAATCAGAACTACTGTGTTGCTGTCCTATTCTATTGCTGAAGTTCTCCACAGATTACTCTGACCACTAAATTCTAAATGAACCTCATTAACATATTTTATTACATTAATTTATACCCTAAGGGTTCAATTCTATAGATATTAATTGTATATCTGAGCATTGAAAATACATTTGTCTCAGAGCTGTGTGACCACTTACAACTCAGGCCGTATTTACATTGACTGCCATTGGCCTTTTACAAACTGTACAGCCCATACGTATTCAGAATATATCCTACTTTATGACAATAGATTGCACAAATCATTTAAGCCTCAGAAAAGGAGACTCATTTCATCTTCTTGGTGACTATTGTGGTGGCTTTTTAATACTCCAACTTGGCTTAGGCTGAAGTTTATTTCCTAGAATCCCTTTATCTATATGTTCACAATCAGAAGGTGTGACAGGAGGGGTTCTTGTATGCTATTTGGAAGGTAGAGTGTGGAACAGTCAAGTTATGGCTCATACACCTTGATCTGCCAGTTCATCTCATTGGCGTGAGACAGAAGTTGGCTTGGTTCTACTGCAGCTTCTCAGACTCTAGGCCAGGTTTGTGCTTAGTTCCTTGACAAAGGACACCAGCTTCACCTGCAGGACACTCGCATCAGCAAAGTGATAGGTAGCGAGAACTGCCAGCTTGCGTTTGTGAGTTCCAGCTTGCCCTTGCTCTCCTACATCCCTTGTTCTTCCAACTGTCTGCACTGCAGACTTCAAATTCCAGCATCAGATGCAAAGAGAATCACAGATCACAACATTGCAGGAGGTCAAATTCCTGTTTTAGTGTGTGTATGTGTATATAAACATATTCCGCTTCTCTGACTGAACCTTCAGTGATACGACTATCCTGAATAACTAAAGCAAAAAGACTTTAACTTCAGAATAAAAGAATTTGCTTAAAAAAAAAAAAAGCCTGTACCAGTTTCTTTCTCCTGAACTAATCAAGGAAATGTCCTGATAAACCCATAACTAAGCTTTATTGATAATCCTGAGAGCACACTCATTATCACATATAATTTAATAGATATTTGTTTTTCTAAAGTAGGAAGTCTTCAAACATAATTTTATTGCATTATTTTATTTTATTTCAAACCTCTATAAGTAAGGTAATAAAAATTTCAGGATAAAACAGAGCATATGCATATTTATTTATGTTAAGAATCATATGAATATAATTATATTAATCTGTATGCTAGTATTATAAAGCTTTTAAGTTTTAGGTACTAGTAAATAGAAATTGTATCTCTAGTATTTTTTTCTTATACCAAGCTTCATCTTGTACACTCACTAACACTGCTATGTCATTCGTTAAGATGGCACAATGTTTCATTGTACGGAACTGCACCATATATTGGCATACCTGCCCCCGCCAACTAAATTTAAATAGTTATCTCACTAATCATTGAGACAACCAAAACAAGCACAGTGTGTATTTGCTCCCCAAATAAGCAATAATCCACCTGGTTAGGATGCTAACGTTGATCTAAAAATACAAAGAGCAGCCTGGGGCCAGACAATCTGACCACATTTGGATTATTATTATTTTCCCACTTATAGATACAGTCAGTTGATGAGGTTATCTTGATTGATAAAATTTATATTCCCCTTTATGTACAGATTTATCCAAAAACTGAGCACATCACTGCATTCAATAACATAACCTGAAAATCCAAAAAGAATTAAAAAGGGGACATGGGCAGAGGAGAGGAATATAAATAGTAAAAATAATAAAATATAGATAATACGCCCAAGAAAAACTTAACTTTCCAAGCAGTTGTTATAGCATTATACAGAAGCTCTAACTTCATTCACAGTATTGCAGCTAAACTAATTCTTTCCACAAGTTAAAGTTTGCCTGAAGGTACATTGGTAAAGTTCCAATGCAAATAACTTTTGGATTAAATGACATTGAGATCCAAAGCACAATATAGTCCAAAGTCTGGGCTAAGACCATACAAAAAATTACAACTACAATAAAATGTTCATAAAATTAAGCATTTTCTTGTTTAATATGAATAAAACCTAAGCAATTATTACAATGGCTTTCCAAGGTAGACAGGTGCAACATTTACAGTTACTCTTCATAAATAATCACTTTAGAAGCCACTATATTTTCAGGTTTAAAAGGTGATTATTATATTTTATAAAGTAGTTCCATATGATGCAATTCACTTAAACTAATCTTGTAGATATTCCATGCTGCAAATGAGTTTTTACTGGCTTGTAGAGAAGTAGAACATGATAACAAAGCTTTCTAAAATTGTAGCTAAGAGATGTTTCCATGATATATTTCCACTGTCCAGGTTTATCACCAATTTTCATAATTGATGTTTCATCTGCAATACCACAGCTTTTTTTTAATATAGTATAGATAATTAGGTAGCCCTCATTTTCAGCTGATTATTTCTATCCTCTGAGGAGCCCCGTGGTATAGTGGACAAAATGTCAAGAATAATTAGAAATAACGATGGTGGTAACTATGCTATTAAATGATGCGCAACTAGGACGGATTCTTTTATGTTTTGTCTTTGAAGAAGGTATTTAGAGGATTTATAACTCTCTCCTATACTTTAATTTTTCTTGATGAAACAAATAACAAGAGTCTGAAAAATAAAAAACAAAATAATTTTATATTCATGTATATTCATATATGGCTCAAAAAGTCTGGATTTATGTATTTTTTCGTATTTATATTGTTAAAACCAGTTGAGTGCCAAACACTCCATAGCTTTTGTATATCACAGTATTCCTGCATATGTTATCATTTCGGTGTCTCTTATGTCATGTATTGAAGCTAATGGAACTATCTATCATGTCATATGAAGTCAAAAGAAGTAATGGTTTTCTTTTGCTTTGTCTGGGATTCAATGCATTCATCTCCATGATACCAATATAGGTATTTTTTACTGCTTAGATAACCTACTATATGCTTATCCAATATATTCTTCAGTAGTGGTTCCTCAAGGCGATTTATCTGAGGAGAGGAAACCAATGTGTTGTCTAATGTTATCATAGTTTAATTCATAAAGTGTCTTTTCTGTCAAATCATACAGAAACCATTTATGCTAATCCCATCACTCGCTGCTGAACTCAAAGGAATCAGCAAATATTTTTATTTTAGGTCTGTAAAATACATTTAAAAATAAAAATATTTTTCATAATGTCACACGTTTAAGATTTCACATTGCACCAAGTAAGGGGCAAATTGAGCAAATTTTCTTGGTAAGGATCAGCATGAATCTAATGCCCAAAATGTGGAAGTAGATCCAGTTTTTACCTTCCCACTTTTCCATCCTCCTCTCCAGCTGCCCAAGCACCACACTGTCCCTGAGCCTAGTCACTCAGAGCTGGGTGAGAGTTCACAAGTTAGAAGGACGCCTTCTTTCAGACCACCTGCCAATACAGCATTTATCTCTCTGACCCTAGCCACCCAGATAGGTCTGAGCTCACACATTAAAAGGTCACCTTCTTTCAGACTACTGAATAGGCAGACACCAGCACCTGCTGGTTGTCACTGCCCCTGTGGGTTTGATAATCTGATGGAACACTCACAGGATCTCCTGGAGAATGTACCATACTTATAGCTACAGATTTATTGCAACCAAAAATAATACAAAGAGATTGGGTGAGGTCGTGGAGGGATCCCAGCATGAAGCTCCCATATCCCAAAGAGGGGTGTGCTATCCCCTCCCATGCATGGTCACCAGCCAGGAAGCTGTCATCCAGGAAGTTCATCTGAGCTTTAGGATTTCAAGTTTTTATTGGCCTCCCCGCATGGCCATGATCCATTATATCATGCCTACTGAGGATTAGCCAACATCTTACCCCCATGTGGTCTCTTTTGGTCTGCTCAGTTCCCACTCATTAGCCTCAGGTGTGATCTGGCTCTAAAGAACCAATGACAAAGGCCAAATTTCTTTCTATAAGGTGATTCTACACTTTGCACGTATCATCTAACATAACACTTTTATCTCACCCCCCTAGAGTTTTAAAAGCATTTACATTGTTTTATTATTATTATTATTTTGGCCCACTTTCTGTCTTGTGAGGAAACTTGAGGATTTATATCTAATATTATCACTAAATACTGTGAGCCTTGGAGATTATGTGGTTACACAATGGGCAAATAAATGCTATTAGAAATAGAAACCAGTCTTTTATGATTTCTATTATATCATCTTATATCATTCAAATCCTTCTCCAATTCCCCAAACATTGCAATACATGTACAAGAGAGACAAATTGGTTAAATATTCAAATTTTACTCACTAGGTGAAACTGTAAATAGTATCTGTTAAAATATAAATATTTATTTTTGAAAATTATGAATATTTAAATTTCCCTGAATGAAATGAACATGAAGTTGTTGATTCCAGTCTTAGAAGGATCCGGTTATATTGTACAAAGAAAGTAGAAACTTACAGAAGGCATTTTTAATTCTTGTTTATAACCTTCACTCACCAAGTCTTGTGCTTATCACCTTACCTGTCAACCAAAGTCAAGTTGTGTTGAACTTATGAGGTCAAAATTCACTTTCACATAAGAAAAAGAGCAAGAAATGCAAGGGGAAAAGAAGGTAGCCCTTTACTGGTCTCCTGAATTCCTCAAAGATTTGTCATGAAAAAAGAAAAGTGTGCAAGAAACTCACTTAAGACACAGTTGCTCAATGATGCTTACTCTTAAGTTGTCTAGAAATTTATAAGAAGAAATGCATCTATAATAGTGTGATGGCCCTGAAGATAAATTCTCTGCCAACATATAAATCCATGCTAATCTTGTAAAGAGTGGCGTGAGCCTGGGAGGAAAGGAATGAAATGTCTCATTTAGTGGGAAAATCTGTTCTTTCCAATCAGGCCATTTCTTGCAGTATAAAAGGAAGGCTGCAATTGGATTAAGTCTATTGGTACAAAACAGATTGACAAGATTACTAGAATCCTTAAAAACTCAGAGGTAGTTAGAGGAGTAGAAAGCTATACTGATCTCTTTCTTCTCTATGGAGTCTGAGAGTGGTGCAAATGGTTAATGGGCTCTGCTGCTAAACAAAAGGCTAGAGGTTTGATTTCACCCAGAACAACCTCAGAAGAAAGGCCTGGTGATCTGCTTCAGGAAAATCAGCCATTGAGAACGCCATGACACATATGGAGTCTTCATGAGTCAGAATTAACGAGATGGCAACTGGTTTGCTTCCTTCTCTAGACCTGGAAAAAATTCACATCAACATACATGCCACATGTTACCCCCTAAGTCACATACGTTTTTGAACTTGTAGGAGGAAATCTTTGAGGACAGAAACTCTAATTCTCCTGGATATGAGTGCTTCCTTAATTTTGCCATTCAAGCAATGATTAAAACTGACTTTAATCTCTAACTTACTCCAGTGATGCTATAGAGGCCACAATTAACTGGACGAGTGTTTATAATGGTTATAGTTTTAAATTAGAAAAGCTCAGAATGCAAACTTTGCAACCCCTTAAAATAATATTTTAAATATATTTTGTATACATTAAATAATCCTTTTACTGATTAATATTTATGATTTTACATAGAAGCTGGTTTGATGCTGCAGTTGGAAAGTTAATAATTTACAAAGACTGCTTTGTAGTCTTAATGGCTGCACTTGACTTTTGCTACTGCTTGAGGGCTTGCAACTTTGATGTTTCTGTCTTAAATTAAGAGAAGTAGAAGAGTCAGGTATCAGCTCTTGTTCAGTTCCTTTTCTGAGGAGTTCTTTCAACTGAGTTCCATGAAGCCATAATGTCTTTTAACAAGAATATTGATTGCAAAATAAAGCCTAGTTCCATTATCTCCTTAGAGGAAGCCCAGACAGAGGTGTTTTTAGTTTGAGTAACATTACTTCTTTGCTGAATATAAGTGCACTGTTAACTCTCTGGAGTACATAAAAGGAAAGTTTGCCAAAGGACTTGCTAGGTAAGCAAATCTTACCTTCCTCCCCGATTCAAAATAAATGAAGAAATGCCATGGTATCTAATTTCCTCTGACTGTGAGTGTGTGTTTTCATTTAGAGAAACTCTCTAGACCTCTAGATTTTCCTTGCTAGCTTCATAACAACTGTGTACAATGAACACTATTGCCTGCTATCCTGAGGCCTAGGAATTGACAGGTAATATTTCTAAAGATAACCAATGGTGCCAATTATCCAGCCCTAGTGTCCAGTGAAGCTGGTCGGCTAAAGCTCAACAAGCTGAGCCATTGCATACTGAGGATGCTTAGTGAAAACTCAGAGGATCTCCTTACCTGGTGGACATTACTTTTGTTTCTATCCCCAAATTCCAAGCAGACTGTTAGAATTCAGCAACCCTGCCATTTTATATTATAATAAAGCATATATGCAAAACTAAATATAAACTATGAAATGTACTTATTTGAATGGTTTGTCAAATAATAACTGAAAAATTTAATTTCACAATCCAAACAATGAAAAGTTCTTTAGTGAAATATGACTTACTGAAATATGGGAAAAATGATTTCTTATTCAAAAGTAGAATTAATTCAAGTGTCCTGAACTCGTCACCTCCGTGTTTCTACTTTGCAGACTACATTAGAACATGTTGTTAGGTGCCACCGAGTCAGTTCTGACTGGTAGGGGTCCTGTATACAACAGAACAAAACACTGCCTAGTTCTGTGCAATCCTCACAATCATTGCTATGTTTGAGCCCATTGTTGCAGCCCCAGGGCCAATCCGTCTTGTGAAGAGTCTCCCACTTTTTCACTGACTCTCTACTTTACCAAGCACAATGTCGTTCTCCAGGGACTGGTCCCTCCTGATAACATACCGAAAGTATGTGAGATGTAGTCTTGCCATCCTTGCCTTTAAGGAGCATTCTGGCTGTACCTCTTCCAAGACAGATTTGTCTGTTCCCTTGGCAGTACATTGTGTACTCAGTATTCTTCGCCAGCACCGTAATCCAAAGGCATCAGTGCTTCTTCAGCCTTCCTTCTTCATTGTCCAGCTTTTGCATGCATATGAGGTGATTAAAAACACCGGTTTAGATTACTATCGAAAGTTGAAAGATCCAGGTAATTTCAAATTTGTCAAAACACTAGTTTTCAGTGTCTTTCCTGGAGCTGATAAGAATTTCAGAAATAAGAGATATGTTCCTTTTCCCCTGGCTCAGTGACTTGGCCTTTGACAAGGCCATAAGGGAAGCAAATTCTCTAAGAGGCTATTTTTGTAAACGCCATACTATATCACAACAGGTATAAAAATGATTTGAAGCGATTTAAGTGGCTATTTATATGCTGTTATGTGAAGACTTTGCTAAAATATTTGTTTTCAAGTACTTTAAAACCTCATGATATCCTATAAAAAAATATGTTTAATTAATTAAAGAATATCATTACACGTTTAAGTATATTGTTTTGCTAGTTGGTCCCTTTTAAACAGAATTTAACAGTAGTCCCTTATTTCCCATTTTAAAGCACTTTTACCAGCTGAAATAAGCCATATTCTGAGATAACCTGCATACTTTATATGCTTCCAGAAATACAGTATGTAATACCTTGGGCTTTCCCCAGGTTGCTCCCAAGTTCTTCATACAAAGCAGATTCCTCTTCTTGCCAGAAGCATCTCAGGAAAATATTTCTAAAGCCTGTGTAGATATTATCAGTATTCTGTCAAATTACACTTTCTTCATAGTTCCTGAATTACATATTTCTATCTATCTGTCTATCTATTCATTCATTTCACTACTATCAATCTATCTATCTATTTATCTATCAATCTAACTACCCACCTATATCTATCAATAGGAGTCTCTGGGTGGTGCAAATGATTAAGCACTTTGATTAAGAACAAAAAAGGCTGATTGGATCGAATCCAACAAGAGATGCCTGGGAAGACAGGCCTGGCAATCTGCTTCTGAATGGTCATAACATTGAAAACGCTATGGGGCAGTACTACTTTGCACACACGAGTTCACCCTAAGTCAACGGCAACTAACAACCACCTATCTATCTATCTATCTATCTATCTATCTGTCTGTCTGTCTGTCTGTCTGTCTGTCTGTCTGTCTATCTAGGAGTTCCCAGATGGTGCAAATGGTTAACACGCTCAGCTGTTAACTAAGAGGTTGAAGGTTTAAGTCCACCCAGAAGCATTTCAGCAGAAAGGCCTGTTGATCTACTTCTGAGAAATCGGCTATTGAAAACCAACATTATGGAGCACAGTTCTACGCTGACACACACCAGGTCTCCGTGATTTGCAGAAAAGTGGATGGCAACTGTTATCTGTCTGCCTGTCTATCTATCTATCTTGTAGGTTTTGTCCACTCATATTTATTTCTTCTTATCAAATTCCTATGATAATTTCTAAATAGATTGTTTCATTTTTTACTATTCCTTATTGACTCTTCCTACAGAGGATCAGTTGTCACCTAGAAATGGTCTTTTGATCTTTAATATTCTGTGGAGATTACAGGAGGAATTAAGTTGTTTTAATAATGAGAAGAAGCCCACCAACACTAGAAAGAAGTCAGAAAGGTAGAGCAAAGAGACAGGGAAAAGTAATCACCTTTATTTAATTAGTGTTTCCCCAAATTATATTCATTCCATGACTTTCTAGGGAATCAAATTGACCAAAGGCTAGTTAATCACATTGTTGTTGTTAGGTGCCGTTGAGTCAGTTCTGACTCATAGTGACCCCGTGCACAACAGAACGAAACACTGCTGGTCTTGCACCATCCTCACAATCATTGCCACTTTAGAGCCCGCTGTTGCAGCCATTGTGTCAGTCCACCACACTGAGGGTCTTCCTCTTTTCCACTAACCCTGTACTTTACCAGGCATGATGTCCTTCTCCTGGGACTGATCCTTCCTGACAACATGGCCAAAGTATGTAAGACAAAGTCTCGCCATCCTTGCTTCTAAGGAGTATTCTGGTTGTACTTCTTTAATCACATAGATTGGGTTATTCCTACCAATGACCTAATAAGAAAATACTTTGTTAAAAACACATTTTAACAAACATCTTCAAAATGACTTTGCTGTGTTTTCTTATTATCGTGCAAATAAAATTAGTAAATTGAAATTTTGTGCAAATTGCAAATAGTGTCTTCCTTATGGCCACAAAGTGTCCTGTACTTCCATTGCGTCAGCCTTGGCATTTAAAAAGCAGAGATTATACTTCTAGAAAAGGACAAAATAATTTACCCTAAGGCTATGTTGTCATAAGCAAAGTAGAATTTTAGATGATTACGCAATTCAAGAGGGGGTGTTTGAAGTTACATTATCTAGATGGCATAATAGTATAAAATAGCAGAGAATCGCCAAGAAGGCTGGGATTTTATTTCTCCCACCAGCTCTTAATCTAATTACATGTATAAACTTGAAATAGTCACTTTGCCATTTGGTCTCTGTTTCTTCATCTGTAAAGTGAGGCACTTGGCCTAAATCACACCAACGTTTCTTTCCTCTAATAACTTGTGTTTATCTCGTTTTTTCTCTTCATTTCAGCTCCCTAAACATAGCTTATGCAGTCCTGGTGGTGCATTGGTTAACCACTCAGCTGCTAACTGAAAAGTCAGAGGTTTGAAACTACCAGCTACTCCATGGGAGAAAGATGTTGCAGCCTCATTCCTTGAAGATTACAGCCTTGGAAACCCTATGAAGAAGTTCTACTTTGTCTCATACAGTCACAACAAGTTGGAATCGACTCAGTGGAAACAAATTTAAGCACGGCTTAAAATTCTTGACCCTTTTCTTATATCTAAAATTGTTAACACTTACAGACTGCTAAGAAATTTTCTGAATCATTTTTTTTTCTTTTTTAAAGACATTATCTTTGGACAGAATCTCCAACTAAAGGTATATATGAAAAGTGAGAAAATTATTGGAAAACCCACTTAAATTGGTTCATTTAGGACCGAATAAAGGCTCTATTGCCCTGTTTTTTTTTTTTTTTTTTTTTCCCCTGATATAGTAACAGCTTTCAGGGCTAAACATGAACTGCCTTTTAAGTGGATGAAATGAGAAAGTAAGTTTTAAACAGGGATAAACTATGCATTTGGTGTTTCTGTTGTGAGAAGTAAAGGCTTATTCCAATGCATTTTAAGCAAGAAGTATTAATGATTAATGACGTTTTTGATCCTGTAACTAGACCTACAAATTCTTGAATAATTAATGAGGTACTCAATACTGCACAGATATCCATCTGCTAAGAAATGTTTTTTTGCAAGCTATTAATATTGAAAACCTTACACAAAAACACGAGGCAGCATCTGTAGGGTCAAAATAATAATAGATATTAAGATATACAAGTATTGTGATTTTTCTTGTTAGTATTATTAAAATGTTTATAAATTGGTCAAAAAAGAAATAACTATGATACAATTGTATGAAGAATAATGACAAATCTTTTCCCAAATACGACTTTACTTATGAAAGCAACACGTATGTACTGAGGAAGTAGTGAATTGTAAGTGTTATCCTAGATTTTAAGATTAGCATGAAGGAGAAGATATATAATATTAAAGAAATTGTCACCTTCTTTATATTATTACTGTCTGTGATAGAAAAAAATCGTTTCGGAGGGCCGTTTTAACTATGCATTACCATGTGTTCAGTGGAAACGTAAAAATTTTGAGAAACAAAATGGAAATTGAGTTTTAGTCTAGAAGTTATTATGGCATCCTAAATACATAAAAGATAATCTCATTCTTCATTTTCCATCACCTATATTAATTTTCAGGTAAAGTTCTCTTTAAAATGTTGAGAAAACTATAGTAGTCAAAAGTAGACCTGATGGCCTAGTGTTTAAACACTTGGCTGTTAATTGAAGGGTTGATAGTTCAAACCACCAGGAGAAAGATGTGGTAGCCTGTTTCCATAAAGATTTATAGCCTTGAAAACTCCTTGGGACAGTTTTACTCTACCCTATAAGGTCACGATGAGTCAAAATCGACTCAGTGGCAACTGGTTTGATTTTGGTTTTATAGTAGTCGAGGAATGATGTTGTTATTGTTAGATGCCGTCAAGTCAGTTCCGACTAATAGCAACCATAAGTACAACAAAATGAAAAACCATTGGGTCTTGGCACCAAGCTCACAATCCTTGCTATGTTTGAGCCCATTGTTGTAAACATTGTGTCAATCCATCTCATTGAGGGTCTTCCTCTTTTTTGCTGACCCTCTACTTTACCAAGTATAATGTCCTTTTCTAGGTACTGGTCTCTAGGTACTGGTCCCTCATGATATCATGTCCAAAATGCATGAGATGAAGTCTCCTCATACTCACTTCCAAGGAGAATTCTGGCTGTACATCTTCCAAGACAGATTTGTTCATTCTTTGGGCAGTCCATGGTGTATTCACTATTCTTCGCCAACATCATAATTCAAATACTTCAGTTCTTCAGTCTCCCTTATGCATTGTCCACCTTTTGCATGCATATGAGGCTATTGAAAATATCATGGCTTCTATCAGGGGCAAATTAGTCCTCAAAGTAACATCTTTGCTTTTTAACACTTTAAAGAGGTCTTTTGCAGCAGATATGGTCAGTGCAATACATCATTTGATTTCATGACTGCTCCTTCCATGGGCATTAATTGTTGAGCCAAGTAAAATGAAACACTTGACAATTTCAATATTTTCACCATTTATCATGATGTTGCTTCTTGGTCCAGTTATGAGGATTTTTGTTTTCTTTTTGTTGAGGCATAACCCATACTGAAGACTGTAGTCTTTAATTTTTATCCATAAATACTTCAAGTCTTCTTGACATTCAGCAAACAAGATTGTGTCATCTGCATATCTCAGGCTATTAATGAATCTTCCTCCAAACCTGATGCTGTGTTCTTCTTCATATAGTCTAGCTTCTCAGATTATTTGCTCAGCATACAGATTGAATATGTGTGATGAAAGGATACAACCCTGATGAATACTTTCCTGATTTTAAAGCAAGAAGTGCTCCCTTGTTCTGTTCAAACAACTGCCTCTTGGTCCACATGAGCACAAATAGGGGCAGTTCTACCCTGTCACACAGGGTTACTATAATTTGAAACTGACAGAATGATAGATTTAGATTTGATAGGCATCTTTGAGAACTTGCCATTCAACTTTTCTATCTTAAAATTAAAGAAACTGAATCCCAGATGGGTTAAAACACTGACGGATTCCCTTGACATCTCTCAGATTTCATTGTGCTCCTTTTAGGTAGAACCTTCCTTTCGAAGTTATCCATGTGACTGAGTAGGCCTGTGGTCTAAGATAGACTACAGGAAAACCATTGCTTTGGAAATGCACCATGTTTTCTTAGAGATTAGAAAAGCGGAGGGCATCTAAACATTTAAGTCACCATGGCATTCAGCTAAATTGATTCTCATTTCACTATCAAGTAACAACTCACAGAAATGTTATAATAGTAATATATAAATTAATGATAAAATATTTTAAAACTAACAAATTAAGCATCTGCAATTTTGACACTATTATTAACCTAGTCCCACTAGCTCGTATGTATTTAAAATTACGGTGTCATAAAACATACTTGTTTCATTAAGCTAACAACGTAATACACTAACACTCATCACATTCATGAAGTATCTAGAGATATACATACACATGTCTAGGCACAATACTGTAAATGCTTCAATGCTTCGGGAATCAGAGATATTTGAAGTCAAACTGCAGGACTTTTATAATGTCCTAAAGCACTAGTTTTTGTTTTTTTTTTTTAATTTCTAAATAAAGAATACTTTTCATAACCCAAATGTTCAAGCTTGAAAATGAGAAAAGAATACTGAAGATTTTATAAATTATTTTTCATTTAACAAATATTTTTTGAATAAATTATGTGTCAATCCCTTGGAATAAAATAATAAACAAGATAAACACAGCCTCTGTACTTAAAAAGTGAGGAAGTTACAACAAATAATTACTATATAATATAGTGTATTTTGATAAGGAAATATACAGTGTGTCATTGCAGAAAATAATTCAAGTACAGACTAAATTTATTTACATAAAATTATGGTTTTCTAATCAAATTATTGAGATATAAAGTACATATATTAAAAAGCACCCATTTTTAATGTAGATTGATGAGTTTTGACAAATGTATAAACCTATGTAATCACTTCTTCAAGCACTATATAGAATATTTCTATTACCTAGAAGTTTTCCTCATGCCTTTCCCCAGACATTCTTCCCCACCTTACTCCTAGGCAATCATGATTCTGATAAAAATCACTATAACTTAGTTTGTCCAGTTACAAAACTTCGTATAAAAGGATCACATCCTTCAGTTGTAGCCCCCAAATCTGTGAGTAAAGATTAATAGACTAAAACCCATAATAAAGAGAAAGCAGATAAAATACTAAGCTTGCCCTTACATTGCAGAATGCTATAATAAACAATACTCTTAAATTTGCTGCAGGGTCTTGGAATAGTATTCATTACCTTACACCAGCATCCTTTTTTTACTTTTTTCTACTGTTACATTTGCAGATTTTGCATTTGTAGAGTTATGAACATTTACTATATAACTTTCTATGGTTTTGTATCAGAAATGTCATTTTTTCCCTAAACAAATGGTCTGTTTTTTATCTTAAGAATTTTGTAGATTTTGTAAATAACTTCTGTTCTCGTGTTCACTGATTAATGTCAAAATTCTGGCCCACCCATTGCACACACAAAGGATTGATGACATCTACTTTTATGAAACCTCATTTCTGGCTCCATTTTATGTCTAACTTTATTGAATTTCTCTAGGTTAAATTTTCTTAAATTTAGCTAATCCTGTACTATCTATATCTATATTAGCTGAATTCATTTAGTTAATTAAATTATTAAGCTGAAATGTTAAATGATTTTCCAATTCGTGTAAACTTTCAATCATTTAATAATAAGTTCAGAAGACTACTCAAAATTATTGTCTTTACCTCAAGTTTCCCCCTTTTTTAAAAATAAAATGTCTTTTGAAACACACATCTTGGCTTGGAACAATCTCTTTCAGAACAGTGAACTGGCAGACCTAGAAGTATTACTAACAAAGTGAATTCGGTACATACTGGATACACATGACCCTTTGTTATTAGTGCTTATGCGCATTGACTTCCAGAAGCAAAGACCAAATCCTACCAGCTGTTACAGCAACTCAGTCTTAGCCCATTACTCTAATTAATCCAGGCTCATTATCAGCACTTCTGTCTTCCTGCAAATAGAAAGTCAAAAGGAGAAGATAAAAATCAGGGAACTTTCTGAGATTAATTAGGAAGGAAAGAAGACTAAATATTTCTAACATAGCAAAATTCTTTAATCTATAACAATACCATGAACATCCCCAAACACACATTTAAAATAAAAACTCAAAGGCATGAAAAACCTGCTGATAATGGAGACTATTGTTGATGCTAGCTAGCCAACTGCCTTTTCATTCATAATAAATGGCTAAGTTTTACCATACACATGTGGCTTTAAAGTCATCCAGATATTATTAAAATACAAAAATTGCAACTCATTTTTCCTATCAAGAATGGAAATACTAATAAGCATTGCACAGTAGGGAAGAAACAAATTCCTAATACCCAAAGCATAAATATTTTACATATGTAAGCTTAACCAGTTAATTTAAAGCCAGGAAGAGCGTGGTGGAGCCAGCTACGTTAGGTACTACTACTTCAGAGACTATGCTTTGCTGCATAGCATGAATACAAGTGCAAACATTTAATAAAATTTTAAAGACCACAAAACTAAGTTGATATTGTCGATTATTGATATTGTGGTTATTATACTTTTGGTCTTCATTTTCAAATTTTTAAACACGTAGAGTAAAAATTCTTAGAACTCAATTAGATTTGTGTTACCGACACTTAGGTTTTCTAAATCCGACTTAAACAGATCATCCTTAGAATTCTCCAATGTAAGTTGGTCAACCCCAGAATTATGCCCACAAAAGGCAACTTCCAGGGAGTTAAATCAAGGAAATTCTCATGGCATGGCAAATATTTGGCAAGGACATCTTTCCATACTCAGTCAGTTCTAGGAAATGCTGACAGTCTTCTTGCACGTTATTGAACCCAGCAACTAAACTCAAAATTAATACCTGATGCAGGTCCTGAGATCAGATTCTGATACCAGTTCTGCTAGTTCAATTCAGGCACATCATTTGACTCTCTCTTTCTTCAATTTATAGTTTTAGAAATGGCAGTAATTATATTGGCATTTGTGAAATTGTGTTTTGCAGAGCTTTTGAATTAAAAAAAAAAAACCTGAACTATTCTTAAAATTGTTGCTTCCTGGGCTCCACTCCATCTGTACCACATCAGAATATAAGCTGAAGAGGCCAAATAAATTGTACTTTTAATGAAGTTCCTAATAATATCTACGCAACAAACTTTGAGAGCGACTAAACTAAGCTGATAGAGTAGGGTGTTAGAACAAGGGGAATAGAGCCTGATCAAAATGCTAGATTATTTTCCCTTCCAGGAATGTACAAGTGGCTGCGCTCCAGCTGAACATTCACATTGGCGAGGGCAGAAGACAAGGGGGAGCTGAGGAACTCCAGTGCTTCTGATGGGACTGCTGTGCCTTAGCATCTATACCTCCTTTGTTCCAGGTCACCAGAGAGAGAAGAATTTCCACAGGCAGAAGCAAAATTCTACCTCTCTCATCCCCAAAACTCCCAGTCTCACCAGTATGCCCATTAATACTAATCTTATTATGCTCTCTACTCTTGCTTATATCAGTCAAAAGGACCCCAGAACCTTCAGATCACATCCTCTAGACACTCTAATCTATTATCAGTTCTACGATAAACGAGCCATCACCCCCACTCTTCCCTCTCTTTGACTTATTTTTCTTGATGGTAGTTATCACCATCTGGCAAGTAATATGAAATTTTTATTCCTTTATTTTTGTCTGTATCAGTCTCACTAGAATTTGTGCTACAGGGCAGGGAGAACAGTTTGTCAATAGCATTTTCTAAAGGAATGAACTAATAAAATGTTACTACTTTATTCATCTACGAATTTATGATAAATTCACGATGAATTCTATAGCCCCATCCTTGACTTCAGCTCCTCAAGAACTGAAGGCGTGTATCCTAGCATTTTAGCAGTAAAGGAAATGGTAAAATTTTTTGTTCCCTGCTGTTAGGATTCCCTCCTTGGCCACCTTATACCTCCAGTTTATCAATCTCAAAAATGACTTCTCAGTCTTCAATTATCTCCACTTCTGTGAAAAGTCCCTGGTCTTTCTAGACATCATTGATAAAATTCATCAGCCATTCCTAATAAAAATCCCATAACTAAAATAAAAGAATAAGAATGATACAAATGTGATAAATCTTACAGTAAATATTTTATTGTTAATGGTTTATCATTTAATATTAATTTTAAAATGATGAGCCTGTTACTAAAGTCTATTGATTCTTCCTTTAACAACTTTCTTATTTCCTTCTTTTCATTCCAACCATCAGTACGATTTCATGCCTTTGTCACCTGTTGAGAGCATCATTGCAAATGATTCCTAATTGATCAGCCACCTAGTCCATCTTAAGTCCTGGTCCATGTATTGCTGAAGGTTCTTTATAAATACATAACTAATTTGTACTCAAAATACTTCTAGGGTTCCATATCACTTATTGGAAAAAAGCCACAGTCATTTCAATTGACATGTAAGTTCTTCTTTACCTGGCCCTTAGTTATTACAGTAAATGATTGCTGAATGCTTTTCTCCTTTTCCCTTCTGTTCTGCCCAGGCAAAACTATTTTTTGTTTCCCACGTACATGATATAGTTTCCTGTCTTTATGCTTTGGCATATGTTTTCCTCTTTATGAAAATCTTTTTCACCCACTTAATAACTTTGCAAATGGCTACTTGACTCTAGCTCAAGTATATTTTCTGTTTAAAAATGTCCATGGTTTCCAGATATTTTGTTCATTACCTCCTTTAGTTCCCACTGTATGTTGTACGTGGTCTTATCATTGGTTATCTCTACATTGTTCTGAATTATTTCTTTGTGTGAGACAAGTCAATCATTCAGCTTTTTTTTTTTTTAAATAACTTCTGAACAGAAGCCTAAGAAACCATATTTTTTTTTAATCACTTGACTCCCTACTTTGCAAGACCACTGAAAATTGGACCAAGAATAAGTACCAAGCCCAAGGTTAGCTGATCAACAAACTGGCCAGAAATCACAGAAAAACTAACTGATAATATTTTATCTTTCATGAATTCGAATTGGAAAATGTGAGGGGAATAAAGCAGTTTTCAGCTGGGATTGAAGATGGAAAGATCCATTGAAAAAAACCCTGCAGTAGCTTATAACAGGTAAGGAAAAGTGAGGGCTATAAAGGATCCTGGTATGTCCAAATTATGAGAAAACAGAAGTTTTGAGTAAACAGGGCTATATGGCAAAGAAAATATCTATGCACAGTAGAGAGAATGACAAAGTGAATTTCTAAGAAAAGAAAATGTAGAGAGTACAGGAATCACTTTATAGCAGAACACATACTCATCAAAGATTGTATTCAAACTTTCACAACAAAGGTTCTCAGTATTGCTTTAGATCCCCAAAGATCTTAGGTTTCTGAACTTCTTCGTTGATCTGCTATACAATTGCTTCTCTCTGCTTCTGGTCTAATTATTTACTTTTTTTCCTTGGGCACACAGTCATCCTTAAAATAAATTTTTCATTACTAGAAGTAACTTTTGTGAATCTGTTCCTTTTAACCACACGAGCCTAACTAGAACATTTTATTTCCGCTGTAATGTGAATGTCAAACTTGCTGTGATACTTCCTGTGTTCTCATTTTGTTTCTCTTCTTTCTCATTGTATCTCTGATACATAGTAAGCTCTGTCCCTTCCTCCCATTCTGGATACCATTATTACGACTCAGGCTGTCCTCAAACTCTATTACTTAGCCTACAAGTTCCCAATTCATTGTAACCAAGAGAACTACAGAGCGCAGTCTCCTATGGTAATTACCATAGCTGAGAGGGGAGAAGGCAGCTGACAAGATTAGAAAAGATTAGAAGAGCAAATCTCCTGATTCAAAGAGAACTAAAATTTCAGGGTGTGCTATATCCAGCAGTGACCACAGTGGAGAGCATTGGAAATAGTATAGGCAGGTCGTCATTGGGCACAGAGAATTAGAGAAGGCTAGAACATTTATTATGGTCACTCAGATGAGCACTCTCACAAGGCCATTTGCAAAATCTTCCCATTCTCCCAAACATCTACCCTCCAGGTCTTAATCTGGCTCGGAGTTCTGGATAATGATTTATTTAGGTAACAAAAGTTTCATGGACACAAAGCCTTAATCTATCTCCACAATAACAGCATGTTCCCCAGTCTCTTCCCAAGTATGGAAGTTTCTCATTGTAGTCTCCTACAACACAGGTCTCATTTGATGGAGGAATGCATCCACCCTCCAAAGTCTACTTATCATAATACTACAAGCGGTTCTCTGTGCCACTCTCCATCCCCAGAGCAAAGATGCCCTTGGTAGCTGAAGGTTGATTTATTTTTGCATGGGTGATGAAGATATCTTTAAAGATACATTCTAGCTATTTTGCTAGAGCCCTTGATAGAGCAGGAAAAAACATATACAAAATTAAATTTCTGCTGGAGTACATTAAAGCTATAATGAACAAATGAATCAATGGATGATGATTGCACTGAAGACAAGTGGCCTGAGACCATGGTCCTATACATTTTTTGTTGTTGTTGTTATTGTTGTTGTTAGGTGCCATCTAGTCAGTGCTGACTCACAGAAACACTATATACAACAAAACAAAACACTGCTTGGTCTTGTGCCATCCTCACAATCATTGCTATGTTTGAGGCCATTGTTGCAGGCATTGAGTCAATCCATTTCATCAAGGATCTTCCCCTTTTTTGCAGACCTTCTACCTTATCGAGAATGAAGTCCTTCTCCAGGGACTGGTCCTTCCTGATAATGTGTTCAAAGTACTTGAGACGAAGTCTTGCCATCCTCTCTTCCAAAGAGTATTCTGGCTGGATTTCTTCCAAGACAGATTGTTCATCCTTCTGGCTGCCCACAGTATATTCAATATTCATTGTCAACACTATAATTCAAATTCATCAATTCTTCTTTGGTCATTCTTATTCATTCTCCAGATTTGCATGCATATGAGGTGACTGAAAACATCATAGATTGGGTCAGGTGCACTTTGGTCCTCAAAGTGACATTTTTGGTTTGTAACATTTAAAAAAAGGTCTTTTGCAGCTGATTTGCCCATTGCAGTATGTCCTTTGATTTCTTGGGCATTGATTGTGGTTCCAAGTAAAATGAAATCCTTGACAACTTCAATATCTTCTCCGTTTAGCATGATGTTGCTTATCGGCCCAGGTGTGAGGATTTTTGTTTTCTTTATAAAAAATTATATTGAGGTGTAATTCATACTGAAGGCTGTAGTTTTTGATCTTCATCAGTAAGTAAGTGCTGCAGGTCCTCTTCACTTTCAGCAAGCAAGGTTGTGTCATCTGCTTATCCTAGGTTGTTGATGAGTCTATCTCCAATTCCGATGCCGTGTTCTTCTTTATATAGTCCAGCTTCTCAGATTATTTGCTTAGCATACAGATTGAATAGGTGTGGTGAAAGGATATAACCCTGACACACACTTTCCCAACTTTAAAGAACTTAGTATCCCCTTGTTCTGTTTAAACAACTTCCTCTTTACCTATGTATAGGTTCCTCATGAGCACAATTAAATGCTCTGGAATTCCAATTCTTCCGAATGTTATGCATAATGTGTTATGATCCACACAGCTGAATGCCTTTGCATAGTCAATAAAACACAGGTAAGCATTTTTCTAGTATTCTCTGCTTTCAGCCAAGGTCCATCTGACTTCAGCAATGAGATCCTTTGTGACACATCCTTTTCTGAATCCAGATTGAATTTCTTGCAGTTCCCTTTCAAAGTAATGCTGCAACTGTTTTTGAATTACCTTCAGCATAATTTTACCTGCATGTGATATTAATGATATTGCTTGAATCACCTTTCTTTGGAATGGGCAAGATATGGATCTCTTCCAGTTGGTTGGCCAGGTAGCTGTCTTCAAAATTTCTTGGCATAGACAAGTGAGAGCTTTCAGCCTTTCATTTGTTTGTTGAAATATTTGAATTGGTATTCCATCAATTCCTGAAGGCTTATTTTTTGGCAATGTCTCCATTACAGCTTGGATTTCTTCCTTCAGTACCATCAATTCTTGATCATATGCTACCTCCTGAAATGGCTGAATGTTGTCCAATTATTTTTGGTACAGTGACTTTGTGTATTCCTTCCATCTTCTTTTGATGCATCCTGCCTCGTTCAGTTTTTTGCCCATAAAATCCTTATAAGTGGCAATAGGAGGCTTTAATTTTTTATTCAGTTCATTCACCTTGAGAAACACCCAGTGTATTCTTCCCTTTTGGTTTTGTAACTCCAGGTCTTTGCATATTTCATTATAATAATTTATCTTCTCAAGTCACCCTTTGAAGTCCTCTGTTCAGCTCCTTTATTTCATCATTTCTTCCATTTGCTTTAGCTACTCGACATTCAAGAGCAAGTTTCAGAGTCTCTTATGGCATCCATTTTGGTCTTTTCTTTCTTTCCTGTCTTTTTAATTACCTTTTGTTTTCTTCATGTATGATGCCTTGGATATCACAGAAGTCGTCTAGTCTTAGGTCATTAGTGGTCAATGCATCAAATCTATTCTTGAGATGGTTTGACCCCCTAAAAATAAAATGTGAGACAGGGCTGTTAACAAGGCTAAAACCAAATTATTTTGTGATCACAGAAGAAATAACAATGAAGGCACATTAATATTCCACGGGCTCAGGGTCCACAGTCATTAAATTCAATACTCAAATAGTCTGATTTCATTGTTTCACTTTCTATATAAGGAAGTAATGCTCTTACATAGTTAAGTAACATATATACAACTAACCTATCAAGAAAATCTTTATGCATTGTCTTACATTCACCTATATCAATTTTGCTGGAATAATAAGCTTAGACTTTTTAAAAACATAAATTAAAAATAGTTTTTTAATTATACATGGAAATGTACAGGATTTTAAAGGACGGATAAGAGAACTATTTTTGCCATTTATCAAAGTATGATTACTAGTATATCATTTTTTAATGAACCATGGAAGCCTGAATATATTCATACTGTTTTTATTATACATGGATTTTTAATTAGTGTGTAGATTACCTAAGTGTTTTTCTTTCAGTTTGAAAAGCAATTAGAGCTCCATTTTAGCTGTACCTGGACTCAATGGTGGAAAATATAAATATCAGGTCTTTCACCAACCATTCCATCCTTTATTGCAGTTAAAACTCTATTCCCTGGGCAGTTTTACAAACCCTTCTGAATATGTTTAATTCAGTCTTTGAAGAATGTGTTTTCTGCTAGTTCTCTGGACACCCCAGGCAATGAATGCAATAACTAGGTAAAGGATTCAATGTGGAGGAGCCACAGAGCACAAAGCTAGATTCGACAACTTTTAGTTGTTATGGGAAAATTTCTTGGCATTACTTGATATTCACAAGAGAGAAAAGTATTTCAATTATGTGTAAAACCAAGGAATGTTATTCACAAACTGTTAGACTTCTAAAAGGAATCCATTCCATGAATTTATAAAAAGAAAAACAACTTACTAATGTTGCTTCTACTTCCTTGTCATATCTGCTTCTGCAACTCATTGTGTGCCTATTGAAATTGAGAAAAATCTGAAGGCCAACTTTAGAATTATCTTTACATACAGATTTTCAAAACAGGCAGTATTGAATGCACTCTCCATTTTTTTTGATGTAGAACACATTAGAATAGACAATTCTCTGATTCCAGTACTTAGTAGATATGGTAGGTTTTAGAGAAGAATTTTCCTATTCAGAAGAACTACAAGGTACTGGATAGAGTGTCTTCTTGGGAGGTTACTTTTATAATTCTAGAGGATAAAGAGAATAACCTAGTAGTAGTTTTAATTTATCAAGAAAGCTTGTTTATTTCTTTTTTTTGGTTGTTATTATCCACTGTTATATACAAAAGCCTAGGAAAGCTGTCTAGCACGTATGTACTGGGCATCAAAAAAAAAAAAAAATCATAGGATAATTTTTAAGTGAAGAAATGAATAAACAAATTTATAGCAAAAGAGAAATTAAAAAAAAAAAAAACCTAGATAATCTTCCCAATTTTACATGATGAAACTATGTTCTAGAAAAGTGGTGTTCTCAAAATCATTGACCTGATGAGTAGTAGAATTAAAGCCAGAAGCCAAGTCACCAAGGACAGTATTAATTCCATGACATCAAGTGTTGTCACCACACCTCTGACCAAATTTCTTTAGTAACCACTATTTGAGTGGGCAATATGAAATTGTCCTTTCTGTAGATAACAAACAGTCAAATACCAGCAGTTTCATGTGGTTCAACATATATAGATATACTTACATCTATTATACACCCAAAAACCAAATCTATTGCAGTCTGGTTGATTCCAACTCACAATGACCCTATAGGACAGAGTAGAACTGCCCTATAGCATTTCCAAGGAGTGGTTGTTGAACTGCAACTGCTGACCTTTTGGTTGGCAGCTGATTCCTTAACCGCTAAGCCACCAGGGCTCCACATCTATTGTATTAAAAAAAAAAAAAAAAGACACATTTAAATCTCTCTGCATATATTAGATGGATATATTTTGTGTCTACTTATTTCATAGTTTTTTTTTTTCTGTCTTGTGCAAATTATGATAATTTAGAGTACACAGAGAATGTACATGGCTTCCATTGCACTTCTTGCACCATCCATTCTATTTATTAAAAATGTGTTAGTTAGATACTAGGCACTCTGAAAAGTTTTATGCCTTACATTCAGTGTCTACCTGCAAGAAACTTCCTCTCTTGTAGGTGTGTCAGTTTTTCTTCTCCCAAAATCCTTCCTTCATCTCAAGAAACCAGTTTCTTACTTGTAAATGGCATCATTCTATTACAATATTGATATTTCAAATTTGTTTCTCAGTAAGACAAATTGGAATAATCAATCTACATTGTTTTCATATGTGGTAATTTTTTTTGTTTATTTTGTTTTGGTTTTAATGCTTTTCCATTCATAGGGGAAAAGTCTTAGCTAAGTAGAAGACAAAAAAAATGGCATTATTTTAAACATTCTATCACCATTAAGATGGCAATTTGTGGCGCCTATGCCTTGAGTTTCTGTGAGAAACTGGTCAATGAGGGCATCGGACAGCTGGAAAAGGACAATTCATGTCAACACAATTACTAAAATCAGTATGAAAATTCCCCCACATTTTTAGGATTCTCGAATCTGCTTTGGAACTTGAGCTTGCTGCCTTTCTGTCTCCTGGCAAGTATGTAATGGTCAAGGGAGCCTATTGGGTTTATTTTAAGGGAGATTTCTGGTAAGTTACTCTGACATGTAGTTGAAAGGCCATAAACAATCTGATTTTCTGGAGGACAGGGACTTCATTAGAAGTGATAATAGAGATACTGGAAGATGTTAAAAAAAGAGAGAACTTGTTGGAGATCTAGGAAATCTTTAAGAGAAGTGAAAGCATGTCCAACTTCTGTAACTAAAGTGACCCCAAACAATGGATAAATGAATGATTTATGTAAGTCTTTTTCAGGACTTTTAATTTATAATTTCAAGAAGAATAGAAAAGGTTAACTGAATTTATATTCAAGGCTTTCTGAACAGAGGGTATATGAATGTCAGAATATTAAATAACATAGTAGAAATGCTATAGTTGTAATAAGCATATTTTTAACTTATTATCTAAGCTTGCATATCTATGAAAGAAGCTAAAAATTCCACATATTACTAACCTCTAATCTGAAAAATATTCACTTCTAAGTGGTAATTTCTTCAGGGCAGCAACCTGCATTATTTGTAACTTAATTTTCTATAATCACCACATTACCCCACAGGAGTGTTATGAGGTATGACTAATTAATGATTATAAACCATTTTGAAAATCCAACATGCTATATTAATGCTAAGTAATAATGATAACAATAATGTCAATTGTGTAGTACATCAATAGCCCTTTACAAAGGATAAAGAAAATTAAGCAAATTAAATAAATATCATTTGTCCAAAATTGGTATAGTTCTATCTTTATATTTTATGAATATAAAGACAGCCAGTATTGAACTAAGCATTTATTTAAGTTTGATCCTAGAAATCATACATTAGGAAAACTTTCACAAATTAAGCTATGAAGAAAAGAAGTTAAATGAGGAAATGCAATATGTGTATTCAAGGTTGAAAACCTTTCAGGTAAAAAAAAAAAAAAAAAGCAACACACCTGATACACAAACTTGTTTATTCACCAATATCCTTGCTTAATCTAAAGTCTTTCTATATTAATAATAATATCAAAATCAAAACGGTTGGGTTTTCAGTGTTCTGAGTCCTCTTTAAAAAGTCCTACAATTACATACCCAGAATGTGATAAGATCTATTTTTGAAATCAAGTGATCATTGAATTATAGTTAGGCATCCTAAATGGAGAGAGCCTGAAAACTTTCCCCTTGAGATCGGGAACCAGACAAGGATGCCTTTTACCACCACTGTTATTCAACATTGTGCTGCAGGTCTTAACCAGCACAATTAGGCTAGATAAAGAAATAAAGGACATCTAGATTGGCAAGTAAGAACTAAAAGTATCTCTATTTGCAAATGACACAATCTTATACACAGAAAACCCTAAGGAATCCTCAAGAAAATTATTGAAACTAATAGTAGAGTTCAGCAGAGTATCAGGATATAAGATAAACATAAAAAAAATCAGTTGGATTCGTCTACACCAACAAAAAGAACATCAAGGAGGAAATCACCAAATCAATACCATTTACAGTAGGCCCAAGGAGATAAAATACTTCGGAATAAACCCTACCAGAGATGTAAAAGACTTATACAAAGAAAACGACAATATACTTCTGCAGGAAACCAAAAGAGAAAGTGGAAAAACATACCTTGCTCATGGATAGGAAGACTTAACATTGTAAAAATGTCTATTCTACCAAAAGCCATCTATAGATTTAATTCAGTTCTGATCCAAATTCCAACGACATTTTTTAATGAGATAGAGAAACAAATCAACAAGTTCATATGGAAGGGAAATCAACCCCCGGATAAGTAAAGCATTACTGAAAAAGAAGAACAAAGTGGGAGGCCTCACTCTACCTGATTTTAGATCCTATTGTACTGCCACAGTAGTCAAAACAGTCCGGTACTGGTATAACAACAGATACATAGACCCTGGAACAGAATTGAGAATCCAGATATAAATCCATCCACATATGAGCAGTTGGTATTTGACAAAGGTCCCAAATCAATTAAATGTGGAAAAGACAGTCTTTTTAACAAATGGCACTGGCATAACTGCAAAAAAAAAAAAAAAATGAAACATAGACCCATACCTCACACCATGCACAAAAATGAGCTCAAAATGGATCAAAGAGCTAAATATAAAATCTAAAACAATGAATATGTTGGAAGAAAAAATAGGGACAATGTTAGGAACTCTAATACATGCCATAAACAGTATACAAAACATTACAAACAATGCAGAATAGAAACCAGATAACTGGGAGCTCCTAAAAATCAAACACCTATGCTCATACAAAGACTTCACCAAAAAAGTAAAAAGATTACCTACAGACTGGCAAAAAGTTTTTAGCTATGACATTTCTGATCTCTAAATTCTACTTAATACTGCAAAAACTCAACTGCAAAAAGACAAATAACCCAATTAAAAAAAGAGCAAAAGACATGAACAGACACTTCACTAAAGAAGATATTCAGGTAGCTAACAAATACATGTGCAAATACTCAAGATCATTAGCCACTGGAAAAATGCAAATCAAAACTACAATGAGATTCCACCTCACTCCAACAAGGCTGTCATTAATCCAAAAAACAAAAAATAATAAACATTGGAGAGGTTGTGGACAGACTGGAACACTTCTATGCTGCTGGTGGGAATGTAAAATGGTACAACCAGTTTGGAAATTGATTTGGTGCTTCCTCAAAAAGCTAGAAATAGAACTACCATACGATCCAGCAATCCCACTCCTTGGAATATATACTAGAGAAGTAAAAGCCTTTACATGAACACATACATGCACACCCAAGTTCATTGCAGCACTGTTTACAATAGCAAAAAGATAGAAGCAACCAAGGTGCCCATTAAAGGATGAATGGATAAGTAAATTATGGTATATTCACACAATGGAATACTATGCATCGATAAAGAACAATGAGGAATCTGTGAAACATTTCGTAACATGGAGGAATCTGGAAGGCACTATGCTGAATGAAATTGGCCAGTTGCAAAAGTACAAGTATTGTATAAGACCACTATTATAAGAACTCAAGAAATAGTTTAAACAGAGAAGAAAATATTTTTTGATGGTTACTAGAGGGGGAAGGGAATAAGGGAATGAGGGAGAGAGGGAGGGAGAGAGGTATTCACTAATTAGATAGCAGATAAGTACTACTTTAGGTGCAGGGAAAGACAACTCCCAATACAGGAGAGGTCAGCATGACTGGACTAAACCAAAAGCAAAGAAGTTTCCTGAATAAACTTAATGCTTTGAAGCCCAGTATAACAGGGGCAAGGGTTTGGGGACCATGGTTTCAGGGGATATCTAAGTCAATTGGCATAATAAAATCTATTAAGAAAACATCATGCAACCCACTTTGGAGAGTGGCGCCTGGGGTCTTAAACACTAGCAAATGGCCATCTAAGATGCATCAATTGGTCTCAACCCACCTCGAGCAAAGGAGAATGAAGAATACCAAGGACGCAAGGTAATTATGAGCCCAAGAGACAGAAAGGGCCACTTAAACCAGAGACTACATCATCCTGAGACCAGAAGAGCTAGATGGTGCCCGGCTACAACTGATGACTGCCCTGACAGGGAACACAAGAAAGAACCCCTGAGGGAGCAGCAGAGCAGTGGGATGCAGAGCCCAAATTCTCATAAAAAGACCAGACTTAATGGTCAGACTGAGCCTAGAAGGACCCCGGTGGTCATGGCCCCCAGACCTTCTCTTAGCCCAAGACAGGAACCATTCCCAAAGCCAACTCTTCAGACAGGGATTGGATTGAACAATGGGATAGAAAAAGATGCTGGTGAAAAATGAGCTTCTTGGATCAAGTAGACATTTGAGACTATGTTGGCATCTCCTATTAGGAGGGGAGATGGGAAGGCAGAGGGGGTCAGAAGCTGGCTGAATAGTCATAAAAATAGAGAGGGGAGGGAGGAGCAGGCTGTCTTATTAGGGGGGAGATAAATTAGGAGTATATAGCAAGGCGTATATAAATTTTTATATGAGAGACTGACTTGATTTGTAAACTTTCACTTAAGGCACTATAAAAGAAAAAAATTATAGTTAGGTACCTGGGTCTTCTAGTTCTCAGGATAATAAACATAATATATGATGACTCTTATAACTACAGGACATAAGTATAGCCAGAAAAATACATTCTTTAATATGCCAGGATATACAAAGTTTGCTGTATTTAGCAACTATTTCTCTTTCTTCCTAACACTTTCCATGTTTTAGCTTGGGTATGCAAAGCTCTGGCACTGAGCCCATGTAGCTGAGTGGGGAATTGGGTGTTGGGAGTGGGAATTATGTTGTAGAAATATTCTGCCTGTTAAACCAATCAAGCTATTCCACTTGGCTTGGCATAGCAATTGATTCAACTGTGGGAGAATTACAGACATATCCTGTGAATAGCTAGAAGTGATTTTTCCCTACTGTCATAGATTGAATTGTGCCTCTTGAAAATATGTGTCAACTTGGCTAGGCCATGAGTCCCAGTATTATGCGGTTGTCCTCCATTTTGTGGTCTGATTTACTTATTCTATATGTTATAAATCCTAACCTTTGTGATGTTAATGAGGCAGGATTAGAGGCAGTTACGTTAATGAGGCAGGATGCAATCTACAGGATTAGGTTATGTCTTGATTCAATCTCTTTAGATATAAAAGAAAGCAAAGCGGGGAGCAGAATGTGTCCTTTGGGCCTAGGGTCCCTGCACTGAGATGCTCCTAGACCAGGGGAAGATGAGTGACAAGGACCTTCCCCCAGAACAGACAGAGAAAGAAAAAGCCTTCCCCTGGAGTTGGCTTACTGAATTTGGACTTATAGCCTCCTAGACTGTGAGAGAATATATTTCTCTTTGTTAAAGACAAAGTTGCTGTGATAGTGCAGAATACATACTGTATGTCTGTCCAATGTGACTATATTATTGATATATTGCTTTACTGTATCCCAAATGGGAAACCCTGGTGGCGTAGTGGTTAAGTGCTATGGCTGCTAACCAAAGGGTCGGCAGTTCAAATCCTCCAGGAGCTCCTTGGAAACTCTATGGGGCAGTTCTACTCTGTCCTATAGGGTCACTATGAGTCGGAATTGGCTCGACAGCGCTGGGTTTGGTTTTGGTTTTTTGGCATCCCAAATGAGGATTCTAGCCTGAGACCTACTAGTGCTAAAATTCCATATGTAACTCCTCACTCCTTAAGTGTGGACTTTGCATGGTTACTTGCTTCCAAAGATTACAGTATGGAAAGGAGATGGATTACTTCATGGTGGAGAAGCTGGCAAACACTACCTAAACCAGGTGACCAAGGTCAAGATCATGGGTGCTAAGTCATGTTGATAATATAAACTCTTGAAATGATGTGATGAGCATGGCCCTTTACCTCTGTTGTCTCCCATTCAAAAACATGTAACTCCAGTACAAGCATGAGGAACACATCAGGCAAATGTCAATTGAGGGTCATTCTACAAAATACCTGACAAATACTCCTCAAAACTGTCAAGGTCATCCAAAGCAATGAATGTTTGAGAAACTACCAGAGCCAAAAGGGCCTAAGGAGACACTATGAGTAAATGTAATGTGGCGTCCTGGGCAGGATCCTGGAATAGAAAAAAGACTTTAAGTAAAAACTCAGGAAAAATGAATAAAGTCTGGGCTTTAATTAATATAAACGTATGAATGCTGGCCCATTAATTGTGACAAGATGTTAATAAAAGGGGAAACTAGGTGTGAGGGATATAATTTTACAATTTCCTATAAATCTAAAATTATTCTAAAAATTTTTGTTTATAAACAATAATAAAAATTCTATATGAGACTCTTGAGCTGGCCTAACTGTCATGTTTTTACCTTTGTATTACTAAGTAGGCCTAAACTAGAAGTAGGCTAATTGGCTATCCTGGGCCATTTTTTGTATGCCCGCTCTCTTGAGCACTTACATTTAAAATTTAGGCAGAGAAAAATTACACAAAAAAAGAACAAAAAACAAGGGGAAAGAAGCCCTTTTTTTTTGCTGGAAATGTCTTGAATCTGACTCTAAACCTGGTGAGCTTATCAAAAGCAGGAAAGCTATACAAGTGTGAGGGACCCAGGTATATGAAGTAGAAGCAAAGGCTGAAAGACACTTTTCTCAATCCATCTCTATTTATGGGTTGAACACAAAAAGGTATGTTGAAGATCTAACTTCCAGTACCTGTGAACATGAACTTGTTTGAAAATACAATCTTTGAAAATGTTATTAGTTAAGACAATGTTAGGTCATCCTGAAAGAGGGTGGGCCCTAATCCAATATCAGTGGCGTCCTTATAAAGAGAGGAGACACAGATACAAACACAGAGGGAAAACAGCCATGTGAAGATGAAGGAGATTGGACTTATGCTGCCATAAGCTGAGGAATCTCTGGGGCTACCAGGGAAGATGAAAAATACAAGGAAGCGTCCTCCTCTGGAGGCTTTAGAAAGTGCATGGCCTGCCAACACCCTGAATTCAGACTTCTAACCTCCTGAATGGTGAGACAACAAATTCTGTTGTTTTATGCCACGCATAGTTTGTGGTACAATATTATGGAAGCCCTAGGAAACTAATGCAAGTCCCTTCATTCCTTCCACTATGTTTTCCACCTTCAAGCACCAAAGAATCACTGTTGTCCTTCCTCTATATCATAACCTCTTTACCTGGTGGGTAGACAGGGAAATATTGAAACACTCACACGACATATATTAGGTGTCACCAAAATCACCAGTAAATAAATTTTAAATAGCATAGGTATTAAAAACTAGAATAAATTTTAAAGAAACAATTGAGTGTTGATCATGATGCTACATATGGCATAATCTTCAACAATAGTTCCTATTTTTTGCTTTAGAGAAAATTACAGTGGAATTCAGATAAGATATATTTGCTCTTGGTTATTACTCCATTGCCTTCCAGTGATGACATTTATGCAACAAGAGCCATATTACATTAATTGGTATTCAAGGGGTATGTCTCGGGACAAGCTTTCTCCATGGCTTGTGCATTATTAAATTACTTGATACAATCTAAACTCTTGTTACTGAGCTTTTTTCTCCCATGTTAATACATACTCATCTTCATTTTATACTGTCATCTAGTCTCATTATGGTTTATACATTGTCAAATCTTTAATTATGAATTTTTAGTTGTATTATTTATCACTGGGTAACAAATTATCACAAACTTAGAGACTTAAAATAACTTACACTTGTTATCTCACAGTTTCTATGTGTCAGGTCTATGGATATGGCTTAGTAGAGTCCTCTGCTGAGGGTCTTACAAGGCAGCAAACAAGCGGTTGGACAGGATGCATTCACATCTGCTGGTCTGACAAAAGGATATTCTACTTCCAAGTTCACTCAAGTTGTTGGTAGAATTCATTTTCTTGTGGCTGTAGGACTGAGGGCCCTGGCTTCTTGCTGGCTATTGGTCTGAGGCCACCCTCAGCTGCTAGAAGCCATCTTCAGGTCCTAAAGGGCATCTTCAATTCCTTACCATGTGAGCTTTCCCAGCATAGCCGCCTACTTGGTCAATCCAGGAACGAGTGTCTCCAGTTTAAGTCCACTAACACGACGGAGTTTCATATAATGTAACATAATCACTGGAGCGGTAGCCCAACATGGCTCCATATGCTACTGGCTAAAAGCAAGTCACTATTCCCTCCCACACTTAAAAAAAAAAAAAAGAAATGGGGTTGCATTAAAGTGTGAACACTAAGAGATGGGGAACATCGAGGTCTCTTTAGAGTCTATCCACCACAATAACACAGCACAACGCAGTTCTGAATTGTGAATCTATAGGATTTTTCAAAATTTGCCATAATAGACTTATCTTCAATTTTATATGAGCTGTTAATATATTAGCAATTACAATACGAATTTCATAGTACTAAAGTTCAGAACATGTTTTATAGAACAATGCCATTTGTGAAAAATAGTGGGATTGATTGATTGATATTTACTTGTTAATTTATAAAGTATACTTATTTAGAAGAACTTTCAAGAAAATAATATCATTATTTACTTCTGAGAAAATCTTGGTGGCATTGTGGTTAAAAGCTACGGCTGTTAACCAAAAGGTTGGCAGTTCGAGTCCACCAGGCACTCCTTAGAAACCTTACAGGGCAGTTTTACCCTGTCCGATAGGGTCGCTATGAGTTGGAATCGAACTTGATGGCAATGGGTAAACGGTATTTGCTTGTGAGGAAGGTAACTGAGTAAATGGCAGAGGAGTAGGAAGTTTTCCACTCTATACTCATTTTTTTTTTAATATGTATTTGAGCCATAATAATGGGGTACCCAGCCAAAAAATTAAATAAAAAATTCAAAATTCCACATCTATCACTGTAAAAAGCCACAATATCTCAGCAATGTCACAAGGTCATTGCATTTGAATATCGTCCTGATTCCTTCTGCAATTATTAGTGATGTTACAACAAATAGAAACTGAAGAGCTAGAAATTGCAGTTGCTGAGAAGGTAACATCTATTAAACACTTTTGACAGTTACAGATATTATAAACTTCCACATTCGTTTGTGTTGGTCCACAAGACAGCTGATGAAAAAGAAAGTGTAAAAATATATACTTAAAGCTCAAGGGACGTTAGTCATTAGAAAAATTTGTTTATGTGCTATAATTGGCAGCCCCAGTGACAAGTGTAATGATCTCCATAGAATCCGCACACATCTTTTAGGTATGTTGATATCTGGGTTTTTTTTTTAAAGATTTTTTTAAAGATAGGTGTAAATTAGTATTTAATTATTTTGGCCATGGATACCAAAGTATTATTTGAGGTACATATTGATCACAGAAGGCAATATCATTCACTTGCATTTATCACCGCTCAAACTAACAGTGTAGAACAGAAAAGAAAGAACAATGTTTATGAGCTCACAATTTTTGAGAAGAGCGCCTTTAAGAGTCTTAGGAATGAAGTCACTGAGCAATACCACAACCGTATTTTTAAAAGCTTTTAAATGAGCTGTTTGCAATGCTCTCATAAATGCTTTCTCCCAAGCTCAACTGTTTCTGTTTTGTTTCTGCCCATGCGTTTGAATGTTGCCCTAGAGGCTAAGGGGTATCAGTCGTAAGTATGAGAGTCAGACTGTGGCCAGAGTAGACACAGATGTACAAATCCATCTTTCTCTATTTGAACAGCCTGCTAAATCTGCATGCAGCTGCTGGCTCTGAATGGTTTTTAACTCTTCTATAATATACTCTCTGAAAATATTAAGGATATATTATTATTCTTCTCCCTACTCGTTGCCCTTTATTTCCCCTATTCTCTCGTTTTGGATGTAAAATTTAGATATAATGAATCTGACAATTACCCTGAATCCTCATAAGGTGAAGATCTTCACCTCCATTGTGGTCCCAAGACATCTTTGTCTATTCTTCCTTGATTACACAAATGACTTGTAATGAAGCAGGGCAAGAGAGTGAACAACATCGGTTTAATTTTAGATTAAAACTATTGGTCAGGTTCTTTTACTACCAGTATCCAATCAATAGCTTTAAAATAAAATGGGCTTTTTCAAGTGAGAAAATAATGAGGAAAATAGAGACACAATAGAGCATATATCTAAGGTAGAGAAGAAAGTTGTCTCAAAATCTTAGGCTTAAAAAAAGGTGAGAAAATACAGAATGACTTTGGTGACATTTTCCCTGCTGGAGAGTTTCAGTCACCCTTTTCTTCTACTCCCTCTTAACTATTTCAGGGGATTAAGTCTAGCTGTTATAATGAGCATATCCAGCAGATTCAGTTTTTAACTGAAAACTAAGAATTGGGCAATGTTCCTATTTATATCCACCCATGAGTGTTAAGTTAATGTATCAGAGAAGTAATCATGTGTAAATCTCACTCTTGCTGTAAATGGTCATCTTCTAGAGGTGCCTTGCCAAAGGCAGTTCATTCCTGCTCTGTAAAAGAGGAACCTATCCTATTCATAAAGACTGAGGTCAATTCTTCCTCATATCGGAATGCAGACCATTTCCACTGAATATGTTTGGAACCACAGCCACACCCAGAAAATGAAAACAATTTTATTTTCCACTAAGAAACCAACAGCTTCATTCATGTTGTACAGTTCTGGAGTTTGCCATTTGTAGTACACAAGCGAATTTCCTTCATTATTGACATCTCTCTATGAAGGCCTGTGTTCTCTGTGTTTGCCACATTCCTTTTCATCAGCTCCCTTGTGGACCAAAAGCAACAATTTTGCCAGGTGAGTTTTACAGATGCCATTTTCTGACCTAGCCAGTAAAAGGTCTGTTGCTTTGTTTCAAAGCTGGGAATATTTTTTGTTGCATTGTACAATGTTTGTGCTTTTCAAACTGAGTCACCAGCTTATAGTCCATGCTCCATCTTACAATGTTTATCAAAATTAGAAATTATATTCACAGAATACCTATGGCACACCAATCAAAGGAATCTAATGCAGGCCAAAAAATCCAATCCAGAAGCCAGTGATGACTACAGAGCTTGGTGGAGTCAGATACTGAGAAATTAGAACAAGCAGCACTCAATCCTAGTGGACATGCAGAAGCCAACAACTAGAACAAATCGAAGATCAAGGCCAACTGGCAAGATGAAAAAGCAAAGCATGTGAGCTTGGAAGATACTAAAATATTTTCATAAAGTATGCTTATTTCTGGCTAGGTTTCTGTTGAAAATTCCAGACCCAACCTCTATGTTTGTCTCTTTTTTAAAGGTTCTGACATCCAACGCCACTGTGTGTCACCTATACAGTTTTCCACTGTCTAATTTGCCAAATTACCTCAGCCATTTTAGTTGTAGCTATCTCCTTGCTGTCATCTTCTTTCTCACTTCAGTATTCATTGATTGCCTTCATTTCTACATCACCATTGTACTTATGATCTTTATCTTACAAAGCTAAACTTTACTCAGTCATGCCACAAATATTTATACAGCTTCTACCATGTCCCAAGTTGTCCTTGACTTATATTTGCTTTTTTTTTATTTCTACTTAGATAAAAATGCCTCAAGGATAGGCATTTTGTCATAGAAACTTGTTTTTGTGTTCCTCATATCCCTTAACATAATATAGAACACAGAGTGAGCACTTAGTAAGAAATTTATACTTAAGAAAGAGATAAGAGGGAATTACATGCAGAAAAGAGAGATATAAGTATTATGATTTTAACCAAATATGTACTAAACCTATTTGCTTTGTAGATTGGAAGTCTGTATGTAAAATCAACAATGAAGTTTATGGTAAAATTACAAGTTAGGTCCCAAACTATGACTGTAGCATTGGGTATGGTAAGGAGGGGTCATATTCCAAAAATATGGCAGAGTAAATTGTTAGAATCATAATTCAATAGATACAGGAGATAAGATTAAGAGAAGTTTAAAGGATGACATCTAGGTTTTAGGGATGAATAACTGGACAAATGGTGGTATCATGAATCAAAGTTTAAAAGTTTTTTTTTTTTCTTGCCATGCTTTATCTTCCAGATTAAACTTCCTTTCAGCATCTGTAGCTAAGTCTGATCCCTTATCAAATTTACTACCCAAGATGGCTAAACTTTTCATTCAGCATTTTTTTTTAACAACTATGTGTTGAATTAATAGGAGTAGAAACCAAAAGGACACGAAGATGAATAAGACCCAGTTGACAATTTGGTCCAGCAGATAGCTATTAAACTAGAGAAAGTGACATGCTCTATTTACAAAGTGCTAGGGAGAATGTAATACCTTGGTGGTTCAGTGGTAGGATCCCCACCTTCCATGCAGGAGACCCAGGTTCAATTCCTGGCCAATACACTAGATGTGTAACCACCACCCATGTGTCAGTAGAGGACTGTGTGTTCCTATAAATGCTGATCAGTTTTCAGTGGAGCTGCCAGACAAAAGTGAGCTAGGAAGAAAGGTCTGGTGATCTACTATCAAAAACCAGCCAGTGAAAACTCTATGGATCACGACCATCTGATCTCCAGCAAATCATGGGAATGCCCTAGAATCAGACAGTTTACTCTGTTGTGCGTGGGGCCGCCATCAACTGGGGGCTGACTCGACAGCAGCTGACAGCAACAACGTGAGAGAATATAGAGAAAATTATAAATTGGCCTTGGAATTTACAGAAGGTTTCACAAAAGAAGATGTGATATCCGAATTGACTAGAGAGAATATGTTGCATTTAAAGAAATTCCTACATTCCAGTCTTCTCTAAGGAGCCCTGGTATTGCGACAGTTAAAAACTCTGCTGCTAATCAAAATGTTGGCTGTTGAACCCACCCAATGTCTCTGCAAAACAAAGATCCGGCTGTCTGCTTCCATAAAGATGACGGCTTAGAAAAAGCCTATATGGGGTTGTTCTACTTTGTTGCACGGGGTTGCTATGAGCCAAAAATTGGTTGGATGGCGTACAATAAGAACAGTCTTCCCTAATATTTCCATCCTTCTATAAAAAAGCAACCAGGAAATCCCGGTGGTAGAGTGGTTAAGAGCTATGGCAGCTAACCAAAAGGTTGGCAGTTTGAATTCACCAGCTTCTCCTTGGAAACCGTATGAGGCAGTTCTACTCTGTCCTATAGGGTCTCTATGAGTCCGAATAGACTTGATGGCAATGGGTTTGGTTTGTTTTTTTATACGCAACTAAGTAATCCTCAGTGGTGCCTTATGGTAGAGTGTGCTTTGTATAGAAATTGAATAGAAGAAATACTAAATTTTGAAAATCAACTTAAGGTCTCAAACATCCAAAGGTCAAGAAGATAAGCAGTGATTTGGCCTTGAGTTTTTCATTTACTTCTTCATTTTACACTCTGTGTGTGTATAATCACAATAATGATATATAATTTCACTTCTTCAAAGTCCCTTGAAAATTTCTGATATCAAACCAAGTTAGAGCAATTTAACATACATGATTTAGAGTGTTTGAAAATATAGTCCACTACTACCTCGGTGCATTAGTGTAATTTTTTTTTGAATAGTTGCATATCATCAGAGTGACGTTTAATATTCTAATAGTTCAGTTTTACATGACAGTGAGTACTTCTTTCCTTCAAAACTTTAAATTTATATGGGAAAATGATGAAATTGATATACACACAAAACAAGGTATCAAATAGGGGTATACTGCATTATATTTTTAAGACTCTATTTAAACTAAAATATAAAGTAGAAAATGTTTCTTAAGATTTAATTTTAGCATCTTACTCAATTTCTATTTAACATTTTGCCACATAAAATTAGGGTGGGAAAGTGTCCTAGTTATCTAGTGCTGCTGTAACAGAAATAACACAAGTCAATGGCTTTAACAAAGAGAAATCTGTTCGCTCACAGTCTAATAGGCTAGCAGTCTGAATTCAGGGCACCACCTCCAGGGTAAGGCTTTCTCTCTCTGTCTGCTCAGGATGAAGGTCCCTGTTATCAATCTTGCTTTTGTCTAGGATCTTCTCTGAACCATAACCCCAGGTCCAAAGGACATGCTCTGCTCCTGGTGCTGCTTTTTTGGTAGTATGAGGTCTCCATGTCTCTCTGCTTGCTTATCACTTTTACATCTCAAAAGAGGTCGGCTTAAGACATAATCTAATATTGTAAATTGAGTCCTGCCTTGTTAACATAACTGCCACTAATCCCATCTCATTAATATCATAGAGATAGAATTTACAATGTATAGTAAAATCACATTAGATGACGAAATGGTAGACGATCACACAACACTGGGAATCATGTTCTAGCCAAATTGGTACACATATTTTGGGGGGACACAATTTAACCCATGGCAGGAAATGCCTATGTTTAAATATGTGTTATAGGATTTTGAAGTCGTCAAATTGTGATAAACCAGAAAACCAAACTCATTGCCATTGAGTCGATTCCAACTCATAAGGACCCTAAGGGACAGAGTAGAACTGCCCCATAAGGTTTCCAAGGAGCACCTGGTGGATTCTAGCTGCCAACCTTTTGGTTAGCAGGCATAGCTCTTAACCACCATGCCACCAGGGTTTCCCAAATTGTAATAGAAGTCTTAAAATGGAAGAGAAGGATAATCACATTGTCTATTCTGCTCCCACAGAGTATAGAACTCCTTTTATTCATAACACTCCAGAGAGTTACAACAGCCTGATCTTTTCCTGTGAGTCTTGAATTGCATGATACCAAAACCACTGCCGTCAATTCTGACTCATAGCAACCCTATAGGACAGAGTAAAACTGCCCCATAGAGTTTCCAAGGAGCGCCTGGTGGATTTGAACTGCCGACCTCTTGGTTAGCAGTCGTAGCACTTAATCACTATGCCACCAGGGTTTCCTACTGAATTGCATGATAACCAAATATAAGTGGACAGAAAACCAAAAAATAAAAAAAAAAAAACCAAACCCAGTGCCGTCGAGTCGATTCCGACTCATTGCAACCCTATAGGACAGAGTAGAACTGCCCCATAGAGTTTCCAAGCAGCACCTGGTGGATTTGAACTGCCGACCCTTTGGTTAGCAGCCATAGCAGTTAACCACTACACCGCCAGGGTTTCCGTAAATCGAGAGAGAAGTGAAAAACTTCAAGAGTAAATAATCAAGGATGTCACTGTCTTTATCTTTTCTTGGAAAACTCTCCAATGAGTACAATGTTTAGGAAAATTTCCTAATTTTCATGATTTCCTTTACTTTTATTTTTTCTCCATGTCACACGCCCAACTGTTCAAGTAATAAAACTTTCAAAATGAGTTACTGAAGCCAAGTAAAGCTCTGAATAGGCGGGAAGAAGAAAGCAGAATACCTGTACTCTGTCGTTCATATCCACCACCTGATCCCTTGCTTGTTATCCACTTTTGTATCCGTGCCTTACCAGCTGAATAGGTAGGGGAAAGGTTGTACTCCAAGGGCCATTGATCCCACTCAGTACAGTGTGAAAACGTCTCACCAACCTTCTACTGCAAAAATGGTATGTCTCATAACAATCTCTGCCCAGGCACCGCTTGTGCCACTAGAATCAACGTAGCTGTCAGACACGATTGAGAGAAATTGTTTCTTAAGTACCGTCACTGTGTTCACATGATGGTTGTGTCCACTCAGGTTCATCTCTTTCCATTTTAACAACACTTAAATCATGGGGACCTTTCATCAGATCTTGGGAAATTAGGTAAGTGAGAACCATCAAAAAACTTTCTAGGAAATTAAATTATGTATTCTATATGTTGGTAATTGCAATTATGCACTTTTTTATATGTTGGTAACTGTAATTATGCATAGCAATTATGATTTTTATTTAATCATCATTTTCCAAATCAATGGAGATCGTAACTCATGTGTGATTAGAGTAAAATTTTAACACTGACATTAGTTCTCTATTTGGCGTCATCCTATTCTCTTCTCCTCTCCAAACAGCCACCTTCTGATGAAATACAAAGACCTTCAGAAGTGGCCTTGCCTACAGGGCTTTATTTCACCCTTTCTGTATTTACTTAAGTCCAAGTGTACATTCTAACAACCAATTATTCTTTTCTTCCCCCAACTGAGGTAACTACTGATGTTACCCTCCTTTCTTTCCTTATTTTTTTCCTTTTATTTCTTAGAAAATCTCTCTTTCTTTCACTCGAGTTTGCATGTTCTGAGTCTGCAGTGTTATGTCCTGAAGCTACAGTTTTGTAAAATCACTTTTACTGCATTTGATGGCCTCAATAGTCTCTCTAATCTCTGCTGATCCTAGGGTCTCAATGTTCCCCCTGCTTTTGCTTTAAGCAGATAGATACTTGTCCTGCTGTGGTAATATTGAGTGTGAATTAGAATAATGGCTGTTAATTTTTTTAGTGATTTCTATATCCCAGATACTATGATAAGTAGTTGACATGCATTATCTAATGTAATCCTCAAAAATAAAAACGTATGAAGGAGATACTAATATTAGCCTCCTTTGGAGGTGAGAAAATAAGAGTGCAGGAAATTTTTACATTAAATACAGTTACAGACCTAATGAGTGACTCAAGCCTGTCTGATGCCAGAGACTATTACTTTTGTCCCTTAATCTCAAAGGTGTGGGGAATAGTTTCAGCAAGGTGAGACTAGGAAAATATATCTCTTTCACTGATCATGTTCTGATCTCCCCTTTTAAAAATTCACTATCTGTTGCATATGTAAAGAAATAAAAGTGTCCAATAAGCAAAAATGCGGCTCTCACACTAATTATTAATATGGGAGAGTAAGATAAAGATTCTATTTTAGCATTTTTAAATCTTTTACCTTTTCATAACCCTCCCAGCAATGGATTCTTACTGGATTTATAGTTATTTTCTTTCAGATAAACAAATGCTAATTGTTTTCTCCCATAATTAAGGTTATAAACCAAAAACCTGTTGCCGTTAAGTCGATTCTGACTCATAACAACCGTATGGGAGAGAGTAGAACTGCCCCATAGGGTTTCCAAGGAGCGGCTGGTGGATTCGAGCTGCTGACCTTTCAATTACCAGCCACAGCTCTTAACCACTGCACCACCAGGACTCTAATTAGGGTTATAGGAAGACATTAACCAACACTTCTTGCAGAGTTTGGAATGTTTGGTAGAGAAAAAGGATACAGATGGAAATGAAAGTACCCACTTTATTACCGGTAGTTATTTTGAAATGTGGCTTGTTAGTGTTGTTAGCTACAGCTCCCAATTCATGGTGACTCCACGTACAACAGAAAGAAAGGTTGTCTGGTCCTGCTCCATCCCCATAATCAGTTGAGGTTCAAGCATTGTGATCCATAGGGCTTTTATTGGTTGATTTTTGGAAGTTGATAGCCATAACATTTCTTTCTGAAATGTGACTTAAGTAAAACCAAAGTTTCCTAAAATTGAACCCAAATTAGGCTGAGTCATCCATTCAAATCTCAGGCATCCCTGTGAGGGCAGGCCTTTAAGCAGCGGTTCTCAGTAGAGGCTAATTTGTCCTCTCTCTCCCAAACCAGGGTACGTCTGGCAATGGCTGGAGACATTTTTGTTGTCACAAGTTGGAGTTGGGGAGTGCTACCGGCATCTAGTGAATAAAGGCTAGAGATGGTGCTAAACTTACTACAAGTCACAGGATAGCCTGGTCCAAGCTGTCAGTAGTGCTGAGGTTGCCATCCCTTGAGCTAAGCTTATGGAAGGGCCTAGCACAAAGCAGAAAACATTCTATCTGGAGGGGGGCATATCCCAAAGATAAAGAAGTAAGGATGATGCTAAGCTACATTTACTTAGTGTCTGCTTCAAAATTTGTCGATTCACTCCTTTGCCTTGGGAGGAAGCTAAGACAGGAAAGGGGCGTGTTACATTAACTGCTATCCTTCAACAAAGAAATACTTGGTGAGGGTGAAGACAGTTCCCTCACTCTATCACCTATTAACATAATGGGATTTTTTGACACTTTCTAAATTGATTCTCATGGCATAAGACCATGATAATTTGATAGTAATTTGACTTTGTACAAGACATTTGTTTAATATGTGCTTAGAAACATGACGAACCTTTTACTTTCACTTATGTCTATTACACATAACACACAAGAAAGGTGTTACCAATCGCAATGGATTATTTTACCTTTGTTATCTTTTTAGGTTCTACTTGAGTTCATACATAGACTTTTCTTAGAGAAAAAAAACAAAACTAATATAGTTTATAGCAAGCATATTTGCTTTATTGATTTACAATTCAGACTGGGTTTGATTAGTTACTACAATGACCCAGAAGTGCTAAATTAGCTTTACTGTTAAATTTTAACAAAGGAAAGAGGCAGAAAAAGTAGTCAGAGAGGCAGAGCCATTTAAGTCGCCACAAAAATTGAAGATCAGGGTGCCAATACTAAAGATGGATTTCTAACGGGCCATCTAAATTTACTTTTGCTTCTGTTGTCCCACTCTCTTGGGTACTTTTATATTCTGAAATATATCAGCATTCCTTTTCCTCTCTTTAAGCTTGAAAAAGGATAACGCTCTGGAGCTCTAACAAGTTTTTGTCTACAGTTCGATGCCAGACAGGCTTCCTTTCTGTATTGTTTTGATGTCTACATAAAATAATCTAAGGAATTTTCTAGGACTATTAAGCATTCAACAATCACCTGTCCTATCTGACTTCCCCAGGCCATTCACACAGAAACATATGTTATTTTCAAAAAGAAATAAGAATAACCTCACATTCATCCTTATTTTATAGCCATATTAGAGAGAAAAGGCCAACTCACAAAGGAGAGGCAATTTCTAATAACAACTTAATAATATCTACCATTCATTGGGCATGCTGTGAACCAGATTCCATATAGAGCAAATTACATGCATTATTTTATTCTCACACTATGTCTATGAAGAAGGTTTTATAATCGTCCCCATTTTTTACAGATGAAGAAATGTGCCCCAGGTCAAACAGAGCTTGGTTTAGTAGACTAGAATCCAGACTCAAGTCTGTCTGACTCCAAACCTATCATCTTAAACCATTATATGATAATGATTTCTGATTAAAGAGTAAGCATAGTAATCAATATTTCTATGATTCACTGGTCCCTACATGTCTGTAAGAATACTGCTGATATCATGGCAGTGTTTAGATCTTTTGGGAATCTTCCTTGCCTCTGGATAAGTCTTAACTACACCCACATATATCCTTTCAATGCTTTCTAACTAGATACAAATTGCTTTTCCTTTATGAAAGGAGAGTCATGAATAATTCCCAGATGATGAGCTTGAACAACACAAAAAATTAAGAGCTCACTAATGAAGAGGAATCAAGAGGCAGTCATTCAAACAGAATAAGGGGACACTGCGTGGTTTAAAGTAAGGAAAGATATGCATCAGGGTTGTATCCTTTCACCATACTTATTCAATCTGTATGCTGAGCAAATAATCTGAGAAGCTGGACTATATGAAGAAAGATGTGGCTTCAGGGTTGGAGGAAGACTCAATAACAGCCTGTGATATGCAGATGACACAACCTTGCTTGCTAAAAGTGAAGAGGACTTGAAGCACTTACTGATGAAGATCAAAGACTTCAGTATGGATTACACCTCAAATTAAGGAAAACAAAAATCTTCACAACTAGACCAAGAATTAACATCATGATAAACGGAGAAAATACTGAAGATGTCAAGGATTTCATTTTACTTTACAATCAATGCATACGGAAGCAGTAGTCAAAAAATCAAACGACATATTGCATTAGGCAAATCTGCTGCAAAAGACCTCTTTCAAGTGTTGAAAAGCAAAGATATCACTTTGAGGACTAAGGTGCGCCCAATCCCAGCCATGATATTTTCAATTGCCCCATATGCATGAGAAAGCTGGGCAATGAATAAGGATGATGGCAGATGAATTGATGCCTTTTAATTATGTGTTGCTGAAGGATATTGAATGTGCCCTGGACGGTCAGAAGAACAAACCAGTCTGTCTTGGAAAAAGTACAGCCAGGGTGCTCCTTGGAGGTGAGGATGGTGAGATTTTGTCTCAAGTATTTTGAATATGTTATCAGGAGCGACAAGTCCCTGGAGAAGGATATCGTGCTTGGTAAAGTAGAGGGTCAGCAAAAAAGAGGAAGACCCTCGACGAGATTGATTTACACAGTGGATCCAACAATGGGCTCAAACATAGCAACAGTTGTGAAGATGATGCAGGACTGGGTAGTGTTTTGTTCTGTTGTGCCTAGGGTCACTATGAGTCAGAACCTACTCAACAGCACCTATTAAGAACAACAATTATGAAATAGGTTGAAGAAGGAGGAATAGATTTTTAGAGAAAGATGAGTTCAGTTTAGAAATGTTGACTTTGGGGTATGTTGTGTATGAATGTTGTTGTTTAGGAACACTCTCCTTTCCCCTGAAAATAGAATGCTTTTTTCTATGTAGTTTCAGAGTGTGTCTCTTCTTCACTAGTAGCAAAAGTATGAACACATGAGTGAAGTCTCACCAATCATAGTACAACATCTCTTTGGCCACAGTGCTCTGTTTGAGAATGGATACTACCACCAAGAAGTCCAGTAAAGCTTGAAGAGTTTGGCTTCTAGTTAAAACCTATGTGTGATTTTTCAGGTCTGACCTAGGCAACTGCAAAAGCTTTACCTGGCAGGCTTGAAATCAGACTTGGTGCACAGCTAATGCATTGCAGTCTCTGAAGGAAGTCGCAGTCAGGAACTCAGCACACTTCTCCACCCAACCAGCCATGCTTTCTCACATATCTGCATTCCTAGCTAGCCCACACTTCTCCATACAGAGGCCTCTTTATAGGGGGCTTCCAGTAGATGCCTTCCTCAGGCACCTCTGCTGAAGCCTCCTTATCAGGGGAATGAGAGAGAAACTTGAAGCCTTTTTTTTTTCTTTTTTTTCACTCTGTCACAGCACTCAGTATTTTTCTACCAACAGCCCTTTCCCTTTGCCCTCCCCTTGTTCCAGGGTCCGCAAAACTGTAGGGGGCTTTTGTTGGAAGCTTCCTGAGCACTGAGATGGTCCCCATATCTACTGATTCAGCTGAAACTTGCCTCATCCCCTCGTGCCATTCTTAGGGAAATATGGAACAGGGGGAGTCCAGGTGCCTTCTCCAGATTTCTCTTGCTTATACTATTGTTGTAAGGTCTGACTGTTGTTTTTATTTTAGGTCTTTGTCTCAATGGGCTTCTCAAACACTTGGCAGTTCACTAGTTCAACTAAGCTCTCTCAGTTCAGCTTAGCTCCCTACCAAAGCACTTACCATTAATTTTACTGGTGCTATTGGAAAAGAATGACTGCTGAATAATGTAAGGACTAAATACCATGTAGACCATAAGCTGCCAAAATTTTCTTTGCCACTGTGTGGCAAGAGCTACCATGACATTGGCACTAACGCAAAAGGAAGCAGAGAGAAACAGAATAAGACTGATATCACCTGAACTTGAACACCTGCAACAATATATAAAAAAAGGTAGATTTTTAGATATGAGAGCCAATAAATAAAAAAAAAAAACTAGTTTGAATCTTACATGACTCCTGCATCCAAAAAAGTCCTGAAGCACAAGGTGTAGTTATGGCACAAAAATGGCAATATTACCGTCTACCACTCTCCCCAACTGAACTGAAGTGGAAGTTGTATCCACCTTGCCCACAGGCTTCAGGACTAATTCCAGACTGTTGATCTGCCTCCTGTTACTAAAATCTCTATCTCTCCTACATCTGACTTAGTTATCACCCTTTATTTCAAGATCACGCCATATTGCTTTGCATCTTTTCCAAGTGATCAATGCAATTCCTCTATTTCCCTTGATGACTTCAATACCTGGCTCACTTGTTTCCTGTCTTCATGCTTAATCATTTATGGTGCCTTCAATAACAATGTCAATGATTCATTGAACTCCTCAAGGCAATCACCTTTATCTCTCAGCTGTATCCTTTTTGATGAACTGACTTTTAACTTTACACCACTCTACTTTACTTTTAGAATTATCAGGCTCAGGTCTTGGTCATCCCAGAGCACAGTTCTCATCCCCAAAATATAAAAGTGACTTACCCTTTTATAATGAACTCTTTGTAGATTATATTACACTTCATCTGTTTTTTTTTTACCTCTTTATATGAACTTTCTTTTATCCATACTCTTCACATTACACTTGACTTCTTTCAACAACTTTAAATTTCTACTCAAATATTTCAATACTATTATTATCCTTTTTTTATTATCACTAAGTCCATATTATCTCTTTTATTTTTTACTATGTCATTCGCTTATTCATTTACTCATTTCCTTTTTAGCCTCACTGTCCTAGAAAAACATCCATTTTGTTGAATAGAGCAAAAATCTGAGCATCCTTGACACGGCACTCTCCCATCTCTCACCAAACCCTCTTGATTTTACCTGCTAACATCCCTTCTTCGTCATAAGCATACTTCCACTCTGTTCTGGCTAATTCATCTCATGTCTCCCCATATTTATTCTGGCCTCTCTATATTCTGTTCTTCTCACGTTAGTTGTTTTTTTCAAATGAAATGCTATGATGTCACCTCATGTTTTTACCTATAAATGCATGCTCATTGCTTTCAGGATAAAACTCAAAATTCTTACTGTGGAAGACAGAGACTCCATGGTCTGACCCCTACATACTTACCTGTTCCCTCTCACCTCACACTACACACCACGTGCTCTCTAAAATTTAAATATATTGTTATTCTTTTCATTCCTTGATCACATCATGCTTCTTCTCACAAGACATTCTTTCTGTATTTTTATTCTTATATTTGGAAAGCTCTTTCTTCCACTCATTATCACCTAGTTAACTCTAATTCAATCCTTATATTTTACTCACCCTTATACTTCAGGGAAACTTTACCTGATGCCCCAATTTAAGTCCAATTCCTGTCTTATATTTAGTCATAGAACTGTATGTTTCCTTCTGCTTCCTTATTTCAGTTTGTGATTTTGCAAACACTGTATCAGTGTTTTGTAATATTTTTCTCCCCTCTCTGTATAAGCTCCTTAACACATATGTTTTAACTGAATGAATAGATGAATGGAAAAATTATTGAGAATATTGTATGTCCCAGGCTCTGCACTATATACTGAACATGCAAAAGCTATATAGAAACAGTAGGCATATAAACACATATGCATGTGAGCATATGATAATGTGGTAATTCACAGGTAGCTCAGAGAGACTCAAGTTATTGTAAGTGCCCAAAGGAGAACTTCTAACACAGTATAAGGATACATTTTAACGGGTACAAGATAAAGATAGGGATATCTTTTAGGATGTGGAGAAGTATTGCCATACCAATTCCCAAAGCATTTTAATTTCCATTGTTGTCTTCCTGGGGTCTTGATGGAAAAAGACAAAAAAGGCAATTCAATGATGCTGTGCAATGAATTTTTTGGAATTTATTTGGCAGATTTTAATTGACTGCCTACTATGCATCAGACATTGTGCTAACCTGGGAGAGCAGAAACAATGAAACAGTCTTTGTCTTAAAATATTTCACAGTCCCATTTGGCAGACAGACTTTACGGTACAGTACGATTAAAAAAAAAAAAAAAATCAGGAGAAACCACCAGGTGATATAGAAGCACCAGGGAGGAACATCTGAGCAGCCTGAGGGATCTAGAAAAGTTTTCCTCAACTGGTAACACCTGACATGAGTCTAAAGACGTGTGTAAGGCTGAACAATCTGAGGAAAAAGGCATTACAGCAGCAGAATTGTCAAAGGGTGAATTTGTAGAAATTCAAGTCATGTTACTTGGCTTTATGGTAATGGGATTTTTAAGAGATATTTATAGATGAGTCTGTAAATGTGAGCAAGCAAAAAGCATGATGGATCTTATGAACCATGGACAGAGTTTAGATTTTTCCAAGAAAGCAATGGGGAGGATTTTAACCAGAGAAGTCACATGAAATTCATTTTTAGGAAAAATGACTTTGGTAACTCTGAAAAAAATACATTGAAAGACAGTGAGAACCAAGAGGAGGACATTAGTCTCGCTAATCATGAAGAATTCCATTTAGATGTTCCCTAAGTTGGAAACTCCTTATCCCTACTCCACCCCTGCCCACGTAACAGCCTGTGCTCACCTTCATCATAGGACTTATTGTAAAGTATTGCGTTCGTCTGTTTATAACTTTGTAGTCTCTAGCAGAGTCATAAAAAAAAAAGTCATAGGCATATAAAAATTTCATTGAATACCGTTTGATTCAGTGAGTGAATAACAATTATGTCAATCAATCTGGGAGAGAGCTACGAAGATCCTTAACAGTGATTGATGCAGTTTATATGTTTACCTTTTATATTGTGGTAAATCACACTGGAATCCATGTCTTTTATATGTAAAATATACATAATAGTACTCTAGAAAACTTTTTATATCATCTTATTATGCGATCTCTAGATGAGAGTCAACTATTACAGAAATTACAAGCTCTAAAGAAATGTTGTTGAGTCATTCTTCTTTTATCTGGATTATGCATGTATATATCAGAAGTCAGAATGACCGTTTACTCCAAAGAGGAGAGCAAATATAAGGCAAATTCAGCTTGTTTGGTAAGAACTGATTAAAACAGTCAATTAAACTACTCATAGAAGTCAAAATATTTTTCAATGGTTAGGGTTTGAGGAAAAGCCATAAATACATATTTATGTATACAATGACATTTTCTGAAGGTATAATAAAATACGGAGACACTATTTGTTTTTAAACAGCTTTATTCTTTGTTATTACAGCTTAATAAAGTCCTCATACTAATTTATTTCAATCTATCACGGTAAACCGAAAAAGGATATGAAGTTTTAGCAGATGCTATATCATAAATATCCGGAGTATAAATATCAAAATTATGCTTACAAATATAGAAAAGATCTATTTTTATTTTATGCAATTATCACATTTCTTGAATGTTTTACAGATAGTTCTCAAGTATCAGAGAGCAGCAGCATGGATTATCCAAAACTATGAATAGCCCACAAGGCATTTACGTCCAAATCGGGAATGTATTTTTTTTGGCAACAGAATCGTATTCTTAATTATGTATTACTTAAGCAAAAACTCAAATTAGTTTACATTTCCTGTGTACATAGGAAATGGATTAGCAGTTGAGCTGTAAGGTTAGTTGGTGAGAAATACTTTGAGCTTTGGGAGGAAAAAAAGCTGATAAAAAGGTGGATATGTTACAGCAATTTTTTACCTTGTTTTATTAGATACATTCGTATTTCCTGGATTTTGGCCTGATTTTTTTCTTCTACAGAGACTTAGATAATTTGCTTTATTTTGTATTATTTTTGAAGACTTCACATATTTTGCAGGATTAAATATCAACTTAATATTGCCTATGAAAAAACTGAATGTGTGTACCTATAACCAATAAAGTTCAGTGATAAATAGTAAATCACACTCAACATGTACTGTCGGTAATAGTTATCTTTGGGTGAAGTCAGATTCATTCATTTGTTTTTATTTATTTAAAAGCTATAAATTGAGTGCAACCTTTTATGAAGTATTACATCGAGAGCTGGGGTACTGTTGCTATTTGCCATCAAGTTGATGCCAACTCATGCAACCTCATGTGTGAAGAGTAGAACTACTCCACAGGGATTTCAAGGCTGAGACCTTTCAAAAACAGATTGCCAAGCCCTTCTGGGTGGGTTTGAATCATCCAACTTTCAGCTAGTCGCTGAGCACTTAACTATTTGGCCACCCCAGGGATGCTGGAGACAGTAGTAATGTGTAAACTAGAATACCTGTCCCTGTGGAGCTTATCTTCTATAGACTTTGTTTAAGTGAAATAAAGTTTCACTTAATATAGCTTTCATGAAAGCATGTTGGATATTATAAATATTTTATAGCTTGGCTATTTACATTTTTATATTGATCTTTTTTAATTTTATTTTTAAGAAAAAATATTCACTGATTGGAACAGAAAAAGACATGTTTTGTAGGTAGGGCAGGGACAGATGTAGACAAAGAAGCTGCCTCTGGAGAGGGGGTTGAAGATTTCATGTTAGGTACAAAGAAGAATTTGGCTGTGTCATTCCTAATTAACTCTGGAAACAGTTGTTTGCAGTGGGCAGTGCTTGACAGTAGGGAACAGGAAGGGATTTCAGAATATCTGCTCAGAATGTGATATTGGAGAACACATGAGAATGAATAGAGAAGTCTAATGGGCAGCAGCAGGCATTCTGGGAAGCCTGTACAAATGTCAGAGATTTAAGTTAGTTAGCTCAATAATGTAAAAGCAGGAGCTACCCATAGGAAATGGAACTTTCCAAAGCTGAGCAGATTGATAGAGTTCCAAGTACACAAGCTAGGACTCTAGTCCCTGAGTGAGCCTGAAGATAGGGAGAGCAAGGAGAACCAAGAAGAAGCAACCCAGACATTTGTCTTACCCTGTAAATTGACTCATCACTAGAAGAATGGCTTTCAAATATGGTTAACATTGAGATAAAGAAGTGAACTCCAGCTGGATTGGAGTGACATGAGAATGGGTCTTCGCACAGGAGTGCAGTGCTCGACTACCAAAAATTGCACCACATTCCTTTAGGTTATTAGCAAGTGGGAACCTCAAATTTTCGGTGGAGGGAATTGTTGATATTTACCTTTCATGAAAGTATCAAAGTAGTAATTATGGGAAAAGTCAGAATATTTTGTAGTTATCAAGAACTAGACTTTTAAAATTATATGTAAGGGAAAGATGCTAATGATTTCAAGATTTGTTTGTTACTGATGTCAGACGGATCCTGGCTGAAACCAGAGAGTACTAGAAAGATATTTACCTATGTTTTATTGACTATGCAAAGGCATTCAATTGTGTGGATCACAACAAATTATGGATAACATCGTAGAAGATGGAAATTCCAGAACACTTAATTGTGCTCATGAGTAATCTGTACATAGATCAAGAGGCAGTCATTGGAACAGAACAAGGGGACACTGCATGGTTTAAAGTCAGAAAAGGTGTGTGTCAGGGTTGTGTCCTTTCACCATACCTATTCAGTCTGTATGCTGAGCAAATAATCTGAGAAGCTGGACTATATGAAGTAAAACGGGGCATCAGAGTTGGAGGAAGACTTATTAACAACCTGTGTTATGCAGATGACACAGCTTTCCTTGCTGAAAGTGAAGAGGACTTGAAGCACTTGCTGATAAAGGTCAAAGACCACAGCCTTCAGTATGGATTGCACCTCAACATTAAAAAAAAAAAAAAAAAAAAAACTCACAAATGGAACAATAAGCAACATCATGATGCACAGAGAAAAGACTGAGGTTGTCAAGGATTTCATTTTACTTAGATCCATAATCAACACCCATGGAAGCAGCAGTCAAGAAATCAAGATGCATTGCATTGGGCAAATCAGCAGCAAGATATCTCTTTAAAGTGTTAGACAAAGATGTCACTTTGAGGACTAAGCCATGTTGTTTTTTAATTGCTTCATATGCATGTGAAAGCTGGGCAATGAACAAGGAAGACAGAAAAAGAATTGATGCCTTTGAATTGTGGTGTTGGCCAAGAGTATTGAATATATACCGTGGACTGCCAAGAGAATGAACAAACATGTCTTGGAAGAAGTACAGCCGGAATGCTCCTTAGAAGCAAGGATGATGAGACTACATCTCACATATTTTGGGCTTGTTATCAGGAGGGATCAGTCCCTGGAGAAGGATATCATGCTTGATAAAGTAGAAAGTCAGTGAAAAAGAGGAAGACTCGAGTGGATTGACACAGTGGCTGCAATAATGGGCTCAAGTGTAACAACAATTGTGGGAATGGTTCAGGACTGGGCAATGTTTCATTCTGTTGTACATAAGGTTACCATGAGTGGGAATCAATTTGATGGCACCTAACAACAACAAGCTGTGTTATACTAGCTCCAGCTGTGTTTCATTGTGTGTATTAAGGACAAAAAAAAAAAAAGGATTCCTATTATAGAAAATATTCCTCTGCTATCATCTGACCTGGAGCCCTTATGGCACGGTGGTTAAGAGTTTGGCTGCTAACCAAAAGGTAAGCAGTTTTAATCCACCAGCCACTCCTTGAGGACCCTACGAGGCAGTTCTACTCTATCCTATAGAGTCACTTTAAGTTGGAATCGACTTGAGGGCAACAGGTTTGGTTTTTTGGTTATCACCTGACCTAAATTTATAAATGGGGTGGATAGGAGAATAATAGTGAACTTACTATTTTTGTTGTTTCACACCTGTCATCCAGGCAATTCAGATATGTGAACATGACAAGAACAGTTACCAATGTATTCTATGTTATCAATAACCAATAATAAATTTCATTTCTTTCCCCTTTCTCTTTTTTCTACCTTTCTTTTTTCCCTCATTTCTACTCATAATCAACACTGTAATCAAATCTTTAAACCTTGTATCACTCAAGATTTAGTGCAGAAAATATAAGCTCCATTACTTATTTGGAGTAGAAATTAGTTTAATATAGAATAGTAGTAGCTTACCAAATTCTTGAAGGGCCTTCAGGTGCTGCAGTGAGGAGGCCATCATCATACTAATAAGCTGAAGTGCCACCATTTAGCTTCCATCTAGAGGGCAAGAAGATGCTGCTGCTACTGCCAAGACCAGCCAACAGTACTCCTCAGTGCCCAGAAAGCTGGAGACCTGATGTCAAAATGTTGAGTCTGGTCACCAACACTTTATTATGTCTCAGGATCTTCCTTGCTAGAGGAAAGAGCATCAGGAGACAGCTTCTGCCTCTCTTACGCCTTCCAAGCCTTACATGTGTGCAGTAAATTAGGAAATCCTTGCTTGCTCCCAGACCAAATTTGGAAGAGAGTGTGGAAAGTGTTTTCAGCTTTTTAATTTTTCCAAATGGAATGGAGTTGGAATGGAGTTTGGAAGTGCCAGTACAAATACCTATGACAAGAGCATATCCTGACTTACGGTCTCCTCCCAAATGCTTCCTATTCCTCTTCTATTATTCATGAATTTCATTCAATATATGCCTTCTGTTCTGCTTACCTCTCCTCTGATCCTGCCAAATTTCATTTCTGTCATTTTGTGTAAATACATTAGCCAAATTTATGTTTCTATAATATTGCTGATACCTAGCATATTTGCAGATCATAAATTCAATTTCTGTAACACTTTTCTGCAACTTAGGAACAAATACATTATAGGGTTAAAACGAGAATTTACGCACATAAAAATTACTTCTTTCCCATGGATCTAGAGATAACTATTGCATTATTTCTTCAGAACATTTTTATTAAACTAATGTTTCTTCTTTAATAAAATTGATGTGTCTAATCAAAAATGGGCAATTATTGAATGATTAATATAACCCAAGGTGAACTTTAAAGCGTTCTCAAATTTTGTACTTGCTCTTAAATTAGTTAATTTTTTAATTAAGAGATAAGACTTTTATTATTAACTCAGACAAAATGTCTCTCATGTATTTAACATCAGGGACCTTCGGTTTGTACAGTCTTAACTTTAGGCAAACTAGGAAGAGTGGCTTAACATAAATGATAACAAAAATATAAACATGCAGTAACATTCATTTCATAAAAGGTATGTTGTCATTCTCCTAGTCATTTTTTACCAGAATTTTACTTTGTCTGGATGTTTTGAGTCCCTGGGTGGCAAAAACATTTAAGTGCTCGACTACTAAACAAAAGTTCGGCAATTCAAATTCAGCCAGAGATGCCTGGAAAGAATAGGCCTGGCAATCTTCTGTCAAAGATCACAACCATTGAAAACCCTATGGAGCACAGTTCTACCTTCAAACACATGGAGTCACCAAGAGTTGAAAGTGACTTTATACTAATCTTTCTTGTTTTTAATAAATATGTTTAACTGTATCTAGGCTAATACAACTCTATCTTAGTAAAATAGGCTAAACTTGACTTTAAAAAAGAAATAAGACTACGTCCATCCTAATTATAATTTCAAAACAATTTCCTCTTAATCTTCTAAAATAACAATTAGATTACTCCCCTATATTACTATTTTGCAAAGTTTGAAGCCTCTATCAACTATCACAATGCTTTTCCCGTTTGCTATCTCTGCTTCTAAAATAAAATAGGTTCATAAAACCAGTTTTTAATCAGATAATCTACTAAGACGTCTGCTTTTCCTTTTGGAAGAGTACTTTTGCTCTGCTCAAAACATGTCCTGTTATCAGAGTCTGTGAAGCTGTGTTGTCCCTTGATTCAGAATGCTGGACCCAAGAGTCTGATGTTGTATTTACTGCATGAACAACAACTTAATTAAGTGTTGCTTTGGAAACATCACTGGAGCTTTGTTTCTGGTATTGCACTCAGGCATGTATCACATTGTTTTGACACATGCATTGGGAGATTTGCTTTGTAGTTAGTCATGTTTCTGGAACACTACTAGTAAAGACAGAAAAAAAGAATAATCCTATTGAAACAGCAGGGAAAATGCTCTCAGATCCAAAAATTGCATATAAAACATAGGGTCAAAAGCAACATTTTCTTCTGAGAACACTCTTAGTAAAACCAAACTTCCCCTTTTGACATTTAGTTGTTTGATAGCAATTTTTTTCACTATTAGAAAGAGTAATAAAATCAAATGTAAAAAGATTTCTTTCATATTTCCATATTTATCCCCCTAAAAGGCTTATTTTTTAAAGCTAAGTAAATTTGGTATTTTAATTATAGGTTGTTATTTTTCTTGGTAGAACAATCTCTTTAAACGGTATTTTTTTCTCTGATACAAACCTGGAAATGTTTGGAAAAGGAGGAAAATGCACTAATGCATTTCAGTAATCTCTTCTACAAAGAGGCAAACAAATTTTCCCTTTTGATATGGTCTAAGGATGCCTCTGGAAATAAAGGGAATTAATTGCATCCATCTCAAATCACAAAACTGTTTAACACTGCTGACATTGACCTCATATTGGAAATTGTGAAAGTAATACAGCTATTCAACAAAGATCCAAAACCTTGACAAAAAGAACTGCTAACTAAAAAGGATAGAACAGTTTCTTCAAAGGCGACTTGGGTTGGGATCTCTAGACAAGACTGCCCAAATCATCAGTGGAGGAAAATGTCCCAGAGGGGACACCAAACATTAAAGATCTATGAGATAAAGAGAAGAAAACTTGACTATTTTAAAAAGTTTTCTCACGTTCCTTTTATCTTAGTTATGGTCTCTATTCAATTCACTGACTAAACAAAGTCTAATCAGATTTTGTTTACCTCAAACATAGGTTAACCATTGCCTCAAGTCAAGACATTCAACTTAAGCAAGCTTCCTAAGCATCTGTTACACAGAGACCCACATATGACAGTCATAGTTAAAACCACTATCTATGATTTGTTGATTCTGTACTAACTCAAGTCTATTCTAAAGTCCTGTATATATTTGGGAAAAGTGTATTTATATTTTTAGTATTCAAAATGTGGTTATTTCTGTAAATTCACAAGTGACAATGTTGGCTTATATAAGTCTCTCTCTCTATGTATATATATACAATTGGATTATAAAACATCCGTATACCCTCAATTATAACTTTATCTTGTAATTTCAAAGATCAGTACCACACCAAGTATCATATGACAAAGTTCTGTCAAAATAGAAGGAACAAAAAATTTTCCAGAATATTCCAGAAAGTGGCTAAGGATCAAACAAAGGTAGAAAACACAAACATGTTAATTATTATCACTGAAATAAAACAAATTGCCCAAAATTCCCTCCAAAGAGATCCAGATCCCAGAGGGTTTATTCAGCTTTTGTTTACGCTTTCAATGGACAGAAAAGTCTGATGTTGTATAAACTGTACCAGGGCAAATAAAATATGAAAAGTCTACTGATTCATTTTACAAGCTTCTTATATATATCATACGACCCTAACAATACTTATAATAGAATGAAATCAGCCTCACTGTGATGGTTAGCTTCATGTGCCAACCTGACTAAGCTATGGTGTCCAGTTTTTTAGTCAAATGCTATTCTAGCTGCTGTTATGAAGCAGTTGCTTGCAATTAAATCAGTTGGACTTTAAGTTACATCTATAATCCAATCAGTTGAAGGCCTTAAGAGTAAAAAGGGAGGTTTTGCTAGGGTGCATTCTTCCTCCAGACTATAAATAGACATTCTTCCAGAATTTTCATACTCTTTGCTCTTTCCATAGCCTGGCCTATGGATTACGGGACATAGGACTGCAAGAGCCTCAAGCTTGTCACCTGTACTACAGGTTTTGGAATTTCCAGCTCTCTACAGTCATGTGAGCCATTCCTTAAAATATATTTATATCTACAGCTATATTTGGTTAACAGCTGAGCACTTAACCACTGCATTACCAGGGCTCCTTTGTCAAGTAAATAACCAAAATTCAAGCTCATTGCCATACAGCCAATTCCAACTCATAGCAACCCTATAGGACAGAGCAGAACTGCCCCACAGAGTTTCCAAGGAGCACCTGGTGGATTCCAACTGTCGGCATTTTGGTTAGCAGCCATAGCTCTTAATCACTATGCCACCAGGGTTTCCAAGCTAAATTAGGAAATCACTAATATAGCTCATAACACTCAACATACCTAACATGCACTCATACACACACACACACACACACACACACACTTACTCTATACACCCCTACAAATTACCCAAGATTATGGCCTTAGTTAGCTAAACTACTAGCACATAAAATAGAAAACAATGAAATGCAGAGGGGGAAAAAATCCTTCAAGTCTATGTTAGAGCTATTTGAAGAAAGGAGCCTCCCCCCCAAAGAAAAGAGAAAGTGGATTAATCATCCTAAATGATGGGTCTTCTACTTCTATCTGAGAGCCTAGGCTTCTCACTTTCATTTCCAAGACCACTGATCTACAAAATTGAGAAAACTCTCCATAAAGTCATCCATAGGCACAGTACACCATGAGCTGCTTCCAATTACAAAATTCTGTGAGACACCACTTCTTTCAATCATCTTTCCACAAACTCAGAACTATCTTAGACCTATTCTGTCAGTAATGATGTTTGGTGAACTTTTCTTTGAAGAATGAACTCCTGCCTACAATTCTGCAGCTCCTGTTGCTGTCAACAAATTCCTGAAACTTCAACTATACATTTCTTTTGGTTTCTAATTCCTATGACTTCCACTTTCTTTATACTTATGAATTCTCATAGCTTTGGTTTATTCAAAACTTCTGCTAACTCACAGCATCTACTGTCTCTAGACCTTTATGTGTCTCCTCAGGTTGTACTGCCAAAATCAAATGATGATTTTTTTTTTTCTGCAATTTACTTTTACATTTCTAAAAAAAGATCTGATTTAGTCAGCTAAATACATATGTCTACCTGGGTAGAACCTTAGTTTTAGACTATTCATAGGAGACTTAACCTGTATGTCTATTGTTTTCTCTTGATTCAGGTTCATCATTTGGCCCATCAAATGTTGCTGGGAAGAACAATCACATAAAAACAAATACAATTGTCTGTGCCTAAGAAATTCTTTAGGTTAACTACTAAGAGCAGAAGTTATAATCAGGGATCATTTAAAAATATATATATATATATATATATATATATAGTTTTTGCTGTTTTTTTGTGACTCAGTTTGACCAATGTAATGTTTATTAGGCATTTCAGTACAGTATATATGTTTGAAACAAATGAGTGTAAGGAAATTTTCAGGAGATAAATATACATTTATACCAATGTTATGAGATATAATTTTCTTTGAAAAAGAAACTCCAAATAATTAATGCCAAAAAATTCTATGTGGTGTTTATTACATTTCTTTCTAATTTTCCTTAAATTTATCATTCATTTCTCTAAGCCTCTACCTTTTACTCTGTGCGTATGGCCTCACACTTTTCAATTGACAACCACTTTTTTCTTGCTCTTACAACCTGAAGAGATCCTCAGAGGCCATAGATTATGTTGGATTCAGGAATAAAATCCCACTAGGTAATGCATGTTTATAAGTTCTAAAGTACACTTTATTAGCATATAAATTGAAAATAGCAACTTTGATCAGGTTGTTTAATGAAAAACACCCCTTAGTACAAGTGAAAAACTATTTTCTTAATACAGGTTGCTTAAAAAACAACAACTACTTATGTGATTACCACAAAAGGTGACAGGAGACAGGAAAACAAAGTGATGGGTGAACCAATCAACCTTTTGAAAAAAATCTTATGTTAACTCTGGACAGGTAAATAGCTGGATGCACGTGTAGACAAAAACCCGAGCAATAATGTTCCTGATGTCAAGGTCTCTTGGGCAATAAAGTCTTCCCTGTGATGAAGTCCATTAGGCAGCAGCCGTATTAAACACAGCACACGCAGTTAGCATTGGGTGACTACCTCCAAGCTTCTCTTCAGTGACATTGCAACAAATCTTCATTTTTTCCAATCAAGAGTGATATGGCTTTGATCAAACCTTCTAACTTCAATTTTCTTGGGTTGAAAACATTCCTAAGATACATTTTTTCAGAGCCAACAGCACATAAACATTTCTTTATTTTTCTTCTCATGAGTGATATTTTTAGCCTATACTCAAATGTCATAATTAAAAAATGAACATTTCATTAAGGATTGTCACTGTGGGCTACAATTTTTATAGTTATATCACACAAATATTATTCAAAGTTTATAATGGATTATTTAACAATTGTAAATAACTATAAAAAAATTTTTATGTATACTTTTTGTTCATTCATTTTGAGAGTGTTTATTAATTTAAACAATAATCACAGTGTAAGTGAAAAGGACATCTTGGCATTATTGGCAACTCAGAGACCAAAAAGAAAGAGAAGAAGTACACATTACTGGATATGAAAAGATGGGGAAGCAAAAGGTATTCGTTTATATACAAGTGTAATCCACAGTAGCAACATAAATATCTACCAGCCAGTTGACGTAACACTGTTGTCTTAGTCACCTAGCGCTGTCCTAACAGAAACACCACGGGTAGATGGGTTTAACAAAATAAATTATTTTCTCACAGCCTAGTGGGTTACAAGTCCAAATTCAGGGGGGTGGCTCTAGGGGAAGGCATTCTCTCTCTGTCAGCTCTGGAGGAAGGTCCTTGTCCTCAATCTTCACCTGGTCGAGGAGCTTCTCAGGTGCAGGGATCCCATGTCCAAGGGATACACTCTACTCCTGGTGCAGCTTTCTTATAGTATGAGGTCCCCCAACTCTCTGCTTGCTTCCTTTTCCTTTTATCTCTTGAGAGATAAAAGGTGGTACAGGCCACAACCTAGGGAAACTCCCTTTACTTCCAGACAATCCAGAGTAGAATTAGTTTCCCTGTCTTTTCCATATTCTAGAGGCTGCCTGCAGATCCTGGTGGCACAGTGGCTAAAGTGCTCGGTGGCCAACCAAAAAGTCAGAAGTTTAAATCCACCAGCCACTCCTTGAAAACTCTATAGGACAATTCTACCCTGTCCTGTAGGGTCACTAGGAGTGGGCTTAGATAATGGATTAGAGGCTGCCTGCATTTCTTGGGTCCTGCCCCATCTTCAAAGCCAGTATCTTGGCATCTTCCAGTCTCTCTCTCTCTTTCTCTGTCTCTGATCCTCCTGCCTCCCTCTTTTAAGAGTCCTTGTAATTTCATCGGCCCTACCTAGGTAATCCTTGATAATCTTTTCATCTCAATATCCATAATCACATCTGTAAAGTCCCTTTGGCCACAGAAGGTAATATATTCATGGGCTCCAGGCATTAGGACATGGTCATCTGCTATGGATTGAATTCTGTCCACCAAATATATGTGTTGTAAGTCATTATCCCTATATCAGTGGATGTAATTACCTTTGGGAACTAACTTTTCTTTGTTATGTCAATGAGGCCACATCAGTGTACGGTGTGTCTTAAGCCAATCACCTTTGCATTGTAAAAGAGCACATTAGGCCCAGAAGCAGGGAAGCAAAGATTGGGGAAGACAGATGCCACACCACATGAAGATGGCCAAGGAACCTAGGAACAGAAGCTGAAAAGAAACACAGTCTTCCCACAGAGCTGAAAGAGAGAGGAAACCTTCCCCTAAAGCCAGAACCCTGAATTTGGACTTCTAGCCTCCTAAAATGTGCTAAAATAAATTTCTGTTCATTAAAGACGCCCCTTTTTGGTATTTCTGTTATAGCAGCACTAAGAAGCTAAGCCAGCATCTTTTGGGAGTAACTATTTTGTCTACCGCATACTTTGTAGGACTAATACAACCAGATGGACAGAGCAGGAGGTGATCCCCCCTAGAACTAAAAGCCCTATTCAAACATTAAGTGGATTATTAGAAATATTTGCCTGGAAAATTTTTCAGATTAGAACCCTCTTTCAGGGCGCATGTTAGGAAATTGTTTTTTTCACCAATCCAGTTTTGATTCAACTTGTGAATAAGAAAAAAACTCTTTCTTCAGGAGATTCTTGTACTTCTATGATCTATCTTCTTATAGAAAACGTATGACCTTCCACTCAATTAAGAGTATTGATTAGAATACATGATACTGAAAAAACTCAACTGCAAAAAGACAAATAACCCAATTAAAAAATGGGCAAAAGACATGAATAGACACTTCACTAAAGAAGACATTCAGGTACCTAACAGATACATGAGGAAATGTTCACGATCATTAGCCATTAGAGAAATGCAGATCAAAACTACAATGAGATTTCATCTCACTCCAATAAGGCTGGCGTTAATCGAAAAAACACAAAAGAATATATGTTGGAGAGGCTGCGGAGAGATTGGAACACTTCTACACTGCTGGTGGGAATGTCAAATGGTACAACCACTTTGGAAATCAATTTGGTGCTTCCTTAAAAAGCTAGAAATAGAACTACCATATGATCCAGCAATCCCACTCCTTGCAACATAACCTAGAGAAATAAAAGCCTTTACACGAACACATATATGCACACCCATGTTTATTAAAGCACTATTTATAATAGCAAAAAGATGGAAGCAACCAAGGTGCCCATCAATGGATGAATAGATAAATAAATTATGGTATATTCACAGAATGGAATATTACACATCGATAAAGAACAGTGAGGAATCTGTGAAACATTTCATAACATGGAGGAACCTGGAAGGCATTATGCTGAGTGAAATTAGTCAGTTGCAAAAGGACAAATATTGTATAAGACCACTATTGTAAGAGCTTGAGAAATAGTTTAAACTGAGAAGAAAACATTCATTTGTGGTTACAAGACGGGGGAGGGAGGGAGGGTGGGAGAGGGCATCCATTAATTAGATAGTAGGTAAGAACTACTTTAGGTGAAGGGAAAGACAGCACACAGTACAGGGGAGGTCAGCACAATTGGACTAAACCAACAGCAAAGATGTTTTCTGAATAAACTGAATACTTCGAAGGCTAGCATAGCAGGGACAGGGGTCTGGGGACCATGGTTTCAGGGGACAGCTAAGTCAATTGGCATAATAAAATCTATTAAGAAAACATTCTGCATCCCACTTTGAAGAGTGGTGTCTGGGGTCTTAAACATCAGCAAGCACCCATCTAAGATGCACCAAATGGTCTCACCCCACCTGGATCAAAGGAGAATGAAGGACACCAAGGACACAAGGCAATTATGAGCCCAAGAGACAGAAAGGACCACATGAACCAGAGACTACATCATCCTGAGACCAGAAGAACTAGATGGTGCTTGGCTACAACCAATGACTGCCCTGACAGGGAACACAGCAGAGAACCCCTGAGGGAGCAGGAGAGCAGTGGGATGCAGACCCCAAATTCTCATAAAAAGACCAGACTTAATGGTCTGACTGAGACTAGAAGGACCCCAGTGGTCATGGCCCCCCGACCTTCTGTTGACCGAGGACAGGAACCATTCCCAAAGCCAACTCTTCACACATGGATTGGACTGGACAATGGGTTGGAGAAGGATGCTGGTGATGAGTGAGCTTCTCGGATCAGGTGGACACTTGAGGCTATGTTGGCTTCTCCTGCCTGGAGAGGAGATGAGAGGGTAGAAGGGATTAGAAGCTGGTGAAATGGACATGAAAAGAGAGAGTGGAGGGAGAGAGTGGGCTGTCTCATTAGGGGGAGAGTAACTGGGAGTGTGTAGCAAGGTATATATGGGTTTTTGTGTGAAAGACTGACTTGATGTGTAAACTTTCACTTAAAGCACAATAAAAATTATTAAAAAAAAAAAAAAAAAAAACAGTATTGATTAGAATCTGCAATGTTCACCACAAAAGTTTCCTCCTATATTCTATCTGACTTGTTTCCTTATAAATCTGGTTGTAGGCACTAGCACAAGACACCTTCGCTTTAGATCCATGGTAGAGAGTATAACTTTATTTGACCATATTTCAGCTTCTATCAAAAAAACAGTGGGGAAAAAATTTATTTAGGCTATATTTTTTAATTACATTATTTTGATCCCTCTTTCAATCATGTTTACAGAGTTCTGTTGTAATACTGTGCTCTGAGCTTTGACTGAAGGTCAGTAAATTAAGAGCCATGTGATTTTTTATTTGTTATGAAGCCACTGTTGAAGGAACTATGGACTGCAAAACCCAGCTGCAATCAGTTATTACTATAAATGGCAACCCCATATGTGTCAAAGTAGAACTGTACTCCAAAAGGTTTTCGAAGGCTGATATTTTGGAGGTAAACTCCCTGGGCTTTCTTTTAAGGTGTCTATGAGTAGACTTGAACACCCAACTTTTCATAAGCAGCTGAACACACAACATTTTTTACCACTCATGGACTCCCATGTTTGCAAGAGATAGCAAATTCTAAGCTCAGAGTGTGTAGATGTTTTGTTGGGCTATCTTTTTATATTAAAATAAAATAAACAAGTAAAAAAAATAAGTACCATTATAAAGTCAGTGCACCATCCATATCTACTCAGGACCATGACTCCCTGATACCTTAAAGCCATCTGCTGCAAGCACTTGTGTTACTTGGCTGACTCCTGAAGGTATTTGCCCTTTTCTGCCCTTGTCTATTCTATCTCTAAATGTTACTTCTCACGGTGAATTTTTCTCAGCTCTTGGGACTACTAAAGTGTTGTGTTAGCTAAGGAACTGGGTATTTTTTCCTATATCAGTGTCTTCCAAATGTTTAGAGTAACTTAAAAAATTTTTTTTGAGTAAGCATATCTAAACATGTATTATGTATTTATTTTGATCAACACTCTGCTTATACATAATGTACATCATAAAGCATACACAAAAGTGGACATTATAAACACGGATGAGCTAAAAATATAATTAGAAGTACTGATATATTTGGGCATTCCAAAATAAATTTCATTACTCCAAATATTATCATTGTATTTGTTTATACGTAATGGCTGCTAAGAAGCCCAGAGGCAGGGGTGATACCCAATAAAAGAGACTTTACTGACTCAATCGTGGCAATTTTTATGTTCTTCCCTTAATTCTCATTTTCCCAAATTCTGCTTTTAATTTATGTAGTTTTTCCATTTTGTATGTCTTTTCATACCCTTTCTAGAAAGAAAAAAAAAAGTATTATAAAACAATTATTCCATGTTTTAGATAGAGAGGCAACAAGACATAAATATTAGCATTCAAAGAAAAATTAGATAAACACTGTAATTGTGCAGAGAAATAAAATAAATCTTATGAATTTTAAATTATGGTCTCTAGGTCACATTTCTCTCTATATACCTCACATCAAACTTAGTATAACATATCTGTATTCCTTCTGAGTCTTCAATTGGATTTTTGTTCATTAAATTGGTTGATAATTATTGAGTAATTTTTTTAACGGGCCCAAATTTGAAAAGACTGTAGTTTTTTATTTGTTCCAAAATCTAAAAGAATTCTATTGAGGAAACACAATCTGCCCTGCTTACAAATTTCCCAGACCAGGATGTACTCTATTGTAGTCATGCCATTTAGTGGTTTCTCAAACTAAAAATGCCGAAGCCTCTCCTAGGATGAGAATCACCTGTAGTATTCTCTTCATTTATGGAAAAAAGAAAAAGAAACCAAACCCGTTGTCCTCGAGTCGATTCCGACTTATAGAGACCCTGTAGGACACAGTAGAACTGCCCCATAGAGTTTCCAAGGAGTGGTTGGCAGATTCCAACTGCCAACCTTTTGGTTAGCAGCCAAGCTCCTACCCACTACACCATGTGTATAGTGGCTCCTTTCATGTGTGGAAAGAGAGATAGAGAGAGAGAGAGAAAGGAAAGGAAAGGAGGAGGAAGAGGAAAGGAAAGGAAAGAAGTTTCCAGAGGAATGTGTGGGCATTTCTACTTGAGAACTGCTTGAATACAAAGTACCTGATACAATGGCTAAAAAGGTAACAATTCAATTTAGTAAAGTTTAAAACCTCATCTTAAAGCAACTATGTAAATTGGAAGGGTTTCACGTGTGGTTTTCATATATAAAGAGCATTCTGTTTTCACTCAAGGAGATCTCAGTTTGCAAAATGTTTAGGTGTTTGGCTGCTAACTGAAAGGTTGGTTGTTAAGTGGTTGGAACCCACCAGCAGCTCCACTGGAGAAAAGACCCAGTGGTCTTCTCCCCTAAAGATTACAGCCTAGGGAAAACTACCTTATGGGGCAGTTCTCCTCTGCCATATGGTGTCACAGTGAGTCAGAATTGACTCAAATGTATACAACAATAACAACAATTTTCATTCCGTGGGTTTTTTGCTTATGGATTACTTCTGAACCTTTAAGCAGCTTTGATTTGTTTGTGCTGTATCAAATCCTTAAACAGTAAATCAGAAGGTAAATATATCTACTATAATCACTTTAAATGAGCCAAGATGTTATAAAATGTAAAATATGATAGCTGTTAGTTGCCTTGGAGTTGGCTCTGACTCATGTGACAGTAGTATCAGCTAAGCCCCAAAAAACCAAACCCGATGCCATCCAGTCAATTCCAACTCACACCTACCCCATAGCGACCCTACAGTGCACACTAGAACTGCCCTCCAAGGAGTGGCTGGTGGATTTAAACTGCGGACTTTTTGGCTGGCAGCTGAGCTCTTAACCACTGTGCAACCAAGGCTCTAACGTGACAACAATCACAATTGGCCCTTATTGGCATTTGTCAACCCAGGGGATTATACATTGGCTTTTTTTTTTTTTTTTTCTGGTAACTTGGAATTTGGGCTAGGGATGTATCCCAATAAGTCCTGTGTGAACCTAATACCTAAACAATATAACTGGTGTGATTCATAAAATCAGATATAGAGATGGAAATGAATCCCAATAAAATTTCATACAGTTATTTTCATTTTCTAATCACTGTCAAAACATTAAAATATAGCCCCACTTACATTGGTAAACAAATAAGGGGTAAACTGATAAATCTGGATTATGATGCCACTGCAAAAATTTCCAAAATGATGAAAATTCATTTTCTTTGTTTGGGCAAAACTGGTGGTTATATTAAAATATGCACCAGGGAGCATTTTCAAGTCTTTATGGTGCCTTTTACGCTGCTACACATTCTGGTTGCGAGAGGGAGAATTGCCCTAGAGGAGAAATCCTTCCGAGAGAAGAAGAAAGGGAACACAAGGACTTAGAAAAAAATGTTTGCAACTGCAGAGAATGATTAGTACAAGGAAAAGGAGGAGGAGACATCTGTTGGTGAAATGATTTTTAGAGGTAATTAAGTGCATTCATCCAGAAATAACACACACATCGTTTGCAGGCACACATGGCTTTACTAAAAACAAGAGAGACTTTGAAAAGGCCCACAAAAATAATCAGCAGCTCTGATCGGATGTCACCAGAATGTCAACCTTCCCTGTGTCCCCACTTCAGCCTCCCTAAACCCCTTTCACACTCTGTGACAGTTTTTATGGCAGGGTATGTACAGAAGTGCACTTCGTTGGGAAGTATTGTCAAAAAAAAAAGTAACTTGGTTCTTGTGTTTCTTAAGTAGCTTAGATTAATATTCCACTTCATTCCCCTGGGATTTAATTGGATTTCTGAGCATCTCAGAAGGTCCAAGTATAAAGAATATTAGTGTTACAAATAAATGGTTGCAGTGTTTTGTTTTGTTTTGTTTTGTTTTGTTTTTAAGCACAGAAGGAAGCAATTGACGTGGCAGTAATGAATATTTCAAAGACTTAATGAAAATTAACCTTGGAAATAAACTGTAGGTTTGATGATGCTTGCTTAGTTAATCCTCTTCCATGATAAAATGTATACCATGTTTCTGTATGTGATGCCTACTGGTGCACAGTATTGGGTACATTCTGCAAACAATCAAAAGACAGGACTTGAAATGAAGTTAAAAGAAAAAACGTTAACAAAGTTTAACACATTTACCAGAATTACATGTATCCTTCATCATGAAAAGAACACTCACTAGGTCATGGTTGGTTTTGAAATCTAAACATACTTGAAAGTTTTATATCAAAAAATAAATAAAATGATAGTAATTTCCCCCAGTAATTAAGGTTAACCCTAAAAATGAAAGCAATGGTGTTTCCACATAACAAATACTTAAAAGTTAACTAATATATGGCCCAGGCTGGCCTTTTGTTTCTTATCTCAGAACTCCTGCTCATGCTGTACCCCTTACCACTTTCAGGATGTATGGAAATTGTAATGATTCTTCAACAACCAGCCTCGATGTCACCTAAATTTGATTTCTGTGTTAGGATATTTTCAGTTTTACATCAACCCCCTTCTACAAAATAAAGTTGATTCTTAACTATCAAAAATATAATATCATACATGTTGAGAAATCCTGAGATAGGATATTTCTAGAGTTGATTGACTCATTAACTCACATCATCAAGATTTCAGTTTCTTTCCATCTGTCTAGTCTATTATCCTTAGAGTATTAGCAAACCTCTTGATTCCAAGATGGTGCCATTTTCCAGGTGTAGAAGGGAGATGATGCCATTGAAAAGCCAGAAAAGAGGAAAGAGATGCCTTTCCTTTTTGAGAATGAGGTCAATTTTCCCAGACATGTCTAGGAGACTCATATTTTATTGCCTAGATTTGTGTCACATGGCCATTTAAATGCCAGTCACTTGAAAGTAGGATTGAATTATGACTGCTTGGCCTTAAATCAATGAAGATCAAATAGCACATGGCTTTCTGATACCTGGGCAAATAAGGGGGTTCTATTGGCAAAGACCATGGCTATGTTGTTGGTGCTGTTGGATTAGCACCACAGTGTCTGCCACAAACATTTAAAACAAATTCATTACTTATAACATAGCTACTGTAATGCTCACTCTTCTTCTTGGACTATACTCATTTTTATGAGTCTCGTATTCATTTATAGAATACAAGTATCTTTAAAGAAGAGACCATATTGGAAAACTTTTTAATCTCACATTATACTTGATGTAGTGCTTTAATTATTATAGTTAATCAATAAAACTCTTTTGAATGAGTGGATAAATTTATAAAGTTTTGTGTGTCTGGCATGTGGTTTGCATTTACACAAGTTATTCTTAGCAGTGACTAAATAGATTGTTTCAAGAGAAAAATGCTCCTTAACTATATTTTTGGAATTCATGTTGCTGAGAATAAAGCCTTTAAGGTGTAGGAAAGGAAGTAAAATTACAATTTGCTTGGTATAAAAATCAAAAAGATATTTTTAAACTATAGCTTTACAGAATGAAGTAAAACAATATAAACAAACATGAAGCATAGTTAATTTTAATAATGTGTTCTCTAAGGTAAATCTGTAATAATTTGAAAATAGCTACTTTGATGCTATTTGGTGCAAATCTTTCCAGAGACAATATAAACACCAAATGTTGGGGGCTGACTTTTGAGTTTACAGCTCGTCATTAAAAGAAAAAGGAAAATGTGCTTGATATAAAAATGAATCTTACCATTTATGTCAATTCTATTACAAAGAAATTTAACATGGGTTTAAAAAAAATCTGTCACTTCTTTCCTTCTCATTTCTACTACCCTACTTCAGGTTGTCATTTTTCTAACCTCAACTTTTACCTCAGCTGTTCACACTCTACCCACTCCATCTGAACCTACACATTAATCTTTTTAAAGAACAGATCCATTCGCATCAACCTCTAATGTGACATGTGCCGACTACACATTGTCTAGAGAATTGAATACATAGTCCTCAGTCTCACAATCAAGGTTCTTCATAAAATAGACTCAGCTGGGTTTTTCACCCTTCTCTCTTTTTATCATTCACACACAAGTTAGTCTCCAGTCCAAAGGTACTATTCTCTGTTTCCCAAACAATCGATACTTTCTTCAACTGTTAATATTCTCACTTTTCTCAAAATCCACCTAAATCCTTTTAATCATTGGAGAAAGCTTTCCTTATATTTCTACTGTTATGTGATCTTTCCATCCAATTAACACAAGTTTGTGAACATTTCCTTTAAGTCACTCAATAAAATCTCTGTTATGTTAGAGGTATTCATGGGTATTGCTTTCTCTTTTCTCTACCCATTCTCCTATTTCCACATGGCAATATAACCTTTGTCCTCCTACCCTCATAACTCATATAAAGGCAGAGATTTTATGTTTTAATGCCTTGCTCATTTTCGAAACTCTTTCCATCACTAAAAAATAGTAGTTGCCTAATAAAACACAAGTTAAAACATTTTGAGACAGTATTTTGATTTAGCTCTCTTTAAGTATATGGAAATGCTTGAGGCAAACACCTAAGGATATTTAAAAATTAATCCTGATTTCTTAAATCTTCCTCTACAAACCATCTGGTCCACAAAAGCATATGCATTCTAACAAATAGTGAGTGTCAGAGACTACCAAACTTAAAATATACAGATGCAAAGACAAATATTCAGTTAATTACATAGATAAAAGTATGCATTTAGTAAACTTAGAGTGTATTCTATTTTAACTCTTAGAATGTATGAATCATTGAAGACAGTGAGTAGTGGAGAACTGAAAACCAATTGAGTATTTTTCTCTTTTTTTAATTTATAATATAAAAAATTACATGCATGTAAAAAAGTGGAGTAAATGGAATAACAAACCTTCATATGCACTGTTCTTTTTTTTCATATGTCAATCACCCAGTTTCAGCAATTTTCTACTCATGACCAATCTTTTCCATGTATGTTTCCTCTAAAATTTTTTTTTCCTCCTACTTGCTTCATGCTCAAATATAATATTTTTTATTCCCTTTAATCAACTGCCCATCCCATATCTGACAATTTCTCAACCTCCTAGATACTTAGATAATATTTCTGACAGGATATCTTAGAACATCTGTGAGAATATTTCTGATTTCAATATTCTAGAATGTTTATATGAGAATACTGAGAGATAGTGAAAGACACAAGTTAAGGAAAGTTTGAACCTCAGCTGACTTTAATATGTTCTGTGTTGTAGGGAAACACTGAGGGGAAAATGTTGGGGTTTTGTTTTGTTGCACATATACAAGAAAATCATCTGCAAAAAGGATCCCGTGGTGCCATGGTTAAATACTCTGCTATTCTCCAAAAGGCAAGAGGTTCAAACCCACCAGCAGTTCTTCAGGAGAAAAAACTCCAGTGATCTGCTTCCAAAAAGATTACAGCCTAGGAAACCCTAAGCAGAAGCTCTACTCTACCCTGTAGAGTCACTGTGAGTCAGAATCAGTTCAATGGAACACAATACAATATATGTAAAATGAAAAACTTAAAATCTTTTCAAAATTTATCTGACACCAGTTATAGTGAAGTAGTATCAGGAAAAGTCAAGCCGTTCAGGTATGGCATAGGCTTGAATAGGTGAGTGATGGTTGGATCTGATAAGAGAATGAATGTAGAAGAATAGAGCTTGATGTATTTGCCCTCTCAGTGTCAATAAACCAAAAAAAAAATCCTTTGGCAAGAAGTCAATCCTGACTCCTAAGAACCCTATAGGACAGGGTAGAACTGCAACATAGTGTTTGCAAGGAGCAGCTGGTACATTTGAACTGCCAACCTTTTCATTAGCAGCCTGAGCTCTTAACGACTATGTAGCCAGAGATCCCTCGTTGTCAATAAGGTGCTCTTAAAGAAGGAATATTAATACAGAAGAGACAAAAGCATCTCACTGAGAGGGAATTCACAAATTGTAAAAGAGGTGAATTATATTTTGGGAAAGGAGAGACTGTATAATCTTCTTCATTTCTTATTCATTCTTTAGAAAAAAAAAAAAAACTATTGTTATGGTCTTACTATCCAAGGACTGTTCTAAACTCTGAGACTGGAGTGATGATATAAAACATAAATAAAACTTATATTAAAAATTAAAACATTCTTAAAGTCTTTGATTCACGGGATTTATAGTCTTTTGAGGGTAACAGATTTTTAAATGAGCTATCAAGTAATTTCTGGTAATAAAAAAATTAATAAATACAAATAAGCAAAATAAAGGGTTAGATAGTGCAGTGAAGGAGAATAGTTTATTTAGGGTGGCCAATAGCCTCTCTCGCCATGTGTCTGTCAGTTTGTGGTACTGTGGTGGCTTGTGTGTTGCTGTGATGCTGAGAGCTATGCCACCAATATTCAAATACCCACAGGGTCACCCATAGTGAACAGGTTTCAGCAGAGCTTCCAGACTAAGAAGAAGAGCCTGGTGGTCTACTTCAGAAAAAAAATAGCCAGTGAAAACCTTATGAAGAGCAGCAGAACTTCATCTGACATAGTGTCAGAAGATGAGCCACTCAGGTTTGAGGCAACGCAAAATACAACTGGGGAAGAGCCGCCTCCTCAAAGTAGAGTAGACCTTAATGACATGGATGAAGTTAAGCTTTCAGGATCTTCATTTGCTGATGTGACACGACGCAAAATGAGAAGAAACAACTCCAACATCCATTAATAATAGGAAAGTAGAATGTACAATGTACGAATCTAGGAAACTCTAAACCATCAAAAATTAAATGGAATGCATAAAGATCAATATCCTAGGCATTAGTGATCTGAAATGGACTGCTGTTGGCTATTTTGAATTGTACAATCGTATAATTTACTATGCCAGGAATGACAAAATGAGCAGGAATACCATTACATTCATTGCCAAAAAGAACATTTTAAGATCTATCTTGACGTACAACACTGTCAGTGATAGGATAATATCCATATGCCTACAAGGAAGACCAGTTAATACAACTGTTATTCAAATTTATATACCAACCACTAAGGCCAAAGACGAAGAAATGGAAGATTTTAACCAACTTCAGCAGTTTGAAATTGATATAACATGCAATCAAGATGCATTAATAATTACTGGTGATTGGAAAGCAAAAGCTGGAAAAAAAGAAGAAGGATTGGTAGTTGGAAAATATGGCCCTGGTGATAGAAATGACACTGAATATCCCATGATAGAATTTTGCAAGACCAACAATGTCTTCATCTCAAATACCTTTTTTCAACAGCATGAACAGGGACCGAACACATGGAACTCATCAGATGGAATACACAGGAATCAAATCAACTATATCTGTAGTAACAGAAGATGGAAAAGCTCAAAATCATTTAGTCAGAACAAGGCCAGGGCCCAACTGTAGAACAGACCATCAATTGCTCATATGAAAATTCAAATTGAAGCTGAAGAAAATTAGAACAACTCCATGAGAGCTAAAAAGTACTACCTTAAGTATACTTCACCTGAATTTAGAGACCATCTCAATAATAGATTTGAGCACCGAACACCCATGAACAAAGATGAGTTGTGTGAGAACACCAAGGATATTATACATGAAGAAAGCAAGAAGTCATTAAAAAGACAGGAAAGGAAAAAAAAAAGGATGACAGAAAAGACTCTGCAACTTGCTTTTGAACACAGAGTTGCTAAAATGAACAGAAGAAATAATGAAGTAAGAGAGCTCAACAGAAGATTTCAAAGGGTGGCTCAAGAAGAAAAATTAAAGTGTTATAATGACATGTGCAAAGACCCGGAGTTAGAAAACCAAAGGCAAGAACACACTGGCATTTCTGAAGCTGAAAGAACAGAATAAAAAATTCAAGCCTCAAGTTAAAATTTTAAGGGATTATATGAGAAAAACATAAAACAATGCAGGATGCATGAAAAGAAGGTGGAAGGAATACAAAGTCACTGTATCAAAAAATAATTGGTCAATGTTCAAACATTTCAGGTGGCAGCATATGATCAAGAACCGATGGTACTGAAGGAAAATGTCCAAGCTGCTCTGAAGGCATTGGCAAAAAACAAAGCTTCAGGAATTGACAGAATATGAACTGAGATGTTTCAACAAATGGATGCAATGCTGAAAGTTGTCTATGCTCACTTGTCCATGCCAAGAAATTTGGAAGACAACTACCTGGCCCAATAACTGAAAGAGATCCATAATTATGCCTACTCCCAAGAAAGGTGATCCAACCGAATGGGGAAATTATAGAACAATATCATTAATACCACATGCAAGTAAAATTTTGCTGAAGATCATTCAAAAGCTGCTGCAGCAGTACATCGACAGGGGACTACCAGAAATTCAAGCCAGGTTCAGAAGAGGAGGTGGAACTAGGGATACCATTGCTGATGTCAGATGGATCTTAATTGTGTTCATGTGGAATCAGTGCATAGACCAAGAGTCAGACATTCAGACAGAATAAGGGGAATACTACATGGTTTAAAGTTAGGAAGGGTGTGTGTCAGGGTTGTATCCCTTCACCATACTTATTCAATAGGTATGCTGAGCAAACAATCCAAGAAGCTGGACTATATGAGGAAGAATGGAGCATCAAGATTGAAGGGAGACTCATTAACCACCTGTTTTATGCAGATGATACAACCTTGCTTGCTGAAAGTGAAGACGACTTGAAGCCTTTACTGATGAAGATCAAAGACCACAGCCTTCCATATGGACTACACCTCAACATAAAGAAATAAAAAATTTCTACAGCTGGACAAATAAGCAACATCATGATAAATAGAGAAAATATTGAAGTTGCCAAGAATTTCATTTTACTTGGATCCACAATCAACGCCCACGGGAGCAATAGTCAAGAAATCAAAGGTCACATTGCATTGGGCAAATCTGCTGCAAAAGATCTCTTTAAAGTGTCAAAAAGCAAAGACGTCACTTTAAGGACTAAGATGTGCTTGACTCAAACCATAGTGTTTTCGGTCCCCTCATATGAATTCAAAAGCTGGACAATGAAAGAGGAAGACCTAAGAAGAATTGATGGCTTTGAATTATAGTGCTGGTGAAGAATACTGAATATACCATAGACTGCTAAAAGGATGAGCAAATCTATCTTGGAAGAAGTACAGCCAGAATCCTTCTTAGAAGCAAAGATAGTGAGATTTCATCTCACTTATTTTGGACAAGTTATCAGGAGGGACCAGTCCCTGGAAAAGGACATCATGCTTGGTAAAGTATAGGGTCAGGGAAAAAGAGGAAGACACTCGACTAGATGGATTTACACAGTGGCTGCAAAAATGTGCTCAAACTTAACAAAAGTTATAAAGATGGTGCAGGACCAGGCAGTGTTTTGTTCTGTTGTACATGAGGTCGCTATGTGTCAGAACTGACTTGACAGAACTTAACAACAACAAACAATAGCCTCTCTGAGGAATTAAGTTTTAAACAAGGTCCAAATAAAGAAATGGAGTGAGCCACAGCAATATCTGAAGGAATAGCTTTCAAGACACAGAGAACAATGAATACAAGGGTCTGAAGTTAAAGTTCACTTGGAAAAGGAGCAGTAGGAGGAAGGGAAAGAGTAGAGTGGTGAGACTGAGACCTCAACAGAGTAGGTTAGGAGAGGTCAAGTAGACCATGGTTCTATTCTAAAATGGTTCTATTCTAAATGATTCTATTCTAAAATCGAAGTAGACTTTGGTTCTATAATAAATACATTCAGAAGCCATATGCAGGATTTAAAACAATGGCATGACATGAACTAATTTTATATTTTAGAAGATCACACTGACAATGGCCTGAAAAATTGACTTCAGGGGGATGGAATAGTAGAAGCAGGGAAATAAGTTGAGGACAATTGAAGAAACCTAGAGAGATATAAGAATTCGAGGGGTTGAGATTGCTAGTTAAATGGCTGAATTCTAGGTCCATTTTGAATGGAAAGTAAACGAAAATTCCAAATGGATAGAATATGGGTTTAAAGGAAACGGAGAAGTCAGAGCTGGTACCTGGTTTTGGCCCAAATAACTGAGTACCATTTACTTAAATGGGGAAAACTGGGGCTGGAGGGGTTCTTTGAGAAAAATAATCTTTTTGGCATATTAATATTGGTAACTTTATCCAAACAGATTCTTCAATTAAACACTGGGAAATATGGGACTGGACCTCAAGAGAGAAAGTAAAGCTGAAGATAAAAACCTGAGATTCACTATCAACACACTGAGTGTATTTAAAGCCAATCCATAACCCCTTGTGTTATATGCTGGAGACGGAATTTCTTATCAAAACACTATTATTTAATAATGTCAATAAGATAATTATCAGCGTTCTTCTCCTGAATATAACACACACTGATTTTCTTTTCCTTTTGCAAAACACTTGTTATCTGTGAAATAAATCAAAACAATTCTGTTGGTTAGAGCATGGACGTTCGGAGGCTTTGAATTCATTTTCGTACCTCTTATCTCTTATCTTTTTATCTTTCAAAAGGAAAAATAAATTCACTATCAATATTGAAAGAAAAATTCCAAACATGTGTTTCACGGAATAAGGGTTCTCATTTTTCACATAGCAGGTACTCAGTAAACATTTGATGCATTAGATTAAGTTGAATAACAAAATCTACATATTGTTATTAGACAAATTACTAGGAAATTTAGTGAATGAACTAAAAGAATCCATGTTAAACATAGTCAATATTTTCAATAAATTATTTCAAGTAGTGAACATCAAAATTACTTGAGGAGCTGCTCAAGCCTCACTCCCCCAAACCTCTGAATTCTGATTTAGCATATATGTATAAGACTTTGGCATGTGTGTTGGGGAAAGACATATATACTAGTTCAAAACTACTGATTTAAACAAAAAGTCTTCCACTGGTATTGCCAACCTTAATCTCTCTGACTCACTTTTCCTCTATTAATTCTTACCCAAACTCCCACTTCAATTTTAGTCATTCTACAAATAAATTAACTCATCAGATAAGTTACTGTGAGTCAGTCTTTTTGAGGTGATTTTGGATAAACTTGATTGCACCCATTAAGCATGGATTTATAGGTTAATTTATAGACATCATTGCTCTTATTTCAAGAATGTGGACAGTCCCTTACTATTGCCCCTTGGCCACTTCTGTTTAATTTTCAACTAGGTTAAAGGATTTTAGTTTTTCTAAACTATACTCCTATTTTACTGGTTTCCAGTCCATCGTTAAGGTAACCATGGAATTGATTAGCTGGTTTCTATGTATATTTTTTATAAATTTGCATTAAGAACTATGTTGCCCTTAACATAGTCCATAAAAACAATGTCCTGCATTGCACTTCGATGAGTAGTGTCTGTGGTCTTAAAAGTTTGCAAGAGGGAGTCGGGTCCAAGATGGCTGACTAGGTAGACGCTACCTCGGATCCCTCTTGCAACAAAGACTCAGAAAAACAAGTGAATTGATCACATACATGACAATCTACGAACCCTGAACAACAAACACAGATTTAAAGAGTTGACCTGAGTGACAGAGACCCAGAACGAACAACTACAGGGAAGCAGCAACTGTTTTCGGAGCCTGGAGCCAGCATCCCAGCCAGGTAACCTTGGAGCCGGGCTTAGGACTGGGCGCAGGAGAGCTGAACATGACATCTGTGATGACGCAAACACTGGGCGCAGCCCTAGCCCCCTGAACTGACACCGGGAGGGGGCCCAGTCGGTCCCCATAGGTGGCACAGCCACGCGGCTGGTGGAAAGAGAAGTCCCCGGGAGACAGTGACTGGTTTTGGAGCCGAGAGTGCAGCGTCCCAGCTGGGGAACCTTGGCGCCGGGCTTCAGACTGGGCACAGGGGAGCTGAACGCGGCATCTGGTCACAGCGCAAACACGGGGTGCAGACCTACTCCCCTGAACTAACCCCGGGAGGGGGCCTAGCCGGTCCGCTAGGGCAGTGCGGCGACGCGGCTGACGGGAGGAGAAGTCCCCGGGAGGAAGAGACTGATTTTGGAGCCGGTAGTGCAGCGTCCCAGCAGGGGAACCTTGACGCTGGGCTGTGGACTGGCAGCAGAGGATCTGACCGTGGCTTCAGCGGGCCAGACCCTCAGGGACAATCTCCACACAGCTAGCACACATAGGCGACACACCCCTCGGGAATCTCAGATAAAATACTCATCCCAAGCAAGATAAGCAACTTTGGCTATATTCCGGGGTGCTACTCTCTGCTGTTTTTCTGACTCCTTCCCTCCCCTTCCCAGGCGGCTTCATTAACATTGGAATTTCCTGAGCCAGAGGGAGAACAGCTCCGGCTCTGCAGCTTTGCTTTTCCCTTTTTTTTTTTGGTCTTTTGCTAACCCATTCTTCTGGCCTGAGAGAAGCAACCACAAAAAACCCAGGGACCAAAAATCCTTCCCTAATTGGACTAAAAACACAGAACCAGCTACAGCCAAGCATATATGATCCAAATCTCGGGCTTTCATCCTTACAGGGAACAAGGTGGCTGTTATAATGCAAAGGCAGTTCTGATAGGGATCTGACTGCATTTTTTTTAGCAGATTTACTGGAAAAACAAGTTCCCCAGGTCTGATATCTCTGCTTATTCAAGAGAGCCCTAACTGACCCACAACAGGGAATCGAGGGCTGAAGCTCCACCCAGACACCTAGCTTCTTGCCTTAGGGGTCTAAGGAGGGTGACACCTATCAATCAGTAGAGGTACTTGCATTGGGGGCCTAAGGTACAGCTGCAGAGCCTTCCCACCAAGGTGCTATAGGAATAGAGACATACCTGCCTCACTGACACTTGGGGGAAGCCTGTCAGCATCCTGTCCTCCCTGGAGTGTGAACCCCAGCTGCTAAAAGAATCTGGTGCACACAACTATCAGCACTAATCTCGAGGTGGATAGGTGTTAGGGTGCAGCACACACTTGATGACCCAAAATCAGGTTCTACTCAAGAATAGTGAATAGACTCAGGCATATATATCTGGCAACAGCCCAAACCAGCTGGTAATAGGTCATAAGTAAGTCAAGGGCTACAACAAACAAGACAGCACAATCTAGTAGCCCATCCACATATATTGAAAGAAAACAAAACAAGATAAGACTCAGTGAGCAAATATAGAATAAATCACTACTATCTTAGTCATGGCTTGGAGACAGCAGTAGATATCAAGCCACATAAAGCAGCAGACCATGACAGCTTCTCCAACCCCCCAAACAAAAGAATCAAAATCTTTCCCAAATGAAGATACAATCCTGGAATTATCAGATACAGAATATAAAAAACTAATTTACAGAATGCTCCAATACATCAGGGATGACCTCAGAAATGAAACAAGACAAACTGCAGAAAAAGCCAAGGAACACACTGATAAAACTGTTGAAAAACTCAAAAAGATTATTCAAGAACATAGTGGAAAAATTAATAAGTTGCAAGAATCCATAGAGAGACAACATGTAGAAATCCAAAAGATTAACAATAAAATTACAGAATTAGACAACGCACTAGGAAGTCAGAGGAGCAGACTCCAGCAATTAGAATGCAGACTGGGACATTTGGAGGACCAGGGAATCAACACCAACATAGCTGAAAAAAAATCAGATAAAAGAATTAAAAAAAATGAAGAAACCCTAAGAATCATGTGGGACTCTATCAAGAAGGATAACTTGTGTGTGATTGGAGTCCCAGAACAGGGAGGGAGGACAGAAAACACAGAGAAAATAGTTGAAGATCTGCTGACAGAAAACTTCCCTGACATCATGAAAGACGAAAGGATATCTATCCAAGATGCTCATCGAACCCCATTTAAGATTGATCCAAAAAGAAAAACACCAAGACATATTATCATCAAACTTGCCAAAACCAAAGATAAACAGAAAAATTTTAAAAGCAGCCAGGGAGAAAAGAAAGGTCTCCTTCAAGGGAAAATCAATAAGTTCAGACTACTCAGCAGAAACCATGCAGGCAAGAAGGCAATGGGATGACATATACAGAGCACTGAAGGAGAAAAACTGCCAGCCAAGGATCATATATCCAGCAAAACTCTCTCTGGAATATGAAGGCGAAATTAAGACATTTACAGATAAACACAAGTTTAGAGAATTTGCAAAAACCAAACCAAAGCTACAAGAAATACTAAAGGATATTGTTTGGTCAGAAAACCAATAATATCAGATACCAGCACAATACAAGGTCACAAAACAGAACGTCCTAATATCAACTCAAATAGGGAAATCACTAAAACAAATTAAGATTAATTAAAAAAAAAAAATGCTCAAAACAGGGAATCATTCAAGTCAATATGTAAAAGATCACAATAATCAAAAAGAGGGACTAAATACAGGTGGCATAGAACTGCCATATGGAGAGGGATACAAGGCGATATAGGACAATACAAGTTAGGTTTTTACTTAGAAAAATACGGGTAAATATTAAGGTAACCACAAAGAGGTATAACAACTCCATAACTCAAAATAAAAGCCAAGAAAAAAGTAACGAATAAACAAACATAAAGTCAAATACTATCAAAATGAGGATCTCACAATTTACAAAGAAAAACGTCTCAGCACAAAAAAGTAAGTGGAAAAATGAAATTGTCAACAACACACATAAAAAGGCATCAAAATGACAGCACTAAAAACTTATTTATCTATAATTACCCTGAATGTAAATGGACTAAATGCACCAATAAAGAGACAGAGAGTCTCGGACTGGATAAAGAAACACGATCCATCTATATGCTGCCTACAAGAGACACACCTTAAACTTAGAGACACAAACAAACTAAAACTCAAAGGATGGAAAAAAAATATATCAAGCAAACAATAAGCAAAAAAGAAGAGGAGTAGCAATATTAATTTCTGACAAAATAGACTTTAAACTTAAATCCACCACAAAAGATAAAGAAGGACACTACATAATGATAAAAGGGACAATTGATCAGGAAGATATAACCATATTAAATATTTATGCACCAATGACAGGGCTGCAAGATACATAAATCAAATTTTAACAGAACTGAAAAGTGAGATAGACACCTCCACAATTATAGTAGGAGACTTCAACACACCACTTTCGGATAAGGACAGGACATCCAGTAAGAAGCTCAGTAGAGACACGGAAGACCTAATTACAACAATCAACCAACTTGACCTCATTGACTTATACAGAACTCTCCACCCAACTGCTGCAAAGTATACTTTTTTTTCTAGTGCACATGGAACATTCTCTAGAATAGACCAAATATTAGGTCATAAAACAAACCTTTGCAGAATCCAAAACATTGAAATATTACAAAGCATCTTCTCAGACCACAAGGCAATAAAAGTAGAAATCAATAATAGAAAAACTAGGGAAAAGAAATCAAATACTTGGAAACTGAACAATACCCTCCTGAAAAAAGACTGGGTTATAGAAGACATTAAGGAGGGAATAAGGAAATTCAAAGAATGCAATGAGAATGAAAATACTTCCTATCAAAACCTCTGGGACACAGCAAAAGCAGTGCTCAGAGGCCAATTTATATCGATAAATGCACACATACAAAAAGAAGAAAGAGCCAAAATCAGAGAACTGTCCCTACAACTGGAACAAATAGAAAGTGAGCAGCAAAAGAATCCATCAGACACCAGAAGAAAACAAATAATAAAAATTAGAGCTGAACTAAATGAATTAGAGAACAGAAAAACAATAGAAAGAATTAACAAAGCCAAAAGCTGGTTCTTTGAAAAAATTAACAAAATTGATAAACCATTGGCTAGACTGACTAAAGAAATACAGGAAAGGAAACAAATAACCCGAATAGGAAACGAGATGGGCCACATCACAACAGACCCAACTGAAATTAAAAGAATCATATGAGATTATTACGAAAAATTGTACTCTAACAAATTTGAAAACCTAGAAGAAATGGATGAATTCCTGGAAAAACACTACCTACCTAAACTAACACAATCAGAAGTAGAACAACTAAATAGACCCATAACAAAAAAAGAGATTGAAACGGTAATCAAAAAACTCCCAACAAAAAAAAGCCCTGGCCCGGATGCCTATACTGCAGAGTTCTACCAAACTTTCAGAGAAGTGATAACACCACTACTACTAAGGGTATGTCAAAGCATAGAAAATGACGGAATACTACCCAACTCATTCTATGAAGCCACCATCTCCCTGATACCAAAACCAGGTAAAGACACCACAAAAAAAAGAAAATTACAGACTTATATCCCTCATGAACATAGATGCAAAAATCCTCAACAAAATTCTAGCCAATAGAATTCAACAACATATCAAAAAAATAATTCACCACGATCAAGAGGGATTTATACCAGGTATAATTTATGCAAGGTTGGTTTAATATTAGAAAAACCATTAATGTAATCCACCATATAAATAAAACAAAAGACAAAAACCACATGATCTTATCAATTGATGTAGAAAAGGCATTTGTCAAAGTCCAACACCCATTTATGATAAAAACTCTTACCAAAATAGGAATTGAAGGAAAATTCCTCAACATAATAAAGGGCATCTATGCAAAGCCAACAGCCAACATCACTCTAAATGGAGAGAGCCTGAAAGCATTTCCCTTGAGAACGGGAACCAGACAAGGATGCCCTTTATCACCGCTCTTATTCATCAGTGTGCTAGAAGTCCTAGCCAGAGCAATTAGGCTAGACAAAGAAATAAAGGGTATCCGGATTGGCAAAGAGGAAGTAAAATTACCTCTATTTGCAGATGACATGATCTTATACACAGAAAACCCCAACGAATCCTCCAGAAAACTACTGAAAGTAATAGAAGAGTTTGGCAGATTCTCAGGTTATAAGATAAACATACAAAAATCACTTGGATTCCTCTACATCAACAAAAAGAACACCGAAGAGGAAATAACCAAATCAATACCATTCACAGTAGCCCCCAAGAAGATCAAATACTTAGGAATAAATCTTACCAAGGATGTAAAAGACCTACACAAAGAAAACTACAAAGCTCTACTACAAGAAATTCAAAAGGACATACTTAAGTGGAAAAACATACCTTGCTCATGGATAGGAAGACTTAACATAGTAAAAATGTCTATTCTACCAAAAGCCATCTACACATACAATGCGCTTCCGATCCAAATTCCAATGTCATTTTTTAAGGTGATAGAGAAACAAATCACCAATTTCATACGGAAGGGAAAGAAGCCTCGGATAAGCAAAGCATTACTGAAAAAGAAGGAGAAAGTGGGAGGCCTCACTCTACCTGATTTCAGAACCTATTATACAGCCACAGTAGTCAAAACAGCCTGGTACTGGTACAACAACAGACACATAGACCAATGGAACAGAATTGAGAACCCAGATATAAATCCATCCACATATGAGCAGCTGATATTTGACAAAGTTCCAGTGTCAGTTAATTGGGGAAAAGATAGTCTTTTTAACAAATGGTGCTGGCATCACTGGATATCCATTTGCAAAAAAAGGAAACAGGACCCATACCTCTCACCATGCACAAAAACTAACTCCAAGTGGATCAAAGACCTAAACATAAAGACTAAAACGATAAAGATCATGGAAGAAAAAATAGGGACAAGCTTAGGAGCCCTAATACAAGGCATAAACAGAATACAAAACATTACCAAAAATGACGAAGAGAAACCAGATAACTGGGAGCTCCTAAAAATCAAACACCTATGCTCATCTAAAGACTTCACCAAAACAGTAAAAAGACCACCTACAGACTGGGAAAGAATTTTCAGCTACGACATCTCAGACCAGTGCTTGATCTCTAAAATCTATATGATTCTGTCAAAACTCAACCATAAAAAGACAAACAACCCAATCAAGAAGTGGGCAAAGGATATGAACACGCACTTCACTAAAGAAGATATTCAGGCAGCGAACAGATACATGAGAAAATGCTCTCGATCATTAGCCATTAGAGAAATGCAAATTAAAACTACGGTGAGATTCCATCTCACTCCAACAAGGCTGGCATTAATCCAGAAAACACAAAATAATAAATGTTGGAGAGGCTGCGGAGAGATTGGAACTCTTATACACTGCTGGTGGGAGTGTAAAATGGTACAATCACTTTGGAAATCTATCTGGCGTTATCTTAAACAGTTAGAAATAGAACTACCATACAACCCAGAAATTCCACTCCTCGGAATATACCCTAGAGATACAAGAGCCTTCACACAAACAGATATATACACACCCATGTTTATTGCAGCTCTGTTTACAATAGCAAAAAGTTGGAAGCAACCAAGGTGTCCATCAATGGATGAATGGGTAAATAAATTGTGGTATATTCACACAATGGAATACTACGCATCGATAAAGAACAGTGACGAATCGGTGAAACATTTCATAACATGGAGGAACCTGGAAAGCATTATGCTGAGCGAAATTAGTCAGAGGTAAAAGGACAAATATTGTATAAGACCACTATTAGAAGATCTTGAGAAATAGTATAAACTGAGAAGAACACATACTTTTGTGGTTACAAGAGGGGGAGGGAGGGAGGGTGGGAGAGGTTTTTTACTGATTAATTAGTAGCTAAGAACTGCTTTAGGTGAAGGGAAGGACAATACTCAATACATGGAAGGTCAGCTCAACTGGACTAGACCAAAAGCAAAGAAGTTTCCGGGATAAACTGAATGCTTCAAAGGTCAGCGGAGCAATGGCGGGGATTTGGGGACCATGGTTTAAGGGGACTTCTAAGTCAACTGGCAAAATAATTCTATTATGAAAACATTCTGCATCCCACTTTGAAATGTGGCATCTGGGGTCTTAAATGCTAACAAGCGGCCAACTAAGATGCATCAATTGGTCTCAACCCACCTGGAGCAAAGGAGAATGAAGAACACCAAGGTCACACCATAACTAAGAACCCAAGAGACAGAAAGGGCCACATGAAACAGAGACCTACATCATCCTGAGACCAGAAGAACTAGTTGGTGCCCGGCCACAATCGATGACTGCCCTGACAGGGAACACAACAGAGAACCCCTGAGGGAGCAGGAGATCAGTGGGATGCAGACCCCAAATTCTCATAAAAAAACCATACTTAATGGTCTGACTGAGACTAGAGGAATCCCGGCGGTCATGGTCCCCAAACCTTCTGTTGGCACAGGACAGGAACCATTCCAGAAGACAACTCATCAGACATGAAAGGGACTGGACAGTGGGTAGGAGAGACATGCTGATGAAGAGTGAGCTAATTATTTCAGGTGGACACTTGAGACTGTGTTGGCATCTCCTGTCTGGAGGGGGGATGGGAGGATAGAGAGAGTTGGAAGCTGGCAAAATTGTCACGAAAGGAGAGACTGGAAGGGCTGATTCATTAGGGGGAGAGCAAGTGGGAGTACGGAGTAAGGTGTATATAAACTTATATGTGACAGTTTGACTTGATTTGTAAACGTTCACTTGAAGCTCAATAAAAGTTAATAAAGAAAAAAAGTTTGCAAGCGGCCATCAGAGATACAACTATTGGTCTCTTCCTATCTGGAGCGAGAGTGAAGGAGATGAAAGACTTAACGGAGTAATTAGTCCAGTTAACTAATAGACCACATGAGCCACAGCCTATACAACCCCTAGACCAGACGAACTGTATGGTGCCTGACTACCAGTACCAATAGTTCTGACTGGGATCACAACAGAGGGTCCTGGACAGAGTGGGAGAAAATTGTAGAACAAAAATATCAAATTCACAAAAAAGACAAGGTTTGCTAATCTGACAGAGATTGGAGGAACCCCTAAAACTATGACCCTAAAACACCCTTCTGACCTGAAAATTAAGCCATTCCTGGAGACAACCTCTCAGCCAAACAATAGACAAGCACATAAGATAAACAACAGCAGCCAGGAAGAAAGTAATCCTTAGAAAACAATCAATTATGAGACACCAAAAGAGCATTATCTGCCCAAAAATGAAGATGAGAAGGCAGGAAGGGTAGGAAAACAAGAGGAAAGAAAATGGGGAAACCGAAGAGGAAATGGGCATAGTTTTGACACATTGTGGGGAACGAAGTCAAGGCCATGAAACACTTTATGTATAAACTATCAAATAAGAAACAAATCTGGTCTAGGAAATGTCACCTAAAGCACAACTAAAAAAAAAAAACAAGAATGAACTAATGCCCTCATCCCATATGCATGATATGTATCAATTCTTTTTTTTTTTTTTACAAAAATTCTGTCCTTCTGCTGTGCATAGCTGTTCACTAGCTGTATATTAAAATTTCAGTGTCGTTGGCAAATCAGTTCTATTTCAGAATACACACCACCTGTTCAGATAAGGTCAAAGTGTATGTTCTCTACTTTCTAAACTTAAAATTGCATTTCTCAAAAACAATAGTAAAATCTCTTTGTTTTATATATTTGACTTTTTCCTTTAATTTTAAGAATACATTTCATATTATGCAAATAGGGTTTTTGTTCTGCACTTGCTTCCTCAGCAAAACTCCCATTGAATTCCCTGTACTGATCATTGAAGAAATGTTTGTTCGTGAATAAATTCAGAATATGCAGTGGAGTATATAGTGGCGATAAATAGTGAGGTTAATTCTACTGTGGATCTGTAGTGTAATTTTCTTGGCAATTGTAAGATTTTTCAATTGCAAACATGTTAATCAGTCTGTTTTAGAGCATAAATACATTGTTAATCAATGTCTGTTTATCAAAATTCTTTCTCATGTCTGAATGTTTATTTCTATTGTTCTGAAAAACGGTGAGACAACCTTTTCAGAAACAATCTGAAAAAATTTGACAAGTAAATGGTTACATATTAAAGATGTTCATGTTGAAAATTAAAATGGCCTTTGTTAGAGAAAGTAGGGTAGGGCAGAGTCAATTGGAGTTCTGGGAAATAAAGAAAAATAAATAACTTAATAATTACACGTATCATAGTGGCCTAGAATATTGCTATATCAAACTAAAAATAAGTAAATATTAAAAATTTAAACTAAAATATTTTAGGTAAAACTATAAAATGTACTGCAAACTATTACATTTTAAACAAATATTAGTAGCTATGAGATCACCTATTTAATGAGAACTAAATACAATTTGAATAAGCCTTTTTATTTCAAATTCAATGGGAAGATTTTTGCCATTGAAATCTCATCGCCATCTCTGTCCATGATTTATGAGGATTCTCAAGGCTTATGCATTTATAGTTACCTCTCATTTTTATGTTCTATTCCTCTCAGTTCTTTTTTTATCAAACTTGAACCTCACATCAGGTGGTAGTTCTCTGTGTCCCATGTTAATCCATACACGTAACATTCCCTTTTCCTTGATTTCCCCCAAATCTAGAATTTGTATTATTAGCATTCTTTATTTAGATGTTGAGTTGATGACGGAAGTGGTGCTAGATTATATCAAAACACACACACTTGCACACACTCAGACTTACAAGTTAATATTCAACATCCTTATTCTTAAAATCCTTTAAATTTCCCTTCCATGAGGAATTTTTTACTGGCCAATATTTTTACACTGACCCCATTATTTGCCTCCATATCGTTCAGTCTCTTCCTCCCTCTCCTGATCCACCCACATCATCCTGTCTCTTTTCAGACAACATGCATCATGCAAACATCGTGCTCACATTTCTATTAACTTTCTAAGCAGATTAGTTTAACTATCTCTCTTTCTATACCAATTACAAAATATGTCAGATGGCCAAACCCTCCATCTAGGGCTATTCTCACGTTAAGAAAACATAGCCATGTCTTATTTTTTATATTTATTTACTTGTTTGTTTGTTTTAATCTAGCTAGTTTTAGTTCCAGTAGTAGTTAGAACTACTCAACACATAAGTCAAGATTATAATATCATGTTAAATCAATGATGAATATAAATTGTTGGCCTCACAGAAATTCCACAATTAATTGTTAAAGAAGTTCAGGTAATATGTATATTGATGTCTTGCCACTGTATTAGTCAGAGTTTGGTTGCAAACAGTAAAGGCCAACTTTGGTTAATGGAAGGAAATTAATTAATGTCAAGAGGACACACACAGTGGGAAGGCTGGAAAAAAAAAAAAAAGAGAGAGAGAGAGTGAGAAGAAAAAGCAGGATGGGGCATAAACTTGCTACAGGAATGGTCTCTGACCCTAATAGTAGGTCTAATGGCAATAAGGAAGGCAGGGTGTTGTGAGAAGTCATGAAGGCTATCAGAATTCTTATTCAGGGTATCTGTCCAAGGTAAGGTTATTAGAGTGTTTTCAAATAAAGGCAGACTAGTCTCCTCAGCCAGAGAGGACAAATTTCTTTCACTGGCAAGGAAAGCTGGGAGTAACTTGGAAGTCTGAGATGTCCATTTCACCTTAGTCCAAACAAATGTCTCCATTCCAAGTTCTAGGGTCCCATTCTTCCCCAACCAAAGTACCATTCACATGATAAACTTAGCAAGACTGTGAATTCTACTGATGTTGTAATTTATCAATTCTCACAATTATTGTGTTTGATTTTTCAGCAATAATATCTTTGTGACTAAAAGAAATGATATTCTTTTAAAGCTGCCATTGAAGCTCTCTGATTTTCAGAGTGATTTGAACTGAGGGTTAAAGGTCTGAGCTCGTCATTTACTTTCTGTAAGAACTCAGTGCACCCAGCAGATTCCAAGTCACACCACAGTCCTTATAGACATCATTACTGCTATAACAGACAAGTGCTGTAGCCACTTAGGCTTCCAACATGCTTCAGTTGGTACTTCATCTTAATCAACCACAGGAGAAAGCTTGATTAATTGCTGTTGCATGCCCGGAATTATTAGTATCTTGGTTCCCAATAATCAATATATCAGCACTGTGCTGATGCCTATGGACACAGCCACACTAACACTAAAATGTGATCTTGGCAGTTCTATCTCCTAAGGCCACCCCTGGCACCAATGCCAGACAAGTTAGGAGGCAGAAAACATACCAGTAAGTGGCACAAAGTAAAATTAGGTATAAAGAATTATTAACTAAATTAAAGGTGATTACTGAACTGAAGACAACATTTAAAAAATATAAGACTAGCAAATGTAGGGAGCAGCTACCGTGATGAAGGCCAAGGGAAAAAAAAAAAAACTAGGGAGGAAGAAAACTTGGAAGAACACCATCCCACAACATCCCAAGTTTGAGACTCAGAGCTTGTTGGAGAAGGTGTTACTGTGGCCCACTGAATGGCCAAGTTTATTGAGGTGCTGCAGTCCAGCATTCCTGAGATGAGACATGCCAGTTACAGCACCAGATGGCTAGGACTGGTAGGTAGAAAAAGGCCACTGGACATAGGATCGCCAAACAAAATAAAGGATATCTAGTTATACGTGAATGTCAGATAAACAATGAATAGTTAGGTATAAGTACATCCAAATATTGCATGGAACCAACTTATACTAAAAAGCAAAGCTAAATAAAACTCTTTATCTAGTGTTCAAATTTAACTGTTTCCTGCACTTTTTTTTTTTAATTTCTATTCTGTTTTTAGTGAAAGTTTACAAATGAAGTCAGTCTGTCATATAAAAATTTATATACACCTTTCTATATACTCCTGGAAAACCTGGTGGCATAGTGGTTAAGTGCTATGGCTGCTAATCAAAGTCTCGGCAGTTCAAATCCACCAGGCACTCCTCGGAAACTCTGTGGGGCAGTTCTATTCTGTCCTATAGGGTGGCTATGAGTAGGAATCGACAGCACTGGGTTTGGTTTTTGGTTTTGGGTTTATACTCCTAATTGCTCTCCCCCTAATGAGACAGCCCACTCCTACCCTCCACTCTCTCATTTCATGTCCATTCTGCCAGCTTCTAACTTCCTCTGCCCTCTCATCTCCCCTCTAGATAGGAGATGCCAACATAGTCTCAGGTGTCTACTTGATCCAAGAAGCTCATTCTTCACCAGCATCTTTTTCTATCCCATTGTCCAGTCCAATTCCTGTCTGAAGAGTTGGCTTTGGAAATGGTTCCTATACTGGGCCAACAGAAGGTCTGGGGGCCATGACCACTGGGGTCCTTCTAGTCTCAGTCAGACCATTAAGTCTGGTCTTTTTATGAGAATTTGGGGTCTGCATCCTACTGCTGTCCTGCACCCTCAGGGGTTCTTTGTTGTGTGCCCTGTCAGGGCAGTCATCAGTTATAGCCAGTCACCATCTAGTTCTTCTGGTCTCAGGATGATGTAGTCTCTGGTTTAAGTGGCCCTTTCTGTCTCTTGGGCTCATAATTACCTTGTGTCCTTGGTGTGCTTCATTCTCCTTTGATCCAGGTGGGTTGAGACCAATTGATGCATCTTAGATGGCAGCTTGCTAGTGTTTAAGACCCCAGCTGCTGCTCTCCAAAGTGGGGTGCAGAGTGTTTTCTTAATAGATTTTATTATGCCAATTGGCTTAGCTGTCCCTGAAACCATGGTTGCCAAACCCCTGCCCCTGCTACGCTGGCTTTCAAAGCATTCAGTTTATTCAGGAAACTTCTTTCCTTTTGGTTTAAACCACTTGTGCTGACCTCCCATGTATTGTGTGTTGTTTTTTCCTTCACCTAAAGTAGTTCTTATCTGCTATCTAATTAGTGAATACCCCTCTCCCTCACACCCTCCCTCCCCCCTCTCGTAACCATCAAAGAACATTTTCTTTGTTTAAACTATTTCTTGAGTTCTTATAATAGTGGTCTTATACAATATTTGTCCTTTTGCAACTGACTAATTTCACTCAGCACAATGTCTTCCAGATTCCTCCATGTTATGAAATGTTTCACAGATTCATCACTGTTCTTTATTGATGCATAGTATTCCATTGTGTGAATATACCATAATTTATTTATCCATTCATCCGTTGATGGGCACTTTGGTTGCTTCCAAAATTTTGCTATTGTAAGCAGTGCTGCAATGAACATGAGTGTGCATATATCCGTCCGTGTAAAGGCTCTTATTTCTCTAGGATATATTCCAGGGAGTGGGATCGCTAGATCCTATGGTAGTTTTATTTCTAGCTTTTTAAGGAAGTGCCAAATCGATTTCCAAAGTGGCTGTACCATTTTACATTTCCACTAGCAGTGTATAAGTGTTCCAGTCTCTCCACAACTTCTCTAACAATTATTATTTTTTGTTTTTTGGATTAATGCCAGCCTTGTTGGAGTGAGATGGAATCTCATTGTAGTTTTGATTTCATTTCTCTAATGGCTAATGATCGTGAGCATTTCCTCATTATCTGTTAGCTACCTGAATGTCTTCTTTATTGAAGTGTCTGTTCATATCTTTTGCCCATTTTTTAATTGGGTCATTTGTCTTTTTGTAGCTGAGTTTTTGCAGTATCATGTAGATTTTAGAGATCAGGTGCTGATCAGAAATGTCATAGCTAAAAACTTTTTCCCAGTTTGTAGGTAATCTTTTTACTCTCTTGGTGAAGTATTTGGATGAGCATATGTGTTTGATGTATCCTACATTTTTACCTGCTGAGTATGGCAATCGGACTCTTCACTGACATGAAACTCTCTGGAAGATGTACACCACTCTTCCTGCACAACACTAGGAAAGAAACAACTCATTTTGGTGCTGGCGAAACTTGCTGAAATGGGATCCCAACAGATCCTCTGCAAACCACCTGCAATCAGGGCTAAAAAAAAAAAAAAAAAAAAACTGAACAGAACTAGGAGGAAATAAGTCTGCAAGAGCCAAAATATTACCTTGAGTAATCCCACCTGAATTTAGAGACCATCTCAAGAATACATTTGACTCATTGAACGTTAATGACCAAAGACCAGATGAGTTGTGGGATGACATTAAGGACATCATACATGAATAAAGCAAAACACCATTAAAAAGACAAGAAAGAAAGAAAAGACCAAAAGGGATGTCAGAAGAGACTCTGAAACTTACTCTTGAATATAGAGTAGCTAAAACAAGCAGAATAGATTTGACACATTGAACGCTAATGACCGCAGACCAGGGAAGTTGTGAAATGACATTAAAGACATCATATGTGAAAAAAGCAAGAGGTCATTAAAAAGATGGGAAAGAAAGAAAAAAACAAAATGGATGTCAGAAGAGACTCTGAAACTTGCCCTTGAACTTCAAGCAACTAAAGCAAAAGGAAGAAATGATGAAGTAAAAGAACTATACAGAAGATTTCAAAGGACAGCTCCAGAAGACAAAGTATTATGATGATGTGCAAAGCGCTGGAGATAGAAAATCAAAAGGGAAGAACACACTTGGCCTTTCTCAAACTGAAAAAATTGAAGAAAAAAATTCAAGCCTCAAGTTGCAATATTGAAGGATTTTATGGGGCTTTATGGAGAAAATATTAAACTACACAGGAACCATCAAAAGAAAATGGAAGGAATACAAAGTTATTATATCAAAAAGAATTGTCAACCTTCAACCATTTCAAGAGGTAGCATCTGATCAGGAACCAACCGCACTAAAGAAAAAAGTCCAAGCTGCACTGAAGGCACTGGTGAAAAACAAGGCTCCGGAAATTGACAGAATATCAATTGAGATGTTTCAACAAAAAGATGCAGTGCTAGAAGCACTTACTCGTCTATGCCAGGGGATTTGAAAGATAGCCAAATGACTGGAAGAGACCCATATTTATGCCTATTCCCAAGAAAGGTGGAAATTATCAAACAATATCATTAATATCACATGCAAGTAAAATTTTACTGAGGATAATTCAAAATGGTTGCAGGAAGGAATGACCAATAATTCAAGCCAGATTCAGAATAAGACATAGAACAAGGGATGTTGCTGATGTCAGATGGATCTTAGCTGAAAGCAGAGAATATCAGGAAGATGATTACCTGTGTTTTATTGACTATGCACAGGCATTCAGCTGTGTGGATCATAAAAAAATTACAGATAACATTGTGAAGAATGGAAATTTCTGAGCCCTTAATTGTGCTCATGTGCTTGGTGCTCATAGACCAAGACATAGTTATTCAAACAGAATAAGGTGATGCTGTGTGGTTTAAAATCAGATAAGGTGTGCCTGAGGACTGTATTCTTTCACTGTACTTATTCAATCTGTATACTGAGAAAATAATCTGAGAAACTGGACTATATGAAAATGAACACGGCATTTGGATCAGAGGAAGACTTATTAACAACCTTTGTTATGCAAACAACAGAACCTTGTTCACTGAAAGTGAAGAGAACTTGAAGCCTTACTAATAAAAATCAAAGGCTACAGCCTCCAGTATGGATTACACCTCAACATAAAGAAAACAAAAATTCTTACAACTTGACCAAGAAACAACATCATAATAGGAGAAAATATTGAAGTTGTCAAGGGCTTCATTTTACTTGGATCCACAATCAACGTTCATGGAAGCAGCAGTCAAGAAATCAAACACCGTTTTGCATTGGGAAAATCTGCTGCAGAAAACCTCTTTAAAGCGTTAAAAAGCAAAGATATCAATTCGAGGACTAAGGTGTGCCTGACCTAAGCCCTAGTATTTTCAATTGTCTCATATGCATGGGAAAGCTGGACAGTGAAAAGGAAGAAAATAGAATTGATGCATTTGAATTATGGTGTTGGCAAAGAATATTGAATATACTGTGGACTGTGAGAAGAATGAATAAATCTGTCCTAGAGGAAGAACAACCAGAATTCTCCTTAGAAGCAAGGATGGCAAGACTTTGTCTCATGTAATTTGGATGTGTTATCAAGAGGGACCAGTCGTGGAGAAGGACATCATACTTGATAAAGCAAAGGATCAGTGAAAAAGAGGAAGACCCTCAGTGAGATGGGTTGACATACTGTCTGCAATGATGGGCTCAAACATAGCAATGATTGTGAGGGTGACACATGACCAGGCAGCATTTCATTCTGTTGGACATAGGATCCCTGAAAGTTGGAACTGACTCGATGGCACCTAACAAAAACAATCCAAAACCTGTTGCCATCGAGTCAATTCCAACTCATAGCAACCTTATAGGAGAGGTTAGAATTGCCCCATAGTTTCCAAGGGGTGCCTGGTGGATTCGAACTGCAGACCTTTTGGTTAGCAGTCATAGCACTTAACCACTGCCCCACCAGGGTTTCCAAAACAACAACAATAGGGGGAGGAAAAGCTATGTTTTCTACTCTGCCTTCCAGCCTCTTTCAGCACCATCGACTATGAAAGCCTAACATTACATATGTGTCAAAGAACAAATGTTGCTTAAAAAAAAAAAAAAAAATTTTTTTTTTTTTTTTAATATTACAAGCTAGGACAAGTAATGGTGGATTAGGAGCTAAAAGACAGTAAATTGATAACCAGCATAATAAATGTTCACTGTTGAAAGCTTTTAAAAAATATGATTCCTATATCATCTGAAAAACAACACACAACCTTTTTAAGTTCCTTAAATCACAAGTTCTATATTTGTATATTTAATTTTGGGTCCACTGAGCATATGTTTTGTATTCAAAGGTTTTTAAAGTAATACCATTTTTGTGTTTTTGGTGAAAGTTTACCAAGCAATTTAGTTTCCCATTTAATAATTTTTATGCCTGTTTTTCAGTGACATTGGTTACTTTTTTCACAATGTGTCAACATTCTCATTATTTCCATTTCAGTTGTACCATTTCTATTAATCTAGCCACTCTGCCCCTCCCCCCATCTCCTTGTCTTTGCTCTAAATTTTGACCATTTGGTTTTATATAGTTGATTTTTTTTTTTCTCTTTTAAAAAGCACAATACTCAAGGGTGATGTTGTTTATTCTATGAACTAATCTACTACTTAACTGAAAGGTGATCTCTGTGAGTGGTTTCAGCGTTCAAGGATTTTTACGTGTTATGCTGTTCCTGTTACCCATTGCCGTCCAGTTGATTCCAACTCATAACAACCCTACAGGACAGAGTAGAACTGCCCTATAGGGTCTCCAGGGAGCTCTTGGTAGATTTGAACTACTGATGTTTTGGCTCTAGCAGTTATAGCTCTTAATCATTATGCCACCAGGATTTTCTTGTTATATTATTACACATTTATAATATTTGTCTAAAAATTTATTTCAAAGTGAGACTTTCAAATGGTGACAACAATCATTGATGGCAGTTAACTAATCAAAGTTGTATGTAGTAAATCATTTCTTCTTAACTTCATAATCTATTGCTGTAGCTATACTTAAAATGTATCAAATGTAGGGTAGGTAGACTAGAGAAATGAGCTAAACATGGTGTTTCTCTGATTATATGAGTTTTTTTTTTTCTTCCTTATTCTAATGGAATTTTGCAATGATGGAGTTTCAGTAAACTGCTATTAAATGCATTTTTTTTTCTTGAGTAGAAAAATAGCAACTGCTAATTTTGGTTGGATAGGAAAGGCTACAATTATATCCCTTTCTACGAGTAAAGCTATTAAAGATTTGCATGTTGTACAATGATTTGTAGTAGCCTGATTTTTTTTTTTTTAGAGACGTGTGTATCATATCCATTGTGTAGTTCTGATGTGTAGAAAGATAGGATTAAGATGTTTTATTGTTGTTGTTTTTTCCCCACAGAAAGTAAAAAACATGTTCAAGGAATTTACTTCTTTGAAATTTAAGACACAAAGGAATTTGGCTTTCATTTTTCAAAAACAAAGTAGAGAAAATATCCTGAATACCCTCCCACTTACACACTAAAAAAAAAACTAGCCTTTTAAAAACCACAGCTTAAATTAGATAGTAGATAGGAGCTACTTTAGGTGAAGAAAAAGACAGCATGCAATACAGGGGCGGTCAGCACAACTGGACTAAACCAAAAGGAAAGAAGTTTCCTGAATAAACTTAATGCTTTGAAGGCCAGTATAGCAGGGACAGCTGTCTGGAGACCATGGTTTCAGGGGACATCTAAGTCAATTGGTATAATAAAATCTATTAAGAAAACATTCTGCATCCCACTTTGAAGAGTGGCATCTGGATCTTAAATGCTAGCAAGCAGCCATCTAAGATGCACAAATTGGTCTCAACCCACCTGGATCAAAGGAGAATGAAGAACACCAAGGACACAAGGCGATTACGAGCCCAAGAGACAGAAAGGACCACATGAACCAGAGACTACATCAGCCTGAGGCCAGAAGAACTAGATGGTACCTGGCTACAACCAGTGACTGCCCAGAGAGGGAACACAACAGAGAACCCCTGACAAAGCAGGAGAGCAGTGGGATGCAGACCCCAAATTCTCTTGAGACCAGACTTAATGGTCTGACTGAGATTAGATGGACCCCGGTGGTCATGGCCCCCAGACCTTCTGTTGGCCCAGGACAGGAACCATTCCCAAAGCCAACTCTTCAGACATGGATTGGACTGGACAATGGGTTGGAGAGGGATGCTGGTGAGGAGTGAGCTTCTTGGATCAGGTGGACACTTGAGACTGTTGGCGTCTCCTGCCTAGAGAGGAGATGAGAGGGTGAAAGGGGTTAGAAGCTGGCAAAATGGACACAAAAAGAGAGAGTAGAGGGAGAAAGCAGGCTGTCTCATTAAAAAAAATAGGGGGAGAGTAATTGGGAGTGTGTAGCAAGGTGTATATGGGTTTTTGTGTGAGAGACTGACTTGATTTTTAAACTTTCACTTAAAGCACATTAAAAATTATATTAAAAAAAAAAAACAGCTTAGTATATAGGAATGGAAATCCTGATGGGTCAAAAATAAAAAGGACTCTGAAAGCTATGATAGAGAAAACAGAGAGTGCAGTTACCAGAAGGCGTGATGGGTTGAGGTTGGGGATTATAGTCTCAGTAACCAACGTTCTTGGTTTTAAGAGACATATACAGGAGGTGAGGCCTAGGCCTTCATATGGTAGAGAGTTGGAACTTAGGCTGCTTGAACTCTGTAAAGGATTAGATCATCACTGACTTGGATATTCAAAAGACTACACTATCATTGAAAGGGTAGAGTGTAAAAACAACCCACTGATACAGCTAAAAAACAAAGAAACTTCTTTATCTTTGCTTGGTCTTAATGTGAACGTAAAAATAGTGTTCCCTGAGAATTAATAAATATGTATGTGATCTCACATGCAATTGAATGTACTATCTCCTACGTGGTCCAGTACCACACAAGCCAAGAAATTGATATAAAAAGTTGTCCCAAGTGGGACAAAAGTGGCAGAAACCAGGCCAAAGTGTTCTAGCCTACGTTTAATTTCAATTGCAGAGTTTCTCACTGATAAAGTCTCACTGACTGTGATTTCACAATCTTAAGTGCCATAACACTTTTGTAAACAGTCCACTATGAACAAGATTTTCAGACACAACAAACACAACCTGTATATAATAGAATGATTACACATAGGCTGAAAATGCTTACAGACAGATTTAAAAAAAAAAAAAAACTTTTGAAAACTATTAAGCAGGATTGAAGAAGAACAAAATTGAAAGTCTATAAATAAAATATATATTGATCAGATGGTTGCACAACACAACTGACATAATTGGCTCACTGAATTGTACATGCACAAAATGTTGAATTGGCAAATGTGTTATCTATATTTTTAAGACAACAAAAAAAGAATAATAAGGAGAAAACACATATATACTGATCAAAATAATCTCCATGGATTGATCAAATAACTAATTCGATATAACTGAATAAAAATTAATGAAGTAGAAGACATAGCTGAGAAATTACACTAAACAAAAGACAGAAACTGCAAAAGATAGAGAATATGAAAGAACAATTAAGCAACATGAGAGATAGTATAATAATGTCCAAAATACATTTAACAGAAGTTCAAAAAGGAGAGACCATAAAGAAATAAGAAAAGGCAGACTAGGAAAAAAAAATTGGGGCTATGACAAAGTTCTAATTTCTAAAATCTATAGGGAAATTCAACACCTCTGCAACAAAAAGACAAATAATCCAATTAAAAAATGGGCAAAGGGTATAAATTTCACCAAAGAAGGCACTGGAACAGCTTACAGACACATGAAGAAATGCTCATGATCACTAGCCATTAAAGAAATGCAAATCAAAATCACAATGAGATACCATCTCACCTTGACATTACTGGCACAAATAAAAAAAAAAAAAATAACAAATGTTGAAGAGACTTTGGGGAGATTGGAACTCTTCTGCACTGCTGGTGGGGATGCAAAATGGTACAGCCCTTTTGGAAAACAATATGGCACTTCCTAAAATAGCTAGAAAGAGAAATACCATATGATTCAGCAGTCCCACTCCTAGGAATATATCCTAGAGAGATAAAAACCATCACACAAATAGACATATGCACACCCATGTTCACTGCAGCATTGTTTATGATAGCAAAAGATGGAAATAACCTAGAAGCCCATCAACAGATGAATGGATAAACAAACTATGGTACATACACACCAATGGTATGCAATGGTTACACAACGATAAAGAACAATGATGAATCATCAAAGCATCACACAACATGGATGAATCTGGAGGGCATTATGTTGAGTGAAATAAATCAATCACAAAACGACAAATATTGTATGAAACCACTACTAAAAAAACTCATGAAAAGGTTTACACACAAAAAGAAACAATTTTGATGGTTACAAAGGAGGGGATGGCTGGGGATGGAAATACACTAAATAGACAATAGATAAGTGTTAACTCTGGTGAAGGGTAAGACAGTACACAATACTGGGGCAGCCAGTACAACTTGTCCAAGGCAAGGTCATGGTAGACACATACAAACTCCCTGAGGGATCGAATTACTAGGCTGAGGGCTGTGGGACCATCATCTCAGAGAACATCTAGATCAATTGACATAACATTGTTTATAAAGAAAACATTCTACATTCTACTTTGGTGAGTAGCTTCTGGGGTCTTAAAAGTTTGTGAGCGGATTTATCTAAGGTACTCCACTTGTCTCACCTTGTCTGGAGCAAGGGAGAATGAAGGAAACAAGAAACCACAAGTACTACAGCCTCCGCCAGACTAAGTCCAGCACAAATAGATGGGACCCGGCTACCACCACTGACTGCTCTGACAGGGACCACAGTGGACGATCCCAGACAGAGCTGTAGAAAAATGTAGAACAAAATTCTAACTTACAGAAAAAAAAAAAAAAGACCAGACTTGCTGGCCTGACAGAGACTGGAGAAATCCCAAGAATGGCCCCCGGACACACTTTTAGCTCAGCAATGAATTCACTGCTGAGGTCCACTCTTCAGCCAAAGATTTGAAAGGCCCATAAAACAAAACAAGAGTAAATGGGCACTCAAGCCCATGGGCAAGGACAAGAAGGCAGGAGGGGACAGGAAAGCTGGTAATAGAGAACTCAAAGTCAAGAAGGGGAGAGTGTCGACATGTCGTGGGGCTGGCAACAAATGTCCCATAACAATATGTGTAGCATTTATTTAATGAGAAGTTAGTTTGTTCCATAAGCCTTCATCTAAAGTACAATTTTAAAAAATTAAAAAAAAAGAAAAGAAAGGACAATGTTTAAAGTGATAAAGTGATACTTTTTATTGATCCCCAGATTAAGAGACTTTATCGATTCCTGGCCATATTAAAGAAAAATAAACTAACCTAGACACACCATTGTGAAGCCAGAGCACACCAATGGTAAGAAAAAAATTATATACATATATGTAATTGTTATATTATTGATAGTACTATTAATATATATTAATAATGAAAGAGAGAAGACAAGATCAATCAAAGGTGATTTATTATTTGTTTGACTACATATTTCTCAATATTAACAATAGAGGTCGGAAGAACAGGTAATAATTTGTTCAAATTGTTGGAAGAAAAACTCTCAACCATAATTTCACAACCAGCTAAAATATGCTTCAGTAAAGAGAATAAAATAAAGATATTTTCATGAAAATGGAGAGTTTACTTCTAACAAATTCTCAATAAAAGAACTTTCAAAACATTTACAGAAGCCAGGACTGGGATACACTATGGATGATGTGCAAAGAAGTTGGGATTTATGATAAATCTAGGCAAGCATTGACTATCTAAACTGATAACAACAATGATAATTTGGGGTTGTGATAAAAAGTTGTAATTAAATATTTGAACTACAATATCTAAAATATGCAAATAATCAAAATGAAAACATACTTAGGTCCTTATAATGTCTAGAAGAAAGATAATCAGACTATATCAAATAAAATATACTTATAAAGCAAAATGCACTATTAGGAATGAAAAGTTTCAATGCATGATGAGGAAAGGAATAATTAGTAAGAAAACACAATTCAACCTTGTATGGGCTTTCTAATACAATATACAAATCCATAAAGCAAAATTTTGCAGAATTACAAGGAGAAATAGGCATTCAATTGTTACTAGGGAATGTTTACCCCTCACTTTCAATAATAGATAGATAAACAGAAAATATATTATTAAGTATACAAAAAAGCTGAACAACCACCATAACAACAGAATAACACTTTTGGTTCCCAGAGCCTTACATGTCGTACTTATTTGGGAACGAGATAACAAAATAGGGCAAAAATAAAGGACAGGTGGAGTGAAACAAGAATTCGTTATCAAACTGCCCTCAATTCTAGGTAAATATTGCTGGAGCCTGAGGGGATACATGTCAGAACTCTCCGTCCAGGGGAAGAAAGAGGGGAGCATCCATCCATCCATTCTTATCCCTCGTTAGTTGAGTGTAGTCCTGGGGTCATTAACTCCTCTGCTCTCCAGGGTGTGCATGCATGAGTGAAGAAGACTGCTACTGCAGGTGGCTCCATGGTACAAAATGAGAGGCACCAGAAGTAGCTCATGGCAGGGGTTTGCTCATTTGTCCCCACATAAAGCCAATTAGTCTGCATAGAAATATTCACTGCAGTAGTGGCTGTAGTAAAAGGCAAGGCCCAGTAGATTTTGGTATACAGGTGATATTGACATTGTTAGGTGCTGTTGAGGCAGTTCTGACTCATAATTACACTATGTAAAAAAAAAAAAAAAAAAACTGCCTGGTCCGGTGTCATCCTCACAGTTGTTGCTATATTTGAGCCAATAGTGGCAGCCACTATGCAAATTCGTCTAGTTGGGGGTCTTCCTCTTTTTTGCTGACCCTCTACTTTACCAAACATGATGTCCTTCTCTAGGGACTCATCCCTCCTGATAACATGTCCAAAGTATGTCCTTTCTTCTAAGGAGCTTTCTGTTTGTACTTCTTCCAAGACAGATTTTTTTCGTACTTACTAGCAGTTCATTCTTCGTCAATGCCAAAATTCAAATCCATCAATTCTTCTTCAGTCTTCTTTATTCATTGTTCAGCTTTTGAATGCATATGAGGTGTTTGAAAATACTATGGCTTGGGTCAGGCACACCTTAGTCCTCAAGGTGACATCTTTGCTTTTTAACACTTTAAGGAGGTCTTTTGCAGATTTGCCCAACGCAATATGTCATTTGATTTCTTGACTGCTTCCATGGGCATTGACTGGGATCCAAGTAAAATTAAATCCTTGAAAATTTCAATATTTTCTCCATTTATCATGATGTTGCTTATTGGTCCAGTTGTGAGGATTTTTGTTTTCTTTATGTTGAGCCGTAATCCATACTGAAGGCTGTGGTCTTTGATCATCATCAGTAAATGCTTCAAGTCTTTTTCAATTTCAGCAAGCAAGGTCGTTTCATTTACATATCACAGCTTGTTAATGAAGTTAAAGAACATTGTTAAATGCAAGTTGTTACCCTGAAATACAGCGCTGTCAGTGATAGGATAATATCCAAAAGCCTACAAGGAGAAACAATTAATAGGACTGTTATTAAAATTTTGCACCAACCATTAATGCAAAAGATGAAGAAATTGAAGGTTTTCTATCAACTTCTGCAGTCTGAAATTGATTAAACATGCATTGATAATTACTGGTGATAGGAATGCAAAAGTTAGAAACAAAGATTAAGGATCAGTAGATGGAAAAAATGGCCTTAGTGAAAGAAACAACACTGGAGATCACATAACAGAATTTTGCAAGACCAACAAATTCTTCATTGGATATATCTTTTTTCAACAACATAGATGACAACCATACACGTGGACCTCAGCAGGTGGAACATGCATGAATCAAATGGACAACAACTGTGGAAGGAGGTGATGGAGAAGCTCAATATCATCAGTCAGAATGAGGCCAGGGGCCAACTGCAGAACAGATCATCAGTTACTCCAATGCAAGTTCAAGATGAAGCTGAAGAAAATTAAAAGAAGTCTAGGAGAGCCAAAATATGACCTTGTGTATCCCACCTGAATTTACAGACCATCTCAAGAATGGATTTAACGCATCAAACACTAATGACTAAAGACCAGACAACTTGTGAGATGACATCCAGGACATCATACATGAAAAAATAAAAGGTCATTAAAAAGACAGGAAAGAAAGAAAAGACCAAAACTGAAATCAGAATACATATAGGGGATAGCCCAAGTACATAATTGTAAATCTACCAACAAAATAAATACCATCCCAGGCGATTTGTGTCAGACAATTCCAAAATCATATAATTTACTCCAGAATACAGAACAACTCAATTTATAAAGCTCGTAGGATCTAGATAACTAGACTGACAAGGAGGGTATAACAAAATACAAGTCAATCTCACAAATGTAGATGTAAAATCCTAATTACAATCAGCAAATTGAATCCAACAACTTGCATTTACAAAACAACACAGTATTATGACTAAATTGGACTTATGCCAGAAATACATGTATAGTTTATTGCAGTTGTTGTTGTTTATGCAGTTCATCATATTAACATCTTAAAAGGCCTTGGCATTAGATGAAGTTTTCAAATGTTGATGAGATCACTATTCATTACTTACTATGCACCCAGGTGCACTTTAGAAGAAAGGCCTTGTGATCTACTTCTGAAAAATCAGCCCTTGAAAACCCTATGGAGCATGAGTAGGAATGGACTCCATGTAACTGGCTTTTATAGTAAGGGTGAGCATGGCTAGGCAGTCATGGTCTCCCAGAGCAGAGCAGAGCAGAGCGCAGATCTTAGAGTAGTTTTTTTTTTTTTAAAGAATGAGGAGTTAACGGATTGGTGAAGTGTCAGAGACCTCAATAGAAAGCATCACTTGGTAAAGGTGATTCCTCGTAAGGTGACTGTGTTGTTGATTGATTGGCTCTGAGAAGAGTTTACTGCAGTATATCGTTCCCTGGTTGGCTGACTTTAAGAAGCAAGGGATTTACATTTATATTAGATGGCTATCAAAATCAAGCTCACATAGGAATTTTGTCCATCTAATCAAGCATTTTAAATCCAGTTCACTAGCTGCTTGTTAACATGTCTGCAGAATAATGTCTTTTCCTAAACTTGTGAGGATATTCAAGCATCTGATCATTTTCATGATAAAATGTCTTGCAGAATCATAGTAGAATGGAATTTCCTTAACTGGCCAAAAGTTATCTACAGAAAGCACACCTAAAAAAGGGAGCAGGGCAAATGAACATATATAGTGATGAAACATTAGGCACATTATTTATTTATTTTTTTTTTATTAACTTTTATTAAGCTTCAAGTGAACGTTTACAAATCCAATCAGTCTGTCACATATAAGTTTACATACATCTCACTCCCTACTCCCACTTGCTCTCCCCCTATTGAGTCAGCCCTTTCAGTCTCTCCTTTCGTGACAATTTTGCCAGCTTCCCTCTCTCTCTATCCTCCCATCCCCTCTCCAGACAAGAGTTGCCAACACACTCTCAAGTGTCCACCTGATATAATTAGCTCACTCTTCATCAGCGTCTCTCTCCCACCCGCTGACCAGTCCCTTTCATGTCTGATGAGTTGTCTTCGGGGATGGTTCCTGTCCTGTGCCAACAGAAGGTCTGGGGAGCATGGCCGCCGGGATTCCTCTAGTCTCAGTCAGACCATTAAGTATGGTCTTTTTATGAGAATTTGGGGTCTGCATCTCACTGATCTCCTGCTCCCTCAGGGGTTCTCTGTTGTGTTCCCTGTCAGGGCAGTCATCGATTGTGGCTGGGCACCAACTAGTTCTTCTGGTCTCAGGATGATGTAGGTCTCTGGTTCATGTGGTCCTTTCTGTCTCTTGGGCTCTTAGTTGTCGTGTGACCTTGGTGTTCTTCATTTTCCTTTGCTCCAGGTGGATTGAGACCAATTGAGGCATCTTAGATGGCCGCTTGTTAGCATTTAAGACCCCAGACGCCACATTTCAAAGTGGGATGCAGAATGTTTTCATAATAGAATTATTTTGCCAATTGACTTAGAAGTCCCCTCAAACCATGTTCCCCAGACCCCTGCCCCTGCTCCGCTGACCTTTGAAGCATTCATTTTATCCCAGAAACTTCTTTGCTTTTGGTCCAGTCCAATTGAGCTGACCTTCCATGTATTGAGTGTTGTCTTTCCCTTCACCCAAAGCAATTCTTATCTACTGATTAATCAATAAAAAACCCTCTCCCTCCCCCCTTCGTAACCACAAAAGTATGTGTTCTTCTCAGTTTATACCATTTCTCAAGATCTTATAATAGTGGTCTTATACAATATTTGTCCTTTTACCTCTGACTAATTTCACTCAGCATAATGCCTTCCAGGTTCCTCCATGTTATGAAATGTTTCACAGATTCGTCACTGTTCTTTATCGATGCGTAGTATTCCATTGTGTGAATATACCATAATTTATTTACCCATTCATCCATTGATGGACACCTTGGTTGCTTCCAGCTTTTTGCTATTGTAAACAGAGCTGCAATAAACATGGGTGTGCATATATCTGTTTGTGTGAAGGCTCTTGTATCTCTAGGGTATATTCCGAGGAGTGGGATTTCTGGGTTGTATGGTAGTTCTATTTCTAACTGTTTAAGATAACGCCAGATGGATTTCCATAGTCGTTGTACCATTTTACAATCCCACCAGCAGTGTATGAGAGTTCCAATCTCTCCGCAGCCTCTCCAACATTTATTATTTTGTGTTTTTTGAATTAATGCCAGTCTAGTTGGTGTGAGATGGAATCTCATCATAGTTTTAATTTGCATTTCTCTAATGGCTAATGATCAAGAGCATTTTCTCATGTATCTGTTCGCTGCCTGAATATCTTCTTTAGTGAAATGTGTGTTCATATCCTTTGCCCACTTCTTGATTGGGTTCTGTGTCTTTTTGTGGTTGAGTTTTGACAGAATCATGTAGATTTTAGAGATCAGGCGCTGGTCTGAGATGTCATAGCTGAAAATTCTTTCCCAGTCTGTAGGTGGTCTTTTTACTCTTTTGGAGAAGTCTTCAGATGAGCATTGGTGTTTGATTTTTAGGAGTTCCCAGTTATCGGGTTTCTCTTCATCATTTTTGGTAATGTTTTGTATTCTGTTTATGCCTTGTATTAGGGCTCCTAAGGTTGTCCCTATTTTTTCTTCCATGATCTTTATCGTTTTAGTCTTTATGCTTAGGTCTTTGATCCACTTGGAGTTAGTTTTTGTGCATGGTGAGAGGTATGGGTCCTGTTTCATTCTTTTGCAAATGGATATCCAGTTATGCCAGCACCATTTGTTAAAAAGACTATCTTTTCCCCAATTAACTGACACTGGGACTTTATCAAATATCAGCTGCTCATACGTGGTTGGATTTATATCTGGATTCTCAATTCTGTTCCATTGGTCTATGTGCCTGTTGTTGTACCAGTACAAGGCTGTTTTGACTACTGTGGCTGCATAATAGGTTCTGAAATCAGGTAGAGTGAGGCCTCCCACTTTCTTCTTCTTTTTCAGTAATGCTTTGCTTATCCGAGGCTTCTTTCCCTTCCATATGAAATTGGTGATTTGTTTCTCTATCCCCTTAAAATATGACATTGGAATTTGGATTGGAAGTGCGTTATATGTATAGATGGCTTTTGTTAGAATAGACATTTTTACTATGTTAAGTCTTCCTATCCATGAGCAAGGTATGTTTTTCCACTTAAGTATGTCCTTTTGAATTTCTTGTAGTAGAGCTTTGTAGTTTTCTTTCTATAGGTCTTTTACATCCTTGGTAAGATTTATTCCTAAGTATTTTATCTTCTTGGGGGCTACTGTGAATGGTATTGATTTGGTTATTTCCTCTTCGGTGTTCTTTTTGTTGATGTAGAGGAATCCAAGTGATTTTTGTATGTTTATTTTATAACCTGAGACTCTGCCAAACTCTTCTATTAGTTTCAGTAGTTTTCTGGTGGATTCCTTAGGGTTTTCTGTGTATAAGATCATGTCATCTGCATATAGTGATAACTTTACTTCCTCCTTGCCAATCCGGATACCCTTTATTTCTTTGTCTAGCCTAATTGCCCTGGCTAGGACTTCCAGTACGATGTTGAATAAGAGTGGTGATAAAGGGCATCCTTGTCTGGTTCCCGTTCTCAAGGGAAATGCTTTCAGGTTCTCTCCATTTAGAGTGATATTGGCTGTTGGCTTTGCATAGATGCCCTTTATTATGTTGAGGAATTTTCCTTCAATTCCTATTTTGGTAAGAGTTTTTATCATAAATGGGTGTTGGACTTTGTCAAATGCCTTTTCTGCATCAATTGATAAGATCATGTGGTTTTTATCTTTTGTTTTATTTATGTGATGGATTACATTAATGGTTTTTCTGATATTAAACCAGCCTTGCATGCCTGGTATAAATCCCACTTGATCATGGTGAATTATTTTTTTGATATGTTGTTGGATTCTATTGGCTAGAATTTTGTTGAGGATTTTTGAATCTATGTTCATGAGGGATATAGGTCTATAATTTTCTTTTTTTGTAATGTCTTTACCTGGTTTTGGTATCAGGGAGATGGTGGCTTCATAGAATGAGTTGGGTAGTATTCCGTCATTTTCTATGCTTTGAAATACCTTCAGTTGTAGTGGTGTTAACTCATCTCTGAAAGTTTGGTAGAACTCTGCAGTCAAGCCGTCCGGGCCAGGGCTTTTTTTTTGTTGGGAGTTTTTTGATTACCGTTTCAATCTCTTTTTTTGTTATGTGTCTATTTAGTTGTTCTACTTCTGAATGTGTTAGTTTAGGTAGGTAGTGTTTTTCCAAGAATTCATCCATTTCTTCTAGGTTTTCAAATTTGTTAGAGTACAATTTTTCGTAGTAATCTGAAATGATTCTTTTAATTTCATTTGGTTCTGTTGTGATGTGGTCCTTCTCGTTTCTTATTCGGGTTATTTGTTTCCTTTCCTGTATTTCTTTAGTCAGTCTAGCCAATGGTTTATCAATTTTGTTAATTTTTTCAAAGAACCAGCTTTTGGCTTTGTTAATTCTTTCAATTGTTTTTCTGTTCTCTCATTCATCTAGTTCAGCTTTAATTTTTATTATCTGTTTTCTTCTGGTGGCTGATGGGTTCTTTTGTTGCTCATTTTCTATTTGTTCCAGTTGTCGGGACAGTTCTCTGCTTTTGACTCTTTCTTCTTTTTGTATGTGTGCATTTATCGATATAAATTGGCCTCTGAGCACTGCTTTTGCTGTGTCCCAGAGGTTTTGATAGGAAGTATTTTCATTTTCGTTGCTTTCTATGAATTTCCTTATTCCCTCCTTGATGTCTTCTATAACCCAGTCTTTTTTCAGGAGGGTATTGTTCATTTTCCAAGTATTTGATTTCTTTTCCCGAGTTTTTCTGTTATTGATTTCTAGTTTTATTGCCTGTGGTCTGAGAAGATGCTTTGTAATATTTCGATGTTTTGGACTCTGCAAAGGTTTGTTTTATGACCTAGTATGTGGTCTATTCTAGAGAATGTTCCATGTGCACTAGAAAAAAAAGTATACTTTGCAGCAGTTGGGTGGAGAGTTCTGTATAAGTCAATGAGGTCAAGTTGGTTGATTGTTTTAAGTAGATCTTCCGTGTCTCTATTGAGCTTCTTACTGGATGTCCTGTTCTTCTCCGAAAGTGGTGTGTTGAGGTCTCCTACTATATATGTGGAGGTGTCTATCTCACTTTTCAATTCTGTTAAAATTTGATTTATGTATCTTGCAGCCCTGTCATTGGGTGCATAAATATTTAATATGGTTATGTCTTCCTGATCAATTGTCCCTTTTATCATTATATAGTGTCCTTCTTTATCCTTTGTGGCGGATTTAAGTCTAAAGTCTATTTTGTTAGAAATTAATATCGCTACTCTTCTTCTTTTTTGCTTATTGTTTGCTTGATATATTTTTTCCATCCTTTGAGTTTTAGTTTGTGTCTCTAAGTCTAAGGTGTGTCTCTTGTAGGCAGCATATAGACGGAGCGTGTTTCTTTATCCAGTCTGAGACTCTCTGTCTCTTTATTGGTGCATTTAGTCCATTTACATTCAGCGTAATTATACTTAAGTAAGTTTTTAGTGCTGTCATTTTGATGCCTTTTCATGTGTGTTGTTGGCCATTTCATTTTTCCACATACTTTTTTGTGTTGAGACGTTTTTCTTAGTAAATTGTGAGATCCTCATTTTCATAGTGTTTGACTTTATGTTAGTTGAGTCATTACGTTTTTCTTGGCTTTTATCTTGAGTTATGGAGTTGTTATACCTTTTTGTGGTTACCTTATTATTTACCCCTATTTTTCTACGTAAAAACCTAACTTGTATCGTTCTATATCGGCTTGTATCACTCTCCATCTGGCAGTTCAATGCCTCCTGTATTTAGTCCCTCTTTTTCATTATTGTGATCCTTTACCTATTGACTTCCATGATTCCCTCTTAATGTGTATTTTTTTTTTAATTAATCCTAATTTGTTTGTTTTTGTGATTTCCCTATTTGAGTTGATATCAGGACGTTCTGTTTTGTGACCTTGTATTGTGCTGGTATCTGATATTATTGGTTTTCTGACCAAACAATATTCTTTAGTATTTCTTGTAGCTTTGGTTTGGTTTTTGCAAATTCTCTAAACTTGTGTTTATCTGTAAATATCTTAATTTTGCCTTCATATTTCAGAGAGAGTTTTGCTGGATATATGATCCTTGGCTGGCAGTTTTTCTCCTTCAGTGCTCTGTATACGTCGTCCCATTGCCTTCTTGCCTGCATGGTTTCTGCTGAGTAGTCTGAACTTATTGATTCTCCCTTGAAGGAAACCTTTCTTTTCTCCCTGGCTGCTTTTAAAATTTTCTGTTTATCTTTGGTTTTGGTGAGTTTGATGATAATATGTCTTGGTGTTTTTCTTTTTGGATCAGTCTTAAATGGGGTTCGATGAGCATCTTGGATAGATATCCTTTCGTCTTTCATGATGTCAGGGAAGTTTTCCGTCAGCAGGTCTTCAACTATTTTCTCTGTGTTTTCTGTCCCCCCTCCCTGTTCTGGGACTCCAATCACACACAAGTTATCCTTCTTGATAGAGTCCCACATGATTCTTAGGGTTTCTTCATTTTTTTTAATTCTTTTATCTGATTTTTTTTCAGCTATGTTGGTGTTGATTCCCTGGTCCTCCAAATGTCCCAGTCTGCATTCTAATTGCTCGAGTCTGCTCCTCTGACTTCCTATTGCGTTGTCTAATTCTGTAATTTTATTGTTAATCTTTTGGATTTCTACATGCTGTCTCTCTATGGATTCTTGCAATTTATTAATTTTTCCACTATGTTCTTGAATAATCTTTTTGAGTTCTTCAACATTTTTATCAGTGTGTTCCTTGGCTTTTTCTGCAGTTTGCCTTCTTTCATTTGTGATGTCTTGAAGCATTCTGTAAATTAGTTTTTTATATTCTGTATCTGATAATTCCAGGATTGTATCTTCATTTGGGAAAGATTTTGATTCTTTTGTTTGGGGGGTTGGAGAAGCTGTCATGGTCTGCTTCTTTACGTGGTTTGATATGGACTGCTGTCTCCAAGCCATCACTGGGAAACTAGTTTTTCCAGAAAATCCGCTAAAAAAAAAAAAAAAAAAATGCAGTCAGATCCCTATCAGAGTTCTCCCTCTGGCTCAGGCTATTCGGATGTTAATGAAGCCGCCTGACTGGTACGCTGTCTCCAGGCTCTGAAAACATTCTCTGCCTCCCCGTATTTGTTCGTTCTCCGTCTCTAAATCTGTGCTTGTTGCTCAGGGTTCGTAGATTGTTATGTATGTAATCAATTCACTTGTTTTTCCAAGTCTTTGTTGCAAGAGGGATCCGAGGTAGCGTATACCTAGTCCGCCATCTTGGTCCCGCCTCACGTTATTTTTTAAATGAGGAACAAAACAAGGATGTCAGTTATCACCACTTATTTTCATCATTTTACTGGTGGTCTTAGTCCATAAAATATGGCAAGAAAATACAATTAATGAGATTTGCAAAGGAGTAAATGCCATTATTCTCAAATAGTACAAATATCTACATTAAAAAAAAAAAAATCCAAGAACTACAAACAAATTGCAGGAGTAACTTTAATATACAGAAATTAATTTAGCTTCTGTACATAAGAAACACACTAAGAAAATATAATTTAAAATTTTTTTTACAAGAACAGTAAAGAGATAGAAAGCAACAAATTTTAGAGACCTACTTAGGGATTATTAAAGAACTTTATGGTTACATGTTATATCTCCATCTTTGGGAGTAAGAAAGAAGTTCCAGGGCATGATCTCCTAGGGCATTTTCTCCTACACACAACCCAGCTACCACCATTCAGAAAAAAAACACCATTAGGGAATTAAAAAACAAACAAAAAAAAAAAACACAGTCCTGAAATTATGAGTATAAGACTGTTCTGATCCTGGCTCAGAGTCCCAGGTCACCGTTTATTTTCCACTCTAATCCCCTTGATTGCATTTCCTCTTACCCTGCAACTCCTACAATCTTTTGTGGCTTCTGGAATTCAAGGTTGGTCTTTATAAAATTCTCTTATTCTCAAATTATTTTTTAACCCATACCTTCAATTTCTCTTTCTCTCCAAAACCTAGAATCTCCATACCCGCACCTTCCTGCCCTCGATCTCCTCTGTCCATTTTTGAAATGGTAAGTCTAAAGCATCTAACCATGGCACTATTTATTACTCTGGAAACCATATTTTCCAGGGTTCTTTAGAGATCTACAATAAATATGACTTTTGCCATTGTGGATTAGTGTTTGCTTCTGTCCACTGCTGGGGACTTCCAAGATAAAACTATTTGAAACAAAATTTACAACGAGATAGTTCCTTAGACTAACTTAGTAATGAGAATTTTGGCTGTACATTGTCCTTAGGGCTGCCCAAGTTGTTTTTCTTTGTTTCTTTTTTCATTGTTTTTGGTCGGTGCCAAAGCAATTCCATTTGCTGCTAGTTTGCTTCTGGTTTAGCCTTGCTCTGGACTCACTTTAATGATAGGGAAGGAGTTTGAATCTATGTGAAATAACTGCCTCAGTCTATTAGGGTAAAAATGGGGCTCCCACTAAAAACCCACTGCTGTCGAGTCGATTCCGACTCATAGCGACCCTGTAGGACAGAGTAGAAAAACCCCATAGAGTTTTCAAGGAGCGCCTGGCAGATTCGAACTGCCCACCCTTTGGCTAGCAGCTGTAGCACTTAACCACTACACCACCAGGGTTTCCTAAAAGTGGGGCTAGGGGCCTGGAAATGGTTTCTTCTTGGTATCAACAAGGTCATTTCTAGAACACATGGTAAGGCCAGGATCCCATGGCATGTCATAATTTTTAGGCCTTTCTTTCTTTTATCTAGAAAAAGAGAAGGCTGTGTCAAACTTGTCAATAATGTCTTTTTTTTTCTTTTTTTGTAGAATTCCAATATTATAGTCTAATGCAGATTGGCATTGTTAGTATTCTTCTAATATTCCAATACAAAATATCTCTACATAATTATAATTAAAGGTTAATTACTTATGGGTTTGTGGGTCCTGTATGGAAGTTGAATTCCTAGTAATTCACTTTTATTTCAGTTTACATGTGTGATATACAGAAGATAATACCCTGAAAGACTTCTAATTTAGCTTATGGTAGTATATTTTGAGAAAACTTTTTGATAAAAAATGCTGCATTCACTAAAATGCTTCAAGGCAAAAAGTAGATTTTTGAAAAATAGTAAGGAATTAACAGGCAAACATCTAAGAAAAAGTGACAATTTGAGAGACAGGCTGAGAATACGAACACCTGAGGATTCTCGGCAATCAAGATTCAACTAAACCGCAAAACTGTACCTTAGCTTCCAGGCCTTGCAAAGTACAAGTCAAAATATAGGGCAACTGCTGTATACATACACACACACACATGCTGATATATTTACTATTTATATATGTACATATATACAGGTAAGCTTAATAAATGAAACGAATATACTACTCTCAGTACCATAGTTATCAAAACATATTTTACGTTGATTTTACTAGTGGATTTGGGAGATATTATGGAAGATATGTCATGCTAGGCACTTTATGTGGATATAGCTGTCAACCCTATGTTGTTAAATGCCAGCAAGTCAATTCCCACTCATAGTGACCCTACAGAACAGGGTAGAACTGCCCCATAGGATTTCCAAGGAGCAGCTGGTGGGTTCAAACTGCTGACCTTTTGGTTAACAGCCAAGCTCTTAACCTCTACACCGCTAGTGTTTCCCCTGTGGAGTAGATACTATTATAATCTCCATCTGAACGGATGAGAACGCTGGGGATTAGCGAAGTTCAGTAACTTGTCAAAAATCACTAGCCTGTAAGTGGCAAAGCTGGATTCAAACTCAAGTTTCTTGACTCTTGAAAACGTTGCTCCTACACCATCCAGCTTCCCTGTCTCTTTCTTGTTGAATTAATTGACTTACATTCACAGCAGCTGCTGCTTTCAATGTTTGCCAGGATGTGCTCAGGGAGGCTTTTATTCTTACGAGAAAAATGGGCTTCATCCTTGCTACTGTAGTACTTGAACTTTATCCAGGCTTCTGGATCTCCTTCCCTCCCTGAACATCAAAACTTGTTTCTGCAGGGAGGTGCATTCATATGGTCAAACACCTAAGAAACAGGACTAGAGTTGTAATTTATGCTTACATAAAGTTATGGGAAAATCCAGACAGTGGAATTAGGAATGCACCATTACTTTATATCTTAACATTGTGTTTCCCTAGTGTTTTTGTTATTGTTAGGTGGGGAAGAGTTGGTTCCAACTCACAGCGATCCTATGTACAACAGATAAAAACACTACCCGGTCCTGTACCATCTTCACAATCGTTGCTATGTTTCAGCCCGTTGTTGAAGCCACTGGATCAGTTTGTTTCATTGAGGGTCTTCCTCTTTTTTGCTGGCCCTCACTTTACCAACTATGATGTCCTTCTTTAGGGACTGGTCCCTCTGGATAACATGGCCAAAGTACGTGAAATGAAGCCTCCCAATCCTCGCTCTAAGGAGCAATGCCCATAGAAGGGTACTTCGTCCAAGACAAACCTGTTTGTTCTTCTGGCAAGCCATGGTATGTTCAACATTCTTCACCAACACCATAATTCAAATGCATCAATTCTTCTTTGGTCTTCCTTATTCGTTGTCCAGCTTCCGCATTCATGTGAGGCAAATGAAAATACCATGCACTGGGTCAGACACACCTTAGTCCTCAAAATGACATCTTTTCTTTTTGACACTGTAATGAGGTCTTACAGCAAATTTTCCCAATACGATACATCATTTGATTTCTTGACTGCTGCTTCTATGGGCCTTGATTGTGGATCCTAGTAAAACGAAATCCTTGACAACTTCAATCTTTTCTCTGTTCCTCGTGATGTTGCTTATTGGTCCAGTTGTGAGGATTTTCGTTTTCTTTATGTTGAGGTGTAATCCATACTAAAGCCTGTGGTCTTTGATCTTCATCAGCAAGTGTTTCAAGTCCTCTTCCCTTTCAGCAAGCAAGGTTGCATCATCTGCATAACACAGGTTGTCAAGTGAGTCTTCCTCCAATTCTGATGCCCTTTCTTCTTCATATAATCCATCTTTTTGGAGTACTTGCTCAGCATACAGGTTGAATAAGTATGGTGAAAGGATACAACCCTGATGCAAACTTCCTGATTGTAAATTACACAGTATCCCATTGTTCTATCTGAACAGCTCTCTCTTGGTCTATGTACAGGTTCCTCATGAGCACAATTAAGTGTGCTGGAATTCTCATTCTTTCCAAGGTTATCTATAATTTGCTATGATCCACACAGTCCAATGCCTTTGTATTGTCAATAAAACACAGGTAAACTCCTTTCTGGTATTCTCTGCTTTCAGCCAAGATCCAGCTAACATCAGCAATGACATCCTTGTTCCACATCCTCTTTTTAATCTGGTTTGAATTTCTGGCAGGTTCCTGTCGATGTACTGCTGCAACAGTCTTTGAATTATTTTCAGCAAAACTTTATTTGTGTGTGATATTAATGATATTATTTGATAACTTCCACCATTCTATTGGATCACCTTTCTTTGGAATGGGCACAATTATGATATGTTTGAACATTGACCAATTATTTTTGGTACAGTGACTCTATATATTCTTTCCATCTTCCCTAGATGCTTCCTGTGTCCTTCAATATCTTGCCTATAGAATCCTTCAGTATAGTAACTCGAAGCTTGAATTTTTTCTTTAGTTACTTCAGCTTGAGGAATGCTGAGCATATTCTTCCCTGTTCATTTTCTGACTCCAGGTCTTTGAACCTTTCATTATAATACTTTGTCTTTTTGAGCCATGCTTTGAATCTTCTGTTCAGCTTTCACTTAATCTTTTCTTCCTTTCACTTTAGCTCCTCTAGGTTCAAGAGCAAGTTTCAGATCTCTTCTGATATCCATTTTGGTCTTTTTAAATTTTTTCTGTCTTTTAAATGACCTTTTGCCTTCTTCATGTATGATGTCCTTGATGACATCTTGCAACTTCTCTGGTCTTTGGTCATTACAGTTCAATGTGTCCAATCTATTCCTGAGATTATCTCTAAATTCGGGTGGGATATATTCAAGATTGGAGCCCTCATGGCACAGTGGTTAAAGAACTCAGCTGCCAACCAAAAGGCTGGCAGTTTGAAATCACCAGCAGATCCTTGGAAACCATATAGGGCAGTTCTACTTTGTCCTATAGTCGCTATGAATCAGAATGACTCGAGGGCAATGGGTTTGGTTTGTTTTATATTCAAGGTCATACTCTCGCTCTTGTGATATCTTTAATTTTCTTCTGCTTCAACTTGAATTTGCATGTGAGCAATTGACAGCCTGTTCCACAGTCAGCTCCTGTGATTGTTCTGATTATATTGAGTTAGTTGTAGTTGATTTGATTCCTGTGTATTCCATCCTGCGTGGTCCGTGTGTTTAGTCGCCATTTATGTTGAAAAATGTATTTCCAGTGAAAGTCATTGCCCTTGCAAAATTCTATCATGGCATCTCCTGCATCATTTCTGTTACCAAGGCTGTATTTTCCAACTACTGATCCTTCTTTGTTTCCAGCTTTCACATTCCATTCACCAGCAATTATCAATGCATCTTGATTATATTTTTGATCAATTCCAGACTGCAGAAGTTGGTAAAAATCTTTAATTTCTTCATTTTTGGCATTAGTGGTTGGTGCTAAATTTTAATAATCATATTTCCTTGTAGGCATATGAATATTATCTTATCACTGGTAGTGTACTTCAGGATAGATCTTGAAATGTTTTTTTTGATGGTGAATGCAATATCATTCCTCTTCAATTTGTCATTTCCAACCATATGATTTTCTGATTCAAAATGGCCAATAACAGTCCATTTCAGCTCACTAATGCCTAGGATATTGAGCTTTATGCTTTTCATTTCATTTTTGCTGACTTTTAATTTTCCTAGATTGATATTTCATGCATTTCATGTTCCGATTATTAATGGATATGTGTGCAGCTGTTTGTTTCCATTTTGAGTGACTCCACATCAGCAAATGAAGGTCTTGAAAGCTTTACTCCATCCACATCATTAAGGTCGACTCCACTTTGAGGAGGCAGCTCTTCCCCAGTTGTATTTTGAGTACCTTCCAACCTGAGGGGCTCATCTTCTGGCCCTATATCAGACAATGTTCTGTTCCCATTCATAAGGTTTTCACTGGCTAATTCTTTTCAAAAGTAGACCGTCGGGTCCTTCTTCTTAGTCTGACTTTGTCTGGAAGCTGCGCTGAAACCTGTTCACTATGGGAGCTGGTATTTGAAATACTAGTGGCATAGCTCACAGCACCACAACAATTCACAAGCCACCATGGTATGACAAACTGACAGACAAGTGCTGGTTTTCTTCATAGCTCTTGCTGTTCATTTGTTAGTACAGTAAAACCTGTGAAAACCAGAACCTGTGTAAGGCAGAAACCTGTCAGAGAAGGAAAATTAAAATGTTTTCCACAAAAATGACTGATTGAAAAGCAGTAAGACTACACCCTGTCAAAGGCAAAAAACTTGCAAGGCCCAGAAACATAAGGTAGACCCTTGGAGCGCTGGACCTGAAGGATTTTGCTGTATATTTTCTTGGTTTTCAGCCTGTCTCATCTACTAGGTTTTAATCTTTGGCATCTAAAAGGGCTGTCACTGGCCCACAGTAGGCGCTTAATAATAATTTCCTGCAGTCAAATCTGAGTCCAGGCAGCTCTGGGCAATGGTTCAGGGATCCAGAATGAAAGTCCAAACAGGAAATAGAGGATTAAAGCGGAGCTGTTTCCATGAGTGCAGAGAGCAGGGCTATGGAAGTTAGTTGCTCCAACAGTTCCCCGAGGCCCTCCACCGTCTTTCATGCTGACACAGGCCAAACATGCCTGCCAGGTCTGGTAAGATTTTCTATTCTTAAAAAGATCCCCCTTGATACTGATATGACACTTTCTTTGTCTATGTCATTAGGAAAAAGAGGGAGTCTGAAGGACAAGTTGTCTGAAGCTGGAAGGAAGAAGGGGTGGCTGGTATGATGACCTTAGGAATACTAATTAAGCTAAGTGATCTCTCGTTCTCTCTCTCTCTCACGCACACACACAGATACGCAACACATAAACACACACAGACTCTCTCTCACACACACAGACTCTCAAGCACGCACAGACTCTCATATGTACACACACAGACTCTCTCACATACAAACGCACACAGCCTCTCTCTCTCTCTCTCACACAGACTCTCTCTCATACACACAAACAAACACACAGGCTCTTTCTCTCTCCCTTTTTTGGTCTCCAGGGATACACCCAGGGACTTCAAAAAAGACAGAGATGATAGCTAGCTAGCTAGATAGTTAGACAGATGATAGACAGACGGAAGGACGGACAGATGGACAGATAGACAGACAGGTAGATAGGTAGGTAGGTAGGCAGGTAGGTAGGTAGATGATAGATAGATAGATAGATAGATAGATAGATAGATAGATAGATAGATAGATAGATAGATAGATAGATAGATAGATAGATAGATAGATAGATGATAGATAGATAGATGATAGATAGATGACAGATAAGATTTTGCCATTAAAAACACTCTGCTCACTTTTTCACTAAAGAGCACATTTCTTCTTTGGACAGAATATATTTGAAAAGTGTTCAGATATTTAAATGGCTTTTGGCTATTTTGTACCCCACCCCCCGCCCCCGCAACTAGATTCCAACACCTGCTATGAATTTACTACGAAATTGAACAGAGGGGTAAGTTTTAGAAGACATTAGACATTTTTAGTGTAAGTTATGCACTGTTTGTATACAATTTACAAGAGTTAAACACCCCCAGTATGTAGCACATCTCACATAACCTCTATTTCTTTATGGCAAAATACCTACTCACAAAAATTTACAAAAAAAAATTTTTTTTTTTTTTTTTGCTGCTGTTGGGAGACATGAAAGGGAGAAGGAGCTAACCATTTATTAAGAACCTATTACATGTCACACATTGCACTTGCTACTTTAGCAGTGTTATTTCAGTCAATATGAGCAGTAATCCCATTATACAAATGCAGAAACTGCCCCTAAGAGAGATTGTGAAATGGGTTTCTGGTTACAAAGTTAAGAAGAAGCAAAGTCAGGGTTCAAACCCGGCTTTTTTCTGATTTCAATAGCTAGACTCTTCATTTCACCACAATTCTTTCCAAGATTTTTTTTTTTTTTACCAAAGAATTTAATTCTAACTCTGTATTGACAGTCACTTTATAAGAGAAATTTATAAGCTATTTCTGAAACAAGTAGGTCTTTTCTTGAGAAGCCATAAGATGTGTGTGCCAGAGGTGAGGGATGCAGGTCAGACTTTAAGTTAGTCATATTCTTTCCATGCCAAAGGATAAAGGGAATATTAATTAATTCTATCACAGTGACTTTGTCAGTTCAATGCTTAGAGATGCTAAATAAGTAAAAACAAATAAATCTCTTTCATTGTTGATTCTCTTACAAAATGGAAAGAAGTACTAAAAGTGAAATGTTTATGTGAAGTTTGGGTATTATAATAAAATCAAAAGTTTTACAATTATAAAATAATTTTCATCAAAATAAGGATTAAATATAACTCTGATATTATTCTATGCTCTAAAAAAGAAAATCGTGTAACAAGATGGGAAAGTATGATTGACAAAGATAAATAGAAGACAAACCTCGGTAAATAGGTTTGCCCACAAAGAAAAGTAATGTAAAAAAAAAAAAAAATCAACTTGCCTAGGTATCCTTTAAATATCATTGATCCACCCCTTCTCACAGTGAACACATTGTCTCCTCCAGATCTTCACTGAACTTCTCCAACCCCCTACCTTCCTCCCACCCCCTCACTCTCAGCAAAAGATCTACCCTACTTGTCTAAAACTTCACTAAGTATAGGCAATGTGGCGGAGAACTCGCTCAAATTCCTATACCCTTACTTGCTTGTACACGTGCATGCATGCACACACACAGGCACAAATATCCTTACATTTTACTTCAGAAAAAGATGTGTTCTGCCAATATGGACTTTCATGGAAACCTAATACATCCAACTGTGACCTCCTCAAGAAACCTAACCCCAAAAACTAACCAGACTGCCTCTATTTTGACTCATTTTGCTCATAATAAAAAGTGCTCTAAGATAAAAACCAAACCTGTTGGGGTCGAGTCGATTTTGACTCACAGCAATCCTATAGGACGGAGTAAAACTGCCCAATAGGGTTTCCAAGGAGTGCCTGGTTGATTTGAACTGCTGACATTTTGGTTATAAGCTGTTGTACTTAACCACTATGCCACCAGGCCTTCCATGCTCTAAAATAGCCTCTGAAAAAATGTTACAAACAATAACAAAAATAAAACCACAGAAAACAACTATCTTTCTCTTGATTTGAATCATTGTCCTCCTTATATCTCAGCATCAGTCTTTTTTCAAAAAAAAAGGAAGTCCGTATACTTGTCTTCTATTTCTTTCGCCCATCTTTCTCTCCTCTCTATTTTCCTTCTTCTGTCATGCAACAAACCTACATTAAGTATACATCATCAAAGATATCAGAGATTGGGAAACCCTGGTGGTGTAGTAGTTAAGTGCTACAGCTGGCAGTTCAAATCTACCAGGTGCTCCTTGGAAACTCTATGGGGCATTTCTACCCTGACCTATAGGGTCACTATGAGTCAGAATCGATTTGACCACAATGGGTTTGGTTTCTGTTGTTGTTGTTAGAGATTGAGAATGCAAAGACAACTAGGTAATAGTTCATGCTCTCAAGGGACTGGCTCACTTATAAAATAATAGAGAGCAAAAATATGAATAAATTGGTACAATTAAATGCCTTGGTGCAATGGGAAAAAGATGAGTGTGCTCAACTCTACATCAATGGATAAGATAAATATTCTAAGAAAATCATCCTTGAAAAATAAGCTGATATTTTTCAGGTAGAGGTAATCAGGATGTGAAGTGGAAGAGCATTCCAGGAAGAAAGTGAGATAATAACCAAGTCACTGATTTGTGAGACACGTGCAAGCAGTAATAAATGGCGTTAAAATGGGATGAAAGGGTTAGAGATGAGAGGTTTAAGAGATAAAGGTAAAGAGGCAAACATAAATTGGGCCTTAGAGGGTCTTATATATCCTGTTACAGAGTTTGGCATATATTCCAAAGGACATAAGGAACGACTTAACGATGAAAATCTGAGGTAAGTGTTTAAGTAGATCTTGCTGTGTAGCAAACCACCCCGTCACTTAGTGAATTAAAACAACAAATGCTAATCATTTCTTGGCTTTTGTATGTCAGTTTGGTTGTTCTGATCTGGTCTCATTCAGCTGATCTACGTGTTCAGCTGGCAGTCCAGTTGGGTCGTGTGGTCTAGGGTGGTCTCACTCACTTGTCTCATGGTATACTGTATATCAACTGGGGTAATGAGATGACTTGAGAGTGTGTCTTTTACGTTGCACCAGTCTAACTCAAGGTTGTTTACATAGCAAAAATCTCAGAGAATTAAGAGAAGACAAACCCTAATGCAACATTAATATTGTCTTATTGGCCAAAGCTAGTCACATAACTAAGGCCAAAATCTGTGTGGAAGAAACTACCTAAGAGCATGGATACAGATTGTGATGGTTAATGTCACATGTTGACTTGTCTACACTGTGGTTAGGCAGACACTACGTGTCTCAGTTATCTAGTGCTGCTGTAACAGCAATACCACAAGTGGATGCCTTTAACAAAGAGAAATTTATTCTCTCACAGTCTAGTAGGCTACAAGTCCAAATTCAGGGCATCAGCTCCAGACGAAGGCTTTCTCTGTCAGCCCTGGAGGGAGGTTCCTGTCATGAATCTTCCCTTGGTCTAGAAGCTTCTTTGTGCAGGAATCTCAGGTCCAAAGAACACACTTTGTTCCCTGCACTGCTTTCTTGGTGGTATGAGGTTTCCCCGTCTCTCTGCTCATTTCCCTCTTTTATATCTCAGAAGAGATAAGTGTAAGACACTATCTAACCTTGTAGATCTCATCAACATAACTGCCACTAATCCACCTCACTAACATCATAGTGATAGGACTTACAACACATAGGGAAATCACATCAGATGACAAAATGGTAGATAATCATACAGTACTGGGAATCACGACCTAGTCAAGCTGACAGATGTTTTTTGGGAACACATTTCAATCTTTAACAACATCTAAACTAGCAGGGCTTTCAGATAAATTGTCAAAGTTGGTCTGAAATCTTAAGTGGGTTTTTGAGTAACTAACTGCTTGACTAAAAGCATATTATATATTCCCTACTTGTCCCCACCAAGTATGCAATCTGTACCTGAGAGTTGTGGGGCATGAGGCCAAATATAAATGGAAGTTTATATCACATAGGTCTAAATATTTAAAACTTAAAACTCAAGATATAAATTGTTAAATATAATATGGACTAGTTTTCTACCTTGACAAAATGTATTCATCATTACGAGGAAGGCCAAATTCAAATTAAATTTCTAGGACTCCTTGAAGTTTCTTGTTACTCCTCTTGCTTCTTCCCCCGGCATCTGCTTATCCCTGTCCACATGCCCAAGTTCCTTGCCTACCCCCAAATAGCAAAGAGTTCCCTTTAGTCTTAGGGCTATGTATACCTGTTATGTTATCTTAGGACCAATTTTGGGAAGGTTGCTGTGCAAGCCTTGGCAGTTGGTTTGGGCCTATCTACAGAGAGAATTTGGAGTTCAGAACACAGTCTACAAAATTGAGATGTCATGGCCTCTTACCCAGACAGACTCTCTGCTCATGGGAAGGGATACAGCTGGAGAGGGACTAGGTGAAGGTCTCAAAAGTACAGGGCCAGGACAGAGGCTCCTTTTTCTCCATTTTAATTTTTTTTTTTAATGGTGATTACTTCTGGTGAAAATTAGAGAAAACACTTGACTCCCTCTTTAACTTGGCATTCACTTCTGTAAAGAGCTGGCTCTGAACTGAAAGCCAGATAATGCTGGCTTGGGGCATGCTAAAAATGTTCTCTGTGGGAGGCAGTTTCAGGGCCCATGATACAACCAACAAGATATCAGCAATTCACCACCTCCTCGTTCTCTTTACATTTCTTAAACCACGGCACTCTTACTTTTGTCTCAGCCCTCTACTGAAATACCTCTGGCATCAATGAACTTTTGACTGTCAAAACAAGTGGACATTTCTCAGAACTTACATTACCTGACTCTAGTATTGGATGTTTGTTTTTTTATCATGTGACTGGTGTCTTCTCTTTTCCCCACTACAAAATGTTCACGTTGGAGCTGTCAATCACTTAGTCCTTCCTCCTTTTCTGAAAAAGTGGAAACATGACCGAGGCTGCCCAAAGTATTTCATCCTCTTAGACATACTCATTCAGGAGTAGTCATATGATCCAAGCAGAATCAATCACAACCCTTTTCCAAAATTGATAATGGATGCTGAGGTATAGACAGTCAGGTTCGTTTTCCAATCTGGGATGAAGATAAGGCTGGAACTGCCAAGAAAACAAAGCAGAGCTAGAGTCTAACTCCTGAAAACATGTTTTGAAACCCAGGACCCAGTTCTGACTAATCAAATTAGTCATCATCCCAGACTCCCCATGTAAAAAAAAAAAATCAGTATTTATTTCTTTAATAAATGAAGACATTTATAACTTAAAATGGTTTGAATCAGATTTGTGTCACTCCTAAATGAAAGTGTCCTAATACAATTCTCCTATGACACTGTTGACTACTCTGTCCATTGTTTTAAAAATTCCCTTCCAAGATATTTCTCTTTTATTTTCCCTCTTGCATTTTTTCATTATTGCCTTTATTGACTTCTTTCTCTACCTACCCCTCGAATGTGGGTATTTCTCAGCCACTTGTCATTTCGCTAGGGAGGTCTGGTGGCACAGTTGTCAAGTGCTGGGCTGCTAACTGAAAGGTTGGCAGTTCGAACCCACCAACTGCTCCAAGGGAAAAACATGTGACAGTCTGCTTCTGTAAAGATTTACAGCCTTGGAAACCCTATGGGGCAGTTCTATTTTATGGGTTGCTATGAGTTGGAATCGGCTCAACAGCAGCAAATTGTCGTTCCATTAAACAGATTCTCTCCAGATAAAAGCATCCACATCCATTGTCTGCTCCCCAATTGTGTCATTTCTGTTCAAGCCAGGTCCTTAATTATAGAAACCAGATAAAAATTCACTGCATCTGCCCGTACTTTAGCTCAGGAATTACTTACACCCATCCGTTTACTCAAAATGCCATCCTTAAATCAAGCTTCACCTATTGACTCTTGTTTTTCAGTTTCTCTTCTTTGCTCTCATTTGCCACTACAATTTCTGTTAATCCTGGCTGAAGTACCAAAATTTTGGAACTGTTCCCTGAGCTCATATCCTAATATCATTAGGTGAATTACCAGATGTTATTCCTAAGAGAATAAGAATGAGTACCCACCACCTAGATCAGTGGTTAACAAAATTCAGCTTGCATCAGATTGACTTAAAGAACTTGCTAAGTAAGACACAGAATGCTAACCCCCACCCTCAGAGTTTCTGATTAAATAGGTCTGTGGTGAAACCTGAAGATTTTCTTTTCTAGCAAGGTCATAGGTGATGCTGGTCTGGGCTGTAGGAGTAATTCTGATCTAGTCTATATTTTGTTTGCTATTTCCTTTATTGAACGCCCTGTATAATCTGATCCTACTGAGTGAAGGAAAAACCTATGGCTTACTTGTAACCAATAGAATGTGGCAAAGGCGAATGGATGTCGCTATTATAGTGGCGTTATACATATAAAGCTCCATTCTAGCAAACTAGTAACAGAGTAATATTCTGGCTGGCATCGAAGAAGCAAGAAGCCATGTTGTGAACTGCCTAGGGGAGGGCCACATGACAGAGACATGAGGGAGCCTATAAGACATGAGGGCAGCCTCCCTCCAACAGCCAGTAGGAGTCTAGGACCCTCTGTCATATAACCATAGGAAATAAATTCTGCCGAAAGCCTGAATGAGCTTGGAAGTAGGTTCTTCCCCTGTGGAGCATTTCAATGAAAATACAGCCTGACGGGAACCTGGTTGCACCCTTATGAGACCCTGAACAGAGAATCCACTTAGGCCACACCCAGACTCCTGACCCCTGGAAATTGTGAGATGATAAACGTGTGTAGTTTAAAGGTGCTAGGCTGTTTGTGGTAATTTTTTGCCAATATTATATTTTGTTATTATATCATACCATATCATATGTTATGTTATGTTACGTTGCATCATATTATAGAAAATTTTATTACTTAGAAAAATAATTATATTAATTATAAAATTAATATAATGTCTTCTAAAAATATTATCCCCAGCTCTAGTCTCTCCCAAGCTTCCATTGCCTACTGGATAAAATCTAAACAACCTAGAAAGGTATATAAGGCTCTTCATGAAATGGGCCTGTCTTCCTTCTGTAGTCTCAATGCCCAAAATTGTTGCCCCTCATCCTTGTTGTTGTTACCGTTAGGTGCTGTCAAGTCAGTTCTGACTCAGAGCAACCCTATGTACAACAGAACGAAACACTGCCTGTTCCTGCACCATCCTCACAACTGTTGCTTTGTTTGAGCCCATTATTGCAGCCATTGTGTTAATCCATCTTGTTGAGGGTCTTCCTTTTTTTTCTGTCCCTCAGTTTTACCAAGCATGATGTTCTTTTCCAGGGATTGGTCCCTCCTGATAACATGTCCAAAGTTATGAGATTAGCCTTCTTCTTATAAAAAAAAAAAGTTTTTTTTTTTTTTTTTAGTGCCATTTATTTCAACTCTGCCATTCAAACCTTGAACATGGTCTAATGAATGTATAACAGATCTTTGAACAACTTTTCCATTGATAATTCCTCATTCCCCACTCACTCCGTGCCCCTTCAAAATTCAGTTCTGATGCTGTCATCTTCTGTTAAACCTTCCCTGACATTTCCCTTCAGTGCAACTCCTGGGCCTAAACTAAATATCTAATCTTTGTGACAAAGCATGTTTACCTCTACTTTTTGTAGTAATCACTTTGTCTTGCAAAGTCTGTTTGCTTTTCTGTCCCCACCAGTAGATCCCAGCAACCTGAGGGCAAGAGTTATCCTTTTAACTTGTCTGTATCCTTTATGCTTTTCAAGTGATAGTTATTCAGTGGATCCACCAAGAGCAATAACTTAATAGATAATCACAGATATCTTTAAGAAGGAAATGATTAATAAAGATACTGATGCAAAGAACTGGAAGTCTTGCTAAAGATAGCAAAAAATAACACAGACTAAATAATATCTAAAATCATGATGTTATGGCAATCACTGTAACTGGGATGGGAAATAAAGAACAAAAGGAAGTCATTGTCTAGTCATGGAAACAGAGGGTATGCCAGGTATGGCACATGCCCTGAGTGCCACTTGAGTGGGGGAGTGGACACCAATGAGCAGTTTCTAACAGCCATCACAGTTTCCATCTCCAGCTGTCAGAGATCATTCAGCAATTTAAAACTAATTGTCGTAAGTGCTATTTTCCATACATACACCACTGCATGACAGGTAGGTCAAACACTGAGTTACATTTGCATTTTTCAGGAAGTAAGTGATGCCACTTTATAATATGCTGCTTCACACTGAGCTAATGCCACAATCTAAGTTTTATACAGTTCTACGTGGATATACACTTTGGACAAATCAACTATTTTCATCACTTTTGACAGAAGATATTTAATTCAATTACAAATAGATAAATGTATGTTTTATAATAACCGAAATTTAAATTTGCTACACAAATAACACACTACAGTTTTGTTTTGTTTTAAATATTCTATCACTTTGTTTCTTTGCAAAGAAATATCATTCTTCAATCATTTTCCCTCACTTTTCTGGGAAATTAGCTCTAATTGATTTGATAGCTTTTAGATGTATACTTAGAGACCTTGCATAGGAAATATTTTCATTTGCAGTTCTAGTGCTCTGTTTCTTGAGATATATATTCTCCTTAAAGATATTGTTCTATGTAATAAACACATTGAAGTCTTTCTTCTTTCCACTTCCTATATGTTAAACCAGAAAGGAAGGGTAATCTCATGTAATGGTCTTAATGAATACAACTTGCAATATATAAACAATTACAAGAAATAGGCACAATCCTATAAATGCAATCAATATGTTAATAAATGTGATTTGTTTATAAAGTCATCATTTAAGTGAAATCTATTGTCTATTGCTTTTAATAAGTAAAACCAATTGAGGTCTTTCAGTGGCACAAATGGTGTGCACCTGACTACTAACTTATAGATTGGTGATTCAAACCCACCCAGCAGCACCAGGTAAGAAAGTCCGGTTATCTGCTTGAGTAATGATCACAGCCTTGAAAACCCTGTGGAGCATAGTTGTATTCTGTGACACATTAGTTTTCCATGTGTTGGAATCAAGTCAATGGCAGCAAGTTTGTTTGTTTGTTTGTTTTTTGGTTTATGTGCTTTTGGGATAAGAAAACTACAATAATTCTTCCAATATAGATATGTAAAGGTTTCCTACATCTTATTGATGAAAGGAATTTGTCTTAGGCTGAGTTCTCTAGAGAAGTAAAACCAGTAAAGCAAAAATATATATAGAGATAGATTTATATCAAGGAAACAGCTCACGTGAATGTAAAGGTTGGAACGTCCCAAGTCCATGGATCAAGATAGAGGATTCTCCTGATTTGTGTAGCCACTGGGGCTGACAGACTCAAAATACGCAGGTCAGAGCAGGACTCTTGCTCACAGGCTGTGAAGATTGATGAATCCCTAGATCAGCAGGTAAGCTGCTAGCTCAAGTCCTAAGAACCAGAGGTCAGAGAAACAGGAGGCAGCTGTAGGATCCACAGTAGGCAAAAACCAGAAAGTCCACTTTTATTTGGATGGAGCCCACATGCCCAAGGAAACTCCCTTTCAACTGATTGGCTACTCGAAGCAGAGCCCATCATGGGGGTGATCACACATAAACACTGAGAATGATGGCCCAGCCAAGTTGACACACAATCTTAACTATCACAGAATTTAAACTGCAAAACACAAAGGGAAGAAGATCACAGGGCTTACATTGATCTACTAACACTCCTCAATGCTTTCTCAGTACTACCAAGGGAATGACAAGAATGTTAAAATGGAAAAGAAAACACATTTCTCATCCTTTGAAAGATGAAAGAAAAAAATAACCACTGATGCTATAAATATTTCTGAGAAGCAGTTTTACAAACGATGCATAAAGGTAGGCATTTCCTTATTAGTGTTGGTGTCACCTTTTTTTTTTTTACCTTGACACAAATCTGCTGTCCTGTATTTCACAGCAAAACGAATTCGAGGGCATTACACTAAAATCAAGGAAGAAAAAATGACTACCATATTTTATATATCTCCAAAATGTTTACTTTAAAAATAAAGCATAAAACTGAAGTGGGGAGATGCTTTCATCCTAAAGTCTATGCCATAATGTTATAATACAAAGAGATGGTATCTGGTGCAAGAGTTTAAAAATTGCTTTGTTACGTACTGCTGTAAAGACAACTTGACATTTGGTCTTTATAATTAAAATGATAAGTACCAGGTTAAGAAACTTTGAAGTGCCTTATGTTTTATAAACAAGTGTGAAATTTAACAGCTGAAAATTGCTTTATCTTGGCATCCTGTACTATGCCTGGCATGACTTAATTAATGCAAAATGAAAAATACATGTTCATGATTCCAGGTACTGCTGTTGAATGTGTTTTCCTAGGTTGACAATTGAACTCGTAGAACGTATGATCATTATTCAGATAAAGACAATGAATATATTGTTGTCTATTAATACACCACAACCCTAAATGCCCTTTTGTTAAACTCTTTATTCCTCTATAGATGGAAAAAAAAAAATCATGCTTTTTTCTTGATATAAAAGAACATTATTTTATTATCATTATTATATAAGAAGACACCTGTTCTATACAAAATTGAATTCTACTAGTCGTGGATTATTTTTTAAGGTACTTAGGCTACTGTGGTAGGACATATTATATCTTTTTAAGTCATTGAACAGTATGCCAGCTGACAAGCTAACAGAAAATTGAAAGACAATTTTCAATACTATACTCCAACAAAATGCCAATTTAGAAACTAAATATAACTCCCGGATTCTGTTTGCACTTTAAAAATTAGATTCCAAAGTTCAATAGTAGAATGCAATTTTCTGGAAGTTCTACATTCTCAAGTCATGAGGTTTAGGCAAAGTGTATTCCAAAAGAATAAGCACTGTTCGTTAAAATGCAAAATATATCTAACTCTGTACATAGCTGTAACCCTTCTCAAGTGAATAATGGTTTGGAACACTGAACTCTCCAGTCATCAAGGTAACATGAAACTGATTGGATTACAAGATTACCATTTCTACTGCTAGCAAGGAATGACCAGTACTCACCAGACAGAGCTTAGGTGACTCATTCAACAAATATTTATGGAAATTTAACCATGTGTCAGATACTGTGCTATATACTACAGAATGCAAAGACAGTTACTGGACTCAAGGTGCTCACAAGCTATTGGAAAGGCAGCAGAAGAAACAATGACAACCCCGTAGTGTGGTCAAAGATAAGCAAGTGGTGCTATAAAAATCTACAGGGAAGGAATTATCCCAGATGAGGGGGGTGGTGGGGGAGTATAAGTTTTGCTTTCTTACAGGAGGTAATAATACAATGAGGCTAGAAGAGAAATCATGTGGAAAGGCACAACTTTTCGATTATGACCTATAAACTGGTGATAAGAATGATAAAGGGGAAGGGACAAGTAGCCTATGGAAGAAATTTTAAAGGAACTTTATTTGTAAGATTGAAGTTCCTGGGTGGTACAGTTAATGTGCTTGGCTGCTAACTGAAAGTTTGGAGGTTCAAGTCCACCCAGAGGTACCTCAGAAGAAAGGCCTGGTGATCTAATTCTGAAAAATCAGCCACTGAAAACCCGATGGAGCACAATGCTACTCTGACCCTACATGGGGTCGCCCTGAGTTGGAATTGGCCATCAGCAACTGACTTTGATTTATTTATAAGGTAGACAGGATTCAGCAAAAGGTTCACTCGTGGGAAGCGGGGCCAAGATGGCAGACTAGGTGGACGCTACCGCAGATCCCTCTTGCAACAAAGACTCGGAAGAACAAGGGAATCGATCACATACATAACAATCTACGAACTCTGAACAACAAGCACAGACTTAGAGACGGAAAACGAACAAATACGGGCAGACAGCGACCGTTTTCAGAACCAGGAGCCAGCGTACCAGCTGACTACTTGGAAAATCTAGTTTCCCAGTGATGGCTCGGAGACAGCAGTCCATATCAAACCACATAAAGAAACAGACCATGACAGCTTCTCCAACCCCCCAAACAAAAGAATCAAAATCTTTCCCAAATGAAGAAACAATCCTAGAATTATCAGATACAGAATATAAAAAACTAATTTACAGAATGCTTAAAGATATCACAAATGAAATTAGGATGAATGCATAAAAAGCCAAGGAACACACTGATAAAAATGTTGAAGAACTCAAAAAGATTATTCAAGAACATAGTGGAAAAATTAATAAGTTGCAAGAATCCATAGAGAGACAGCATGTAGAAATCCAAAAGATTAACAATAAAATTACAGAATTTGACAACGCAATAGAAAGTCAGAAGAGCAGACTCGAGAAATTAGAATGCAGGCTGGGACTTCTGGAGGACCAGGGAATCAACACCAACATAGCTGAAAAAAAATCAGATAAAAGAATTAAAAAAAATAAAGAAACCCTAAGAATCATGTGGGACTCTATCAAGAAGGATAACTTGCGAGTGATTGGAGTCCCAGAACAGGGAGGGGGGACAGAAAACACAGAGAAAATAGTTGAAGAAATCCTGACACAAAACTTCCCTGACATCATGAAAGACGAAAGGATATCTATCCAAGATGCTCATCGAACCCCATTTAAGATTGATCCAAAAAGAAAAGCACCAAGACATATTATCATCAAACTTGCCAAAACCAAAGATAAAGAGAAAATTTTAAAAGCAGCCAGGGAGAAAAGAAAGGTTTCCTTCAAGGGAGAATCAATAAGAATAAGTTCAGACTACTCAGCAGAAACCATGCAGGCAAGAAGGGAATGGGACGACGTATACAGAGCACTGAACGAGAAAAACTGCCAACCAAGGATCATATATTCAGCAAAACTCTCTCTGAAATACGAAGGAGAAATTAAGATATTTACAGATAAACACAAGTTTAGAGAATTTGCAAAAACTAAACCAAGACTTCAAGAAATGCTAAAGGAGATTGTTTGGCCGGATGACCAATAATATCAGGTACCAGCACAATACAAGGTCACAAAACAGAACATCCTGATATCAACGCAACTCAAATAGGGAAAGCACAAAAACAAACAAATTAAGACTAATTCTAAAAAATAAATAAATAAACAAAATAATACAGACAACAGGAAATCATGGAAATCAATAGATAAACGATCACAATAATCAAAAAGAGGGACTAAATATAGGAGGCATTGAACTGCCAGATGGAAAGTGATACAAGGCGATATAGAAGGATACAAGTTAGGTTTTTACTTAGAAAAATAGGGTTAAATAAAAAGGTAACCACAAAAAGGAATATCAATTCCATAACTCAAGAAAAATGTAACGACTCAACAAACATAAACATTATGAAAATGAGGATCTCACAATTTACAAAGAAAAACGTCTCAACACAAAAAAGCATGTGGAAAAATGAAATGGCCAACAACACACATGAAAAGGCATCAAAATGACAGCACTAAACACTTACTTATCTATAATTACGCTGAATGTAAATGGACTAAATGCACCAATAAAGAGACAGAGAGTCACGGACTGGATAAAAAAAACACGATCCATCTATACGCTGCCTACAAGAGACACACCTTAGACTTAGAGACACAAACAAACTAAAACTCAAAGGATGGAAAAAAATATATCAAGCAAACAATAAGCAAAAAAGGAGTAGCAATATTAATTTCTGACAAAATAGACTTTAGACTTAAATCCGCCACAAAGGATAAAGAAGGACACTATATAATGATATCAGGAAGACATAACCATATTAAATATTTACGCACCTAATGACAGGGCTGCAAGATACATAAATCAAATTTTAACAGAACTGAAAAGTGAGATAGACACCTCCACATATATAGTAGGAGACCTCAACACACCACTTTCGGAGAAGGACAGGACATCCAGTAAGAAGCTCAATAGAGACACGGAAGACCTACTTACCAACAATCAACCAACTTGACCTCATTGACTTATACAGAACTCTCCACCCAACTGCTGCAAAGTATACTTTTTTTTCTAGTGTACATGGAACATTCTCTAGAATAGACCACATATTAGGTCATAAAACAAATCTTTCCAGAATCCAAAACATCGAAATATTACAAAGCATCTTCTCAGACCACAAGGCAATGAAGCTAGAAATCAATAACAGAAAAACTAGGGAAAAGAAATCAAATACTTGGAAAATGAACAATACCCTCCTGAAAAAAGACTGGGTTATAGAAGACATCAAGGAGGGAATAAGGAAATTCTTAGAAAGCAACGAGAATGAAAATACTTCCTATCAAAACCTCTGGGACACAGCAAAAGCAGTGCTCAGAGGCCAATTTATATCAATAAATGCACACATACAAAAAGAAGAAAGAGCCAAAATCAGAGAACTGTCCCGACAACTTGAACAAATAGAAAATGAGCAACAAAAGAACCCATCAGCCACCAGAAGAAAACAAATAATAAAAATTAGAGCTGAACTAAATGAATTAGAGAACAGAAAAACAATCGAAAGAATTAACAAAGCCAAAAGCTGGTTCTTTGAAAAAATTAACAAAATTGATAAACCACTGGCTAGACTGACTAAAGAAAAACAGGAAAGGAAACAAATAACCCGAATAAGAAACGAGAAGGACCACATCACAACAGAACCAAATGAAATCAAAAGAATCATATCAGATTACTACATAAAATTGTACTCTAACAAATTTGAAAACCTAGAAGAAATGGATAAATTCTTGGAACAATACTACCTACCTAAACTAACACATTCAGAAGTAGAACAACTAAATAGACCCATAACAAAAAAAGAGATTGAAACAGTAATCAAAAAACTTCCAACAAAAAAAAGTCCTGGCCCAGATGGCTATACTGCAGAGTTCTACCAAACCTTCAGAGGAGACTTAACACCATTACTATTGAAGGTATTTCAAAGTATAGAAAAAGACGGAATACTACCCAACTCATTCTATGAAGCTACCATCTCCCTGATACCAAAACCAGGTAAAGACATTACAAAAAAAGAAAATTTTAGACCTATATCCCTCATGAACATTCATGCAAAAATCCTCAACAAAATTCTAGCCAATAGAATCCAACAACACATCAAAAGAATAATACACCCTGATCAAGTGGGATTTATACCAGGTATGCAAGGCTGGTTTAATATCAGAAAAACCATTAATGTAATCCATCACATAAATAAAACAAAAGATAAAAACCACCTACAGACTGGGAAAGAATTTTCAGCTATGACATCTCAGACCAGCACCTGATCTCTAAAATCTACATGATTCTGTCAAAACTCAACCACAAAAAGACAAACAACCCAATCAAGAAGTGGGCAAAGGATATGAACACACATTTCCCTAAGGAAGATATTCAGGCAGCCAACAGATACATGAGAAAATGCTCTCGATCATTAGCCATTAGAGAAATGCAAATTAAAACTATGATGAGATTCCATCTCACACCAACTAGACTGGCATTAATTCAAAAAACACAAAATAATAAATGTTGGAGAGGCTGCGGAGAGATTGGAACTCTCATACACTGCTGGTGGGATTGTAAAATGGTACAACCACTATGGAAATCCATCTGGCGTTATCTTAAACAGTTAGAAATAGAACTACCATACAACCCAGAAATCCCACTCCTCGGAATATACCCTAAAGATACAAGAGCCTTCACACAAACAGATATATGCACACCCATGTTTATTGCAGCTCTGTTTACAATAGCAAAAAGCTGGAAGCAACCAAGATGTCCATCAACGGACGAATGTGTAAATAAATTGTGGTATATTCACACAATGGAATACTACGCATCGATAAAGAACAGTGACGAATCTCTGAAACATTTCATAACATGGAGGAATCTGGAAGGCATTATGCTGAGCGAAATGAGTCAGTTGCAAAAGGACAAATATTGTATAAAACCACTATTATAAGATCTTGAGAAATAGAAAAAACGGAGAAGAACACATACTTATGTGGTTACAAAGGGGGGAGGGAGGGAGGGAGGGAGAGGGCTTTTTATTGATCAATCTGTAGATAAGAACTGCTTTGGGTGAAGGGAAAGACAACACTCAAAACAAGGAAGGTCAGCCTAATTGGACTGGATTAAAAGTAAAGAGGTTTCCGAGATAAAATGAAAGCTTCAAAGGTCAGCGAAGCAGGGGCTGGGGTCTGGGGAACTTGGTTTGAGGGGACTTCTAAGTCAATGGGCAAAACAATTCTATTATGAAAACACTCTGCATCCCATTTTGAATTGTGGCGCCTGGGGTCCTAAATGCCAACAAGCGGCCATCTAAAATACATTAATTGATCTCAACACACCTGGAGCAAAGGCAAAGGAAGAACACCAAGGCCACATGACAACTAAGAACCCAAGAGACAGAAAGGGCCATATGAACCAGAGACCTACATTATCCTGAGACCAGAAGAACTAGTTGGTGCCCAGCCACAATCGATGTCTGTCCTGTCAGGGAGCACAACAGACAACTCCTGAGGGAGCAGAAGACCAATGGGATACAGACCCCAAATTCTCACTAAAAGACCACACCTAATGGTATGATTGCGACTAGAGGAATCCCAGAGACAATGCTCCCCAGAACTTCTGATGGCACAGGACAGGAACCATCCCCGGAGACAAATCATCAGGCATGAAAAGGACTGGTCAGTGGGGGGGAGAGAGATGCTGATGAAGAGTGAGCTAATTAAATCAGGTGGACACGGGAGAGTGTGTAGGCAACTCTTGACTGGAGGGGGGATGGGAAGATAGAGAGAGAGGGAAGGTGGCAAAATTGGCACGAAACGAGAGACTGTAAGGGCTGACTCAATAGGGGGAGAGCAAGTGGGAGAAGGGAGTAAGATGTATGTAAACCTACATGTGATAGACTGATTGGAATGGTAAATGTTCACTTGAAGCTTAATAAAAATTAAAAAAAAAAAAAAAGGTTCACTCGTAAAACCTGTTGCCATGGAGTCAATTCTGACTCATAGCTACCTTATACGACAGAGTAGAACTGCCCCATAGGGTTTCCAAGGAGTGCCTGGTGGATATGAGCTGCCGGCCCTTTGGATATTACTGTACAGGAGTACAACCGTAAACCCTGACTCAAAATATCCTGGATGTTAATACTAATTCCACTACATGTGATTTTGTGTTATCTTGAGAAAGTTGCTTCTTTTAGTTTAAGTATGTTGCTGTTGTCAGTTGCTGTCAAGTAGATTCCCATGCATGATGACCCCATGTGTACAGAGTAGTACCTATCCGTAAGGTTTTCAAGGCTGTGACCTTTCAGAAGCAGATTGCGAGGCCTGTCTGCTAAGGTGCGTCTTGGCATGTTTGAAATGCCAACCTTTTAGCCAGTAGCTGAGTGTTTAACTGTTTGCATAACCCAGGCAATCCTTGCATTATTATTCACTGACAAAATGCTAATAGTAATACCTACCTCATACTTTCCATGTGATAAATTAATTTACAGGCAAGTAACTGGAGCTGACACATGGTGATTACTCAATATATTAAATCAATAGCTAAGAAACAGCCCAATCCAATTTGTTCTGTATGAAGATAACCCTAAAAGCAAAATGGAGAGTGATGCAGAAAGGGGCCAAAAGAGAGGTGACAAGAACACCTATGGGCTGTTTTAGTAACCTAGGTGAGGATTCAATTTAAGGGTGCTAATGAATTTTTTTTTTTTTTTTTAATGAATTGGATACAGATTTGAGAACTATTAATAAGTAGAATCTACAGAGCCACCACACACCTGTTGGTTTGCCATACTGTGGTGTCTTATATGCTGCTGTGACGCTGGAAGCTAGGTCATCTATGGATTATGGCAGCTGTGGTATTTCGAATAACAGCAGGGTCACCCATGTGGACAGGTTTCAATGAAGCTTCCAGACTAAGACTCACTGGGAAGAAAGGCCTGTTGATTCCAAAAATTAGACAATGAAAGCTTCCTGGATCACAGCAAAACATTGTCTGACTCACTTGCTTTGGACACATTATCAGAAGAATCAGTCACTGGAGACGGACATCACGTTTGGTGAAGTGGATGGCCATTGAGGGTGAGGGAGACCCTTGGTGGGATGGATTGGCAAGGTGGTTGCAACAACACACTCAAACACGCCAACTGTGACAATGACACAAGATTGTGCAACGTTTCCTTGTGCTGTACATGCAGTTGCCATGAGTTAGAGTCAACTGGGTGGCAGCTAACAACAATAACAGAACATGATAACTACTTACATGTGGGGAATGAAAAGGGAAAGTGAGAGATAACTTCCGGGTGTGTGCAGGTACTGATAACCAAGATAGGGAATACAGGAGGAAGTGAATAATTATGGACACATAGAGCTCAGTGTTGGAACATTTTGATTTTAAGTAACTGTTAAGTAGTATAGAAAAATCTAGAATGGAGTAAACTATTGGGAGAATATCCAAATTATTCAAAGCTTCTTGAATTAATATTTTCTTTAATATCAGATTAAATGACTAGAAGAGACCCAATCTCATATAATTAAGAAACTTTGAAATCTTTCCAAAAATTTCTGAGGCCTTTCCAAAGGGTTATTTTTCATGTTTATGTATTCCTAAATTTTTTTTTCTTTTCAACAGGCTTTATTTTTACATTGAGGAGCCCTGGTGGCACAATGGTTAAGTGCTAGGCTGCTAACCAAAAGACCAGCAGTTCAAATCCATCATCCGCTCCACGGGAGAAAGATGCAACAGTCTGATTCTGTAAAGATTGCAACAGCCTTGGAAACCCTGTAGGGCAGTTCTCCTGTATCCTATAGGGTTGCTATGAGTCAGAACTGATTCAACAGCAGAGGTTTTGTTTTTTTTGTTCTGTGTTAAGGGCAATATAAATGTAAGATACTGTAAATCCCTTCTGATTTTGATATGCAACCATTCCTTAATTTACTTAGCCATAAATCGGAATCAATATTTCACAGATTGGAAATATGCACGCATCCTGAGTATATTACAACCAAATAAAAGATATTTTGAAATGAAATGTCAATAGGATTTGCTATAGACATTTACCCTGTCTCATTTAAAGTAAGAAAATGTGTTTGAACAAGTACACTGTGGTCAATGTCAGCGCAAAGTCTCTGTTAATGAGGCTCCAATATCCTGAAGGGACAGCCCCTAGGGATGAAAGGCTAGGTTAGTTCATTCTCTCACTGAACTCTCCAACTGAGGCAGCTAACAAGGTAGCCAACTGTGATTTAGATACATATCTATTAGAAACTAGATAGAGATTGCTAATTTAGCTTGTACAGGTCACTGAACTGATTCTATTAGATGACAACTTACGGTAACTACTATCCAAAACCCATTGCCATTGAGTTGATTCCGACTCACAGTAACCCTAAAGGACAGAGTAGCACTCCCCCTTCCAGTTTCCAAGGCTGTAAGTCTTTACAGAAGCAGGCTGCCGCATCTTTCTCCTGCAGAGCAGCCGGTGGGTTCACACCTACGAACTTTGGTTCACAGCTTAGTGCTTTCACCGCTGTGTCATCAGGACTCCTTCAACTACTGATTGCTGTTGTTGTCATTAGGTACAGTAGAGTCAGTTCTGACTCATAGTGACTCTATGTACCACAGAATAAACACTGCCCAGTCCTGGGCCAGCCTCACAATCATTGTTATGCTGAGTCCATTGTTGCTGCCACTGTGTCAATCCCTCTCTTTGAGGGTCTTCCTCTTTTGTGCTGACCATCGACTTTAAGAACCACTATGAGAACATGAATTCAAACCCAATCCAAAAAATAACGAAAGAACTTGTTGAACTATCACACCTGCCAAGAAAGACAGTGATAAATAAGCAGTCAATCATTTGAAGTACCCATTTCTGTTATGATGTTTGGCTTTCAGTGTCTCGGAACAGCTTTGCGCTCTCGAGAATTACAAACAAGAATCTAAAGTGTGACTCGAATACATAAACACGGTCAAGAAAATAAAAGTGACATGACCTAAACATTGCTTTAGTGGACCACATCCATTTTAATTCTTGAAGGAATTAAGGAATTAAACTCTTGACTGTTCAAAGAATAACTAACTTAATGGTTACACACTCAAAAACAGAAGTTACCAAGAAAGCTTAAAGAAGTAATATTCAGTGGCCTTCCTTAGGTATCTTGGGGAGCCCTCCTTGTACAGGCACAGCAGCTGGCAGCTGGCCAGCATTTCAGGGAGGCAGCTGGCAAGGGAAGAGTGGGCTCTGCCAGCTGGCACTAAAAAATTAAAATTAAAGGGAAAAACAGCCCTAAGGCTCCCATGCATAACAATCAAGTCTTCAATTCCTGGTGTTCTCCCTTATTCTTCAATCCTTAGGGATGCCCAGTGGAGAGGCAGCCCTCCTTCCACAACCCAGCGTCTCCAAGCTGCTCTTCTCTAGTTTGGGTTCCTTTTTAGGAGGTTTTCTGTGTTCACTCATCGGAGACACATTGTTCATATCATAGTGGGTGCCAAGCAATGTGCCAAGGGCTGGGGATGAAGATAAGAATATTAGATAAAGTTCCTTACATCTATAAATGTGTAAATCAGTAAGGGTTGTGGGCTGATTTGAACATGACAATCGTGTTGTAAACGGTTGCTAAGAGACTGAAGTTTCAAGTCCACTCGAAGGTGCCCAGAAGAAAGACTTGCTGACCTACTTCTTAAAAATCAGTCATATAAAAACCCTATAGAGCACAGTTCTATTCTGACACACATGGGGTCAGCATGGATTAAAATGAACTCAGAGATGAGGTTTTTTTCCGCCCTAATTTATAAATCACTGCAGAAAGGGGAGTGATTATAGTGCTTAGGAAACAAAAGAGTGGAGAGGAGATACCAAAAAAAGAAAACAAACAAACCCCTTGCCGCTGAGCCGATTCTGACTCATAGCAACCCTACAGGACAGAGTAGAACTGCCCAATACGGTTTTCAAGAAGCGCCTGGTGGATTCGAACAGCCGACCTTTGGCTTAGCAGCCTGAGCTCTTAACTGCTGTGCCACCAGGGCTCCAGAAAGGTAATATTGGTATAAAAATGAAAGATTAATTAAGGCTCCCACAGACAAAGGAGACTAAACTCTTCGAGAGAAAAGAACATGAACAAATGAATGAAGATCTAAAATGGAAGTTGAATTTTTAAAATGTTAGTATACTGTTAGGGTATAGTCTGAGTTGCTGAAACAAAGAGACAGAAGTTTTAAAAAGCCGTATATTTCTCTTTCACAGTCTGGTTAGGCAGTCTGTGACTAGTGAAGCAGCTCTGCCATTCTCAATATGCAGCTTCCAAGTTCTGAGTCTGAGGAAGCTGCTTGTGGTGGCCAATTTTTTGTTTGTCAACTTGACTAGACTATGATTTTCAGTGGCTTGGCAGACACTCGACTGCCTGCTGTACTGTAATGCAATGCAATGTAATCACCTTCCATGATGTGATCTGAGGTGATCAACCAACCAGTTGAAAAGTGAGTTTCCTTCAGGGAATAGTCTGCCTCCAGAATATTGATGTATATTCTGGCACAACTCTCTCTCTCTCTCTCTCGACCCTGTAATCTCCTTATTACCTGCCTTACAGATCTTTTTACATAAGCCTGAAGAAATCTCAGGTCTGTTCCCTAACCTACAGATTTTGGACCTTCCAACCCCACAATTCCATGAGCCACTCACTTGAAGTAAATCTGTAGATAGATAGGTAGATGATCAATGATAGATAGTTTGTTGCTATAAGTTGGAATCAACTCGACAGCACACAACAAATATGTATATATACACGTGTGTATGTGTGTGTCCATGTCTTAGTTATCTAGTGCTGCTATGACAGAAATATCACAAGTGGATGGCTTTAACAAAGAGAAGTTAATTTTCTCACAGTAAAGTAGGCTAAAAGTCCAAATCCAGGGTGTCAGCTCCAGGGGGAGGCTTTCTCTCTCTGTCGGCCTTGTCATCAATCTTCCCCCAGACTAGGAGCTTCTTCACGCAGGGACCCTGGGTCCAAAGGACGCGCTTTGCTCCCAGCACTGCTTTCTTTGTGGTATGAGGTCCCCTGCCTCTCTGCTCGCTTCTTTTATACTGCAGAGATTGCCTTAACACACAGCCCAATCTCCTAAATTGAGTCCTGCCTCACTAACACAACTACCGCCCATCCTCCCTCATTAACATCATAGAGGCAGGATTTACAACATACAAGAAAATCACAGGATACTGGGAATCATGGCCCAGCCCAATTAATACACACATTTTTGGGGCGACTTAATTCAATCCGTGAACGTACATACATATCTCATTGGATTTATTCCTCTAGAAAACCCAGAAGACATTGCTCCAACCCTTACTATCATGTCTGTATTATATTCTAGGAGGATGGAAGGAAGGGCAAAGTCCCCTTTAAGGTGGCAACACAGAAGGGTGGCAACACCTCAACTTCACTCAGCAAGCTTCAGATGAGCCTGGGAAATGGAGTAATGGGTTAGGTAGTCTTATGCCTACCTAAAACTAAATTCTATTAAAAACAAAAAGAATAATTAATATTGATAGAAAACTAGCCTCAGTGAGGAATGAATAGCAAATGTATATAACTTTAATTACTGGTGCATATTTAGTTTTGGAACTTTAAATTTTAAATTGCTTTATTCGAGAGCTACATTTTCTGGGCTATTACCAAGACTAGGCCGTGAATCATTTATTGAACAAATACATATTTAAAATAAGTTAGGAATAACACATTGTGAGAGGCATATTAGGTAAGCTATAATAAAGGAGAAATTTTAAATTGACAAAAAATATTATGGGAATCAAAAAGGGATGAAAGCTTATTTTTAGAACCCCTAGAGAACTAGATTGGTCATCAACCTTCTTGACGATGCATGACACTCATTATAACAGAGACCAAATAGTCGTAAAAATTTTATTCTGTCAGGTTAAGAAACCTCAACTAAAAATAAGTTTGCTCAACCTGCATCTTATCCTATCTCTCAATCTAGCCATCAGATTTTGATCTATGTGAGCCTCAAGGTAATGCATTATCGCTCCTAGAGTCACAGTATATTTCATATAGTCACATTTCATGCATAATGAAGATGGCAGTGAACTACAAAGGTTTTTATCAACTCAAACAGGAATACAAATGCTGTCTCAGGGCAATTTATGGTATGTATTTTAAAAGAAAAGGAGACGTTTTAGGTCAATTCATATGTCCTTAAGGGAAATTTTCACTTAAAGGTATTTTGAAGAAAGAAAATTTTCATTTTAATGGATTTTAAATTCTTTTCTATTTCATACATATATTTTTCTTCAACATACATATATACTAAATTGAAGTATAGACAATTCAAACAAAAACTCATAGAACAAAGGTTTTCTCTCTTTTCTTTTTCTTTTTTTTTTTGTATAGGTATTCCCTTTTCAGATATGTATTGATTGCCTTTTGGTGCAAGGCAGTTTGGTAGAAACTGGGAAACAAAATTGGGCAAGTCTTTTTTTTTTTTTAATTAGGGTAATTTTGCTGAAGGGAAAAAAAATTCAGTCAAAATAGATCAGATAAGGGGAATTTATTGTTAGAGGTGATAAGGAGCACACATTTAAGGACTAAATCTGTTGACAAGACTGGAGTTTACTTAAGATAAGTTGAGGAAGATTTCCAGACTCAGGAGGCCCTGGGCACATTAGCACTATCTGTGAATTTTCACACTCATGCTTCACTATTAGCCAAAAGATTAGCCGTTTGAAACCACCCAGAGGTGCCTTGGAAGAAAGGGCTAACAATTTGCTTCCAAAAGGTCACAGCCTTGAAAACCCTTTGAAGAAGTTCTATTCTGACAAACATGGAGTCACTGTCAGTTGGAAGTGACTGACAGCAGCTAAGAACAACAACAGCCCTGCCCTGAAATATGCCTCAGGTACATAATGGAAGTCTGATACATTTTTAGTTGTTGTTTGGTTTTTCTTTTCTGTTTCTTTCTCAACTAGCAAATTTCTTCTGGTGTCTTTGTTCAAGTTGCCAAGAACAGGTATTTGATGAATGTAAATCATTACCCAAGCCATGCCACAGATTGTGGGTCCCTGAAGAGTTAGTTAATGGGCTTCTCTGTCCTTAGATTATCACTTCTTCCGTAATCAGCTGAGACCCAGGCGGATGGAGTCACAAAGCATAAAATCTAGCCATTTCAGGCAGATAGACCAGGCATTGGGGAATCAAAGATGAATAGAGTAGCATTTCTGATACTATGAAGTAAGTATACACGCAAGCCATTTTAAATTGTATACCTTCAAGTGATTTAAATTACTAAGGCATCACAAATTGAAGAGATACTTCCTGAACAATCATTTTAGTTTATGTTCTATGAAACACTTTAACATAAATTATCTGATTGTATCTTCACAAAAATCCTATGATGTAAGCAGGGGTAATATTCAGAATAATTAACAACTGCTACAGTGTGTGCACTGACCAATCAGAAGAGACCTTTACAATCTAGAGCAATTACTGTCAGAAGCAACCAGTAAGATGTAGCAGCCCGTGCTCTCTGAACAGCAACCCTGTTCAAGAGATCAATAAGATCAAGATTTTATTTTATACCCATTTTACAGCCAAAATAACTGAAGCTCAAGAAGCGTTAAGTGGCTTTTTGGTACTGGATGCAAGGTGTTCTGATTTCAAAACTAGGGCAGTTTTTATACTTTCTCTGTACCTTCTGCTACCTAATGTAACATCTCCAAATCCCATATAACATGCTCAGAAGCCACATCTGTGACCTCCCCAGCTAGCAGCTATTTTTCTTTTTTATGGTTTCTTAAGTGCTATGTGAGATTTTATCTCTCTTTTATTTCCTATAACACTGACTTTCTACTACCCTGTCTCCCTTTCCACAGAGCATAATCTCTGAAGGGAAACCTATTAATGTTCATTCCTTGTACTCTGTATGTCCTATATCAGGTTATCAGTGTTTTTTAAAAGTGAATTTGAAATCGGAAAACAATAATTTTTGAAATTTTGGGGAGAAGAGAAATTATCAAGTATATGTGTTTGTGGGCTTAAATAAAGAAGTCAAACCAAAAACAAACAAATCCATTGCCGTCGAGTCAATTCCAACTTATAGCGACCCTATAGAACAGAGTAGAACTGCCCCATAGAGCTTCCAAGGACCGTCTGGTGGATTTGAACTGCTGACTTTTTGGTTAGCAGTGGTAGCTCTTAACCACTATGCCAGCAGGGTTTCCAATAAAGAATTAAAACCAAAAAAACCAAACCCAGTGCCGTGGAGTCGATTCCGACTCATAGCGACCCTATAGGACAGAGTAGAACTGCCCCATAGAGTTTCCAAGGAGTGCCTGGCAGATTCGAACTGCCAACCCTTTGGTTAGCAGCCGTAGCACCTAACCACTATGCCACCAGGGTTTCCAGTAAAGAATTAGAATGTAGTAATTACTAACACTGGCTCTGCAGTCTGACTGCTTAGGTACAAATTTGGACTCCACCACTTTCTGGCCACGTGACCCTGAAAGGATTACTTATGCTCCCTATAGCTGTTTCCCCATTTGAAAAGTAGGGATGGTAAGCTCGTACTTAGATAAAAGATTTATGAATATTAAATGAATTAATGCATGTAAAGGATTTAGCACAGTGCAGGGCACACAGAAGTTATCCAAAATTCTGGGCTGTTATATCAAAGAATTGTGTGCTACCTGGAGGCATTAAACGAATGTCAGCACATGCAGCAAAAATTGCAAAATTTTCTAAATTACTCTTGAAAATCTCTTAACTCACCTATAAATTACGTACATAAAGTACAGTATACTTGTTTTTGTTCATACAGCCCTGAATGGTTCTTCCAAGCACATTGCTGTTGAGTTGCTTCCACTCATAGGACAGAATAGAACTGCTCCACAGGGTTTCCAGGGAGTGGCTTGTGGATTCTAACTGCTTACCTTTTGGTTAGCAGCCAAGCTCTTAACCACTGTGCCACCAAAGCTCCAAATGAATCATAGTATGTATAAGTTTATAATGTATTCCGTAATGTAGCTTATATAAAATTCCCTAGATGGATCTATTCAGAAATTAATTTATTAAGGTGTTTCACTGCTTAGGATTCTTCAGCTAAATAACCAAGCTCCCAACAGTTTCCTGTTTTTTGTTTTATCTTGGTCTCTCAGCTACCTCTAAGGCTTTGTGAGGCAATGTTTTCTTTGGCCCTTAATTAGCTCTTCAATAGACTTCTCCAGGAGGACCAGGAAACCTATAACCACTAGCTTTCTGCCAGTCTCTATGAACTTTCCCAGCCTCCTCTCTCTCTCAAATGAAGTTGAATTGACATAAGCTGAAAAGAAGTGTCTATGATTCTACTGCCAAACTTCTCAGCTCTAACTCTGTCTGAATAGGGGCTCTAGTTCAAGTCATGTTTGGTTCAGTCATGTAAAGGGTGGATACCATTAAGACAGAGTTAGAGGCATTTTCTTAAAATCATTATCTCCTCAGGACAGCCCCTACCCAGCCCATTTCCTGAAGTTGTTTTTCTCCTCAGAAGTTCTTTGAAAAGAAACAGCCACTGACTAGCTGGCACCTCCTAAAACAGGTCCTGCCCTCCATTTTGGCACTACAGATAACCTTTAACTCATTAACTGCCTCATGTGTGGTAAATTCTCCACCCCTGGGGGGAGAACTAACATGCTAATGAACAAAAATGGCTAACTTCCTCCTGCTTGGAGAATTGAACTCAGGTCCTAGAAAATGCTTACTCATTCTGGAACACTCTGTGCCTGTGCGTATGCCATTTTGTATTTTGTAACTAATCTTGCCTATATAAACCAGCTTCATCAAGCTGCCTGTGAGCAGGTGTGGAAGGCACCTAACCCCTACTATCTTGTTGCTTGATCAGTCAATAAAGTTGCATTTTGTTCTCCCCAGCTCAGTCTCTGTCTTTTCGGTCACTCATGCTGAGCAGGCCCCAGAGTTCCTGGCAACACCATTATTATGTATTTTTATGGAGCAGAAAACTAAACCTGAAAGAGCTTAAGCAACGTGCTCAGGGTTACATACCAATAGGTGATATCTGAAAAGGCTATATTCTCGAGACTTCAAGGTTCAGATGTTGTTGTTAGCTGCTAATGACTCAGCCCCCAACTGATGGCAACCCCATGCATAGCAAAACAAAAGGCTACTTGGTCCTGGTCCAGCCGCATGATTAGTTGCAGATCAAACTGTTGTACTCCATAGGCCTTTCACTGGTTGATTTTATAAAGTAGATCTCCAGGCTTTCTCCTAGTATGTCTTAGTCTGAAGCTCTGCTGAAACCTGTTCAGCATCTTAAACTTTAAACCAGGGAATCTCCAAGACGTGGCCCCATTTCAAGAAGAAATTCTAAAAACATGATGTGGAAGAGTTTTGGTTACCCTATAGGGTCGCTATGAGTTGGAATCGACTCAACAGCAATGGGTTTGGTTTTTGGGTTTGGTTTATAACTGAGAAATGTTGCTGACATTTGATGGGCAGAAGTCTGGATGCTGAATCTACCACAAAGTCCAGAATTTGTCCCACATGAGGAAACATTGCCACACCTTCTGCTTTTCTGTGGGTGAAAAATCTGTTTGTAATTACGTGAGCCTGGCAACCAATTCTGTTTTACATATGGACACTGCATATTTTCACATGGTTTTGATAAAAACACACCTTCCAGGAATGAAGGAACTTGTAAATTGAGGGAAATTGTTCGATTGTTTGTTTTGGGACATTATAAGAGTTGTTTACCATTACATAAAAGCATGTCACAAAAGGTCATGCTATTCATGGATTTTGAATCAACAAAGAAACACCTATTTAAGTAGGCTTTATGTAGTTATCCCATTCAGGTTGATTCTATACGCAGATGCAAGAATCTCATTTACTTCATTTTGACTTATAATAAGTTCATGTCTGAGGATTTAAATACACATATTATCATTTATTATAAATTACTTTCCTTTTACTTTTCCTTTACAGTATAGTTATAGTATCTTTTACAATCATTGATGACATTTAAAGCCTTTTAAAAATTAGTAGTATTGTCTATGAATTTTGAGTGTAATAAGTTTGGAAATAATTGCTATATGAAGAAGGCATTGGATCTGACAACACTGAGAAGGACTGCATTGAACTAAGTAAGCCAAAATTAAATACCATCAATTTGTTGAATGGATTATCCTTCCTCAGGGTTTATGTGAGGAGAGGGACATTCTCTTTTTGGCTTTTATTCTGCTTTTGTTCTTGCTGAGCAGTTTACTAAAGTTGATGGGACTTGTAAAGGAAAATGTTGGAGCCAGGGGGCCCAAAAAACTGAGAAAGAGTTTATAAAGAAAACGAAGGGAAGCAGAAGAAATTAGAGAGAAAAGAACATACGAAAAGAAATTGGTTTTCAAAGTTTGCATGTAGCTAGCTCAGTGTAGTTATCCCTTACTGTTTTCCCATGAAGCCATCAGCAAAATCAATATTATCCTTCAGTAGTTTTACACTTTCAAAATGGGATTCTTATGGGCTAGCATGGGGAGAAGGGAAGGAGTCATATTCATGATATGACATTATGAATCATGGAGTAAAACTGTGCTACATAGGGTTTTCAAGGCCTCTGGCTGAGTTCTAACCACCAGACTTTCAGCTAATAGTTGGGTGCCCCAGTGTTTGCGCTACGCAGGGACTCCTACGTATGGCATTGTTGTTGTTCTCGTTAGGTGCCATCGTGGCGGTTCCGACTCATAGCAACCCTATGCACAACAGAACGAAACACTTCCCAGTCCTGTGCCATCCTTACAATTATTGTTATGCTTGAGCTCATTGTTGCAGCCACTGTGTCAATCCACCTCGTTGAGGGTCTTCCTCTTTTCGGCTGACCCTGTACTCTACCAAGCATAATGTCCCCCTCCAGGGACTGATCCCTCCTGACAACATGTCCAAAGTATGTAAGACGCAGTCTCATCATCCTTGCCTCTAAGGAGCATTCTGCCTGCACTTCTTCCAAGACAGATTTTTTTGTTCTTTTGGCAGTCCATGGTATATTCAATATTCCGGGCCAACACCACAATTCAAAGGCGTCAACTCTTCTTTGGTCTTCCTTATTCATTGTCCAGCTTTCACATGCATATGATGTGATTGAAAATATCATGGCTTGGGTCAGGTGCACATTAGTCTTCAGGGTGACATCTTTGCTCTTCAACACCTTCAAGATTTGCAGCAGATTCGCCCAGTGCAATGCGTCTTTTGATTTCTTGACTGCTGCTTCCATAGCTGTTGATTGCGGATCCAAGTAAAATGAAATCCTTGACAACTGCAATCTTTTCTCCGTTTATCTTGATGTTGCTCATTGGTCCAGTTGTGAGGATTTTTGTTTTCCGTATATTGAGGTGTAATCCATACTGAAGGCTGTGGTCTTTGATCTTCATTAGTAAGTGCTTCAAGTCCTCTTCCCTTTCAGCAAGCAAGGTTGTGTCATCTGCATAACGCAGGTTGTTAATGAGTCTTCCTCCAATCCTGATGCCCCGTACTTCATATAGTCCAGTTTCTCATATTATTTGTTCAACATACAGATTAAATAGGTATGGTGAAAGAATACAGCCCTGACGCACACCTTTCCTGACCTTAAACCAATCAGTATGCCCTTGTTCTGTCCGAACAACTGCCTCTTGATCTATGTAAAGGTTCCTCATGAGCACAATTAAGTGTTTTGGAATTCCCATTCTTCGCAGTGTTATGCATAGGTTGTTATGATCCACACAGTCAAATGCCTTTGCATAATCAATAAAACACAGGCAAACATCCTTCAGGTATTCTCTGGTTTCAGCCAGGATCCATTTGACATCAGCAATGATATCCCTGGTTCCATGTGCTCTTCTGAAACCAGCCTGAATTTCTGGCAGTTCGCTGTTGATATACTGCTGCAGCCGGTTTTGAATGATCTTCAGCAGAATTTCACTTGTGTGTGATATTAATGATATTGTTCTATAATTTCCACATTCGGTTAGATCACCTTTCCTGGGAATAGGCATAAATATGGATTTCTTCCAATCAGTTGGCCAGGAAGCTGTCTTCCATATTTCTTGGCATAGACGAGTGAGCACCTCCACCTCTAAATTCAGGTGGGATATACTCAAGGCCATATTTTGGGTCTCGTGGACTTGCTCTGATTTTCTTCAGTTTCAGCTTGAACTTGCATATGAGCAATTGATGGTCTGTTCCACAGTTGGCCCCTGGCCTTGTTCTGACTGATGATATTGAGCTTTTCCATCATCCCTTTCCACAGATGTAGTCAATTTGATTTCTGTGTGTTCCATCTGGCTAGGTTCATGTGTATAGCTGCTGATTATGCTAGTGAAAGAAGGTATTTCCAATGAAGAAGTCGTTGGTCTTGCAAAATTCTATCATTCAATATCTGGCATTGTTTCTGTCACCAAGACCATATTTTTCAATTACTGATCCTTCTTCTTTGTTTCCAACTTTCGCATTCCAATCACCAGTAATTATCAATGCATCTTGATTGCATGTTCGATCAATTTCAGAGTGTAGCAGCTGATAAAAATCTTCTATTTCTTCACCTTTGGCCCTAGTGGTTGGTGAATAAATTTGAATAATAGTCGTATTAACTGGTCTTCCTTTTAGGCGTACGGATATTATCCTATCACTGACAGCATTGTACTTCAGGATAGATCTTGAAACATTCTTTTTGATGAAGAGTGCAACACCATTCCTCTTTGAGTTGTCATTCCCAGCATAGTAGACTATATGATTGTCTGATTCAAAATGGCCAATACCAGTCCATTTCAGCTCACTAATGCCTAGGATATAGATGTTTATGCATTCTGTTTCATTTTTGACGATTTCCAATTTTCCTAGATTTATACTTCGTATGTTCCAGGTTCTGATTATTAATGGATGTTTGCAGCTGTTTCCTCTGAAAAGCATTAGCCAGTGAAAACCTTATGAAGAGCAGGGGAACATTGTCTGATATAGTCTTGGAAGATGAGCCCCCCAGGTTGGAAGGCACTCAAAAGATGACTGGGGAAGAGCTGCCTCCTCAAAGTAGAGTTGACCTTAATGACATGGATGGAGTAAAGCTTTCAGGACCTTCATTTGCTGATGTGGCATGACTCAAAATGAGAAGAAACAGCTGCAAACATCCATTAATAATCAGAATCTGGAACATACGAAGTATAAATCTAGGAAAATTGGAAATCGTCAAAAATTAAACAGAACGCATAAACATCGATATCCTAGGCATTAGTGAGCTGAAATGGACTGGTATTGGCCATTTTGAATCAGACAATCATATAGTCTACTATGCTGGGAATGACAACTCAAAGAGGAATGGTGTTGCACTCTTCATCAAAAAGAATGTTTCAAGATCTATCCTGAAGTACAATGCTGTCAGTGATAGGATAATATCCGTACGCCTAAAAGGAAGACCAGTTAATACGACTATTATTCAAATTTATTCACCAACCACTAGGGCCAAAGGTGAAGAAATAGAAGATTTTTATCAGCTGCTACACTCTGAAATTGATCGAACATGCAATCAAGATGCATTGATAATTACTGGTGATTGGAATGCGAAAGTTGGAAACAAAGAAGAAGGATCAGTAATTGAAAAATATGGTCTTGGTGACAGAAACAATGCCAGATATTGAATGATAGAATTTTGCAAGACCAACGACTTCTTCATTGGAAATACCTTCTTTCACTAGCATAATCAGCAGCTATACACATGAACCTAGCCAGATGGAACACACAGAAATCAAATTGACTACATCTGTGTTTTTTTTTTTTTGTGGAAAGGGATGATGGAAAAGCTCAACATCATCAGTCAGAACAAGGCCAGGGGCCAACTGTGGAACAGACCATCAATTACTCATATGCAAGTTCAAGCTGAAACTGAAGAAAATCAGAGCAAGTCCATGAGAGCCAAGATATGACCTTGAGTATATCCCACCTGAATTTAGATACCATCTGAAGAATAGATTTGATGCATTGAACACTAGTGACCGCAGGCCAGGCGAGTTGTGGAATGACATCAAGGACATCATCCATGAAAAAAGCAAGAGGTCACTGAAAAGACAGGAAAGAAAGAAAAGACCAAGATGGATGTCAGAGGAGACTCTGAAACTTGCTCTTGAGCACTGAGCAGCTAAAGCAAAAGGAAGAATTCCTGAAGTTAAAGAACTGAATAGAAGATTTCAAAGGGCCTCTCGAGAAGACAAAGTATTATAATGACATGTGCAAAGAGCTGGAGATGGAAAACAAAAAGGGAAGAACACGCTCAGCATTTCTCAAGCTGAAAGAACTGAAAAAAAAATTCAAGCCCCGCATTGCAATAGTGAAGGGTTCCATGGGGAAAATATTAAACGACGCAGGAAGCATCAAAAGAAGATGGAAGGAATACACAGAGTCATTATACCAAAGAGAAGTAGTCGATATTCAACCATTTCAAGAGGTGGCATATGATCAGGAACCGATGGTACTGAAGGAAGAAGTCCAAGCTGCTCTGAAGGCATTGGGGAAAAACAAGGCTTCAGGAATTGATGGAGTATCAATGGAGATGTTTCAACAAAGAGATGTAACGCTGGAGGTGCTCAATCATCTATGCCAAGAAATATGGAAGACAGCTTCCTAGGCAACTGACTGTAAGAGATTCATATTTATGCCTATTCCCAGGAAAGGTGATCTAACCGAATGTGGAAATTATAGAACAATATCATTAATATCACACGCAAGTGAAATTCTGCTGAAGATCATTCAAAACCGGCTGCAGCAGTATATCAACAGCGAACTGCCAGAAATTCAGGCTGGTTTCAGAAGAGCACATGGAACCAGGGATATCATTGCTGATGTCAAATGGATCCTGGCTGAAACCAGAGAATACCTGAAGGATGTTTGCCTGTGTTTTATTGATTATGCAAAGGCATTTGACTGTGTGGATCATAACAACCTATGCATAACACTGCGAAGAATGGGAATTCCAAAACACTTAATTGTGCTCATGAGGAACCTTTACATAGATCAAGAGGCAGTTGTTCGGACAGAACAAGGGCATACTGATTGGTTTAAGGTCAGGAAAGGTGTGCGTCAGGGCTGTATTCTTTCACCATACTTATTTAATCTGTATGTTGAACAAATAATATGAGAAACTGGACTATATGAAGTACGGGGTATCAGGATTGGAGGAAGACTCATTAACAACCTGCGATATGCAGATGACACAACCTTGCTTGCTGAAAGGGAAGAGGACTTGAAGCACTTACTAATGAAGATCAAAGACCACAGCCTTCAGTATGGATTACACCTCAATATACGGAAAACAAAAATCCTCACAACTGGACCAATGAGCAACATCAAGATAAACGGAGAAAAGATTGCAGTTGTCAAGGATTTCATTTTACTTGGATCCGCAATCAACAGCTATGGAAGCAGCAGTCAAGAAATCAAAAGACGCATTGCACTGGGCGAATCTGCTGCAAATCTTGAAAGTGTTGAAGAGCAAAGATGTCACCCTGAAGACTAATGTGCACCTGACCCAAGCCATGATATTTTCAATCACATCATATGCATGTGAAAGCTGGACAATGAATAAGGAAGACCAAAGAAGAGTTGACGCCTTTGAATTGTGGTGTTGGCCCGGAATATTGAATATACCATGGACTGCCAAAAGAACAAAAAAATCTGTCTTGGAAGAAGTGCAGGCAGAATGCTCCTTAGAGGCAAGGATGATGAGACTGCGTCTTACATACTTTGGACATGTTGTCAGGAGGGATCAGTCCCTGGAGGGGGACATTATGCTTGGTAGAGTACAGGGTCAGCCGAAAAGAGGAAGACCCTCAACGAGGTGGATTGACACAGTGGCTGCAACAATGAGCTCAAGCATAACCATGATTGTAAGGATTGTGCAGGACGTGGCAGTGTTTCATTCTATTGTGCATAGGGTCACTATGAGTCGGAACCGACTCAACGGCACCTAACAACAACATGATCCAGCAATCCCACTCCTCAGAATATATCCTAGAGAAATAGGAGCCTTTACGTGAACAGATATATGCACACCGTGTTTATTGCAGCACTGTTTACAATAGCAAAAAGGTGGAAGCAACCAAGGTGCCCATCAATGGATGAATGGGTAAGTAAATTATGGTATATTCACACAATGGAATACTAGGCATCGACAAAGAACAGTGAGGAATCTGTGGAACATTTCATAACATGGAGGAACCTGGAAGGCATTATGCTGAGTGAAATTAGTCAGTTGCAAAAGGACAAATATTGTGTAAGACCACTATTATAAGAACTTGAGAAATAGTTTAAAATGAGAAGAAAATATTCTTTTGTGGTTACAAGAGGGGGGAGGGAAGGTGGGAGGGGATATTCACTAATTAGATCGTAGATAAGAATTACTTTAGGTGAAGGGAAGGACAACACACAATACAGGGGAGGTCAGCACAACTGGACTAAACCAAAAGCAAGGAAGTTTCCTGAAAAAACTGAATGCTTTGAAGGCCAGTGTAGCAGGGGCAGAGGTTTGGGGACCATGATTTCAGGGAACATCTAAGTCAATTGGCATAATAAAATCTATTAAGAAAACATTTTGCATCCCACTTTAAAGAGTGGTGTCTGGGGTCTTAAATGCTAGCAAGCGGCCATCTAAGATGCATCAATTGGTCTCAACCCACCTGGATCAAAGGAAAGTGAAGAATACCAAAGACAAAGGTAATTACCAGCCCATGAAACAGAAAGGACCACATGAACCAGAGACTACATCATCCTGAGACCAGAAGAACTAGATGGTGCCCAGCTACAACCCATGACTGCCCTGACAGGGAACACAACAGAGAAGCCCTGAGGGAGCAGGGGAACAGTGGGATGCAGACCCCAAATTCTCATAAAAAGACCAGACTTAATAGTCTGACTGAGACTAGAAGGACAAATGTGGTCATGCCCCTCAGACCTTCTCTTGGCCCAGGACAGGAAACATTCCCAAAGCCAACTCTTCAGACATGGATTGGACTGGACAATGGTTTGGAGAGGGATGCTGGTGAGGAATGAGCTTCTTGGATCAGGTGGACACTGGAGACTATGTTGACATCTCCTGCCTGGAGAGGAGATGACAGGGTAGAGGAGGTTAGAAGCTGGTGAAATGGACACGAAAAGAGAGAGTGGAGGGAGAGAGTGGGCTGTCTCATTAGGAGGAGAGTAATTGGGAGCATATAGCCAGGTGTATATAAGTTTTTGTGTGAGAGACTGACTTGATTTGTAAACTTTCACTTGAAGCACAATAAATATTATTTAAAAAAAAAAAAAAAGAATTGCAAATGTCCCCCTTGTTTACCTGTATGAAGGCCAGAAACAAGCTTTCCAAATTCCCATTCTTTGCCCCATAAATGATTTGTTGAACTGCTTGTCCACCCTAATGGATAGGAGCAAAATGTTTAACTTTCTTAAGCTTTTCTCCTTCCCGGAAGCTCCTAAATTTTGACTTACTTTTTGCTTGAGCCAGAATTTAGCCCTTCTGAGAGTAGGTTGGAAACCCTCGTGGCATAATGGTTGAGGGCTCCAGCTGCTAACCAAAAGGTTGGCAGTTGAAATCCACCAGGCGCTCTTTGGAAACTCTATGGGGCAGTTCTACTCTGTCCTATAGGGTCACTCTGAGTCAGAATCAACTTGACGGCAACAGGTTTTTGTTTTGGAGAATAGGTAGGCCTCAGAGTAAAATGTTCTCTGATTTACTATCTAATAACGCCATGTTTTAATTCTATTTCCCACACCCAGTTCGTTCTAACTTTGTTTGTTGTTAGTTGCGGTCAAATAGATTCAGACTCATGGAGACCCATGTATTGCAGAGTAGAACTGTGGTTCATAAGGTTTTCAAGACTGTGCACTTTCTGAAGCAGATCACCAGGCCTGTATTTCGAGGGGCCTCTGAATGAGTTCTAACTGCCAACCTTTTGGCTAGTAGTCAAGCGCTTAACTGTTTGCACCACCCAAGGAATCCTAACTTTGTTTACTGCTCTATAAAGGGTTCCAAAAAAAGAGTCCTGGTGCTCAGTGGTTAAGCGTTCAGCTGCTAACCAAAAAGGTTGGTGGTTCAAATCTACCAGCTGCTCTGTGGAAGAAAAATGTGGCAGTTAGCTTCTGTAAAGCTTTATAGCCTTGGAAACTCTACGGGGTAGCTCTACTCTGTCCTGCGGGGTCTCTATGAATCAGAATTGACTAGACGGCAATAAGTGTAAAAGAAAAAGGAATCCGTGAGTGGTGCAGACAGTTAAGCTCTCCAGTAGTAGTGGGAGGGTCGGCAGTTCAAACTCACCCAGAGGCACCTCGGAAGACAGGCCTGGTGATCTGCTTCTGAAAAGGTGTAGCCATGAAAACCCTATGGAGCAGTTCTACTCTGTATACATGGGGTCGCCATGAGTTGGAACCAATTCAAAAGCAACTGGTTTGGTTTTTTGGTGAAAAAGAAAAAAACATTTTACCTAATTCTTGAAATGTTTGGAGCTCTGATGGTCAGAATATTCACCTTATAGGAATAATCTCCTTACTCCTATTGCAATAGTTTTATTCCCTCATCTTGTGATATTCCTTTTGAATAAAGTCTCTTCTTACTAATTCTAGATTTGCTTTTTATTTAGCGCATTGTTACCTTGGCAAAAAATGAATGAATGAATGAAAATTTAATGAAGACAAAAAAAACAAAATGCTGTGGATTCCAAATACTATGTTTTATGGAATTTGAAAAATAGATTAATATATATTTAAAAGTTTGCTAGAGAGCTTTCCAAAACTCATCATAGTTACCACCTTAGTATTTTTAGACTTCTTGTCAGCCAAGCAATTATTGTTTCTTTCTTTTTTTCTTTTCTTTTTCCTAAATAAATCTATCTTCTTTGGGGCAAATCGGGTAGATCCCTAAACAGCCAGGCTGGAGCTCTCACTGGCTGACTGTAGCAGACCTCCTCTGGCTCTGGATAGCTCTGCCCAGGCCCTAACAAAGGCGGAAGAAAGTATGAATGTCAAAGGTGCTGATTGTTAAACAGACTGTGGAAAATGGAGAAAAGATTAAGCCAAGTTTAGATGACCTTGGTGAGCATTTAAGTCATAATGGTCCTTGGCTGCTCATAGCCACGTTCTTCTTCGCAGAGTGCTTAGCCAGGCAGCAATTAACAACACAGACAATTTCCTTTCTAAAGACTGCAGTAGTTTAGGGCTGAAAGTGGTAAAAGGATAAACAGCCAACTAATAGATACAACCTATGATCTTTTACTTTTTTTTTAATGGTTTAATAATGCACCCTTTTTGTTGTTGTTGTTTTTGTGTACCTTTGAGTCAACTCCTATTCAGAGTGACCCTATCGTAGGACAGTGGATAACTGCCCCACAGGGCTTCCAAGGCCTAGATCTCTACAGAAGCAGACTTTCTGCTGTAGAACATCTGGTGGATTTGAACCGCTGACCTTTCAGTTAGCAATCAAGCACTTCACCACTGTGCCACCAGGGCTCTGGAAAAAAAAAAAAAAAATTAACGTGAAAAAAAAAAAAGCAAAGTGAAATGATATTGGAAAGTTTTGTTTTGTTTTTTAAACAAATCAGAATCAGATTATTTTCTCTAATAACTAAAATAAAAATATAATCCTATATTTAATACGACTCGATGGCACTGGGTGCTGGGTTATAGGGTTGCTACTGGGTTGGGGTATATTTAGTTTTCAAGTCTTTAATAAATGAACCCTCCTGACCTGTATATTCAAATCTCATCCCTTATGGGTTGTTGCTATTATTGTTAGTTGCCATCAAGTTGATTCTGACTCATAGTGAGCCCAAATATATCAGAGTGGAACTCCGTAGGATTTTCCAGGCTGTGACCTTTCAGTACCAGATCACCAAGCCTGTCTTCCTAGGTGGGTTCAAACCACAAATCTTTCTGCTAGTAGTCATGAGTTTAACTATTTTCACTACGAGGGCACTCCTTCCCTAATGAGTACAGATTCAGAAATGCAACCACATTTTTCCAAATATGCCTGGCATAGGTGCTGTTCTAAGGTCTTCTACCAACTCCATAATCCCCTGCTGTGGGACAATGGCTGCTTTGCCAGGGCCGTGCTGTGAAAGGAAGTGACAATACCACATACCAGTCCTGGAGCAGCTAGAGAGATCAGCAAACATAATCATTGTCCCCAGGGAAAGATAAATGAATCAAAAGCTTCATTGTTCATGTAATTAAAAGGCAAGGAATTAGAAGGTGGAAGATAACACTTTTGATTTTCATTTTCAAAAATTAACATAATTTTTTAAGTCAGCATAATAATTGAGCCCTTCTGTGAGAAATACATGTTTTTCAGTGAATGCAAAACCACATATGCTAAAAATAGTTTTTTTCCATGGCTTAAATAGTTGGGGAGACCTGGAGGTGTAGTGGTTAAGAGCTATGGCGGCTAACCTAAAGGCCAGCAGTTCAAATCCACTAGCCGATCCTTGGAAACCCCCTGAGGCAGTTCTACTCTGTCCTACAGAGTCACTATGAGTCAGAGTTAACTTAACGACACTTGGTTTTTTGGGAAAATAGTTGGACTATTTCCTTATTTAGAACTCTGTGAAATCATCAGTCCATAGAGATAGAATACAATGGCCTAAATCTGGAGTGTTTAATCATTAAATCATTATTTAAATCAATTTATGCTGAAAAAAATAAAGACAAAATCTAATATAACACTTTTAATGCAATTTAATCTCCAAGTGATATTGTTTTATTTAAGTATTACACATATTTTTATTTCAGTTTTCCCAAAATGATATAAATAATATTTCCAAAGGACACAAATATTTTTGTATTTTCCAGTGTGTGTGTTTTATCATTCTAGAATGCTCTCTGTACCGGTATTTCTTTTCACTATGCCTCCTTTTATCAAATCATAAAATGCCCTTGTAACATATAACCAATGTTCTATATTTCCTTTTTTTCTGCTCATAAACAAAAGGAAAAAAATTTTATACAGGTTTATTTCTGAATGAGAGAGGGAAGATAAAGAAAAGAGAAAGAGAATGAAACAACGGAAGTGCTCTTTGTGAACGGCTTAACCTGAGGCAACAGATCTCCCACCACACCAACCTCACCCTTTTTCCTTTACCAATCTGGCATCTATCTCTCAGTAACAGTTTAAAGCAAGTGAAATTAAAAAAAAAAAAAAGCTTTAATGATCTTCATTTTCTCCTGATATAGACGGTGGATAAGGTCAGGGATGCAGGCCTGTGTCAGGCAGAGGTGTCATCAGCTACAATGCATTAGTAATTTAAGTGTGTTTATAGCACCTTTGCCCCAGGTAGTTCCAGAGAGATGAAATAACACGCCTTTCAAAACAAAGTAAAACCAAGCTCTGCATTAGGAGAAAAGGACAGTATGTCTCTTGGGGATGTCACTCATCTCAATCACTGTCTACTTTAAATGGCTCTTTTTAGGGCAATATAATGGATAATCATCTTACGTTTCCAATTTTCTCCTATCGTTAACATTCCTGTGGCTCCCTAGTCTTTAATTGGCACTATTCAATTTGTTTGGAACTACTAAAAACATTGGCTATCTCATTACTCCTATGATTTACACTTTATTTCCTGCTTTTATCAGTTCCATCTTTGTTGCGTGTGTGTGTGTGTGTGTGTGTGTGTGTGTGTTTCCTTCCCCAGCGCTGTTAGCACTGAGCACTGTAATGGTACCCTATCTATCAGCTTGTTATCCTCAGATATCTGGGCTATGCTAATGTAATAGGTATGAATGCCCCTTGACATCTATAGTATGAGGGTTACATTCCATTACTTTAAAAACCTAGTTCAAGTCCTCTACTCAGCAATGTTGACATTGCTTTAGTTGCTGACCAATATTAATCATTTTTTCATGGTTCGCTTTCCTTCCTTTGAACTGTACCAGTAAGCTATAGTTACCACAGTCCTGGAAAAGTGGAGAGTCCACTTCTCATTTAACAGCAGTCACTGTCGTTAACGGTCCTTGACCAGGCCACACATGCAAGTGCAATTGCTTCTGCCTTGGGAGGGAGACATTTCCACAGCCTTGCACAAAGTTCTGCTACATGAGACTTTTTACCAACCCTTTCACAACTCATGGGGTCCAAGTTATCATAGGCCCATCCAAACTCCTTTCTGCCCCTAACCTAGTGATGCCAAGTCTGGTGCAACTCTTTGTCACATTAAGAAATGGGCATTCTCTTTCCCCCAGTTTGAGAAATCTCCCCCCTCTTACCCACAAACCCCTGGCATTCAACTCCTTCCATTCTAGGGAAATTTTCCACCTCATCTCCTTGATGGGCTTAGGTCAGGTGTTACAAACTGGTAGCCTAAGAAGCCAAAATCAGTCCAAATACATGTTCTGGTATGTCTTAAGCCATGTTTTGAAAATTAGGTGATTTCACATCAAAATCTAGAATTTCAGGGTTCCCTTGAGAAACATGAAAATGACTAGCTGAAGTAATGGCTACCTCTTTTCAACAGGCTCGAGCTTCAGTTTAATACAGTCCTTGGCTACTCTGTTACATACATGGAGATTTATAAGCATTTAAATTTGAACCCTCTAGTCCTTACCTTCCAAAATAGAGGTCTGAGTTAGGGGTTGGGTTTAGGGTACTCCCATCTCCATGTGGTAATTTTAGCCTTTGGTCTTCAAACATAACGAGACTGTTAATCCTAACGAGGGGCAATAAATTCCATGATTTAAAAGAAACACAGTATTTGACTGCCCTTCCAAAAAAATAAAATAAAATCTCCTGATTCCAAGGAGAGACATGCGACTCAAACAAGATCAGTTTGAGCTAAAAATACTAAATATTAAGATTTTTGTTGGAACGATGAAAAAAAAAGTTATTTTAATGTTGTCCTTGCAACTATGAGGGTCTATTGCTAGCACCATTGGAAATAACTATGAGTAGAATATCTATGAGCGAAGCCAACAGAGAGGAAAGGACTCAGGTACAGAGGAAGAAGGAGATATGATGATATTCTTTGAGCCCGTGTACTCAGTCATATCTGAAGCTGGTCTATCCCTGGACATTTTAGGTTCATTAGACAACCCTATCCCTTTTTCCTGTTAACCATTTTGAGTCCCATTTCTCTCATGAAAAATAAAGCGTCCTGTCATGGATTGAATTATGTGCCCCCAAAATATGTGTCAACTTGTTTAGGCCATGAGCCCCAGTATTGTCCTCCATCTTGTGATTTTCCTGTGTGTTATAAATCTTAATCTCTGCCTATGGTTAAAGAGGATTAGGGTGGAATGCAACACCCTTGCTCAGGTGACATCCCTAATACAATGTAAAAAGAATTTCCCTGGGGGTGGCCTGCACCACCTTTTATCTTATAAGACATAAAAGGAAAGGGGGGAAGCAAGCAGAGAGTTGGGGACCACATATCACCAAGAAATCAGTGCCAGGAGCAGAGCGAGTCCTTTGGAACTGGGGTTCCTGTGTAGAGAAGCTCCCAGTCCAGGGGAAGATTGATAAGAAGAACCTTCCTCCAGAGCTGACAGAGAGAGAAAGGCTTCCCCTGGAGGTGATGCCCTGAATTTGGACTTCTAGCCTACTAGACTATGAGAAAATAAATCTCTCTTTGTTAAAGCCATTCACTTGGGATATTTCTATTATGGCAGCACTAGATGACTAAGACTAAGACAGGTCCTAACGAGGAAACCTCTATATATTCTCCCATCTGTGAATTCTTTTGTCCTTAAGTCCTTTCTTTCTTCCACAATTGCTCTATAACCTCCCAATATACTCTTTTTTACTTTTCTCCCTGCCAGCTGATTGAAATGGAAATGTCAAGAAAGACACACGTAGAATATGGCACTTCTGTTAGCTGGGTCACAGATCAACTGCCTTCTTGGACTGTTACACAAGAATAAAATGACTTTCTTGCTTTCTAAATCACTAAATTTTGGGGGAGATGGGGTATGCAATTTAGCCTACCATCACAGGCACACTTGTCAATATATTTTTATAATTCAAATTTATCTGGCGGCCATTTTATAATTCACATCCCATTACCGTCAAGTTGATTCCTACTCATAGGGACTCTATAGGACAGAGTAGAACAGCCCTATAGGGTTTCCAACGAGTTGCTGGTGGATTCCAACTGCTGCCCTTTTGGTTATCAGAAGAGCTCTTAAATGCTGCACATAGAAGGTAAAAATTTATATAGTACAATAATAATTTTGATGCTAATTACTTCTACAATTATTTAAGAACATATATTACCTTTAAAACTCCTATTAAATGCTAGCTGTGGAAGACTGCTTTTTAACACTCTAAACACATAAGTAGGGAAAAAAAAAAACAGAAAAGAGTAAGAGATATGATAAATGAAATTTTATTTCTATTTTATTTAAACTCCACTATAAACTCCCACATTTAAAATGGCAGTGAAGGTGTTAATAAGACAAACTAGTTGCTTTTGTGGACTAAAAAGAGACTACACAGCAAAGAAATTTTAGAGGGCAGTGAGGTCACATATTAAAGCAAAATCATCTTTTTTTCCCCAAGAATTCAAATTTCCGTTCATGTGGCATTCATAAAATCCACTCCAGGGCTAAAATTATTAGTGAATGGTTGGAAACTGAGGTGAGCAGGTATTTAGCAATTGTTCAGTGGTCTGTAAAATGACTTTCTGATCTCAGTCCAGTCATAAAGCCTACCATCACAGTTGATGCAAGTCAATGCCTTTTGTATCAGTCTCATCAGGAAAGCCTGGGACTGCCTGAACATAGACACAGAAATGTCTCCTACAGAGCCAAAATCTGTAAGTCAAGATTAAGAATCACTGGTAAGGGAGTTACTGTCTCTGCTTGAATCATTCGGTAGCTAAGCGCAAGGCATTTAACTATGATATCAGTTCGTTTAAGAAGATCTACATCCTCTCTAAAGATAGAGTGGAATAACTCATCTCGTTGAGTTGATTCTCACTCATAGTGACCCTATAGGACAGAGTAGAAGGGCTCCATAGGGCTTCCAAGGAGCGCCTGACTGACCTTTTGGTTAGCAGCCAAACTCTTATCCATTATGCCACAAGGGTTAAATACCACGAAAATCTTGCATCATGCAGAGAAATTGAAGATAAGGAACTGCCTCGTCCCAGGAGGCAGGAAGGTCACCAATAATCCCAGTCAACTGGACAGACATTCTGACTTAGAAATAGTGGAGTAAAATCAAAGAGCAACCTTTATTTCCAAATGGATGCATGGAATTCAGGGTGCTTTAGAGGGGTCAAAGTTTCACATATACTTAAATTAAAAGTTTTTTATGACTATCTGGAATGATTTAATTATATTATTTTATATTAAATTAAATGTTTTTATGACTATCTGAAATGATTCGACTATATTGGCAAAAGTTTAGGTGTCCTCTAGGGTTTTTTAAATAAGTGTTAAAATAACCTTTCTCTAACAATAGAGTCCCTCGGTGGTGCAAACGATTAATGTGCTCAACTAACAACTGAAAGGTTGGAGCTTCAAGCCTACCCAGTAGGCACCTAGGAAGAAAGACCTGGTGACTTACTTCCGAAAACACAGCCATCGAAAACCCTGTGGAACACAGTTCTGCTCAGACACACAGGGAGTTGTCATGAGTTGCAATCACCTTGTGGGCAACTGATTTACCAATCAATGATCACTTTTTCTTTCTTTTGACAACTCTCAGCTTCTTGTCTCTTTTGTAAAGCTATGCTTTTTTTTTTTTCCTCCTGAGATCTGGCTTAAGTGGGGTTTAGAGAAGCTATCAAAAAGACTTAAAATGAGCGTTACCAGACACCCAGTGGCAAATCCTCTATTGCAGACACAACCAATCCTTGCCGCCTTTCTTCTTGATTCCCTGGAAAACTCTTTTGGCTCCTTTTACATATAGAATACTCTTTTATTTTATCATCCTTGTGTGATTGCAGAATAGACAAAGATGAAATTTTAGGATAAATGTCATTTTTGCAATGACCCTAGACATTGCAAAAATGGCATTTTGATGTCAAAACACATTTGACTAATTTTTCAGGCTAGAAACAGTGCTCTAACAAGATTAAGATCTGGTTACCAGACGAGAACAAAGATATGGTCACCCTGGGTACAGAAACATACAAATGAAGGGTGATGTTCTCAAATTTGAAACTTTTTTACTCTCTTTTCTCTTCATAAAATCCCTCTTAATATTATGAGTTATGTTTTCAAACTGAGGGTAGTGCTAACCAAGGGGAAAAATTTGTAATTCATAAAGAAAGCATAATCTACATAAACGTTGGTGAAAAGGTACACCTTTGATTTAGGCATGATATAATGTATTGCTTGCTTTCATGATGCCAGCACATACGATGAACTCATAAATGTGTACTTTAGATTTAATATATAAATTTTACTGGTCTTTTCCGTGTTTACTTTTTATTTATGACATCCTGCATAGAATGAGGTGGGAAGAAGGTCCCAAAGTATCAAATGTATCAGTCAAAAATAATTTGTTTTCTTCAATCTACCTAAACTATATATGGCACACTGTGTTGGATTCTGTTATGTCAACTGGACTAAGTCTGGGAAATATTTTTGAGAATCCCCTGCCTTTCATGATTACAAGCGATAAGTGGCCAAAAGAGGAATCGTGAGAGACTTAGAAAATGAAAAAAAAGCAGTAGCCATTCTCTCAGAATGACACCACAGTCAGACAGAGTAACGCACAGACAGAGAGGTGCTAGTGGGTCCCAGCTGATCCTTGCTCTTCTCTGCTCCTTTTCCCACCTAACTTCTGGCCCTGCTGATCAATGCAGTCCCAGGCTTACCACCAGAAACTTGGAAGTAGCTACCCAGAGAAAACAGATTTCCCAGAGGCCACAGTCCCCATAAATCTCTCTAGAAGCTATCCCTTCAATGGTCTAACTTCAGCGGTCAGATGTGTTTGTTTTTTCAGATTTACCTGCAAGTTCCACCTGGTCCATCCATGGCAGTGCTTCAGGTGGATGGGTCAGTGAGGATTTTTCGTATTCCTCAATTTTTCCTTTACTGACTGTGATGGTTAATGTTATGTGTCAGCTTGGCTAGGCCATTATACTCAGTGTTGTGTAATTACCCTCCATTTTGTGATCTCTCATAAGTAATGTAATAATCTCCATGATGTGATCTGATGTGACCGGCCAGTCCATTTTAAGGAGAGGATCCTTGAGAGTGTGGTCAGCACTATATATATACATATGGACGTTCTGGCAAAGCTTGCTTGCTTGCTCTGGATCCTGCTTCTGGCTCATGATCATCTGACCTCCAGTTCTTGGGACTTGAGCCAGCAGCTTGTAGTCTGACCTGCCAACTTTGAGGTTCACCAGCTCTGCAGCCCTGTGAGCCAGCAGACTGCCACCTCATCTGCTGATTATGGGTTCATCAGTCCCTGCAACAAAGTGAGTCAGAAGAAGCCCCCAGCCTACACCCAACCCATGGACACATAACACCCAGCCTCTACAACCACATGAGCCATTTCCTTGAGATAAATCTCTCTGTCTCTCTCTCTCTATATATATATTCACCAATTTTGATTTTCTAGAGAACCCAGTTTAAGACACCGACCTTCATCTCCCTAACTCCTCAAACATTTACGTTCTCATTGATCACTGACTCCCTTATCCCATAGCTGTCAGTAACTCTGCATTCTGTCAGAACCCTGACAGATACAGATTTCTAGAAATTTTCTTTCCAAACCTCTACTTCATTGTAAACCTGTCTTTTATGAAGCCTGAGAGTTCAATTCCCATAATAAGCACAAAGAACACATATTTGAGGGATATTTGTGTTGATTTAAATCCTGAAAAATATATACTAACATTACAATTTGCTTTTATCATTTTGTAAATACTCTGCCATTTATTTTGTGGAAAAAACTTAAATTGTGTTTTGCACTATCATGTGCTGAATTATTCAGGCTACTTGGTACAAGCAAGATGCATAAATCTAAAATAAACTGACTCAAATAAAAAAAGTAATTTATTGCAAAACTGAAAAAGCTCAGGAACAAAGCCGTCTTAAGGGTTGAGATGTGTTAGTTCAGATTTGCCTTTGAAGTCAGAGCTAGGAAAAAAAAAAAAAAAGGCTTCAGAGAGGTAGGATGTGGGCAACTAGCTCTCATCCCACTAGGGCCTTCTGAGGAGATGTGTTGAATGGGGAAGGGGAGCATCTATCCACTGGCTGCCTCCGCCATTGTTTGTGGATGTCAGTTCCTTTGCCCTTCCATCTGTACCACGCCACAGATTCAGAGAAGCTTTGGGAAGAATATGAAAGATATGTGGTATAGCTGAGGGAAATGTCTGTAAAATAAACCTGTGTGAAGCTGATTGCTACAGTAATGCCTAAAGTAAAAGACAGACAGAGAGGATGTGAAGCAGGGTAAAAGAGAGGTCATTTCTCTCTTTTTCTTTCATCTATCTCTATACTTCTTTCTGCAGGTGGCATCATTCTCTAAAAAGCTTCTTCCTTGTTGCAGGAAAGATAACCGTGAATATGAATAACTTATATTGTAGTATAGGCTACTTTCTCAGGGGGGAAAAGTCCTACCCTCTATGAAAGTCCAAAAAACTTAAGAAAAATTTAATTGGACTAATTTTGGTCTATAAGTCAATCACTCAGGCCAATGTAACGGAATACTTGGATTGACCAGCATGCCTCAGACGTTCATCTATATGAAACAGCAGAGGATGATGACCAAGATAGCCAGTCCTATATGGGCCATGGAAACCCCGGTGGTGTAGTGGTTAAGTGCTACGGCTGCTAACCAAAGGGTCGGCAGTTAGAATCCACCAGATGCTCCTTGGAAACTCTATGGGGCATTCTACCCTGTCCTATAGGGTCACAATGAGTCGGAATCGACGCGATGGCACTGGGTTTGGGTTATATGGGCCACATGTAGGAAGCAAGAGACAATTTCAAAAAGAAATAGGGGGTACTGATGCAAGACAACGATGAATGCTGAATCGACAAGATCAACAAATATCCAAAACAGATGGCTTATTTTAATTCTTGGTATTGATGACCACCTTGATGATTAAAAAGCTTTTATTGATTCTCACTTTGTATTACTATTTCTCTGAATCTCAGATATTCACTTACAGGGAAATTGTAGTGCAGCTGAAGAGAGTTGTATCAGCCAGGATTCTCCGGAGAAACAGAATCAATAGGAGGTATGTGTCTGTGTGTGTGTGTGCTTGTGTGTGTGTGTGTGTGTGTGTGTGTGTGAAGACAGGGAGAGAGAAATTTACTTTACGACATTGGTTCACATAATTGTGGGGGCTGAAAAGTCCAAAATCTGTAGGGCAAGCTGAAAGCTTAGGCAAGAATTGACGTAGCGGTCTTGAATCCAAAATCCATAGGACAGGCTGGCATGCTGAAAACTCAGGCAGAATGTCTGCTACCGTCTTGAGGCAGAATTCCTTCTTTTCCAGGAAACCTCAGCTTTTGCCCTTAAGGCCCTCCACTGATTAAGTTATCGAGGGTAATCCCCTTGAAGTCGACTGACTGTAAATGTTAATCACATCTACATAATACCTTCACAGCAATATCTAGACTAATGTTAGACCAAACAACTAGACACCATAACCTAGCCAAGTCAACACATAAAATTAACCACCACAGAAAGATAGCTTCTCAGTTATTTCATTCATTCTATAGGAAATAGTTCATTTGTTCAGTTTTACCAGTTAAGAGGAATTTAATTGCTATAAAATCCCCAAGTGAGATCCAGGTATATTCTCAAATTCTGGTTTCTACCATCAGAGTTAGGAACCCTAGTGATGCGATGATAAAGGACTCTGCTACTAACTAAAAGGTTAGCAGTTCGAACCCACACAGCAGCTCCATGGAAAAAGACCTGGCAATCTGCTCCAGTAAAGATTACAGTCTAGAAAACCTTATGAGGTAGTTCCACTCTGTCACATGGGGTTGCTAGGAGTCAGAAGGAACTCTATGGTACCTAATAACAGCAACAACCATCTGAGTTAAAGTGATGAAAACATTCAAAGAATAAGGAAAGCATTAAAGAATAAATTGTGTTGGTTAAATTGTTTCATACACTAAACATTTTGTGAGAAATGTTATGTATTCAGAGTAGCCTCCTGTCTTAGTTTTCTAGTGTTGCTATAACAGAAATACCGCAAGTGAATAGCTTTAACAAACAGAAATTTATTCTCTCACAGTCTGGGAGGCTAGAAGCTCAAATTCAGGGCTCCCGCTCTAGGGTGAGACTTTCTTTCTCTTTTGGCTCTGGAGGAAAGCCCTTGTCATCAATCTTCCCCTGGTCTAGGAGCTTCTAAGTGCATGGACCCTGGGTTGAAAGTACTTGCTTCACTCCTGGTTCCTCTTGCTTGGTAGAACTGAGGTACCTCTCCTCTCTGCTCGATTCTTTCTTTTATATCTCAGAAGAGATTGGCTCAAGAGACAACTTAATCCTGGAGATTTTGTTCTGCCTCATTAACATAACTGCCTGTAATCCTACCTCATTACATCATAGAGGTTAGGATTTACAACACATAGAATAAATACATCAGATCACAAAATGGAGCACAACCACACAAAACTGGGAATCTTGGCCTAGCCAAGTTGACGCACATTTTGGGGTGACACAATTCAACCCATAACACTTCCTAAGAGGACTGGTTAGCTCTGCCAATACCTTCATTCAACGCCTGTTGGGTTTCCTACCAGCTCTTGTTTCAGAATACACTTAATTGAACCAAGGCACATACAGACATTGAAAATCTGACATTCCATTTCCAACTGCAATTTCCCCCCCAATTTGAAAAAGGATTCAACCCCTCATGTTGTTTCTAGTTTTTTTTTTTTTTCATTATTATTATTTCTGCAATTGTTTCTGGCAAGAAAGAAAAATCAGCCCATGAGTAGAATTGGAATTAATTCTACAAACCATACCAAATTTGGAGGCTTAAAACAGCAATGGCTATATTATGTTCATGATCTATAGAGTAGGAATTCAGGCCCCTTCTAACCGGATTTTTTGTTGTTGTTGTTGTTCTATATGGCAATGACTGAAGTTACTGTGTGAATTCATCTGGCATCTGAGCTTGTCTGGAGGGTCCCAGATGGCTTCAGTAACATTTCTGGTGCCTCAACAGCAATGGCTTGAACGCTATGTCCAGTAAGGCTACTGTCTCTCACTACGAGTTCTCAGGGCCTTTCCATGTGACTTCTCCAACAGGGTAGTCCAACTTCGAACATGACTGCTTAAAACTCGAAGGGTGAATACTCTGCTGGATGGGACACCATCGCTTCTGCCATAATCTATTAGTCAGACTAGTCATAGATCCTGCCTAATTCAAGGAGCAGGAACATAGCCTCAACAATTTGCCAGAAAAGATTTTCAAAGATTTTCTGGTTTCCTTTCATCTACCACATAACCAGAAATGAATTGGTGTATATGGTCATTAAAAATAATATTGTGCTAGAGTTGGGGGGTCCTTATTGCTCATTCAATCCTAATCCCCAGTGGCAAGAAGAGAATTCCTCAAGATGAGATAGCTGGTAGAGTCAGAGCAGAGACAGAAATACTGATGTCCTGACAGATGCCTTTACCAAAAACAAGTATAATTATTATTTACTGCTATATCCACAACACCAAAAAATACCATCTAACACAGAGAAGTCATTGACTCACTGAGTGGATAATAGCATAAAACAAGCCTATGTGTAGCGTGTTGCAATTTACAGTTTAGAAGCAGTATAAGTACAGTGATTGAAGTTAGACCGTCTCTAGGATCAGGCTGCCTGAGTTTGACTCCAGGTTCCAGTGGGACCCACACTAGTTATTTAACTTTCTTTTTCCTAGGTTTCCTTATCTGTGATAATAACAGCAACTACCTCCCTGGGTTGTTGTAAGGATAAAATGAGATGATACATGAAATATCAGACACACAGCCAATGATCAGCCCCTTTCAGATACTGTTTTTATAGTTTGGGGTGGGAAGATAACAGAGTTTTTTTCTTAAGACATTTATTATCTCACTTTTATCTGTGGTAAGGTTGTCAGCCCAGAGAGGAAGAATGTAGGAGTCTTGAGCACACAGGAGAGACTAAAACTGTTTTCTCAGAGGGTAGACGAAGGTATTGAACTTCATAGCACTTGAGTGGCCCTTTGAAGTTCATGGCAATGAATTTAAAATGAACCCATGTAGTCTGGTATAATTTTTTTCCAACAACATTCAGTTGTATAGATGTAGTTGCTGAGAAGGTACAAGGTTGGGTGAGGCAGGATTGGAATCATACAAGGCATATATGACAAAGTGAGAGGATTAAAGAGTTAAAAGTTTTTGTAAAAAAAATGATAATGATAGATTTCAGAAACTGAGAAAAGTTAAGTGGAAAGTTTGTGTGATTTTCTAATACAATAGAGTAATTTCTTTAAAAATCATACTGATCACAAAGGTATAATAATTTTGGTTAATGCCAGGGTCCAGTTGTGTCCAAGAAAGAGAGATTTAAAAGTGTGGAGATGAAAGTCATCAAAATTGAGGTCAAGCAATGCTGCTATTGAATCATGTAGATGACAGCGCTCAAGTCTAGGTTTCAAAGACTTAAAAGAATAAGAAATAGTAACAGAGAAGAAAAAGATAACGGTAATTCAAGAGAGAAGGTCTGATCAAATAGTCTGATGTCATAACCCTCAAAAGAGCAGGAGTTTTTTTATGAAAGGGAAAGAACAGTGGTCTAAAAACTGTCATAGAGCAAAAAGATCCCAAAGTATGCAAAATCCAAAACCCAAGTAGGGTAGAATTAACAATAACCTCTTGCAAAGGCTATAGGGAAGTTGTATCTTTGTTTGCAGAATCGGAGGGTGCCTTTTAAGTCACAGATGCTGAAAGAAGCATTCTATCATCACCATCATTGTCATTATTGTCATCCTTGTTATTAATATTTCTCTTATTAGTTTGGAAACCCTGGTGGTGTAGTGGCTAAAAGCTACCACTGATAACCAAAAGATTTGCAGTTTGAATCTACCAGATACTCCTTGGAACTCTATGGGAGAGTTCTACTCTGTCTTGTAGGGTTGCTGTGAGTCAGAATCAACTCAATAGCAATGGGTTTAGTTTTTTTGTTTGTTTGTTTTTATTTTTAGTTTAACCAAGACTAAGTGGAAAAGGATGATAGTGAAGGGAGCAGAGATGGGTGGCTCAGAGGAGAATTGGGACAAAATAGTGAAAGAATGAGAGTTAGGAGAAGATAAGTTGTTTCCTGGAGATACTCACCTACTATTTGGTGATGCAGGAGAACAAGACTGAGAAGTAGGGTGGTCTCAGTGTTTCCAGAGAATCCACCCTGTTTGTACTGGTCTGATTTGATTGTATTGTAGAGTAAAACCAAAAAACAAACCAAACCCAGTGCCGTTGAGTCGATTCCAACTCATAGTATTGTAGAGTAACATCGCTCAAAATTTAATGTGTATAAGCAACACCTGAAAATCTTACTTAAATACAGATTCTTATTCAGTAGGTCTAGGTAGCTCCAAAGTTCCTGTTTTCTAATAAGCTCCAGGCATGTGCTTCTCTCCTTTCATTCACAGTAACTCAATCAGCTCTGACCAACTTTACAGGCAACAGTAAGAATATTAAATGAAGAACAACTCTCATTCTTCATTTACAAGGCTACAGTGAAAAATAATCAGAACAATGAGATTTAAATGGTCCTGAAAAAATCATTTGCAATTTATTGGTGAAATACTTGTTATATCTATTTTCTACTAATAACTCCCTTTCCCAAATACCTTCTAGAAAGAGCAGTAGCAAGAATTTATGAAGATGACGCAGCACTGGGTAACATTTCCTTCTGTTGTACATGGGGTTACCATGAGTCAGTGCCTATGCAATGGCAACCAACAGTATATGTCGAATATTTTGTTTTTCCAAAAAGTGCTGAGTTTTGGGGTGGGGACAGAAACAGTTATATGGAAAAGGTGGAAGACATGCCACAAAAAGCAATATTCCATGAAAGTATTAGCTGGGAATTCAAGAAAGATTGAGCAGACATAGGCATTACACACTGACAGAAATTACTTCCTTTTAGTTCTGATGATGTGGCTGACCTTGGGAAAGAATACTAATCCTTACTCCTCATTTAAAAATGAAATTTCAGTATCTTAGTATATTTCTGGACACTTTTTAAAATCAACTAATAAAAGAAATTAAATTTAGAAAGCTGATTCAAGAATTACACTGGAGGAAATGCTCATGGTTATTAGTCACTAGAGAAATATAAGTCAAAACTACCATGAGATACCATCTCACCCCAACAAAGCTAGCATTAATCCAAAAAACACAAAATAATAAATGTTGGAGAGGTTATGCAGAGACTGGAACACACACACTGCTGGTGGGAATATAAAATGGTGCAACCTCTTTGGAAATCGATTTGGCGCTTTCTTAAAAAGCTAGAAATAGAAGTACCGTACAATCCAGCAATCCCACTCCTTGGAACATATCCTAGAGAAATAAGAGCCATCACACAAGTAGATATATGCACACCCATGTTCATTGCAACACTGTTCAAAATAACAAAAAGATGGAAACAACCTAGATGCCTATCAACAGATGAATGGGTAAACAAATTATGCTATATTCACACAATGGAATACTATGCAATGACAAAGAACAATGATGAATCCATGAATCATCTCACAACATAGATGAATCTGGAAGGCATTATGCTGAGTGAAATTAATCAGTCTTAAAAGGACAAATATTGTATGAGACCGCTATTATAAGAACTCAAGAAAAGGTTTAAACACAGAAGAAAACATTCTATGATGGTTACAAGGGTGGGGAAGGAGGGAGAGGGAAATTTACTAACCAGATAGTAGGCAAGAATTATCTTAGATAAAGGGAAAGATATCACACAATACAGGAGAAGTCAGCACAATTGGACTAAACCAAAAGCAAAGCAGTTTCCTGAACACAACCAAACACTTTGAGGGACAGTGTAGCAGGGGCAGGAGTCTGGGGACCATGGTATAGGGGGACATCTAGGTCAATTGGCATAACAGAGTTTATAAGAAAATGTTCTGTATCCTGCTTTGATGAGTGGCGTCTGGGCTCTTAAAAACTAGTAAGCTGCCATCTAAGATGCATCAGTTGGTCCCAACCCACCCGGAACAAAGAACAAAGAGCACCAAAGACACAAGGAAAATGTTAGCCCAAGAGACAAAAGGGGTCACATAAACCAGAGATCTCATCAGTCTGAGACCAGAAGTACTAGATGGTGCTGGCTACCACCAATGACCACCCTGACAGGGAATCCAAGAGACAGTCCCTCATGGAGCAGGAGAAAAGTGGGAAGCAGAACTCAAATTCTAGTTAAAAGAATAATATTAAAAGTCTGACCGAGACTGGAGGAACCCCAGAAGACATGGCCCCTGGACTCTCTGTTAACTCAGAACAAAAACCATTTCCGAAGCCAACTCTTCAGACAAAGAATAGAATGAAACTATAAGACAAAAAATGATACTCGTAAAGAGGTGCTTCTTAGTTCAAGTAGATACAGGAGACTAAACGAGCAACTCCATTCTGGAGGTGAGATGAAAAGGCAGAAGGGGATAGGAGCTGGTTGAATGGATACAGGAAATCTGGGGTTGAAAGGAGGAATGTGTAGTCACATTACTGGGATAGCAGCTAGGGTCACATAAAAACGTATGTATAAATTTTTGTATGAGAAATTAATTTGAGCTATAAACTTTCACCTAAAGAACAATTAAAAAAAAAAAAAAGAGTTGCACTGGGCCCACCTGGATAATCTCTCCATCTAAAAATCCGTAATTAAATCACATTTACAAAATGTCTGTTACCATGTCAGGTAACACACTCATAGGTTCCAGGGGCTAGGACATGGGCATCTTTGTGGAGCCACTACTCTGCCTACCAGACCCATTTTAAGCTTCCCTTCTTTTTAAAACTTGCTAAGAATCAGAGATTCTCCTTTAAATCACTTCCTATTTAACTCAGAAAACCTTGTCTCTAATGAATAGTTGCAAGCCTCAGCTAAGCTGCCAGTTTAATTATTATGGCCAGGCTTCATTACAGACATGTTATAAACATCTCACACAGTATTTATCTATTCATCTATAAAAGTATTTATTAAATTACTGGCTTGTTTCATCATTTCTCTTTAGTGTGCAACCCAGTTTTACCAGACCCCTAACAGATTTTCTTGAACATTCTTTGGATGCCCCATCCCTCATATAAAATTAAAAAGGGAAAAACAAATTGTCTATATCTAAAAGAAAACTTGTGGCTATGAACTAAATATTCCATTGCAAAAGACCCCACTCCTTGATTGTTGCTTATTGAAAAAGGATGGTCAGTTCAGAGGAGGAGTTGGGCAGATGAATGAGGTATTTTTATGGGATGGTAGAAATGGCGCCAATAGCCTCAGGAAGCTCAAATTGATTGGTTTAATGTGAACAAGAGAAAGCATGAAATGGACAATACGTAAATACACAAATAAATGGATGAAAAAAATACTGATGATCTATTGTGATAAAACGACCAGTTGTCATCCAGCCGATTCTGACTCATGGTGACCCCATGTGTGTCAGGGTAGAACTGTACTCCATAGAGTTTTCAATGGCTGTGTCTTTTTGGAAGTTGATCACTGGGGCTTTCGTTTAAGGCACCTCTGGCTGGATTCCAACCTCCAAATTTTCAGTTTGCACCCCCCAGGAACTCCCTGATTATGGTAAGTATTATTAAGAAATAAACTAAAGCAATAAGAATAGAAAAAGATAGCTAAAGTGGGAAAGAATAGTATCCAAATTAAATCTGTCATTTGACCTGAGACCTGAATGAGGAAAAAGAAACAGCCACACTACCTTCTGGGGCAAGACATTGCATGTAGAGGGAACAACAAGTAAAAGCCCTGAGGCAGGAGCTAGCTTGAGAGGATAAGGAAGGTATGTGGGGCTGGAGAAGAGTGAGCAGGGCTGGGATGTCATTGAATGATAAGTTACAGGGGCTAGAGATGGACAGAGCTTTTCTTTAGAGAAATCACATTATTTATTGTCTTACATGGAAAAAAAATTTACAGTGATTTGAGCACTGTAGACAAGACAGAAAATAAGACATTGAAAGTAGTAGGCTAAAATTATCTAAGACAACTCATATAAGCCCGGTGGTTTCCTTATTTACAGACCATGATAAAAAACAGTTGTCATTCAAGTTGATTTCCACTCACAGTGACCCCAAGCGTGTCAAAGCAGAATAGTACTCTATAGAGTTTTTAATAACTGATTTTTTGGAAGCAGATTGCCAGTCCTTTTTTACAAAGTGCATCTGGGTGGACTCCAATCCCCAACCTTTCAATTAGCAGCTAAGCGCATTAACCGTTTGCACCAGCCAGGGACTCACAGACCACGGTAAGGGCTTTTCATCTTTTTTCTAATGTCAATGCGACCCACTGGCTGCTCTGAGACTGCATTTCTGGCTGGAATGGGAGAAAATGGACTATGGAGACAAGAGGAGAAGCATGGAAACCAGTGGAAGACCACTGCAACAAAGAGTGTAACATTAAAGGTATAGCTCTGAGATACTAAGAAATTCTTAGATGTAAACTACAATTTGAAAATAGCAGTGACTAGACTTTAAAATAGGTATGAGGAAAAGAGCACAATTGATCTTGACTTCTAAACAAGTGATTAGATAGCAGTGCCACTAACTGAAATAGAGATAATGGCGCTAAACTGTTGGAAGTGCTGCAGTGTAGGAAAGAATTCCAGGATGGAGATTTATATTTTGTAATTATTACCATTGTTGTTAACTGCTATCAAGTCAGTTCTGACTCATAATGACCCTACGTACAACAGAATGAAACACTGCTGTGTCCTGCATCATCCTCACAATCATTGCCCATTGTTGCAGTCACTGTGTCAATCTATCCTGTTGAGGGTCTTCCTATTTTTCATTAACCCTCTACTTTACCAAGCATGATGTCCTTCTCCAGAGACTAATTCCTCCTGATAACATGTCCAAAGTACATGAGGCAAAGTATTGTCATCCTCACCTCCAAGAAGCATTCTGGTTGCACTTCTTCTGAGTCAGATCTGTTTTTTCTGTTATTATCATAGAATTAATATTTAATGTATCGTGATTACATGACCTTACTTGAACACAGTATGGTTTTGGAGTACGGCCAAGTTTTGGCATAGTTCAAATTTCAGAGGTCAGAAAAAAGAGGAAGAGCTGGTAAAAGAAGTGGGTAGATGACCAGTGAGGAAAGAAATCAAGAGCAGAAAGTCTCTGAAGCAGGAGAGAGGGGACCATTGTGTTAAGTGCTGCTGAAAGGTAGAAAGCAGATTGGAAACTGGTCACTGGATCCAGCAATTTGAAGACCTTAATGTATGATAATGACACATTGGCAGTTCAGCTGTAGAATTTTTGCCTTCCATCCAAGAATTCTGGGCCAATGCACTTCATGAACAGCCACCACCCATCTCTCAGAGGTTTATGCGTTGCTATGATGCTGAACAGGTTTCAGCAGAGCTTCCAAACAGCGATGAACTAGGAAAAAAGTCCTAGCAACCTACCTCTGAAAATCAGCCAGTGAAAGCCCTACAGAGCACAAAGGTCTGATCTACAGCCCATCATGGAGATAGTATAAGACTAGGTAGAGATTCATTCCATTGGATATGCAGCTACCACTAGTCAGGTGCTGGCTCCCTGGGAGCTAACAACAGCAATGTCTGATAACAGCTTCTTCAGTAGTATCATGAGAACCAAGGCCCAATTAGAGTTTGAAGAAAAGAGAAATGATCACGTGGAGTTGGAGATGGTGGTTAACACAAAAATAAAACAAGCAAAAGCACTCACAGGATTTTCTTTTGATAGAGAGAGAAAAAAATAAAACGGTGGTTTTGAGACCCAAATTCTCTGACTCTTTCCCATTTGTTACTTAGATTCAAATCTTCTATGTCATTTATTTTTGGTTTTTACACTAAAGTCAGATGACTGCTTTACTATGCGACTTCAGGCAAGTTACTTATCTTCTGCCTCAATGTTTTCATATTTAAAATGGGGATAATCATATCAACTAATCTAATAAAGTTGTTGAGAAGGTTAGACACATTATGATTATTATTGTTGTTGTTGTTATTACTACTCAGAGGAGTCCCAATTCAGAGTATCACAATGCTTCTTTATCATGCCTTCAGACTGAAGAAGGTCCCATCCTAGGAACACAATGAAAAATCACTGCTCACATTTCTTTGTAAGAAAAAAAAAAAAAGATGCTATTCTGAAACAGAAAGACAAACTTTAGCTAATACAACTGGAATTTTCTTACTCTGTTATATAACATTTCATGCACACCTATAATTTTAAAAAACAGAAGTTAAAGGCTTAAATATTTACTTAAATTCACTTTCAAAGCCATGCATGAACAAGCTCTTATAAGAGTTTCTACTTGATAATTTAATAATAAATATAGTTACCATCCACTGAGAGCCTAATATTTGTTGAGAGCTGTGTTAGACACTTTACACACAGAATCATCTAATATCCACAATACTTTTTTCAATGTAAGCAGGCATAGCTCCACATTGACAATAATGGACCCAAATGAAGCCCAGAGTGATTTATTAATTTGCCTGAGGCCACAGAGACGCCAAGGAGCAAAATAAGATTTAATTGACTCTAAAATCCTACTCTACCCTCTGCAGGAAAGTTTTTCAATTGTCTAATTCATGTCCCTTAACATCTATGGAGCTCCCCAACTGTGCCCAGACCATCTATCACATCAGATCTGTGGGCAAGTATCATAATTCCTATTATACAAATAAAGGAGCCCTGGCAGTCCAATGGTTAAGCAATTGGCTGCTACCCAAAGGACTGGTAATTTAAACCCACCCTGTGGCTCCAAGGGAGAATGACCTGGAGATTTGCTTCAGTAAAGATTACAACCTAGGAAAACCTATGGGGCAGTTCTACTCTGTTACATGGGGTCAACGTGAGTTGGAATCAAATCGACAGCACATGACAATAACAGAAATATTATACAAATAAGGAAACAGAGGCTCTGAGAGATCATGGTTATTAGCCCTAGGTTACATTATTTAAAGGGTTAGAAATAGGATTTGAACTCAGTTTTGTGGCTATTGGAAAGTCTCTTTCTGCTATATCAGCAGAGGGTTTGGTTGTAGCAACGTTGGAGAGTTAGGGCTTAAATGGAGGGTGGAGCGAATGTTTTTTGTTTCCAATTTCAGCATAGTTACAATTACATAAAGTAATAAATTACAGACCCAACATTTGGGGAAAAAATTAAACCTGTAAGCTTTGATGTTGAAGCCTAAGTATAAAAAACATATATATATGATGTTAATTCATAACAGATTGAACTTCCACCTCACCTATTTTTTATTTAAGTCCTTTTATTTAAATTTTGATTCCTGTATTCCCATTATATCTTCTAGATCGGCATAACTAATGAACCTAAATACTCTTCTTACTTGACTTCTATACTGTATAGAGCATATCTTACTACATCTCATACCATCTGAGCCATCTTTTTAAATTGATATAAGTGTTTCAGAGATTGTTTTGCCCCTGCTATTTTCCCTCTATTATACCAGAGTTTTCACCAATCTCATATAATTTTACATTATCTTTCATCAGTCCCTCCCAGACTTTCACACTCCAGTGTCCAGACTTACTCCACATTTAAGAAACTTCACATAAGTATTCCAAAGTAGTAAACATTTAATTCTTGATTTTCACAACACCTTCTTTGGCTTTCTGAACTCACATATTTTTTACAAATTCTTTAGTGTTGTGAAGTTTTTTAAAGGACTCAGCAAGTTCTCATTATTTTATTACTTCATAGAAATCACATGTATCTATAGCTTATTTATCCCCCCAAAGCAAATTTTTTGCAATAATCTGTATAGCATACTACAATGGCATCCAGCTAACCAGCCTCTCTGCCTCAGTGTTATTATACAGTAGATGTGATGAATAATTTTTCCTTTCTGTGCACTTGGTAGATGGGAATAATTGAGGACAGTTTTTAATCCAGAACCTATAGTGATTAAAAAAAAAAAAAAAAAACCAAACCCAGGGCCGTCGATTCCAACACATAGCAACCCTACAGGACAGAATAGAACTGCCCCATGGAGTTTCCAAGGAGCCCCTGGCAGATTCAAACTGCCGACCCTTTGGTTAGCAGCCATAGCACTTAACCACTGTGCCACCAAGGTTTCCTATAGTGAAAATAGCTAATATTATTGATCAGTTTTACATGTCCGGCACTGTTCTAAGATTTTTTTTTTTACCTGTTTTACTTTATTTAACTATTATAACAGCACAAATATTACCAATTGCCTTAAAGTTAATTCCAACTCATGGAGTCCCCATGTGTGTAGAGCAGAACTGCATTCCTTAGGGTTTTCAAGGCTGTGACTTTCAGAAGCAGAATGTCAAGCCTTTCTTCCAAGATGCCTCTGGGGGATTTAACCACCAACCTTTTGGTTAGTAGTCAAGCATTTAACTAATTGTACCACTCTGGGACACTGGACAAACATTAGGTGGCATTGGCCTGGCAAACTGTTTATGTAATAATTGCAGCCAGGAAAACTCTATGGCTCTCAGTTCTACTCCGTAACACATAGGGTCACCATGATTCAGCTGCTGACTGGACAGGAGTTAAGAGCAACAACAAAAATTACATTATTCACAATTTAAAGATGGAGAAACTGAGGCTCCTAGAGGTTAAACAACTTTTCAAAAGTCCCAAGGTAAGTAAATTGCTATGTAAGAATTTGAATCCTAACTAGAGGCCAAGCATTTAACCACTACTTTACATTTCCTCAAATGCGCAGTGCTGAAATCATAAAGAGCCTCAGGATTTTGAAATTTCTGGAGAAACTATGGTAAGCCACGGGTTGGGATCCTGCTTCTCTCACAGAGGTGAAGCTTAAATAAAATTACATACTTCAAAGTGTATTTTAAACAGCAAGGCACAGATTTTGTTATTACAAGTAGAATTTTAAATAATAGATTTTTTTCATCAAAGTCATCCTTTACTTTTTGAAATGTCATTATGAAGCTCAGTGTTTTTATTCTACTCATTTTTAATCTAAGCTGGTTTGAACATTTTTAATAACAAATTGCTTGAAGGTACATACTGTACTTTCAAAACAGAATTAGTTATTTTCTTTTTTGAATATGTACCTATTTCTGAAAATGTTAAGGACTGAAATAAAGGACTAATAAATTAGAAAGAGAAAAATCAAACCCATGAAAAATAGAAATTAAAAAGATATCTGTGAAAGGAATATAAAAATCATTACTGTATTGGTTTTAAATTTTGGGCTTTTTGTCATTACAGAGTTTCGTAATTCCTAATTCATTTTACACAATGGAGGAAAACATACCAATATTTTAAGGGATAAAAATGGTTTCGAGTCACTAAATTCTAAAAGAAATTTATGAATAATGAATTGCAAAATAAATATCTTTCATTTTGACTTTAAACGGTATTGCATATAGATCGATGTTCATCAGCCTGCTGCTACCTATATGAATTGTTGTGACAATTATATTCAGTGAGGACTATACTTAGTAGAAGGGCAGAAGTGAACTTTCTTTTGATCTGACTTAATACAAAGCTAAACTTAAACTATGAAATGACATCATGAATAGCATATCTATTATGTGTCTTTTCTAGCAAAACAACTTGAAAAGTATTATTTTCTGAAAATTTAAGATTCACAGATGTTAAGTAGCATGTTTGCGCTAAGTAAAGATTTGAATGCAGGTAGGTCTGTCTCTATAGCTAAAGTCATATTCTTCCTAATAAATTTTTATTTTCTTCTGAAAGCTCAGAAGAGCTAGTGATACTTGAACCAAGTTTGGAAGCATCAGTTGGACTCTCCTGGGTGGAAAGAGAAGAAAAGTGCAATCCAGATTTACCAGCATTTGCAAAGCCTCAAGGAAGAGAGGTCATTCCCTGCTCAGGAATCTGCAAGTTGTTTGATACGGGTGCATTGTAATTAGAGATGTTTTCTGGAACCGGGTCCCACAGAAATGTAATCATTCTAAGAATTCCAGATTTCATCTTGGAAGTCAAGGGAAAATATTGATGGATGCAAAAGATTGTATTGGGAATGAGAAAGAAAAGGAGTTAAAGTAAAAAAAGAAAAAAGCTTGGTAGTATTAATGACCCAAAGAAAGTCTTATTCTTTGAATATTTAAATATGTCAATCCTCCCTTACCCTTTTTTAATAACAGTGTTCAAAAGTCTAAGAGTGGGAGTAGAGATATCAGCTTGTGAAATTGGATAGAATGTTTATAAGGTGGGTGCAGCAGTAGGATAAGGGATTCAAGGAACTTTAAGATAATGGTAACAAAGGAGCTAATGTATTAACAGAAGAGGAAGAAAAGAAAGTCAGGAGGTGACTGACACACTGGAATTTTAGGTAGTAAGCATGATAGGAGGAGCCCTATGGCACAGTGGTTGAGCACTCAGATAATAATCAAAAGGTCAGCAGTTTGAATCCACCAGCCACTCCACAGGAGAAAGATGTGGCGGTGAGTTTTGGAAAAGATTTACAGCCTTGGAAAGTCTTTGGGGCAGTTCCACTCTCTCCTATAGGGTCACTATGAGTCAGAATTCTACTCAGTGGCAATGTTTTTTTTTTGGGGGGGGGTGTTGGGGCAATAAGAATTATAGATCTGAATGAAGTTAAGGTAAAAATGCGTGAGTAGTATAAAGGAGGACAGAAACTATTCAGACTGTGTATTTGGAATAGAGGATGAGATATGAGTACTGTTAAGTCAAATATCAAGCAAATCCTAAACAACACCATTGCTACTACGTAGACTTGCTATGCTATCATAAATGTGGTCAGTAATGAAACAACAAACTTCGTTGTCTAGAAAATTTTACTCATCGAATTACACCGTTAAGAAGGTAAATAGGCTAACCAGAGACTCGAGGGAAATGTTTGCAAAACATACATTTAACAAAAGACTGTTTTCAGGATAAAATATCTTCTACAACTCACTTCCTAATAAAAAAACAAACAAACCAATGTTTATAAAAATGAGAGATGGTTAATGCTATGTGTCAACTTAGCTAGGCTGTAATTCTCAGTAGTTTGACAGATAATATGTAATCACCTCCCATTTTGTGATTGGCATGAACACCTAATCAGTTTGAAGAAGAGTTTCTTTGGGGGTGTGACCTGTGTCTATTATATAAATGAATGTTTTAGCAAAGCTCTCTGTCTTTTAATCCTGCACTTTTCTTATCACTTGACCTCTGGTCTTGGGATACGAGAAGCCTTCAACCTACCGCCTGACCTGCAAATTTTGGTTTTGTCAGTCCCTGCAACCATGTAAACCAGTAGGAGCTCTCGCCTTGCTAAAAGCCTTCATCATGCTGCATGACCTACAGATTTTGGACTTGCTAGCCCCCACAATTGTTTGAACCTTTTCCTCACATTTGTGTGAGTCATTTCCTTGAAGTGAAATTCTCAATTTCTCTCTCTCTCTCTCTATATCTATATATGCTTCACTGATTTTGCTCCTCTAGAGAACTTTTTTTTTAGAGAACCCAGTCTAAAACAATGGGCCAAAGATTTAAAAGGACACTTCACTAAAGAATATATACAGACGTACTGGTCTGACAGAGACCAGAGAAACCCTGAAAGTATGGCCCCCAGACACCCTTTTAACTCAGTACTGAAGTCACTCCTGAGCTTCACCCTTCAGCCAAAGATTAGACAGGTCCATAAAACAAAACAAGACTAAATGGACACATCAACTCAGGGGAAAGGATGAGACAGTAGAAAGGGGCAGAAAAACTGAAAATGGGGAATCCAAGGTCAAGAAGGGGAAAGTGTTGACATATCATGGCATTGGCAACCAGTGTCACAAAACAATGTGTGTATTAATTGTTTAATGAGAAATTAATATGCTCTGTAAATCTTTATCTAAAGCACAATAAAAAATTATGGAAAATAATACATACATACACACACACACACAAATGGCTATAAGCACATGAAAGAGGCTCAACATCATTATTTACTAGAGAAATGCAAATTAAAACCACAACAATGCCCCAATACTTCCATCAGAATAGCTAAAGTTACAAAGATGACAACAAATGTTGGCAATGATATGGAGCAACCGGAATTCTTGTACATTGTTGGTAGTGGCATTATATTATACAACCACTATAAAAAAAAAAAAGTGGTACTCTTTTATAAAAATACAGTCTTACCCTGTAACTCAGCAATTCTAACCCTAAATATTTACTCAAGACTAATGAAAAAATATACTCACATAAAGACTGGTACAGGAATTTTCATAGCAGCTTAATTCATAATTACCAAAAAGCAAAAAACCACTCACGTGTTCAGCAACAGAATACTACCAAGCAATGAAGAAAAAAAAAAAAAAAAACTATTGATACACTCAAAAACATTGACCAATCTCAAAATCATTATGCTGAATGAAAGAAGACTTACAAAAAAAGAATACATACTCTGCATGTTTCCATTTACTTGAAGTTCTAGAAGACCAAATTACTCTATAAGGAAAAATCAGACCACCAGTTGTTTGGGGTGAGGCACGTGAAGAATGACTGATTGTGCCAAAAGGGAACTTTCCGAGGTGTTAATAATAATCTATACATGAACAGAGATTCAGTTGGTGTATGCATGTGTGGTAATTCAGCAAATGGAGGAGATGGCCCAAGATGGTGGCTTAGTCAGACATATCATGTTGTCCCCCTACAGCAAAGACCCAAGAAACCAAGTGAAACAGATACAGATGACAATCTTGGAACCCTGAGCAGCAAACAGAAAGATGAAGAATTAGATCAAACACAGAATGGAAGGAGAAGCTGAATGAAAACAGCAAACTAGGGGCTTTACAAATCATAGGCATCCTGCCAGCCAACCTAGTGCAGCATGGCTATCCTGAGGCAAAGCAAGCAGCATTCTCAGGTGAGGAACACAGAAAGGCAAAATCACAGAATTCCCAAGAGGAAACAGAGATACAGAGTAGGCAAATCCAGAGTGAAGCTCCTCTGGCAAACAATGAGCAGGAGATTTTAGTGTGTTCATTCAGTGTTTGTCTGGCTGCAACATCACACATCTCACACCCAGACAGTACCACTAGGAAGACTGCACATGTACTGAAACCCTTTGATCACCCATGACATACTGAGATGCCAGTTCATGCATGTCTAAAGAGCCGAACCCATCTATTTGGGTAGGACTCCCTCACAAGGTTTATGAAGATGTCCTGCCCTGACCTCCAGAAGATGCACTAACAGCTAGTACCAACCCGGAAGGACCCATGGTCCCACAAGAGCTGTGAAAGGACTCTGACCACCCAATACTTATCACCCAATATCAGGAAAAGAACCTTCTCTCTCACCTCTACTTAATCATGTAAAGAAAGTCATACAAGCCTAACCACAGAGAACTCACACATGGGTATGAGCCACAATACCCACCAGAGTGAGGAAAGCACACCTAGTCAGCTGACACCACCAAAGTTATACATAAACCAGTACTACAAAACAACAACAATTAAAATAATACAAAGGAAAAAAAAAATTCTAAAGATAAAGAGAAGGAAAAATCTCCTGATATATCCAAAAAAAAAAAAAAAAAGGACAAAAACCATACAATAAATCAATAAATTAACACCTTAATGCGTCAGAGGCAGCAGACAATAATAAACCATGTAAAGAACTAGGAGAACATGGATCAAACAAGTGAGCAAAAGAAAGGGACAGAAAGCCTTGCTGAGAAAGAAAGAGTAATATCACTATCTGGTAAGGAATTAAAAAGACTTATATTTAGGCTCCTCAAAGAGATCAAAGAAAACTCGAGAAGAATTCAGAAAAACAATACAAGAGCAAAATGACAAACTAAATAGACAATTAGAAGCCATACAAAAACAACTAGAAATCTGGAAGATTAACAATAAAATATCAGAAATGAATAACTCCATTGAAAGGCATAGAATTGAATCAATGGAAGAAAGAATCAGCAAAATAGAGGACAAATCCCTTCCTACTAATTTGTTTAAAGAACAGTCAGGAAAAAAAAAAAAATGAAAGCCTAAGAGTCATGTGGGATACCATCAAGAGGAATAGTTTGTACACAATAAGATTTCTAGAAGATGAAGAGGAAAAGAAGTGTAGAGAGAATCTTTCAAGATATATTGGCAGAAAACTTCCTAAGTATTATGAAAGATGAGATGGTTTACAACCAAGAAGCTCAACTAATCCCATACAGGATACACCCTAAAAGAAATTCACTGAGACATATCATAATCAAACTTCCAAAACCAAGGACAAAGAAAGAATTCTGAGAGCAGCTCATGAAAAGCAAAATACATATGCCTTACAAAGTGGCAACAATAAGACAAAACACTTATTTCTCATCAGAAACAATGCAGGCAAGAAGGCAATGTGATGACATATATAAAATCCTGAAAGAAAATAATTGCTAACCAAGACTCATATATCCAGTTAAATAGTCTTTCAAAAATAATGGCAAAACTAGGATATCCCCAGATAAGCAGAAATTAAGGGAATTTGTGAAAACCAAAGCAGTCTTACAAGAAATATTAGAGAGCCCTTCAGACAGAGAACCAATGACATCAGACAGTAACCTGAAATAAAGGTATATGAAAGCATCACCCAGATACCAACCTAGATAAAGATGTTACAAAACTAAAACAAAGCTATAAAACTGGTAACAGGAAACCAGAGATGTTAAGCTGCATATGACAACAACTTCAAAACAAAAAGGGGAATAAGTTGTGTAGTTATAGAACTTCCATATGAAAAGGAAGTCTAGGTGATATCAAGATACATCAAACTGTTTTAAATTTAGAAGGATAAGGGCAACTTTCAGAGTTACCATAAAGAAAATTAATAAATCTACTCAACAAAATAAAGAAGCAGAAAATAAAAAAAGACTCAGTAAACACAAAGACAACAACAAAAGATAGGAAAAGAAAATTCATATACAAAAAGAACTCAGCACAGAAAATTAAGCAGAACAAAGAAACCGTTAACACCACAAAAAAAAAAAAAAAAAAAAACACATAGCAAAATGGCAGCAGTGAATTCATACCTATTGTCTTAGGCTGGATTTTCTAGAAAATCGAAACCACCAAAGGGTAAAATCTATATATAATATATCCTGAGGGAGAAAAAGCCCATGAGCCTTGCCAGAAAATCCACTTATAGTCAATGCAGGCCACACCCCCAAGGAAAGTTCCTTTGAACTGATTGACTACTCATAGCAAATCCCTTCATAGAGGTGACTACATTATATCAAATCTCATCATGAAAGTGATCACATCATTGTACGACTTCCAAACTACATAACTGCCAAACCACTGAGATTCATGGCCCAGCCAGGTTGACACAACCTTAACAACCACACTTAACTCTAATCACACTGAATGTAAATGGATTAAATGCACTAATCAGGAGACAGAGAGTGGTAGAATGGATAAAAAAAAAAAAAAAAAATGGCCCATCAATATGTTGCCTACAAGAGACACACCTTAGACATAAAGACATAAATAGGTTAAAAATCAGAGAATGGAAAAAGCTTATTAACTAGTCTTCTTTGTAAAAGGTGAATGGATATTATCCTATCACTGACAGTGTAATTCTTCAGGATAGATCTTGAAATGCTCTTTCTAATGATGAATGCAATGCCATTCCTCTTCAAGTTGTCATTTCTGGCAAAGTAGACTGTATGATTGGTCAGTTCAAAATGGCCAATACCCATCCATTTCAGTTCACTAATGCCTATAACATCGATCTTTATGTGCTCCATTTCATTTTGATGACTTCCAATTTTCTTAGATTCATACTTCGTACATTCCACGTTCCCATTATTAATGGATGTTTGCAGCTCTTTCTTCTCATTTTGAGTTGTACCTCATCAGCAAATGAAGGTCCCGGAAGAAATCATCTACATCATGAAGGCCAACTATACTTTCAGGAGGCACCTCTTCCCCAGTCATATTTTGAATGAATTCCAACCTGAGGGGCTCATCTTCTGTGCTATATCAGGCAATGTGCCACTTCAATCCACAAGGTTTTCACTGACAGTTTTTTTCAGAAGTAGATCACTAGGTCCTTCTTCCTAGTCTGTCTTAGCCTGGAAGCTCCACTGTAACCAGACTGCCATAAGTGACCCTGCTGATATTTGAAATACCTATGGCATAGCTTCCAGCATCACAGAAACTTATAAGCCACCACAGTATGACAAACTGACTGATGAGTGGTTTAATTCTAGCCAACAGAATTAAATAGTGTATCAAAAAAATAATGCACCTTGGTCAAGTAGGATTCATACCAGGGATGCAATGGTGGTTCAACATTAGAAAACCAGTCAGTGTACTTCACCACATAAATAAAGGAAAAGAATCACATGATCATCTCAATTGATGAAGAAAAATCATAAGATAAAATCCAATAGCCTTCCCTGATAAAAATCTCAGCAAAATAGGAATAGAAGGGAAATTCCTCAACATGATTAAGGGCACAGATGCAAAACCAACAACCAACATTATTCTCAATGGAGAGAGATTGAGAGCATTCCCCTGGAGAACAGGAATGAGACAAGAATGCCCTTTATTACCACCCTCATTCCATATTGTACTGGAAGTCCTAGCTACAGGAATAGGCAAGAAATGGAAGTGAGGGGTATACAAATTGGAAAATAAGAAGTAAAATTATCTCTATTTGTAGATGAAATGATCCTGTACATAGAAAACCCCAGAGGCTCCATAAGAATATTTCTGGAACTAATAGAAGAATTTGGCCAAATGGCAAGTTACAAGATCAACACACAAATATCAGTTGAGTTTCTCTACACTAGCAATGAGAACTTCAAAAAGAAAATCAAGTAAACAATACCATTTGCAATGGCGCCCCGAAGGGTAGAATACCTAGTAATAAACCTAATCAGGGATGTAAAAGAATTATACAAGGGAAACTATAAAACAGTATTGTAGGAAACCAAAAGACTGTCTTAGTCATCTAGTGCTGCTATAAAAGAAATACCACAAGTGGATGACTTTAACAAAGAGAAGTTTATGTTCTCACAGTCCAGTAGTCTAGAAGTTCAATTTCAGTATTCTTGCTTGAGGGGAAGGATTTCTCTCTCTGTCAGCTCTGGAGGAAGGTCCTTGTCATCAGTCTTCCCTTGGTCTGGGAGCATCTCAGCACAGGAACCTCAGGTCCAAAATATGCACTCTGCTCCCAGCGCTGCTTTCTTGGTGGTATGAGGTCCTCACATCTCTCTGCTCGCTTTTCTCTTTTATATCTGAAAAGAGACTGGCTTAAGACACTGTCTAATCTTGTTGACCTCATCTGTATAAGTGCCTCTAATCCATCTTATTTCATTACAGTGATAGGATTTACAATACATAGAGAAATCACATAAAACGATGGGCAATCACACAATACTGGGACTCATGGCCCAGCTAAGTTGACAGATATTTTGGGGGACACAATTCAATCTGTGACAGAGACCTACATAAATGGAAAAACTTTCCATGCTAATGGGATTGGAAGACTTACTGTGAAAATGTCAATACTACACAAAGCAATCTATAGATATAGTACAATCGTGATACAAATTTCAACAACATTCTTTAATGAAATAGAAAAATTAATCTCCAACTTTATGTGGAAAGGAGGGAGGCCCTTAATAGCTAAAACAATGTTGAAGAAGAACCAAGCAGGAGGCCTCACACCTCCCAATTCAAAACTTACTATACAGCCACAGTAATCAAAACAGCCTAGTACCGGTTCAATGACAGACACATGAACCAATGGAATAGAATTGAGAACTCAGAAGTAAATCCATCCATCCACTGACTGCTGATCATCAACAAATGGTCTAATTCCACTCTATGGAGAAGAAACAGTCACTTTAACAAACAGTGCTGGAAAACTGGTTATCCATTTGCAGAAAAATGAAACAGGAACCATACCACCCACTATATACAAAAACTAACTCAAAATAGATCAAAGGCCTAAATGTTAAAGTTAAAACTATAAAGTCCCTGGAAGGTAATATAGGGGTGAAAATAGGGGACCTAATTTTCAATATAAATAGCCTATCAAACAACTAAAAAATGCATGAACAACAGAAGATAAATTTTATAACTGAGACCTCTTCAAATTAAATACTTATGCTCTTCAAAAGAATTTATTGAAAGATGAAAAAGAGACCCTACAGAGTGGGAAAAAATCTTTGACAATATTTGACAAGGGTCTAATCTAGAAAACTTAAACAACTCAACAACAACAAGACAAACAATCCAATCAAAAAATGCACAAAGGACATGAAGTGATACACATTGAAGAGGATATTCAGGCAGCCAACAAATACATGAAAGATGGCCACAACCATTAGCCCTTCCAAATACCAAACCCAACCTGTTGCCATCAAGTTAATTCCCACTCATAGCAACCCTACAGGACAGAGGAGAACTGCCCCTTAAGGTTTCCAAGGAATGTCTGGTAAAATCAAACCGCCAACTTTTTGGTTAGCAGCTGTTTAACACATTAGCCCTTAAAAGAGATGCAAATCAAAACTACAATGAAATACCATCTCATCCCTGTAAAAATAGCAATGACCAATAATAATAACAATAACAAATACTGGCAAGGTTGAAGATGATGATATATTCTCTTCTGAATATTCCAACCACTCTTCATAGTACTTGAAACCAGAGGTAGATTTTCCCATGAAGTTACTGAAGACCTAAACTTCAGGGTCTGTTTTGGATTGAATTGTTTCCCCGCCCACCCCCCCACCACCAAATTGTATAGGAATACTAATGTCTGTACTTGTAGATATAATCCAGTTTGGAAATAGAGTTTTCTTTGTTATGTTAACGAAGCATATCTGTGCAGCATGTTTTAAGCCAATCAGTTTTGAGATATAAAAGGAGCTGATTAGCCACAGAAGCAAGCAAGCATAAAAGGGGAAAAGATAGATGTCACCTGGAGATCTTCAAAGAAGTAGAGAAGAAGGGATTTTCCCTAGAGCAGATACACGTTTTCCCTAGAGCTGATGCTGTCCATCTGGACTCCTGGCCTCCTAGGCTGTGAGAGAATAAATTTGTTTGTTAAAGCCACCCACTTGCGATATTTCTGTTATAGCAGCACTAAGAAACTAAGACAGGGTCATTCCCTTACATAAAGGTCCTGAGAGAGATCCTGAGAAATATGTTCACAAGTCCGTATGTTGTTTGCAAAACTTATCTTTCATGTTTTTACATTAAAGAGAGGTTCCAAAATGATGTAAAGTCAGGTTCCTCCAAACCTGAATCTCTAAGAGATAGTAGAAGTTAAATTAATGCTTATGAGATTAATGAATTCGTAAAAGGAGATAGAATGGTAAGTTTATAAGAAGGAGTGTGTAGAACCATCCCTATATCTTGGGAAAAGCACTTTACAGAAGCTTAGTCCCTTGCTTGCAGTGTTTAGAGACAAACGCTCTTTTCTTAAAGGAAAATAAAAAGCATGAAATATTCATTAATGTTTAGGGAAAGTTTGTGAAACGATATAGGAAAATATAAAAGAGAAGAATGACTGTTTCTACCATCTCCCTCCAAAAATGCATATGTACAGAAGCTATAATTTTAAATAAATCAAATAAATTAGACTGAAAACATTGAACTTTTTTCAGCAAAAGATGTGATGGGGCATACATATTTTATTTTCTCTAATAGCTACCAAGAACAGCCTAAAGCAACTCACTCTAATTTCCAAACAGATTTTAGAGGAAAGTGGGTGGCCACTAGAGAAATAAAATACTATTGCATCGAAATTTCAAAGTATTTCTATAAAACCAAAGAGCCTATGATAATTGAGTAAACTAATAAAATCATTAGGACACCAGTGGAGAGGTTTTTGAGCAAGCTAGTAGGTATTCTGTAAATCTTTACAAGAAATCACATAAAGAAATTCAGAAAGACCATCTTTGGAAAGCTTCACTGAATATTAATCTTTATTTTTTAAATGAAGGGAAGGGAAAGATAAGATAAAGTTGTATTCTTAATCCTACTTGCAATGTTCCCATTAAGACGGGCAGCATTAGGCATATTAATGTGTTTGCTTCTCCTCTAATTTACGTTTCCCTTCCTTCTTTAATGAGATCTGCTCTACAGCCCATAAAACAATTGTTATGGTAAACTGACTTTTTAAAATTAGCTACACACCAGTTGGTCCAGAAACCTATTCCTCTAGACCATTCAGGCACAAAATACCTTTGTGTGAAACCCTTTCCAAATGCGTAATGACTGGAGTTAGTCCAGGAGCCTGCCCGCAGAGTCTCTCTGCACGACTGTCAGTGGGAGCAGACTTACAATTTCCTTTCCTCAGAAGCGTTACCATGAGACTCTGTCATGCGGGCATGCTCACCCCTCTCACAATCCTACACTGAATATACATTCAACCCAAGTGCTGTTCCCCAAGGACTTGTTTTCTTTAACCTGCCACGAGATGTTACCTGACCCAGTGTCTGGCTGGTGTTTGAGGGAAAAGCTGTTCAAAGACTCAGGGGAACTGCAGGAATATTTACATGGACAGGCCTAGCCTGTCCAAAGAACAATTAGCTCATTGCTCCGTACTCTTACACACTTTTTCCCCTGTTAACTCTCACACTGTGATTGTTGTTGCACCACAGTGACCCCTGATGGAGAAGGCAGGCTGAGTCAGGAGTGGTTGGCCCTCACCCTTCCCTCAAAGGTGAGAAGAAGCAGAGACTTTGTAGGATCCCCAACGCTCACAAAAATATAGATACAATGTAGCAGTTATAGCATTTCAAAGAAACAGTTTCAAAGTAATAGCGGAGGCGAGGGTTGGGATGGCCCACACAGGCTTATTTTCCTCTAACTAGCATGCTCCTAAATCAAAGGGGCTAACAGGCCTTAAATGTGCTCCAAGTAGTTACTGATTAACATAAATGTTTTTGAAGTGTTCCAATTTGTGTTCATGGAAGCATCGTGCATATCTGGAGGAAAAATGAATCTTTGCTTCAGAACAATTAATATCAGTATCTTTTGTAATAGTTAAACTCTAAGGGAAAATAAACTGAAACAATCAAGGGAAGGTTTAGCATTACTTAGCACATATTACATTATTCTGTTGAATACTTTCTCTTTTTTTCTTCTTGGAGGCATGATAGTTTACTGTGCAAAAGAGGATTATGAATTTAGCTATACTGACAAATTCTCCTTGAGTCTGTTTTACATAGGGCGTTTGAACTGAGGGCATGCGCATTGGTCTATTTAATTAATATGACAAGTATGTATTAAGAAACTTCTAAGTGCAGACTTTGTGCTGGGTGCTAGGAATCTAATCAAGAACAAAACTAACACATATTGGAAGTTGTCAGCATGCATATACAATTTTTTTTTTTTTAATTAAGGTCTCTATATTGATAGAATTGTAGAACTGGTAACATTTGACGCTATTTTATTTTGCATTAATAGAATATTTGAAATTAAGAGGCTTGTCTAGTGTCAATAAAGATTTGTGTTAGATTGTATCACCTCAAGGCAAGATTCGATACCGTCACCTGAATTAATGAAAATTTCCATTCAAGAAGGCAGAGTATGAAGAGTCTGGGAGATCAGAGTATAGATTTACAAAAAAGAAAAAAATATACATATATCTGATAGGCAAACATAATTGTGTACTATAACTTCCAATATGTAATGGAGAAGGAGATGATGAAATACGTTTTGCTCTGCAGACTTTTCTCTAAAGGCATGTATTTATTCATCCTAAATAAAACTCAAGGGAAAGTTGTGATTCAGTTTCCAGACATTCACATTAGGGCTGACTGCTAGAAAGTAAGATGGGTAGTGGATAATCCACAGAAAGGCATTGCATATGTGAGATGACATAATGGAGGAGGTGAAATGGGACAGAAGTCAGGTCAATGCCTGAGTTGTCGATTTTTAAAATGTAGGAAAGGACTCAAAGCAGGCAAAGAAATGTCTACAGCAAGCTTCAAACCTCAGAACTCAACCAGATTTGAGTAGAGTTCTGAGCTTTGAATATATAATGTACTTGCAGAATATGTCTATTGTGCTAATATAAGTTAACTATTTTTTTAATCATATATATCTTATGTAGGTTAACTATCTTATATTTGTAATGTAGTCTAAAGGCCATTAGTTACATCCAAAAAAAAAAAAAAAAATGAGATAAGAACCAGTGCTATATTGTTCTTGTCTTGGCTTTCATTCGGTCTTCTTTCTGCTAGATCATAGTGGTTTTTCACACTCACTTGGCAGAAGGTGAAATTGCCCTAGGCTAGGATTATCACAGTATGAAAGGCAGATTTAATTGTAAAGGGACCTAATATTCACTGGGAGCCTTGGTGGTACAGTGCTTAAGACCTAAGGTTGCTAACCAAAAGGTTGGCAGTTTGAATACACCAGCCACTTCTTGGAAACTCTGTCCTATAGGGTCGCTATGAGTCAGAAACGACCCTACAGCATTTTTTTTTTTTTTTAATATTCACTGCATCTATATAGCAGTGACTCTGTCCAGTGACAAAGAACAAAGGACCACAACTCTTGTGAAGAGCCATACATTGTAATATAATAGCTATCGAGAGAATGGAATCATATGCAAATGTTAAAAACGATGAAAGAAATGCAATGTCATTGAGATATATGTTAAAGCAAAGTTCAGCTGTAGACTACAGATCACAACAGCATCCTAAAAAGACTGTGTGAGTGGAACAGCTGCTCCGCCATCACATGAACAGAACCTACACCGTTTTTCTCTTCTAAATTTATTTTTAACTACTTAGTTCCTTTTCCCTTGTTAAAATTTTTACTAATGACTAATGTCCTTTTCAGACAGTAGAAAACAAATGATATGATCTAAGAAAGTCTTATGACCAACGAAACCACACCAGGAGACCAGTCACGCCCTGGGCAGATGAGATAATACCTCTGGACCATGACCATAGAAACCACCCCCGGAGAGAATGACATTTCACAAGTTCCTGAAACCCATGATTTTGCCTGATAAAACTTTTAGCCCATCTCCAGCGGGGTGAGACAGGCTTTGGAGGAGATCATTCCCTTCTGTTTCCTGTGTATCAATATACATTGAAGTTCTTGCTACTTACCTCACTCCCGTCTCAGGAATTGGCTGTTTGAGGCAGGCGGCTCTGACTTGCGAAATTGCAGTAACATGAGTGTGAGTGTGTGTGAGTGCGTATATTTTGGGAAGAGTGCACAAAGGCTTGCAGAAGATCCTAAGGAATTCAGTCAGGTAGTTGATCCACATCACTCTGCATTTGATTGCAGGCAACAAATCTGCAAGTATGTGTCTGTTCTGTAAATCTTTGGAGTATCTAGTCGTCAGTGAGCTTCATCTAATTTAAAACAACTACAGTTGATTCCAAAGGGTGAAGGGATTTCTTAGAGAATTTAGAAAAAAGGGACGAGAGATAATAACTAAATTTAACCCCTGTTTCCTAATAAATGTAGCAAGTGATGCATTCATCGGCAAATCTTTAATGTGTATGTTTTCATAAAAAGTAACCATCCACCTTTGAAAAAAGAAATTTTACCTTCAACAAATACAGCTTGACAGACCTTACAATTACTTGAAAATAGTCGTGTTATCAGCAAAGGATACCTGAATCAATGAATTGTTCTGAGTATACAAAACACATTTACTTTGAATGCATATGAAAAATATTTGGAAAAAAAAGGGGGACAGAGTAAACATTTATCCATTGCAATCAGACCCATGGAGACATTTATATATTTTTGAAGCATACAGAAACTTTATTATATACAATAGGTCACCTGAGAATATAACTATTCAATGACCCAAAGTTATAGTCCCAGCTTTTTCTCAGTTATGAAGCTGATTAGCAATGACATAGATTGTGCTTAAAGGGAAATAGGAAGATCAGTCTCCTTTCCAAAACTTCAAAGATTTAAGTAGTGGATCAAGATAGTCAATTAGTGGCAATGACTAGTACTTTGTTTTAAATCAAATGAAATGCAGTTAATACGACAGGAAAAGAGTAGCAAATTGAATACATCCCATGAACTATTTCACAAAACTTATTTCAATTATGCATTTGAATATGCGCACTAAATCACAATATATTATATATATATATATGTACCTATATATGTATATATACATATACCAAGAAAAAAAAAAAAACACTGCCATCGAGTCAATTCTGACTCGTAGTGAGCCTACAGGTCAGAGTAGCATTGCCCCATAGAGTTTCCAAGGAGCACCTAGTGGATTCGAACTGATGACCTTTTAGTTAGCAGCCGTAGTATTTAACCACTACGCCACCAGGGTTTCCATATATATATATATATATATATATATATATATATATATATATATCTTATTGTGGGTTTGTGTCAAAAAAGCTGGATATTAACTGATCTAGGAATGGAAGTGGGAAACAGTTGTCCTGTTCCTTTCTGTATGTTCTCCTTCAGGCCATGTCTTATGACATTTTTTTTTTTTTTTCCAAATGGATGTTGCTTTCAATCTGAATTCAACTACATGAAAATTGAAGAGAGAAATATGGGGAAAAGTTATTTTTCTAATGTTTACCTCTCTAGGGATGATTCTGCCAAATAAAGTAATAAAGTTCTTCCAAGACTCACCTTCTAAGACTCTAACTTACAGAAATTGCTTAAAACAAATAAACCCCAGAGAAAATGTTGATGTTATCAGTAAGCATTATTATATATTTTCAGTTAATTTTTTCACTAAGCCTCAAAACTCCTAAACACTCCATCATTACAATTTTAAAATAACTTTAAAAGAAGAACACAAATGAGTTAGACTTCTTTTTGTTTCTTTATCTGCTTCAGGCAGTGAAGGAGTTTTCTGTGCTTCAGAGAGACATTTGAAATTTCCCTTATTTAGATTGTGCCAACTTCAAAACATTTAAATACAAATCCATCTTCTTTTGGCAGTCTCAATGTCAAGAAGTTATCAAGGGGACAAAGCCCACCTTCAGCTTAGTAAACTGATACTTTTTACAAAAGATAATTCCATTAGCTACAGCTAAAGCAAACTCTATAAACAATCATGACAATACTGAATTCAAATTATCCTATTTATTAAAAAAAAGTCAGAAAATGAATATTAAAAAAAACAAAAACTCCATAGAGGCAAAAAATCAGAAGACTCATCTTAAGAGTTTACAATGGAGTTCCCAGAACTGCCAGATAAACCCACAAACGCCATTGGAATAACAAAAGGAAGATTGACAATCCTGGCTTCCATTCTGTTTCTTGGAAAGAAAGTGTCACTGCACACACTTTCCTCACTTTAGGTCTTTGTTTCCTGCTTAGAAAAAGTAAATTTGAGAACTTGTCACTTTTGCTTGAAATTTGGGTATATAAAGTGATCTAATGAATGGAAAGTAATTTTTATTTCTAGAGTAAATATTCTCATTAGCTGACTTTTAGTAAATGATTTTATTTTCTTGATCTAGGCTGTTCAGCTCATAACCTACTGGTTGCATGATGCTAGACAAATCGCAGAAATCTTCTCAGTCTCAGTTTTCTCACCTATAAAATGGGATAATAGCCCCACTTCACAAGGTTGTTGTGAGGATTCAATAAACTAGTAGATGCAAACCACTCAGAATAGCGCCTGGCATGTAGGAAATGCTCAGTAATGGTTTTCCATTATTATTATTTGCTTAATTTTTCCATCTTTACTTCCTGACTTCCCATTGAAATTGTGAGGATTAGTGAGGTAACACATTTAAGTATTGTCTCTTCAGGAAAAATGTGTTATGTAAATACTGGAGTCCAGGAGAGCTGGGCCACACTTTTACACATTTATTAACAATTTTCTAGACAGTCTATAGAATAATATTAATGATAATAATCACATTTATTCATAATTCCTAAAAATGAAGCATATGCATGTATGTCCCTGATGTACTAGGGACACTGAGGAAAAACCTGTAAATGAAAGTGTTTCCTCTGCATTTTCTTTCTATTTCATCCAAACATTACTTTAAAACCACAAACACACCTACACAATGGTTTTCCTAAGCAGAAATACTTTTTCCCTGACAGAGTGGACAAAAATACAGTATCTGGCTATTTGCTAAATTGAGAAGAGGGAGCTCTTCAGCCCTCACAGCACCATCCAGACACTCAACCAGACACATTGTCTGTTTTGTCGGTTTCCTCTTACTCTGTTCTTCCTACTCACTCCCTGGCATAAACTACAGGGTTGCTATGGGAAATAAGCAACATGGGAATATTTCAGGTATTATAATCACTGAAGGAAAAGAATAACAAAAAGAATGGTAGAGTGAGAAGAACACAAGGAGCCTTATAATCTTACCAGGTTTGAGCCTTAATGAGGACCTTGTCTAGACTATTTAATGTGGCATCTCTTAGGTCTTTTCCAAATTTGAAATTTTGTATCTTGGTGAAATATTTATTGGTCTAAGTACCAATTAACTGTGTCATTGATATTGCGTAAATTGCACAGCACCTGCATGCTTTATCAGAGTACAACAGAAAAGAGATAAATATGGTACCTAAGTTTATGGTTGACCGGGAAACACATGATTTAAAAGAAGTATAAAAACGTGTCCAGTTATTGAATCCTTGTCTTTTGTATTGGGGAAAGGGGAGGATAAGCTGCCAAGATTTAAGTGAAACTATGTGCCAAGTATTGTGATGGATGTCTTCGTACATTATTTCATTTAATGAACATCTGTGATTTAATTAATTAATTTATTTTTTTTTTACAGGCGAAGAATCAAGCTCAGAAAGTTTAAATAATACACTGGAATAGCATAGCTAGTATATGCTCGTGTTAATATATTCCCCTATTTTCAACTCTACGACAGAAAGATAAACAACCCAATTAAAAAATGGGCAAAGGACTTAAATAGACATTTCTCCAAAGAAGGTATACAAATTGCCAACATGAAGATGATCAATGTCATTAGTCATTAAGGGAACACAGATAAAAACCACAGTGAGATACCATTTCTCACCCACTACGATGGCTATTATCAGAAACACTTAAAACAACAAATGTTAGTGAGGATGTGGAGAAATTGGGACCCTCATCCATTGTTGATGGGATCGTATAGTGATACAGTAGCTGTGGAAAACAATGAGAAGGCTCCTCAAAAAGTTAAACATAAACCCAAACAAAAACCCATTGCAGTTGAGTCAATTCCAACTCATATGACTCTATAGTACAGAGTAGAACTGCCCCATAAGGCTTCCCTTAAGGGAAGCACAGTACCACATCTTTCTTCCATGGAGCATCTGGTGGGTTCAAACTGCTGACCTTTCAGTTAGCAGTTAAGCACTTTAACCAGCACACCACTAGGATGACCCAGCAATTTCACTCCTGGATATATAGTCAAAAAAGCGTGAAAGGAGGGATTCAAGCAGATACTTGTACACAAATGTTCATTGAAGAACTATTTACAATTGCCAAAGGTGGCAAGAACATACATGCCCATGAACAGATGTACAAATTAGCAAAATGTAGTATAAACGAGGGAAACCCTGCTGGCGTAGTAGTTAAGTGCTATGGCTGCTACTAACCAAAGGGTTGGCGGTTCGAATCTGCCAGGTGCTCCTTGGAAACTCTATGGGGGCAGTTCTACTCTGTCCTATAGGGTCGCTATGAGTCGGAATCGAACTACTGGGTAGTATAAGCATACGATGGAATATTATTCAGCCATAAAGAGAAATGAAGTTCTGAAATGCCCTATGGCATGGATTAACCTTTAAAACATGCTCCTTGGAAACTCTATGGGGCAGTTTTACTCTGTCCTATAGGGTCGCTATGAGTCGGAATCGACTGGAAGGCACCGGGTTTCTGGGTTAAGTGAAATAAGTCAGACGCAAAAAGACAAACACTATACAATTTCATATATATGAATATATATGAAATATATATATGTTTATATACGTATATAAGTGTATGCCATCAAGTCAATTCCAACTCATAGTGCCACTATGTGACAGAGCAGAACTGCCTCATAGGGTTTCCTAGGCGGTAATCTATACAGGAGCAGATTGCCAAGTCTTTTCTCTTATGTAGTGGCTGGACGATTTGAACCAAGGACCTTTTGGTTAGCAACCTTATGTATATAAATATCTAGAACAGGATGTAGATCGTACAGACAAAAGTAGACCAGTGGTCACCAGGAGATGGAAGAGAGGGGAGTGAGGATTTATTGCATAAGAAGTATTGGGTTTTCCTTTGGGATAACTGTTTTTTTGTTTTTTTTTTTAATTTAATGAACAGTAGTGATGGTTGCCTAGCATGGTGAATGTGATCAATGTTACTGAATTTTATAATTAAGACAGGTTGAAATAGAAAAGTTTTTGTGATATATATTTTATCACATGCACAAAAAGTGACATATTTCATCATATCTTTCTCCAATACTGAGCATTACCTAAAAATAATTGTTAATTTGCTAGACAAAAAACTGTATCTGATTGTTTTCATTTATACTTTTATTGCTAACCAAAACAAACAGACAAACATATTGCTGTCTAGCCGATTCCGACTCACAGCAACCCTATAGGACAGAGTAGAACTGTCCCATAGGGTTTCCAAGGAGCGGCTGATTGATTTGAACTGTTGACCTCTTGGTTAGCTGCTGAACTCTTAACCACTGCACCACCAGGGAGAGTGAAAACGTATTGATATGTTAGCAAAGATTTGGGCAACTATTATTTGTTAAGTATTGTATGTGGCATAGTGGTTAAGAGCTCGGCTGCCAACCAAAAGGTCCTGAGTTTGAATCTACCAGGTGCTCCTTAGAAACCCTATGGGGGCAGTTCTACTCTATCCTATAGGGTGGCTATGAGTTGGAATTGACTCAATGGCAATGGGTACAGGTATACATGGCATTGAGGATAAAAAGGCATAATTGCTGCCTTCAGTAAGATTAGAGAGATTGAAAGAAAAAAAGGACTTAAAAGCAGCCCAGGTGAAGGGGGCCAGACACATTTTTTTTAATGACCAAGTGTTCATCGCCCATTTGATCCAGAAGTATGCATTGTTGCTCAGCAAAAAGGACAAAGGACCTTCTGGATTATTGATACCTTTGTTTTTCTTTCTTCCTTTTTTTTTTTTTTTTTTGGTGTTGTATATGTGTTTTTTTGTTTTTAATAGATTCTGTTTCAATAAAATTAACCAAATCTATGATTTTATTCCTTGTAAAATATGAGTTTCTGTTCAACTTTGTCAATTTACCATACTCTTGTTCTTGTTGTTAGTTGCCACCAGCTGATTCTGACTAAAGGCAACCCTGTGTGAGCACGATAGAATTGCTCTACAGGGTTTCAAGGCTGTGACTTTTCATTACCAGATTGCCTCTCTTCCTAGGAACCTCTGAGTGGGTTCAAACCACCAATCTTTTGGCTCCGATAAAATCTAATTAGTTCTTAAATCACTTTAAAACAGAATACCAGTTGCTGTCAAGTCCATTCTTACTCACAGTGACCCTGTAGGACAGAACAGAACTGTTCCCATAGGGTTTCCAAGAAGCAGCTGGTGGATTCGAACTGCTGACCTTTTAGTTAGTAGCCATAGCTCTTAACCACTGTGATACACCACCAGAGCTTCTAAAACAGAATAGAAAACACAAATTCATTATGAATGAATTTGGTCCAGAGCTAAAATACTGTAAAAACTGAATATGTAAGCCTATTACAGATAAACATACATTAGACACACATATCCTGAAACTGCAGAAAAGATTCTCTTTTTGGACCTTATGCTATAAATCCTCCAATTAATTTAGTTAATATTATTATAGAATCATGGTTTGATTCCATTATGCAGCCAACAATTCAAAATGTATTGACTTATCTCAGCCTCAGTAATAAAAAGGGCCATATGTATAATCAATTTCATTAAAATATCATGGGAACGTATTTCTATAACAAAAGAGAAGTGTTTCTATACCCAGTATGGTCATGAAGATCCTTAGCTTGTTTGAACTCATGACGATTAGGATTAAGTTTGTTGAGAGATAGAAAGTTCACCTTTTCAAAACTGAGCATATGACAATCTTACACAGAAAAAAAAAAAAATAACAGCAAGCTTGGTCTAGAGTGTGATAAGTTATAATTACCTGATATTTTTAGCAACATCTTATGGAGAGAAATAGCACAATGATTTAACACAAAAAAGATAAATGGACTTAAAAATTTATTAGCTTATTGGGTCGTTTCTGGTAAAAAATATTCCAAATGTCAATACTGAAAATTAGTAAGTCAAACTATTCAATTTACATAGTGTTATTTATTAATTACAATGTAATGAATATGGCATCTGAAGTCTGAGATAACTACCATAATGCAGAATTACTCTCAGTTGCGTGTATAGTTAATATCATTAAGTAGGCAGGTACACCCTTGACTTTTCATTACTGAATACTTTCTTTTAAATAAAATAATCTTTATGCGATTGCCTCCCATTCTTTGTGATTTGCTTTTGGAGATTTAAACCCACAAAGTGGCCAATAATTATGAATGGTCTTCTCAATATTTCACATGCAGCTGCACAGAAAAGATAAAATTATATTTTAAAGGAATGGGTGAGGTATAGGTTTCTAGAAACATTAGCTGCAACGAACATTTAAATAATCAATATCACAGAGATAAGGTATAGCATTAATTTTTCAAAGAAAATACATTGTACGAATCAAAGTTAATGGTTATATTTTCTGTTGGTGTACCAAAATAAGTTTTCTAATGAAAAAGGGGAAATCACACTTGAATAAAGGGTGATTCATCAATTTGAACTGTTGGGGAATGCTTTTTCACCTCAGCATGTGCAAAACGAGCACTAAAGGCAGTGTTCTAATGAATGTTTCTTGCTGAAAGAAAATAGCAAAGCCTGTTGTGTAAGTGATAACAGTATCAAGTCCTGCTCCAGAGAACAATTTCTTAGTATTTTCTAGATAGCATCAGAATTATTGCTGGGAATTTGCTTCCTTTGATGACTTCTCTTTGCCTTTCAAAAGCTGCAAGCTATGATTTTCCTTCTCCTACCCCATCTCTGGAAACCCTGGTGGCATAGTTGTTAAGAGCTATGGCTGCTAACTAAAAGCTCAGCAGTTCAAATCTACCAGGTGCTCCTTGGAAACTGTATTGGGGCAATTCTACTCTGTCTTGTAGTGTTGCTGTGAGTCAGAATTGACTTCGCGGCAGTATGTTTTGTTTTTGTTTTTTGTTTACCCCATCTCTACGGAGACCTGGTCACGCAGTGGTAAGTGCTCAGCTGCCAATCCAAAGGTTGGCTGGTTCTAACCCACCAGCTGCTCAGGGGAGAAAGATGTGGTAGTCTGCTTCTGTAAAGATTTACAGCCTTGGAAACCATTTGGGGCAGTTCTATTCTGTTCTGTATGGTCACTCTGAGTGGGAATCCACTCAACAGCAAACAGTTTATCACCAGTCTACTTTTCATCCTGGCTCAGGGATATTTCTTGGTAGTTGTCTTTCCCCTTTGTCATGGATTGAATTGTGTTCTATCCAAAAACATGTGTCAACTTGGCTAGGCCATGATTACCAGTACTGTGTGGTCCATCATTTTGTGATGTGGTGTGATTATCCTGTTGTTGTAAATCCTAACCTCTATGATGTTAACGAGGCAGGATTAGAGGCAGTTATGTTAATAAGGCAGGACTCAATCTACAGGATTAGGTTGTCTCTTTTGAGATATAAAAGAGAGAAGCAAGCAAAGAGACAGGGAGACCTCCTACCACCAAGAAACCAGGGCCAGGAGTGGAGTGCATCCTTTGGACCCAGGGTCCCTGAACTGAGAAGCTCCTAGATCAGGAGAAGACTGATGGCAAGGACCTTCCCCCAAAGCCAAGATAGAGAGAAAGTCTTGCACTGGAGCTGAAAAAAATAAATAAATAAACAAATCCTTTGCTATAGAGTCGATTCTGACTTATAGCGCTGAATTTGGACTTCTGGCCTCCTAAACTGTGAGAGAATAAATTTCTATTTGTTAATGGCATCTGCTTGTGGCCTTTCTGTTATAGCAGCACTAGATAACTAAGACACTCATTAGCCTCATTAGTACTACTGGTTGGCCATCCAGCCTCAGCAAGGCATCCCTTAATTCTCTGCTCTTCACGAGTTATCAAGGAAAACCAGAGTGTGCTAATAATGTTGCTCTCAAGTATGAAGTTCCACCTGTGGCAGCTAACAATCATTTTGTATCTTTCTAATTGTCTAAGTAGAAAAAAAAAGGGGGGAGGGTATATGGCATGATCAAAATGAGTCATAGGAAGAGCTTCTTTCTATACTTTATGGCAGTAAACAATTTTTTTTTTTAAAAAAAGGTAATTTGCAATCAAGGCTATGTTTTGATCCATATTGAGACAATAAGCTTTATATGGAGGCAAAAGACTGGCCTTAGAAAAGGTAGCCATGTAGTATGCAAGCATTGATGAGTGGAGGGGGGAAAAAAAAAACACTAAGAGGCTCTCGGGGCATATATTTAAGCACCAGCAACCATATATGACTCTCCTTGAAAAAAATAATATGGTTTCCTAACAAAGTAAACTTCCTCCAAGCAAACTTTTGGAGTTTAAACTATTTAAAAGTACAGAAAAGCCTGTTTCTATAAATTAACTAAATATGTTGTTGTTGTTGTTGTGTGCCATCCAGTCAAATCCAATTCACAGTGAGCCTATAGGACAGAGTAGAACCACCCCATAGGGCTTTCAAGGCTGTAATCTGTATGGAAGCAGATTCCACATCTATCTCCCACAGAGCAGCTGTTGGGTTCAAACCACGAATCTTTCAGTTAGCAGCCAAATGCTTAACCACTGTGCCACCAGGGTTCCTATATACTATATAATATATAGTATACACTACACGGAGCCCTGGTGTTGTAGTGATTAAGAGCTATGGCTGTTAGCCAAAAGGTCGGCAGTTCAAATCCTCTAGCCACTACTTGGAAACCCTATGGGGAAGTTCTACTCATAGCATCCTATAGGTTCACTATGAGTCAGAAAAGACTCAACGGCGACTGGTTTGGGTTTTTTTTTTGTTGTTGTTGTTACACATTATGCACTATATACTATATAACAAAGGAACAGAAAAACAAATCCATTGTTGTCCAGTAGGTTCTGACTCACAGCGACCCTATAGGACAGAGTAGAACTGCCCTATTGGGTATCCAAAGAGCAACTGGTGGATTCGAACTGCCAACCTTTTGATCAGCTGTTAAACACTGTGCCACCAGGGCTCCATAATTACATACTATATGCTATATACCATATACTATGTGGAGCCCTGTCAGCTTAGTGGTTAAGAGCTCAGCTGCTAAACAAAAAGTCAGCAGTTTGAATCCAGCAGCTTCTCACTGGACACCCTATAGGGCAGTTCTATTCTATCCTATAGGGTTGCTATGAGTTGGAATAGACTAGAAGGCAACAAGTTCCTTTTCTTTCTTTTTTTTTTTTTTTTAGGAAACCCTGGTGGTGTATTGGTTAAGAGCTATGGCTGCTAACCAAAGGTTGGCAGTTTAAATCCACCAGGCACTCCTAGGAAACCACATGGGGCAGTTCTACTCTGTCCTATAGGGTCACTATGAGCCAGAATCGACTCGACAGCAACGGGTTTATGTGCTATATGTTGTTGTTAGGTGCTGTCTAGTGGGTTCTGACTCACAGTAACCCTGTGAACAACAAAAGAAAACACTGCCTGGTCCTGCGCCACCTTCACAATCATTGCTATGTTTGAGCCCATTATTAAAGCCTCTGTGTCAATCCATCTTGTTGAGGGTCTTCCTCTTTTTTTGCAGACCCTCTACTTTATCAAGCATAATGTCCTTCTCCAGGGACTGGTCGCTCCTGATAACATGCTCAAAGTACATGAGATGAAGTCTCACCATCCTTGCTTCTAAAGAGCATTCTGGCTGTACTTCTTCCAAGCCACATTTGTTCATTCTTCTGGCAGTTCGTGGTATATTCAAAATTCTTTGCCAACACTGCAATTCAAAGATGTCAGTTCTTCTTTAGTCTTTCTTATTCATTGTCTAGCTTTTGCCATGGCTTGGGTGAGGCATACCTTAGTCCGAAAAGTGACATCTTTGCCTTCTAATATTTTAAAGAGATCAGCCCTGGTTGCTGAGTGGTTAAGGACTTGGCTGCTAACTGAAAGTTCAGCAGTTTAAATTCACTAGCCGCTCGTTGGAAACACTATGGGATAAAACTACTCTGTCCTATAGGGTTGCTATGAGTCGAAATTGACTGTGAATTGGAATCAACTGGACAGCAAAAGGTTTTTTTTTTCGGTTCTTACAACAGATTTGCTAAGTGCAATAACCTGTTTGATTTCTTGACTGCTGCTTCCATACATGCCGATTGTGGGTTCAATTAAAATTATATCCTTGACAACTTCAGTATGTTCTCCATTTATCGTGATGTTGCTTTTTGGTCTAGTTGTGAGGATTTTGTTTACTTTATGTTGAGGGGCAATCCTCACTGAAGGCTTTCATTTTCCTCAGTAAGTGCTTCAAGTCTAGCCAGCAAGGTTGTGTCACCTGCATATCACAGGCTGTTAATGAGTCTTCCTCCAATCCTGATGCCTAGTTCTTCTTCATATAGTCCAGTTTCTCAGATTATTTGCTCAGCATGCAGATTGAAAAAGTATGGAGAAAGGATACAACCCTGATGCACACTTTTTCTGACTTTAAACTACATAGTATTCCCTTGTTCTGTTCAAACAACTGCCTCTTGGCCTATGTATAGGTTCCTCATGAGCACAATTAAGTGTTCTGGAATTTGCATGCTTAGCAATGTTATCCGTAATTTGTTATGATCCACACAGTTGAATGCCTTTGCATAGTCAATAAAACAAAGGTAAACATCTTTCTGGTATTCTCTGCTTTCAGCCAAGATCCATCTGACATCAGCAATGATACCCCTCACTCCACCACTTCTTCTGAATCTGGCTTGACTTCTGGCAGTTCCCTGTTGATATACCGCTGCAACCACTTTTGAATGATCTTCAGCAAAATTTTACTTGTATGTGATATTAGTGATATTGTTGAATAATTTCCACAGTCTCTTGGATCACCTTTCTTTGGAATGGGTGCAAATATGGAACTCTTCCAGTCATTCACCTAGGAAGCTGTCTTCGAAATTTCTTTACATAGACAAGTGAGCACCTCCAGCTCTGCATCCATTTGCTGAAACACCTCAGTTGGTATTCTGTCAATTCATGGAGGCTTGTTTTTCACCATTCCCTTCAGTGCTGCTTGGGCTTCTTTCCTTCATACCATAGATTCTTGATCATATGGTACCTCCGGAAATGGGTAAATACTGACTGATTCTTTTTGGGACAGTGACGGTGTATTCCTTCCATCTTCTTTTGATGCTTCCTGCATCTTTTAATACTTTCGCCATAGAATCCTTCAATATTGCAACTTGAGGCTTGAATTTTTTCTTCCATTCCTTCAGCTTGAGAAATAACGAATGTGTTTTCCCCTTTTGGTTTTCTTACTCCAGGTCTTTGCACATTTCATTATAATACTTAATTTGTCTTCTTGAGCTGCCTTTGAAAGCTTCTGTTCAGCTCTTTTACTTAATCATTTTTTCCATTCACTTTAGGTACCTATGTTCAAGAGCGAGTATCTCCTGACATCCATTTTGGTCTTTTCTTTCTTTCTTGTATTTTAAATGACCTTTTGCTTTCTTCGTGTATGATGTCCTTGATGTCATTCCACAACACAATTCATCTGGTCTTCAGCTATTACAGTTCAATGCATCAAATCTATTCCTGAGATGGTCTCTATATGTTTTTGTCACTGTTAGGTGCCATCAAGTAGGTTCTGACTCATATTGACCCTATGTACAACAGAAGGAAACATTGCCTGGTCCTTTGTCATCCTCACAATCGTTGTTATGCTTGAGCCCATTGTTGCAGCCACTGAGTCAATCCATCTTATTGAGTGTCTTCCTCTTTTTTGCTGACCCTCTACTTTACCACTGCTATTCATAAGGTTTTCACTGGCTAATGTTTTTCAGAAGTAGACTGCCGGGTCCTGCATCAAAAACGGCTGCAGCAGTATATCGACAGGGAACTGCCAGAAATTCAGGCCGGTTTTAGAAGACGACGTGGAACCAGGGATATCATTGCTGATGTCAGATGGATCCTGGCTGAAATGAGAGAATGCCAGAAGGATATTTACCTGTGTTCTATTGACTATGCAAAACATTTGACTGTGTGGATCATAACAAACTATGGATAACACTGAGAAGAATGGGAATTCCAGAACACTTAATTGTGCTTATGAGGAACATTTACATAGATCAAGAGGTAGTTGTTCGCACAGAACAAGGGGATACTGATTGGTTTAAAGTCAGGAAAGGTGTGTGTCAGGGTTGTATTCTTTCACCATACCTATTTAATCTGTATGTTGAACAAATAATACGAGAAGCTGGACTATATGAAGAAGAAAGGGGCATCAGGATTGGAGGAAGACTCATTAACAACCTGTGTTATGCAGATGACACAACCTTGCTTGCTGAAAGTGAAGAGGACTTGAAGCACTTACTAATGAAGATCAAAGACCACAGCCTTCAGTATGGATTACACCTCAATATACAGAAAACAAAAAATCCTCACAACTGGACCAATGAGCAACATCATGATAAATGGAGAAAAGATTGCAGTTGTCAAGGATTTCATTTTACTTGGATCCACAATCAACAACCATGGAAGCAGCAGTCAAGAAATCAAAAGACGCATTGCATTGGGCAAATCTGCTGCAAAGGACCTCTTCAAAGTGTTGAAGAGCAAAGATGTCACCCTGAAGACTAAGGTGCGCCTGACCAAAGCCATGGTATTTTCAATCACATCATATGCATGTGAAAGCTGGACAATGAATAAGGAAGACCAAAGAAGAGTTGATGCCTTTGAATTGTGGTGTTGGCAAAGAATATTGAATATGCCATGGACTGTCAAAAGCATGAACAAATCTGTCTTGGAAGAAGTGCGGCCAGAATGCTCCTTAGAGGCAAGGATGGTGAGACTGCGTCTTACATAGTTTGGACATGTTGTCAGGAGAGATGAGTCCCTGAAGAAGGACATCATGCTTGGTAGAGTAGAGGGTCAGTGGAAAAGAGGAAGACCATCAACGAGGTGGATTGGCACAGTGGCTGCAACAATGAGCTCAAGCATAACAACGATTGTAAGGATGGTGCAGGACCAGGCAGTGTTTCATTCTGTTGTGCATAGGGCCGCTATGAGTCGGAACTGACTCGACGGCACTTAACAACAACAACTACTTTACCAAGCATGATGTCCTTCTCCAGGGACTGAGCTCCCCTGATAACACGTCCAAAGTATGTGAGACATAGTCTTGCCATCCTTGCTTCTTAGAAGCATTCTGGTTGTACTTCTTTCAAGACAGATTTATTCATTCTATATACTGTCCATAAATCCATTCCTTCCACATTCCAAGTTTTTTAGCTGAAGTAGTTTTTCTTTCTTTCATACCTAGAAAACATAATTCAAGCCCCCAATTCTATTTGGTTGCAGAAAATGTGCATCTCTCGTAGGTTTACCTTCCTTATTAGTTATGAAGATTCCCAGGGATTGCCTCTTTAATCCACCATATCTTGGTGCAGGGCTGGCCCAGGATTCTTTGTTACCTCTTGTCTCACAACTACTTCTCTAATTCTTGCCATTTCCCAGACAAGGGAGTAATTCTACACTAGTTCTTGCATAGTATGGCTAATACCAGGCATTCATATGTAATACAACTCTACTAAAGTTTTGATTAAAAGGAACCCGGGTGACCTAGTGGTAAAGCACTCAGCGGTTAACCTGTTCAAACCTATCTACCCAGTGGCTCATCAGGAAAAAGACCTGAAGATCTTGCTAGAAAAGCCTATGGGGCAGTTCTCCTCTGTTGCATGGGGCTGCCATGAGTCAGAATCCACTCAACAGAACCCAACAACAACAGCAACAAAGGTTTGGTTATAAAGTAAAGAGCTAATAATGCAGGAAGGGAAGCCTTAAAAACAGGTACCAGATAATATAGTCTTAGAATCTACCAATCTTTTCACTTTCAGGACCATCTGTTTTCTTGAACCGTTTTACCTTGGGTCAGCCTCTGTCCCCATTCTCAGAGTCTCTCTATTACCTGATAAGAGTCGGGGTAAGAATAAAGCAACATCGTTATAACCTCTTCAAACTCTAACTGAGACCCTAATGACCTCAAAATGACTCCTGAGGGTCATCATTTAGACTTCATCATTGGTTCAGTACTATCTCACATCTGTATGACTCAACGGTCTAATGTTACTCTCTGGTTGACTGGCCCAAAATAAAGGGTGAAAATTTCCCAAGCACAAATTCCAACTTCCAAACTGAAATTCATAATCTGTTTATGAACTCTAAATTTGCCTTTGTACCAGCTTCAGTCAATTTAAAATCCAGACTCCACTTCAAGTAATAGGAAAAACTCCTGGTAAATTTAGAATAGCAGTTTCTCTCTGCTGCATAAGTATTACTGCTTCTATATATTGGAGCATTGAGTAAGTGCAAATTGCTGTTTCTTATGGAATATCTTTTAGTGTGTCAAATAAAATGAACCTTTTAAGAATGACTGCTAACTCATAATTCAGTATTTAATGCATACAACTTTGAACAACTGTATTTGGGTATAGTTTTTTTTCCTTCATGTTCACAGCCCAACTATTTTATTTTATAGTACCATTTAGCAATTGCTGCATAATTCTTGAGTAGCTCACATTTCAATTTGAAAATTTGAAATGTTTTTTGAATTATTTATCCTATAATATAAAGTAGAAGGAGAAATCAAGAAAAAAAGAACTTTGAGCAGGAGGTTTCTGAACTTCAAATTGGGATAAACTAGTCCAATGTCTATTTTATTACCATGTAAAAAAAATCTCAAGAACTTCTAAGTAAATAATTACACTTTTAAGAAACAGATTTAACTCTGGGTCTCAATTTTCTGTTTTGTATTATACATTTTTATTTCCCAACCCCATATTATCCTATACACTTCTCCATAAATATCTGCTACTTGTCATGTTCCATGTCTTACAGAACATCAGAGTTGGAAGAAATGATACTTAAAGGCCATTTATTCAAGCCTCTTGCTGATATACATATATATCCCTTTTTAAAAAAAATTCTGTGGAGTAGTTGTCACCTTTATAGCAAGAATAGTTTGCTACTTCTAGAATCAATTTTTTTTTTCATATTTTATACAATAAATGGCTACCATATTATAAGTTCTGGAAAAAAAAGGCTAGTTGTTGTTTGTTCAATACTGACTGACAGTACTCCATGTATTTCAGGGTACAAATGCCCACCATGGAGCTTTCATGGCTGTGACCTTTCAGAAGATCGCCAGCCCTTTATCCTAGGCCCCTTTGGATGGGTGAGTTGGAACAGCCAACCATTCAGTTAGTAGCCTAGTGCTTAACCATTTACACTACCCAGGTACTCCTGTACTAGATATTTATTCGAGAGTCAATCTCTGGAATAGAAAGTCAATCTTCTGCCTGCAAGTAGTTCTTAAGAGATAAGTTGGCAATTACAATTTAATACAATTATACTCTGATAAGGCACTACAAGAGGTATAGGAGGGGCATCAGGGCAAGGACAAAATCAGTCAGTTCTCTATAGCACCTGCCTACTAAAAGAAATGTCCATAGATTGAACTGTGTCCCTCCAAAATACATGCCAATTTGGCTAGGTCATGAGTCCAAGTATCTTATAATTGTCTACCATTTTGTCCTCTGATGTGATTTCCCTATGTGTTGTAAATCCTACCACTATGATGTAATGAGATGGGTTAGTGGTGGTTATAGTGATGAGATCTACAAGATTACATAGTGTCTTAAGCAAATCTTTTTTGAGATATAAAAGAGACAAGCCAGCAGACAGACATGGGGACCTTATACGATCAAGAAAGCAGTGCCAGGACCTGAGGTTCCTGCACTGAGCTGCTCCCAGACCACAGGAAGACTGATGCATCACAAGGACCTTTTTGCAGAGCCGACAGTGAGAGAACGTCTTCTCCTGGAGCCGGTGCCCTGAATTCAGACTTCTAGCCTACTGGACTGTGAGCAAATAAACTTCTTTGTTAAAGTCACCCACTAGTGGTATTTCTGTTATAGCAGCACTAGGTAACCAAGACAAGGAGTGATCACTTTTGTTTCTACCTTGTTGTATGAGCTCCAGGCTAGCAAAGACAAGAAAGTCCAAATAAGCTCTTGCCCCCCCCCAAAAAAAATAGGTCTACTTTTTCCCAGACAGAAAAAAAAAAAAAAGTTATCTAAGGCACATAGGATATCAGGGAAGAAGAAAGCAGAATATTATTTCTAAATTTGTTTAATAATACATTTATTACCTTCATAATAACTTGTAATAGCTCTATAACAAGCATTCAGATTATCTTCCAAGTACTCTTATAGTACCAATGTGCGCTTGCTAGGACTCAAAACACTTCACTTTGTACAGGACACTACGATTAGATTACAGTCACAAATTGATTCCACAAACATTTATTGATTCAACAAAAACTCATTGAACTATTACGTCAAAGGCTCAATAAATACAATGTTGAATAACAGAGATATATTGCCTCTTCTCAAAGAGTTTAGAGTCTAGTAAGTGATACTAGCAAGTAACAAAATACAGCGTAAGTGCTATGATAAGAGTAATAGTATCTGTTCACTTGGGGGCAGTTAGAAAATTCTTTTTAGAGGATGTCATGTTTTAAGCTCTGACCTAAAGAATGAGAAAAAGTTACCTACTAAAAGAAAAAGAAAGAATGTACCAGCAGAGAGAAGAACACACACTAATGTCCAGAACCAAAAAAGAACATGGTGTTTTCAAAGAACTTAAACGAGTTCAACTTAGCCGGATCATCAAGTGATCCACATGGGGCTGAGGGGGTGGGTAGCTTGGGAGAAGGCTGGACATGCTGGAGTCTGCAGGCTATTGTAAGACATATGGACTTTTGGACTGAGAGTAATAGAGAAACACTGAAGTTTCAACCCAGACTTCAGATTTAATTTTAGACAAAACACACTGGCTACTTGTGAAGAATAGATTTTTCTGAACTTCAAGTTAAGAAATAGATGAGTAGATGTTAGAATTTACTATCCACCTCTCCCCCTCTGTGGTCACTGAATCAGAACCAGTTTAAGAATTGCCTCAAATTTGCTCAGCTCTGATTAACTCTCAACTACTCAGTGGCTTTAACGGTTCATGCTATGGGATGTGCTGTCTGTCACACTACCACAGTCTCCCTGTCCTGGCCTCCCCTTGTGAGGCCTCGTCCAGCACATCTCCTACCTGTAACAGTAAGACTAACAGCAGCTCTTGTGCCTAGGTTCAACCTGAGCAGACACACAGAGGATCTGGCTCCTCGCTCACTTTGGGTCTAGGAAACTTGTTATAATTGAACCATTAGCCTGAGTGGGATCACCTAGGGTATTCAGAAGTGAGAAGACAGAACCTTGGAGAAAATTAACATCAAAAGCATGGAGAAAGGAAGAGGATTTTGCAAAGGACATTGAAAAGGCATGCCCTGAGAATGGTTTTCTTGTTTCAAAGTAGAATATTCCAGGAACCTCAACAACCCCAAGAAGACCTGAATTGCTGCTAAGAGACTGAACAAAACAAAGCCTTCGTGTGGTCTTTGGATGTAGGAATAACTTTGAGTATTGGAAATTTTGTCAGAATAGTTTGAGGTGGAAAATAAAGATTGTGTTGAATTGACAGATTGGTGCAATGCTTTCAGAAGATTGCGAAGTGAGGGAAACATGTGGAAGTAGATAGAATAAGTTGAAGGAAGATTTTCTTTTTTTTTTTGCTTATGGTTCCTTGTTTGTTTTAAATCAGAAAGACCTGAACATTCCTAAATGCTTATGAAATGGAGCAAGTAAAAAGAAAGAAAATAAGTTACAGAGTATAGAAGAGAAAACTCTTTACATGTTAAAACAGCTACCCTGGCCCATATATGGCCTCCAAATTTATTTGTTTGCTTGTTTTAAATCCATAATGTGTTATAAAGAGAATGAACTGTCACATGATTTGAAATTTAGGCTTCACTTACCCTGGTGGCATAGTGGTCGGAAGCTACAGCTGCTAACCAAAAGGTCGGTAGTTCAAATATACCAGGCGCTTCTTGGAAACTCTATGGGACAGTTCTACTCTGTCCTAAAACAAAAAACCCTTGCCATCGAGTAGATTCCGACTCTGTCCTATAGGGTCGCTATTAGTCAGAATCGACTCAACAGGAAGTGTTTTTTTTTTTTTTTGTTTTAGTAACCCATAGAAGGTGAAAACTTGACTACTAACTGCAAGGTTAGTGGTTTAAAGTCATCCACAGGCACATGGGAAGAAAAGCCTGGCAATCTGCTTCCAAAAAATCACAGCCTTGAGAATTCTATGGACCAGTTCTACTCTTCAACGCATGGGGTCGCCATGAGCAGGAATTGACTTGAGGACAACTTACAACAACAACAAAGGCTTCACTTGAAAATTTGGGAATATTTGACAACATTTGGCCCACTATCCTGGATGAAAAAGTAGTGATGTACAAAAAGCTTCTATCTCTTTCAGAGGAAGTACATATGGTTTCCTGCCCAATTAATTTGTCTATAATGGCCTGGATCTTGTTAGCATCTAAACTAGCACAGGGGAATGATAGAATAACAGTAGCATAGTTATAGAATAAGCCAGAAATAGCTGAAAAATATGAATTCAGAAAGGTTGAAAATTTTAACATTACTCAAGAAAGAACTGAGGGAACACAATGAGTTCCTACATGCTTTGATGAGAAGTTGTGAGAGTTCTTGGCTAATGACGTTTATTTGATCTCTGATGTCAGGGACAATGTCTTCTCAGAGAGTAGACAGCAGTTCATAAGTAAAAATCTTGATGATAGCACTCAGTATTTAGGAAAAGTACTGAAGAAAAGTGACTTTGTGATACTCTGTATAATTATGATTTTTTAATTACTTCTGTGATTACAAAAGGTTTAGAAAAAATTGTTCCTATTACCCAACGTTCATCTGTCAGTTTGTCATACTGTGGTGCCTTGCATGTTGCTGTGATACTGGAAACTATGTCAGTGGTATTTCTAATCCCAGTAGTGTCACCCATGGTAGGCAGGTTTCAGTGGAGCTTTCAGACTAAGACAGACTAGGAAGAAGGACGTGGCTAGTGAAAACCTTATGAATAGGAGCTGAATATTGTCAGATATAGTGCTGGAAGATGAGACCCTCAGGAAAGAAGGCATTCAAAACACAACTGGGGAAGCTCTGCCTCCTCAAAGTAGAAAGGAACTTAATGAGGTGAATGGAGTCAAGCTTTCGGAACCTTCATCTGCTGATGTGGCATGACTCAAAATGAGAAGAAACAGCTGCCTACATGCATTAATAATCAGATGTGGAATATAAGAAATATGAATCTAGGAAAATCAGAAATTGTCAAAAATGAAATGAAATGCATAATCATTGATATCCTAAGCATTAGTGTGCTGAAATGGACTGCTATTGGCCATTTTGAATCAGACAATCATATGGTCTACTACACCAGGAAAGACAACTTGAAGAGGAATGGCTTTGCATTCACTGTCAAAAAGAACATTTCAAGACCTATCCTGAAGTACAATGCTGTCAGTGACAAGATAATATCCCTATGCTTACAAGGAAGATGAGTAAATATGATTACTATTCAAATTGGTGTACCAATCACTAATACCAAAGATGAAGAAATGGAAGATTTTTACCAACTTCTGCAGGCTGAAAATGATCAACATGCAATCAAGATGCATTGATAATTACTGGTGATTGGGATGCTAAAGTTGGAAACAAAGAAGGATTGGTAGTTGGAAAATATTGTCTTGGTGATAGAAAAAATGCTGGAGATCACATAATAGAATTTTGCAAGACCAATGACTTCTTCACTGCAAATACCTTTTTTTCAAAAACATAAACAAAGACTATACAACTGGACCTCACCAGATAGAATAAGTAGGAATCTAATTGACTACACCTGTGGAAAGAGATGACGGAGAAGCTCAATATCATCAGTCAGAACAGGACAAGGGGCTGTCTGAAGAACAGACTGTCAGTTGCTCATATGTGAATTTAACTTGAAGCTGAAGAAAATTAGAGCAAGACTACAGGAGGCAAAATATGACCTTGAATATATCCCAACTATATTCTTTTTTTTTTTTTTATACATTCATCTCAGGAATGGATGTGAACCATTATATACTAATTTCCAAAGACCAGACAAGTTGTGTTGTGGAATGACATCAAGGACATCATACATGAAGAGAGCAAAAGGTTACTTAAAATACAGGAAAGAAAGAAGAGGCCAAAACAGATGTCAGGAGAGACTGAAATTTTCTTTGAATGTGGAATACCTAAAGCGAACAGAAACAATGATGAAGTGAAAGAACTGAACAGAAGATTTCAAAGAGCAGCTGCAGAAGGCAAAACATTATACGAAAATGTGAAAAGACCTAGAGTTAGAAAACTGAAAGGGAAGAACAAGCTCAACATTTCTGAAGCTGAAAGAACTGTAGAAAAAATTCAAGCCTTGAGTTGCAAAATTGAAAGATTCTATATGGAAAATATTGAAAAATGCAGGAAACATCAAAAGAAAATGGAAGGAATACACAGAGTCACTATACCAAAAAGAACTGGTCAAAACTCTACCATTTCAGAGGTAGCATACTATCAAGAACCAGTGATACTGAAGGAAGAAGTCCAAGCTTCACTGAAGGCATTGGCAAAAAAAACAAGGCTTCAGGGATTGATGTAATACAAATTGAGATGTTTCAACAAACAGATACAGTGCTGGCTCTGCTCACTTGCCTATGCCAAGAAATTTGGAAGACCAAGCTGCCTCACCAAACAACTGGAGGAGATCCGAATTTGTCCCCATTCCAAAGAAAAGTGATCCAAGAGAATGTGTGATTAATATCATTAATATCACACACAAGTAAAATTTTACTAAAGATCTTTAAAAAATGATTGCAGCAGTACATCAAGAGAGGACTTCCAGAAATTCAAGCCAGATTCGGAAGAGGACATGGAGCAAAGGGTATCATTACTGATGTCTAGTAGATCTTGGCTGAAAGTAGAGAATTGCAGAAAGATGTTCACCTGTGTTTTACTGACTATGTAAAGCATTTGACTGTGTGGATCATAATAAATTACAGATAACATTGCTAAGAATGGAAATTCCAGAATGCTGAATTGTGAACATGAGGAAACTGTTATCTAGAACGAGAGGCAGTCGATGGGACAGAACAAGGGATACTGTGTGGTTTAAATTCAGGAAAGGTGTATGTCAGTGTTGTATTCTTTCCCCATACTTATTCAATCTGTATGCTGAGCAAATAATCTGAGAAGCTGAACTATATAAAAAAGGAACTCGGCATCAGGATTGGAGGAAGAGTCATTAACAAACTGCAATATGCAGGTGTTACAGCCTTGCTGGCTGGAAGTGAAGACAACTTGAAGCACTTTCTAATGATGATCAACTTTCAGTATGGATTACAACTCGACATAAAGAAAACAAAAATTCTCACAACTGGACTCATAAGAAATATCATGATTGTCACAGATTGAATTTTGTCCCCTCAAAATACACGTCAATTTGGCTAGGTCGTGAGTCCCAGTATTGTATGATAGTCTTCTATTTTGTCATCTGATATGATTTACCTGTGTCTTATAAATCCTATCACTATGGTGTAATGAGTTGGATTAGTGGCAGTTATATTGATGAGATCTACAAGGTTAGTGTCCTAAGCCAATGTCTTTGAGATATAAAAGAGAGAAGCAAGCAAAGGCATGGGGACCTCATACCACCAAGAAAGCAGTGCCGGGAGCAGAGCATGTCTTTTGGACCTGGGTTTCCTGTGAGGAGAAGCTCCTAGTCCAGGTGAAGATTGATGACAAGGACCTTCCTGCAGAGCTGACAGAGACAGAAAGCCTTCTCCTGGAGCTGATGCCCTGATTTTGGACTCATAGCCTAATAGATTGTGAGAAAATAAATTTCTCTTTATTAAGGCCGTTCACTTGTGGTATTTCTGTTATAGTAGCAATAGGTGACTAAGACAATGATATACAGAGAAACCATTGAGGTTGTCAAGGATTTCATTTTACTTGGACAGACAATCAATGCCCATGTAAGCAGCAGTCAAGAAATCAAAGGACATATTGCATTGGGCAAATCTGCTGCAAAAAAAACTCTTTAAGGTGTTAAAAAGCAAAGATGTTGCGTCAAAGATTAAGGTGTAACTGACCCAAGCCACAGTAGTTTCAATCACCTCATATGCATGCAAAAGCTGGACAATGAATAAAGAAGACTGAAGAACTGATGCCTTGAGTTATAAGTGTCGGCAAAGGATACTGGATATACCATGGACTGCCAAAAGAATGAACAAAACTGCCTTGGAAGACGTACAGCCAGAATGATCCTTAGAAGCAAGAATGGCGAGGCTTTATCTCAAGTGCTTTGGACATGTTATCAGGAGGGACCAGTCCCTGGAGAAGGATATAATACTTGGTAAAGTAGAAGGTCATTGAAAAAGAGGAAGACCCTCAATGAGATGGGTTGACACAGTGGATGCAACGGGCGCAAACATAGTAAGATTGTGTGGATGGCACAGAGCCAGGCAGTATTGTACATAGGGTCCCTGTGAGTTGAAACTGACTGGACGGCACCTAACAACAACAGTACTACTACTGCTGCTGCTGCTACCACTACTAATAGTAATGATACTAATAATAAGTACATTTATGGAGCATTTATGATATTCCAGGCACTAGCCTAAGCTCTCTAAATTAATCATTTAATCTTCATAGTAAGCATATGAAGTGAATATTACTCTTCTCCCCATTTTTCTTCATTAATAGATGATTGAGTCTATTATATAAAATGCCAGGATTTTTATGGCTAAATGGAAATTTTTCAATAGTACGAGATTCACAACCATTATCTCCTTTAAATTTTTCTACCTAAGTTGGATTTATAAGTTAAATCTCCTTATCCTCATTCCATTATTAATTTTAATAAATACTGAAATATTATAAGGAATCCCACTACCAATAAATATTGCTGAAGGCATCAGCCATGAACTAAATAGCTAAGTCTTTCATTTTGTGCCGTCTTAGTTTAAATTAATTCATGAGGCCTTAGAATGCATAACCAAGACAATCTCTTCTCCAGTGATATCTGCAGGAGGTAGTTTAATGCCATTCCACTGGGAAACTGGTATTTTTGCTAGGCAATTTTCTTTGCCAAAAATTCTGGAATTGTATAAGGTATACAAAATTAACACACACACACACACAAAACATAAGTTTTCAGTAATTAATACTAAAAATCATATACAACATTTTTATATATCCAAGATAAAACATGCAAAAAAAAGTCCAGGTTTTAAAGGAAATGCTCATATGTCTTTTCTTTCTCAAATAGTTCAATATTGGTGTTTTTCTTACACTGATTGCTGTGTGCACCCAGAGAAGTAGGTATGTATTATATACCCTGTGCTCAATTATTTACAGCAGCAACTATATCATGGCAAACAAAGATTGAAATGAAACAGGGAAATGAGAAATTACCCTTTGGAAATGACTATATGGAGAAATGGCTTATTGAATGATATTGTGATATTATTAAACTTTTATTGCTTGAATCCAAAAACCAAACCCACTGTTGTAGAGTCGATTCCAACCCATAGAGACCCTATAGGACAAAGTAGAACCGCCCCATAGAGTTTCCAAGGAGCACCTGGTGGATTCAAACTGCAGACCTCTTGGTTAGCAGCTGTAGTACTCAACTACTACACCACCAGGGTTTCCATTAATTGAATATTTAATACGCACCATTTGTCATCATACTGAGTTACAAAAGAGTACACTGTAAACTGTGAACTACAGGGAATTGGCATTTAATTGTTTAATGTATACGGTCAACTGTTCCTGGGCGGGAGGAAGGAACAAATAAAGTACTATTACATGGTCTGACCTTGGCATTATAAGTAATTTGTTTCATATCTGCAATCTGGGATTCTTGTTTTTCAAATTAAGAGAGACTTCTCCATTTGGACAGTGAGCCAAACTCTAGATGTAAGAACAGTCAGTTAAAATTGGTGATGCAGTAAGAGAGGGCATTTATGCTTTGAGGCTTAACATATAGCTTTCTCCACAATGCTTGGGGAGTCCGTTCTCCACTCCATGTGAGCATGTAGCTCCCCTGGATGTCAGTGGAAGCTGCATTTCCGTGACAAGAAGAAAATAGGCTTGCTAAAGTTAATTATCAGACTGATTCGGGTCTCATTTTAATGCCCTGTTTATTGGCAATGGGAGCCTGATATGTGGCTCACTTTTCCCCACCTGATTTTCCAAGGTAAGGAACAGAAGGCAAGGACTACGTGTAAAAAGGTGGGGGCTGTGAATACACACACTGAGGACATGTAAAAGGAATTCAACATTTTTATTAAGCAGCAGGGACTTTAGCTAGATTTCCCAGTAACACAGTTTAGGCTATACTCAGTCTAAATTTCTGTGTCATTTTAGATGGTGTTCTTTTGTCTCAAAGCTGAATAGTACATTTGTTACACATTTAATAAACAAAATGTTTAAAGCAACATATAAGTGTATCATCCATGGTATAAACCAAAATATAAGTGGAAGGGATAGATTCATTTCAGAAGTAGTTGATAAATCAGTTTTTTAATGTTATTTTTTGAAAAAAAAAATTGCAATTTATCATTCAGTCCCAGAAACAAATATTGCCTGAATCTTTTATAAGGAGACAGTACTGCATTATGGATAAGAGATCAGGCTCTACCGCTAGATCACCATACTGGCCCTTCCACCATTTGATCTTGAGTAGATTAATTTAATCTCCCTGTATTTCAGTTTTCTCATCTGTAAAATAGGAATACAGTACATGCCTTAATATATAAATTAATGCATGTAAATACTTAGAATAGCTCAGAGCACAGAGTAATTGCTATGAGTGTTGGCTATTTACAGTGAGTAATGAGTAAATAAGGCAAGACCTTATTGAAAGATTTTATACACTAAGGAAAAATAAGGGACAGTAAATAGGTTTATCACATATTCAGGTTTTAGTTGAACAATTGTGCAACTACACTGATGCTCCCAAAAATTGTACTGTGTCTCATGATGCATATGTCAGGCCTCTCTGTCAGTTACTAGGAAGTTCTCTGGATCCTGATGAAGCCCTCACTATTTCCACTGCTGTTTGAGAGAATCCCAACCAAAGGCAAATAAGACTCAAATTTTTAAAATGCTTTTATATCACTTGTCATAATAGAAAACTTAACAAAAGTCCACCTAACGCAAAAGCACTGAAAGTATTTCTTTCTTTCTTTTTTTTTTAACATTTTATTGTGTTTTAGGTGAATTTACACAGCAAATTAGTTTCCCATTCAACAATTTATAAACAAATTATTCCACGACATCAGTTGCTATCCTTGCAATGTGTCAGCACTCTCTCCATTACCACCCTATTTTCCATGTTTCCATCCATCCTGTTCCCCTGCCCCTCCTTGCCTTCTCATGTTTGCTTTTGGGCAAATGTTGCCCGTTTGGTCTCATATAATTGATTGTTCCAAGCAGCACATTTCTCACAGGTGTTGTTGCTTATTTTACAGGCCAATCTATTATTTGGCTGAAAGGTGACCACTGGGAGTGGCTTCAGTTCCAGGTTAAAAGGATATCTTAGGGTGATAGTCCCTGGAGTTCCTCCAGTCTGTATCAGTCCAGTAAGTCTGGCCTTTTTTATGAATTTGAGTTGCATTCTACATTTTTCTCCCATTCTAACCAGGACCTTCTGTTGTGTCCTGATCCAAACGGTTGGTAGCGGTAGCCTGGCCATTAGTCCGGTGAACTTAATGTTTCCTTGAGTCTTTGGTTTCCTTCGCTCTCCTTTGCTCCAGATGGGAAGAAACCAATAGCTGTACCCATTGGCTGCTTGCCAGCTTTTAAAGCCTCAGATACTACCCACCAAACCAGGATGTAGAGGATTATTTTTATGAACTATGATGTGCCAATTGACCTAGGTGTGCCCTGAGGCTTCAAACCCAGTAACTCAGTCCCATGAAGTATTTGGATATGGCTAAGAAGCTCCCATAACTGTGCCCCCTAGGTAATCTATTATATATATGAATGTATATGCAGCACATACAAATATGTATATGCAAATGCCCATAACTCTACTTATATAGACACGCTCATGTACTCCCGTATGCCCTCCCACACTTATACAGCACACATATCTACCTATGTAACCACTCACAAATTTTTGGTTGTTATACTCTCTTTTTTTTTTTTTTTAATACTCTTGTTGCAGAATTGTATATTTTATAGCATTTATGGTGTTGCTGTTAGGTGCTATCAAGTTAGTTCTGCCTCATAGGGATCCTATGTACAACAGAACAAAACATTGTCTGGCTCTGAGCCATTCTCACAATCATTGCTGTTTGAGCCCATTGTTGCAACCACTGTGTCAATCTGTCTCATTCAGGGTCTTCCTCTTTTTCACTGGCCCTCTACTTTACCAAGTACGATGCCCTTCTCCAGGGATGGGTCCCTCCTGATAACGTGTTCAAAGTACCTGAGATGAAATTTCATCATCCTTGCTTCACAGGAGCACTCTGGCATTTAGTGTAGTTGTCTGTTATTTTTGCGTGCCTCTCAGTGTCTTCATTTACCTTGGTCACATTGTGCTGACTTCTCCATATTGTGTATTTCCTTTCCCTTCATCAGAATTAACATGTATCTATCTGGAAGAAGTACAGCCAGAATGCTCCTTAGAAGCAAGAATGATGAGACTAGTCTCATATACTTTGGACATGTCATCAGGAGGGACCAGTCCCTGGAAAAGGATATCATGCTTGGTAAAGCAGAAGGTTAGCGAAAAAGAAGAAGACCCTCAACGAGATGGATTGACGCAGTGGCTGCAAAAATAGGCTCAAGCATAACAATGATTGTGAGAATGGTAAAGGGCTGGGCTGTGTTTCATTCTCTTGTACTTAGGGTCATTATGAGCCAGAACTGGCTTGACAGCACCTAACAACAATAATAACATTATTTAGTAAGTGATTCTCCTTCCTTCCCCTTCTTGTCCCTGGTAACCATCAAAGAACGTTGCTTTCTGTGTGTAAACCTAGTACTGACTTTTTATAAAAGTGGTATCATAAAATATTTGTCCTTTTGTGATTGATTTATTTCACTCAGCATAATGTTCCTCCGGATTCGTCCACGTTATGTTTTATGGACTCTTCATTATTCTTCATCATTGCTTGGTATTCCATTGTATTATGTACTGTATTTTGTTTATCCATTCATCTGTTGATGGACACTTAGGTTGTTTCCGTCTTTTTCTATTGTGAATAATGCTGCAATGAACATGGGTATGCATGTCTCTGCTCTTATTTCTCTAGGGTACAGACATAGGAGTGGGATTATTGAATCATATGGTATTTATATTTCTAGCTTTTTGAGGAAGTGTCATATTGATTTCTAGAGTGGTTGTTCCATTTTATAATCTCATGAGCAATGTATAAGAGTTCCAATCTCCCCTCAACCTCACCAGCAGCTTGCTATTTTCTGTTCTTTTTTTTTTTCAGTCAGTGCCATTTTTGCAGAGATGAGACTGTATCTCATTGTAGTTTTGATTTGCATCTCCCTAATGGCTAATGCCCCCACTTATCTGTCAGTTTGTCATACTCTGCAGGCTTGCATATTGCTGTGGTGCTGGAAGCTATGCCACTGATATTCAAATACCAGCAGGGTTGCCCATGGAAGACAGGTTTCAGCAGAGCTTCCAGACTAAGACAGACTAGGAGAAGAAGGTAGCATATGGTCAGGAACCGATGGTACTGAAGGAAGAGATCCAAGCTTCACTGAAGGCATTGGAAAAAAATAAGACTCCAGGAATTGAGAGAATACCAATTGCCATGTTTCAACAAATGGATGCAACCCTGGACATGCTCACCCGTCTATGCCAAGAAATTTGGAAGACAGCTTCCTGGTCAATGAACTGGAAGAGATCCATATTTAGGCCTATTCCAAAGAAAGGTGGTCCAGCTGAATGCAGAAATTACCACACAATATCATTAATATTGCACTCAAGTAAAATTTTGCTGGAGATCATTCAAAAGTGGCTGCAGTAGTATATTGACAGCGAGCTGCCATTCAGAAGAACACGTGGAATGAGTGATATCATTGCTAATGTCAGGTGGAAACTGGCTAAAAGCAGAGAATATCAGAAAGATATTTATCTGTATTTTATTGACCATGCAAAGCCATTTGACTGTGTCAATCATAAAAAATTATGGATAACATTGCAAACAATGGGAATTCCAGAACACTTAATTGTGCTCATGAGGAACCTATACATAGATCAACAGGCAGTCATTCAAACAGAACAAGGGAATACCACATAGGTAACAGTCAGGAAAGATGTGAGTCAGGGTTGTATCCTTTCACCGTACTTGGTCAACCTGTATGTTGAGCAAATAATCTGAGAAATTGGACTATACAAAGAAGAACAGGGCATCAGGATTGGAGGAAGGCTCATTAACAACCTGAAATATGCAGATGATACAACTTTGCTTGCTAAAAATGAAGAGGACTTGGAGTACTTATTAATTTTTCAAGATCAAAGACTCCAGCCTTCAATATGGATTACACCTCTATATAAAGAAAACAAAAATCCTCAGCAATAAGCAACATCATGATGGACGAAGAAAAGGTTGAAGTTGTCAAGGATATCATTTTACTTGGATCCACGGTCAACACTCAAGGACACAGCAGTCAGGAAATCAAACAACTCATTGCATCGGGCAAATTTCCTGCAAAATACCTCTTCAAAGTGTTAAAAAGCAAAGATGTCACCTTGAAGACTAAGGTCAGCCTGACTCTAGCCATGGTGTTTTCAATCACCTCATATGCATGCAAAAGCTGGACAGTGAATAAGGAAGAACCAAGAATTGGCACCTTTGAATCGTGGTTTTCGTGAAGAATATTGCATATACCATGGACTATCAAAAGAACAAACAATACGTCTTGGAAGAAGTACAACCAGAATGCTCCTTAGAACCAAGGATGGTGAGATTACATCTCACATAATTTGGACATGCTATCAGGAGGGATCCGTCCCTGGAGAAGGACATCATGCTTGGTAAAGTAGAGAGAGGGTCAGCAGAAAAGAGGAAGACCCTCAACGAGATGGGTTGACACAGTGGCTACAACAATGGGCTTTAGCGTAACAATGATTGTGAGGATTGCGCAGGACCGGGCAGTGTTTCATTCTGTTGTACACAGGGTCACTATAGGTCAAAGATGGCTGGAAAGCACCCAACAAAAACAACAACAAATGGCTAATGATTGTGAGGATCCCTTCATGTGTTAGCTGTCTGAATGTCTTCTTTGGTAAAGTGTTATTCATGTCTTTTGCCCATTTTTTGATTGGATTTTTTGTCTTTTTGTTGTTGAGGTGTTGAAGTTTTCTATATGTTTTAGAAATTAAACCCTTATTAGATATATCATTGCCAATTTTTTTTTCCTGGTCTGTAGGTTCTCATTTTACTCTTTTGGTAAAGCCTTTTGATGAACATTTGTATTTAATTTTTAGGAGGTTCCAGTAATCTACTTTATCTTCTGTTGTTTGTGCGCTTTTATTTATATTCGATAATATATGTATGCTATAAATTAAGACCCCTAGCTTTGTCCCTATGTTATCTTCCAGGAAGGCAGTAAAGATTTTACCAATCTTTTGCTAATCCTTTCCATACCCAGGGGCATTGATCCTTTATATCCTGATTAGCATTTCCTTTAAAGATGCTTTAAACAAGGAGGAGAGTGAGAGAATGTCAATGAGACTGGGTCTGTGTTTGTTTATAGAAATATGTTCCTACCACCTGTGGCAGCTATAAGGAAATTATTTCCTTCCCTGGAAACTTCAGGCTTTTTTGAGGGAAAAAAAGTCCTTTTCACAGCGCAGAGACAAGAAATAGAAGGGACCAGCACAAATCCCATTATTGCAATTTTTTCCAAAAGATGGAACCTGTTAAGGAAGATGACTTAGGTCATGTATACACCAACATTGAAAAACATTATTTTAAATGATGTAAAATATATTAACTTTTTATATAATTTGTGTACTGAAATCCGTGATTTACACAAACTACTGCTTCAATGTTAATTTTTTTTAAATTAGTCCATTTAAAAATATTAATAATCATCCATTTTTTATCAAGCTTTGAAAAAATTGTAAAGGTGGTACATGATCTATTGAAATTTTAAAAATGTTTTACTGGTAGATGGGGTTTTTTGTTTTGCTTTGGCTTCCAATAATCTCAGAGTCAAACGTGTGACCCACCACTGAAAACGTGTACACAATTAGTGACATGAATATACACCCACACACATACGTACACAAACACTGTAATAAAACATTTCTGTGCTGTTTTGACCCAGTTTTGAGATTCTGGCTAAAAACTCTTAATTCTCCTTTGCAGGCAGGTTATTGTTAAGCTCACATTCCAGCTACTTCTTTATCAGCCTCCAGCACTCCTAGGCTACAAATACACATACCCAATTGCCAGAGGACCCCAGATGCATAACACCTCAGAATGGCCCCTTCTTCCTTGGGCCCACAAAATCATTCAAAATGGAAGTCTGCAAGACCTACTTAACCCTGCCCCACTTGCCATACATAAGCCGCCTATGTATGGTTTGTTATTTCCCTGTGCCCAGGTGCAACCCCTCGTGTGGCCCTGCATGGTAGGCTTCTCTAGTTGAGAGCTGTAAGTGATAAAGACTTTTCATCTAGCCAAGTGTCCTTGTGTTGTGTCCTGCTTCCTAAAAAAACTTATAAACACATACACACACACTGCCACATACACACAGGCAGGAATTTTTGTTTTTCCCTTTGCCTTGATTTTCTCAGTTATTTTTATTTTTCTGTGATGTATGAGTTTTTGAAGAAAAAAAGCAAATCTATAACATTTTCGTAGTGGAAATCAGGCGTGATTTAAAACGTGCGGCAGCTGATACCACCTGAGCCTTTTCGTTAGAACCATCTGCCACAAGTAGCATCTCCTTGTTGGGGATGGACAGAGCTGGGCTGGGGGTGTACACTGAATGTAGCAGAATGTGAGAGGCTTGTGTGGTAACCTGGAGTTATGAAGTGCCAAGGAAAAAACAACAACCTATAAAAGCAGCAGCTACATAACACAATCAATGGCGTGTACAGATTGCAAGAGGCAGAGGTGAAAAGATTGGTTCCTGAAAGAAAAGTGCAGGATAAAATAAAAGTTATTGTATTTATTAGTACTTTCTTCTAGGACTGCAAATCCCTAGACATATAATCACTTTGTACTGGAAAATTTTGGAGGTAAGCCTATAATCCCCTGGGGAAGAAAACGGACAAATTCCCACAAGTACGTAGAAAGGAACAGAAGAGGAAAAATGTGGAGATTGCAGGGCTTGCAAATAATTGATGTTACCATTCCTCTATCACATAACCTAGAAGGCTACTAGTTTATATTTATCTTCATAAGGATCTTATTATCCATCTAATAACTGGGCTGTCGTTTATGTAGCCCCAAACGTGTCCTATTTCATGTATATGACCTGTAGAAATGAAAAGGCTGAGAGATAGGCTGGTAGTTCATTTATTTATGCACTCATCAAATATTTATTGAACATCTCTTGGTGGCAGACACAATTCTAAAGGCTGGAAAATATCAGTGGGCAGAAGTTCAAAGTATTTGCCCTTGTGGCACTTCTCCTCTAGTGGGAAAAGACAGACAATGAACAAAAGCATAAGGAGTACATAAATTATCACTGTAATAGAAGGTGTTTAGTCTATGGGGGGTTGGGGGCAGAGAACAGGTTGTAAATAGAATTGAGAGTGCTGGAGGAGGAATTGCAATTTTGAGCTGGGATGGTCAGAGTAAGTCTGATGGAAAAGATGATGTTTTAAGCCAAGCCTTGAAGGTGAGGAAAAACTGATTCGCAGATATCTGGGAAGTCTATTACAAGCAGAGGAGAAGCTGGTGCAAATAGCCTGAGGAAGGAGTATGTCTGGGTGCTTGGGCAGTGAGGAGCCAGGGAGCCAGAATGGAGTGAGCAATGTCGAATAGAGTAGGAGATGAGATCGGAGAGAAGAGGGGCATCCAGACCTTATAGGTCTTATAGAACTTTAGAAGGACTTTTGCTTTTAATCTGGGAAAAATGCAGGAACCTTAGAAGTTGTGAGGAGAAAAATGGCATATCTAATTTTCTCAGGTTTTGATAGAATCATTGATGTTTACTTCGAATCAAATAGTGGGGCAAGGCCTGAAACAAGTGAAGCAAGGGGCCATTTAGAAGGAGATCAGTAATGAGGCTTATGTATTAATCCAGTAAAGAGGTGGTGCTACTTAGTCCCAAGGGATAACACAGAAGTTTTGAAAAGTGTTGGATTCTGGAAGAATTTTGAAGTTCAAAATAAAAAAAGATGTTCTAACGCTGTGATAGAAAAGAGACAGGGAAAACTCCAAGTTTTTTGACCTGAGTAACTGATGGAAGGATGGAGATTTTATTAACTTAGAGGTTAGAATACTGGATGCGGTTAGTTCTGAGTGTGTGTGTGTGTGTGTGTGTGTGTGTGTGTGTAGGGAAAGATTACAAGTTCTGTCGGACATGTTGGTTTTGAGACATCTACAAAATACCTGGAGTCCTTAGGTGGTACGGTTAATGTGCTTGGCTGTCAAACAAAAAAGTTGGAGGTTAAAGTCCCTTCAGAGATACCTGGGAAGAAAGGACTGAAAAAATCAGCCACTGAAAACCCTATGAAGCACAGTTGTTTTCTGACTCACATGGGGTCACCATGAGTTGAAAACAACTTGACAGCAACTGGTACTGGATCAAATACCCAAGTGGAGATGTTGAATAGGAATTTGAATTAATACTTCTGGAGTTCAGGGGAGAGTCCAGACTGAAAATATAAATTTGAGCCATTATAGTAGGTATTTAAAGCTATTATATTAGATAAGATCCCAAGACGGTGACACCAGATCCAGAAGAAAATAAGTACAAGGACTGTGACTGGAAACTAATAAAACATTTTAAAAATCACCAAAAAAAAGAAAGCCTATACAGAAGACTGAGAAGGAATGGACAGGTAGGTCAGAGAAACCCAAAAGCTTATTTTTTAATATTTTATTGTGTTTTAGGTGAAAGTTTACATAGCAAGTTTCTCATTCAACATATTGTACACAAAGTGTTCCATGATATTGGTTAGAATCCCCACACTGTGTCAGTACTCTCTCCATTTCCTTCCTAAGTTTCCTGACTTTTTTTGTGTGTGAACTGGGTTTTTCAGTTTTATGTCTGATTTCCCTACCTCTTCCCCTCCCCCATCTTTACCTTTGGGTGAATATTGCCCTTTTGGTTTAGTATATTTGTTTGTTCTATGAAGCACATTCTTTTGGGAGGTGATTATTTTATTGACTCGACAGCACTGGGCTTCTGGTTTATTGCTTGGCTGGAAGGTGGTTTTCACACATGGCTGTAGTTCCAAGTCAGAAGGGTGTTTCAGGGCCATAGTTCTGGGAGTTCCCCCAGTCTCTATCAGGCCAATAAGTCTGGTCTTTTTTTAAGAATTTCATTTTTTTTGTTCTACATTTTTTCTTTCACTCTGTCTGTGACCCTCTATTGTAAACCTGGTAAGAGCAGTTGGTAATGGCACCATACAGTTCTTTTGGTCTCAGGGTCCTGTAGGCTGTGATGCTTGTGGTCCATTAGTCCTTTGGACTAGTTGCTTCCTTGAGTCTTTGGTTTTCTTCACTCTCCTTTTCTTTGGACGGGAAGAGACCACTATTTGCATCTTAGGTGGACACTTGTAAGTTTTTAAGACCCACCAAAGTAGGATGTAGAACATTGCTTTTATGCACTGTTATGCCGATTAATGTAGAAGTCCCCCAATTCTATAGTCCTTAGCCTTCGAACCTAGAATTTTCATTCCAGGAGGTGTTTGGTTCCGCATAAGAAGTTTCCATGGCTATGCTCCTTGTGTGTTCTGTTGTTTAAATTAGTGTACATGCAAAATCTACAAATATATATGTAGAGATACCCACAACCTAACTGGATGTGTTCCCTTATACCTTCTCACACCTCTTTAGCATACCTATCTCTCTTTGTATCCCTTTGTAAATTGTTGTTTGTTAACACTGTTTTTGCAAGATTGTCTGTTACAGTAATTGCTATAATTGTCTTTTATCCTTGTGTTCCTTTCAGTTTCTTCTTTTGCCTTTGTCATGTTGCGCTGATTTCCCCCATGTAATGTATTGCCTTTCCCTTTACCAACATTACAATGTGTCTTCTGTCTGATAATTTACCCTCCCTTCCTCTCCCTTCTCCTCCCTTCCTTGGCAACCACCAAAGACTGTTTTTTTGTGATATGCAAAGTTTTTCTTTTTTTTTTAAATAATAGTGTTCTCATACAATATTTGTCCTTTTGTGATTGACTTATTTCACTTAACATACGTCCTCCAAATTTATCCAGGTTGTGAGATGTTTCACGGATTCATCCTTATTCTTTATCATTGCATACTATCCCCTTTTGTGTATGTACCACAGTTTGTTTATCCATTTATCTGTCAGTGGACACTTAGGTTGTTTCTATCTTTTTGCTATTGTGAATAATGATGCAACGAGCATGGTGTATATATGTCCATTCGTGTCTAAGGCCTACATCTAAGAATGAGGTTGCTAGATCATATGGTGTTTCTATTTCTAGCTTCTTAAGGTAGTGCCATATTGTTTTCCATAGTGGTTGTACCAAAGCTTTTTGATATGTAAGAAGCTAGGAGATGAAAGTGTTTGCAAAAGGAGGGAGTGTTCAATCGTATGTGCGTAGTTGAGAGGTTTGGGCCCCACCACCAAGGCCGAATTGTTACTTATACTTACATGTGTTCAAATGTGATTTTAGTAGATTTGTGTTTATATGAACTAATAACATACGGATTTAATGCAACCTTAAAAGTTTTCATGATTTTTGTTCTGCAATGAAGAAAAACATGTCACATATAAAAGAATTTTTACCACGAATATTTATGTGAACAATGGATTGAAAGAAAATAGCTATACTGTCATTAAAGAAAAAAAAAGAGGATAAATTTACTTAGAAACACCTAATGTATTTCAGGAAACCTTCACTATGTTAGAATTCCATGGTAAAGACTTTGATTACTGCTGTTGGATATCATTATTTGGGATCATGTCAATGATACCAAAACTAATGATGAATTCAGAGGGGATGGAAGCTCTCATTACAAGAGAAGTTCTAACAAAGGCCTATAAAAAATGAGCTTTGTATTAAAATAGAACTGTAATATTATTTAAAAAACCCTGTATTTGAACATATTTTCAAATACATGTAATTCATAATATCAGGGGTTGAATAAGTCCAATGATAATTATGCAATACGTATCCCAGTAAGGTCGTTGAAAATAAATAAATAAATAAAGATGATAAAAAGAAACGAAGGACTAATTTGGAAAGGAGCCTTTTTACTATAAATTTTCATGGCAGTGTGATACTTTAGGATAACGAAAATATAGAAAGTACTCATTTCAAAGTGGTGAATATTTAAGAATTCTAAGATATAAAAAATAAACAAAATGCGTATATATATATGTATATACACATTAAATGTTGTTGTTAGGTGCCTTTGAGTTGGTTCCAACTCATAACAAAACTATGTACGATAGAACGAAACACTGCCCAGTCCTGTGCCATCCTCACAATCTTTAGTTTGACCCCATTGTTGCAGCCTTTGTGCCAATCCATCTCCTTGAGGGTCTTCCTCTTTTTCACTGATCCTCTATTTACTAAGAATGATGTTCTTCTCAAGGGACTGGTCCTCCTTGATAACGGAGGATGTCCAAAGTACGTGAGAAAAAGTCTCACCATCCTTGATTCCAAGGAAACCCTATAAGGCAGTTCTACTCCATCCTATAGGGTTGCTATGAGTCGGAATCAATAAAAAAAATCCATTGCTGTCACGTTTATTGTGACTCATATTGACTCTATGGGATGGAATTGAACTGCCCCATTGGGTTTCCAAAAAGCAGCTGATGGATTCAAACCATTGCTCATGTGGTTAGCAGCCAAGCTCTTAACCACTTTGCAACCGAGGCTCCATATAAAATAAGTTGTTGTTTTTTTCACTGTGTGCCATCCAGTTGATCCTGACTCATAGTACCCCTATAGGACAGAGGAGAACTGCCCCATAGGGCTTCCAAGGATTGGCTGGTGGATTTGAACTGCTGACCTTTTGGTGAGCAGTCAAGTTCTTATGTTAAAAAAGAGATGGTGGTGATTTCATTGCAATAGAAAATTGATATCTTTGAAATATCCATTAATTTGTACTTTGAGTGAACTAAATGTGAATGAAATATCATTAAAATACTCATGTTTTAATAGTCTACACCTTGCAAAGATATTTCAGTACTAAGAAATATACGTGTACTGAAGTTGTCAAGGATTTCATTTCACCTGAATAATCAACACCCATGGGAGCAGCAGTCAAGAAATCAAACGGTGTATTGCACTGGGCAAAACTGCTGCAAAAGGCCTCTTTAAAGTGTTAAAAAGGAAAGATGTCACTTGGACGACTAAAGTGTGCCTGACCCAAGCATGGTATTTTCAATCACCTCATAAGCACACAAAAGCTGAAAAATGAATAACGAAGGCCAAAGAAGAATTGATGTCTTTGAATTACAGTGTTTTCGAAAATTATTGAATATACCATGGACTGCCAGAAGAATAAACAAATCTGTCTTGGAAGAAATGCAATCAGAATGCTCCTTAGAAGTAAGGGTGGCAAAGCTTCATCTCACATACTTGGACAGGATATCAGAAGGGACCATTCCCTGGAGAAAGACATTATGCTTGATAAAGTAGAGAGTCAGTGGAAAAGAGGAATATCTTCAATGAGACTGATTGACACAATGGCTGCAACAATGAGTTCAAACATAGCAATGATTGTGAGGATGGTGCAGGACCGGGCAGTATTTGGTTCTGTTGTACATAGGGTCACTATGAGTTGGAAATGACTCAACAACACCTAACAACAACAATGTAGATATATGTGTATACATATATTGCAAAGCCTAGTTGCCTATTTGACATGTAGTAAAATCTAGATTGATGCTTGTAAAAGGGGAAAAAGAATGTATAGAGAATTCATTATGTGATCACTGTGCCTTTAAGAACACTGGAAGAATTTTAAAGCAATCTCTCTCACAAGAACCAATAAAGGAGCTTCCTTCAGGGAGGGAAGAGCAGCTCCATTTAAAACAAAGCAGAACAATGAAGCATTTTTAGCCTCACAACACCACTCCTCCTTTTCATAGTTTGGTTTTCCTTCTTAGAAAGCAACACCCTGGTGTCCACATTAGAGTTGAGACTGAAAAGGCATCCCTTTCGTCCCTTGCTGCCAAAACTCCTCACTAATAATAATTAACCATTCCTGGCTTCTGTCCAAGACAGTTTAATATATACAGGAATGGCTTCTGGGCCTCAGCTGCATTTCTAACTTCAGCTACAGAATAATGGAGGCTGGGAAGGGGGTAGAAAACACCACTCTGTGCTGAATGAGATTTCCTGAATAATATCAATGCAGCAAAATGACTATTCAGTTGTCTATTAATTAATGACCGTTATTTAAATACACATTTTAGGTAAGAATATGTGTACTGTTGTTCATTCATATAGATCCCATTCGGCCTTATAAAATTTATTTCTATACCTGCTTCACAAAATGTGTTAGTAAATAGCATCATAATATTTGATAATCATTCTACAAGTCATTATTTTAATATGTTTCATATAAATACGCTTTCCTAAGTAATTTATTTGGCATTTATTTCCAGATAAATGCTGATTCTTAATATTCAATGTCTACACAATAAAACAAGGAGCCCTGGTGGTACAATGTTTAATTGCTCCACTGCTAACCACTAGGTCAGCTGTTAAAACCCACCAGACGCTCTAGAGGAGAAAAGACCTGGAGACCTGCTCCCATAAATATCTACAACCTAAGAATCTCTATGGGGCAGTTCTACTTTCTCATATAGGGTCACTGTGAGTCAGAATCAACTGGACGGCACACGACAACAGCAAAAATATAAGTATGGATTTTTAAAAACATTTTTAAAAAGTGGCTTAGTACCAGGGTTTGTCAGTTCTTTGTGTCTTGTGGCAGGTACTGCCCCTCTGGGTGAAAAAAAGGTGGTGCTACAGGTGTGCTTGAGGCTAAGTAGTAAGGTCTGCCTTATTTCAAGGAGTCCTTGGTAGTGTAAATGGTAGTGTTCTCGCTGCCAACTAAAAGGTTGGAGGTTTGAGTCTACTCAGATGTGCTGTGGAAGAGACACCTGGTGATCTACTTCCAATCGACCATTGGAAACCCTATGGAGCACAGTTCTCCTCTGACACCACGGAGTCACCATAAGTCAGGATCAACTTGATGGCAACTTGTTTGATTGTGGCTTGGCTTATTCAAGGATAAAGGTTTATGGTGTCTCATCCAGCCACTGGTCAATCCAATATCTTGTCTCTGACTCCTGAGTCTTATTTCCCACTGTTCAAAAAAAATTGATGAAGAAGAAAACAGGCCTGGTTATACGTCCTAAAACTCTACTTGAGTGAACAGTGGTCCAGTTCCCCTATGGTGAATATATGGCATATGTTCGAGTATGTCTTATTCTTCTCAGCTTTTTACACCTATTATCTCTGAAAGAATATAGATGAAGTTTTGGCCCTGGTTTCAATGCCTTAATTCCAGAATGGTCTTTTTCTGCCTCAGCCAACACTTGAAGTAAGTGAGAATTGGTTTTGTGGAATCTTATTAAAAACGAAAAAAATCAAGAAGTTGACTTTACTAGCTTAATAGTTCTATCTCCTCAGGCTCTGACTCGGTATTTCACTTTGGTGAAACTTGTAGGACTCTTGAACTACGAAGTGAACCTACCTACTTTGTCCATGAATTTATCTAGAATAAAGATTCATACACAATTGGGAGAATTCAATTCTAACCTGGAACTATATTTTCAAAAGTGATTTAAGCCTTAACAAATCTCCTTTGATTTCTAATTAAAAGTTCAATTTTATCAATATTTTTACCTATAGGGTAGAAATAATCACTTTGTATGTTGGCCAAGAATTAACACACTACAATCAGGAATTCAGAATATTTATTGCAAGAGCTGAATAATTGTAAATAACGTAGAATTGGCAAAGCAGTAACAAGGATAATTGTTTAGATATTTATTCTGTCAAAGTCATCAAACACCCCTCACAAACCGACAAAAATGTACTGCAATAAGCAATGCACCCCTACCCATTATTTTCCATTATACTGTGGAAAAAGTGAACTGCTATTTACAAAGTCATTTTATTTTTGGTAAGAACAAATTAACTATCAGATTAGCAAAATTTTTTTATTATTTTTTCTTTTCTTTTTTTTTACTTTTAAACTCATGTTGAACTGTGGCATTAAGATAACTTTCACTTCTTTCAATAAAGACATTTTGTTGCATGCTATTTATTTGTTTAAATCATCTGTCATGCCTTAACAAAAACCTCCTAAGAATGTTCGAATTTGGATTTGTTTGCACGTGCAACTGAGATCTTATTAACATTAGTCGTCACTCTGTTGTTTTGACCTGAGTGACGAGATGCTGGTACCTGCCAGGCATTGACCAACTATGATAACAAACAGTTAAACAGCAATAATTAGCGATTTATCCCTTTATTTCCCCCAACTAGCCTACCTGGAGAATGTTCTGTTACATCATGAAGGCACAACACATTAAATATTTTGTGGCTATGGTCTAATAACACTTGTGTTACAACAACATTATCATATATGAGAATCAACACAAACTCTGCCATTTCAACAAAGTTGTAGACACACAGTTGCCAAATTGAAACTATTTTTGAATAGTGATTTTTTTTCTTCGATATATGCTAATTTTGATACATTAGTTTTGCATGAGCGACAAGTACAGGATATTATATCACTTTCTGAAGGATAATATTTTCCCATTATTCTCTCTTAATGCTACTAATTAAGTGATTTTGCTTTTTCTTACATTGACAAAAAGGATGTCAAGAAAAGGTTCTGAATTTCATGCTTTTGCAGAAGTTCTTTTGTTGTTGTTGTTTAAAGTTTTCATTTTTTATAATGAGCTATCATACAAGAAGCAAGATTCCAGAACCTTTTTTAAACACAAGAGTTTGAGATCCTTGAACAGTGTGTGTCAGACAGACTGCTAACGCAGAAACACCGTCACTAAAAGAAACAAAAAATAACGACAAAGAGAAAATTAAAAACATAAAAAAGAAAGAAGCAACCATAAAACACAGAATTATGTTACAACATTTTAGGTGAACGTTATAAATACACAAAAGTTGTTAATAATAACTTGCTTCTATTTACAAATACTTTAACACTGATTGACTTACAAGTGTCCACTAACGTTGTTAACAGCACAATAGGTTTAATGCTTATCTTTTTAAGTTTTGTTTGAAGTCTAATGTCAAGTATAGCGGTCCGAGCACAGATCAATGACAAAAACAGCACAAATTTCTAACTGGATATGTTTGCCAGTCACTCTAATCCATGGAACTTCCTTACTCTCCAAATGCATATTCTATTGTTCATAGCATATTCTATGTTCATAGCAGCAGTCCAGGGTCAAAAACAAAATGCAATTAAGAAAGAAAGAAAGAAAAAAAGGATATTTGCACAATGGAGAGATCTCTGGAGAGTTTAATCAATTCTAGTTAACAAGACCACATGGCTAGTACAACTATTTTCTCTCTTATGTTGCAAATCTTTGTATCCTCCATGGTGCTAAAACAAAGTTATGCATATCCCTGCTTTAAGGGGCATAGTTGTAGAGATCTATTGAATACATAAAGCTCTGACACACAAGGTATTAGCATGTCTATTTAAAGTCATTAGGTCCTATATAGCCTTTTCTTAGAGTTGGTGCTCTTTAGGACTCTCAACTGCACCTCCTGATTGCTTATAGGACTTCAGATTTGCCAGAGGAATGTCTGTCATGTGGCTGCCATTGTTGAAATGGCCTTCGTTGGAGCCATACTGCTTACGGTCATTGAACTGGTTCCTGCTGCTGTCTTCTTTCCAGGCTCTAGTCAGGGTGTGCCCATTCACTAGCTTGTCCTTCTTGACCCATTCTTTCTGGGGCGCAAAGGTTGAGAGAGGAGATTTAGGGTGTTGATATGGGCCCAAGCCAGGAGGCATCCAACAATTATCGGAGTGACCCAAAACCAAGCACTCTTGAGTGCACATCTCCGTTGCTTCTGCTAATCCTCGGGGACCCAGAGGCCCATCTGCAAACGACAACAGATAGAGAAAAAAAGGAAAGAAAATGGTTAGAGTTTCCATTTGAGATCATCTATTTAGAGGAAAAGTATATTAAGTTAATTCAAAGATATTAATTCCTGTCCTTTTAAGATGAACACAGAAGGAATTACATTCCTAGTTGTGGAGGTAAGATTTTACCTGTTTTCTTCCTTCAGCCAAACATAGATAGATAGAAGAGAGTAGGTAGCTAGGTAGTTAGGTAGGTAGATAGATGATACATAGATAAGTGATAGAGAGAGAGAGATAGGTAGATAGAGAGAGAGAGAGAAAGAGAGAGAGAGAGATAGGTAGGTAGGTAGGTAGGTAGATAGGTAGATAGACTAGATAGCTAGATAGATAGCTAGATAGATAGCTAGATAGATGATAGATAGATAGATGATAGATAGATGATAGATCGATAGATGATAGATAGATAGATAGATAGATAGATAGATAGATAGATAGATAGATGATAGATAGATAGATAGATAGATAGATAGATAGATAGATAGATAGATAGATAGATAGATAGATAGATAGATAGATAGATAGATAGATAAAAAATTGCCATCTGGTAGATTCCAACTCATAGCAACCCTATAGGACAGTGTAGAGCTGTCTCATAGAGTTTCCAGGGAGCAGCTGGTGGACTCGAACTGCCAACCTTCTGGTTAGCTGCCATAACTCTTAACCACTATACCACCAGGGTTTCCAGAGAGATGGATAGATAGATATGGGTAAACAGATATACCTGTAATGTATCATTTCTAATCAACTCTTTACATGACCTATATGTTTCTCTGATTTATAAGAATTCTTAGCAAAATTGGTATTTTGTGAGAAATCATAAAAAGTAGAAAAATTTTAATGCTCACAACTGAATAATATATAAATGCTACAAATACAAGAAAACAGTGCAAAATAATACTTTGTGGACATTAAATGTGCTTCTGGTGAGGCTTTACAAGAAAATGGTGAGCAGGTTATTGGACACTATCATTAAAAAGAAATACTCAAAATCATTATATAAAATGTTGGGTTTTTTTTTTCTTTTTCCATATAAGCGCTTGTTATTTTTTTCTTATGTGAAATCACATGCAGATAATTTCGTGACATTTCAAAAATTAAACCCTCATATTAAAGAATATTTTAACTACGGTATATTACTAAAGACACAATTGGTCAGCTGCAAGCATTCTGAAATCCAAGTCAATAAAGAAGCCATTTGCATCCACAGACAGCGTTTGACTCCTTCTAAGCCTAGCCTTTTTAAGCCTAGTCTATTTTCTGCATTTCTAAGTATGTAAAACTGAAGCTAAGTTGCAAATTAGATCATATGGAGTCTAACATTCAGGGGGAAAAAGTCATCACATATATTTTTCTTTTATTTTTTTTATATCAGCAGGCAATCTAGAACATATATTTTAACCAGGATTTCAAAAATAATCATTTTCTGATGTGCAAAGAGAAAAATCAGCACTTCATACACACACACACACGAAGTCAAATGGTTAAGGAAAAGGTTGTTTTTTGTTATTTTTTCCCCTTGACTAAACAGTCAAGTGATAAGTGATAGCTTGGAAATTAGGAATTGATTTTTTAAATGATGTTAAATCGATAGGGAAGAATGCCCAAGGCATAAAATATTTTCAAAAGCAGAGAGTCATCAGAATAGAAATGTAGAAGAAAACATGTCTTCAAGTTTGCATACCTCACGATTAAAATAACTCAGCCAGTGGAATTTGGTTTTTTAAAATTTTGAAGTGCTGATCATTTTGGGCTTTTTATATTAACATCTATATTTTTCTTAATAATACCCTAAGGTGATAAGTTACATAGATTAGTTATTTCTTGCATCTGAAAAAGTACCTGCTAAAATGGCCAATAGTAACGGCAAAAGCTTCAGACAAAAGATTGCAAGCAACATCACAAGGGAAAGTGTGAATGTGGAAACACTGTGGCTAAACTGCACTATGTTACACAAACTCAACTTTTTTTTTTTTAAATCCAAAAGAGTGAATATGCAAGGTTATTTTTTAAATTATCTTAAAATTCCTTCCCATCCCACCTGTCTTCCCACCTCCTCAAAAAACGATCAGGTTTGTTTTGCTTAAACACATGCTCGTTACTTAAAGCTATTTCTCTCACAAACTTCTGAGGATTACTTACTTCCTGTAATTACATTAAGTTTCTCTGTGAGCCTTTCATTGCCACACTTTAAAAGTTGAAACTCATTCTCACTTTTAGGTTCACTTTGGTGTGCCCTGGTGGTGTAGTGGTTAACAGCTACGTCTGCTAACCAAAAGGTCAGCAGTTCAAATCCACCAGGCAGTCTTTGGAAACTCTATTGGGCAGTTCTACTCTGTCCTACAGGAGCTCTATGAGTCGAAATCAACTCATCAGCAATGGATTTTTTGGATTTTGGTGTGCTCAGGGACTCTGCATCCACAAAACTAACACATTTTACTCAAGCCAATCCAGGCTCCTTCCGAAAATATCACAGTCTTAGAAGATGCTTTTTGCCTGGCCTGTTTTCATTTAATTACTGATTCTTTCAAGGGTCAGCTTATGTTCTACATACTACAAGCAAAACATACTACAAGCAAGTTTCCATAATTCCACAAATTCTAGTCCCCCATGAACCTTAAATATTTCCACACCTCTTCCCTACATGATGAATAACAAATTTCCTAATTGAGTGCCCTCATCTCTGAACTTCATGCCCTTTTTGGGCATTTTTGGGATTCTACATGTTCATGTCAATGCTCATCTGTTAGTTTGTCATACTATGTTAGTCAGATGCTGAAAGCTATGCCTTTGATAATTCAAATATCAGCAGGGTCACTCACAGTGGACAGGTTTCAGTGGCGCTTCTAAACTAAGACAGACTAGGAAGAAAGGCCTGGCAATGGGCTACTGAAAATTCACCAATGAAAACCTTACGGACCACAACAGAATATTGTCCAATATTGTGCTGAAAGATGAGTTCAATAGGTTGGAGGCCCTCAAAATGCCACATAATAGCCACAACAATGGGCTCAAACATACCAACTATCATAAAGATGGCACACAACTATGCAATGTTTTGTTCTGTTATACATAAGGTTGCCATGAGTCAGTGTTGACTTGATGGCAACTAACAAAAAGACATGAATGAGCATAATTTTTTATTTTTGTTTTCTCTCAACTAGGTTGAAAATTCATTGATGGAAAAGAAAATGGCTTATTTTGTCTTCTGATTTTCTCACAGTGCTAAGCCATAGTAATGATGTGTGAATGACATTCATTGTTAATTAAAATTTTATGAGGATGGAATGTTCTGAGCAATTACTAAAGATTCTCAGCTTAAAGGTAGGCCTTAAGTAATTATAGTAGAAGTTGCTTATTTTACAAACATCACAACAAAACCGTCCTCAACAACAAATCTCTTTGCCTAGCAATACTCTGTGGCAGTTAATGAATGAATTCCAGAACACTTATTTGTGTTCATGTGAAACCTGTATACAGAGCAAGAGGCAGTCATTCCAACAGAACAAGGGGATACTTCAAGGTTTAAAATCAGGAAAGGTGTGCATCAGGGTTGAATCTTTTCACCATACTTATTCAATCTGTAGGCTGAGCAAATAATCCAAGAAGCTGGGCTACATAAAGAAGAACTTGGGATCAGGATTGGAGGAAGACTCATTAACAACCTGCGATGTGCAGATGACGCAAACTTGCTTGCTGAAAGTGAAGGGGACTTGAAGCACTCACTTACTGATGAAGATCAAAGACTCCAGCCTTCAATATGGATTACACCTCTACATAAAGAAAACAAAAATCCTCACAACTGGACCAAGAAGCAGTATCACAATAAACAAAAAATATTAAGTTGTTAAGGATTTCATTTTACTTGGATTTATAATCAATGCCTATGGAACAAGAAATCAAATGATGTATTGCATTGGGCAAATGTGCTTCAAAAGACCTCTTTAAAGTGTTAAAAAGCAAAGATGTCACTTTGAGGACTAAGATGCCCTTGACGCAAGTCACAGTATTTCCAATCACTTCAAGTGCGTGTAAAAGCTGGACAATGAATAAGGAAGACTGAAGAAGAATTGATGTATTTGAATTATGGTGTTGGGGAAGAATATTGACTAGACCATGAACTGCCAGGATGAACAAATCTGTCATGGAAGAAATATAGCCAGAATGCTCCTTAGAAGTGAGAGTGACAAGACTTTGTCTCATGTACTTTGGACATGTTATCAGGAGGAATCAGTCTTTGGAGAAGAACATGATGCTTTGTAAAGTAGAGTGTCAGTGAAAGAGAAGAAGACTCTCAACGAGATGGATTGACATGGTGACTGCAATGATGTGCTCCAGCACAGCAATGATTGTGAGGATGGGACAGGATCGGGCAGTGTTTCATTCTACTGTACGTAGGGTCATTGTGAGTCAGAAACAACTCGATGGCACCTAATAACAACCACAGCAATACCCTGTGACTGTTAGTGAGTCAATTATTAAACTTGCCTGTTAAATCTCTTCTTTCCTTTCTAGGCATCAGTGGTATTGAAATAATCACCAGTTTGATGTGTAACAAACTGAGGCCTATAAACCAAACGTTAATCTTTACTTTTCCAGCATCATTAGTAAGTTTTTTTTTTTAATTTTTTAATATCTCCAAGAGGAAAAAAAAAAAAGTCTATCAGTTACCTCAGAAATGCCAGTAGAATCTGGTATTTATCGAGCTCATCAAAAGAGAGAACATGCAAGGTTATTTTTTAAAGAATCTTAGTCATCTTTGCTATCTTATTATGAAAAATGGCATAAGAATTTAGAATGATGTTTTAGAATATGTATCTATGAATATGTGTAGAACTTAATTCTTCAGCACTGAATGAAACATTTTAATAAATATCGTATATTCTCTTTTACTTTCAGGAGAGATCACATTTATTTATTCCACAGATATTTACTGAGCACATACTATATACTGGTACTGTGAACAAGACTGGTGTCACCACTATCCTAATGGACTTGCTTTCTACCCTGGGAAACAATAGCTCTAAAAGCAGTGAACTGATGGGACAGAAAAAGGGCAGGGCAAGGAGGCAGTTAGCTGATTTAGGGAGCCTTGTCTCTTTGCAGGAGGGTTTTCAGAGGTTTAGTGGTTAAGTGTATTATAGCTGGTAATCAAAAGGTTGGTAGTTCAAATCTACCAGGTACTCCTTGGAAACTCTACAGGGCAGTTCTACTCTGTCCCATAGGGTCACCATGAGTTGGAAATGACTTGATGGCAATGGGTCTCCTTACAGGAGTCCTTGTGTGATGCAAAAGGTTAATGAACTAGGCTACTAAATGAAAGGCTGGATGTCCACCCAGGGCCTGCTCAGAAGAAAGACCTGACAATCTACTTCTGAAAACTCAGTCACTGAAAACTCTATGGAACACAGTTCTACGCTGACACATATGGGGTTGCTGTGAAACAGAATCAACTCGATGGCAACTGGTTTACTTGTTGGTCTCATTACAAGGTAGCAGATGGACTTTGTTCATGTTATATCATTTCTTCCATTTCTTGAAAATTCATCTTACAGATAATTGACAATTTAAGACACAATTTTCATTGACAGGATTTGTGTCACCACTCTTCTGTCACTTTGTTATACTGTGGTGGCTTGCATGTTGCTGTGATGCTAAAAGCTATGCCATTGGTATTTCAAATACCAGCAGGGTCATCCATGGTAGACAGGTTTCAGCAGATCTTCTAGACTAAGACAGACTAGGAATTTCTGAAAATTAGCCAATGACAAGCCTTTGAATCACAACAGAATATTGTCCAAAATAGTGCTGAAAGATGAGCCCCCTAGGTTGGACCAAAGCACTTAAAATGCACAGCGGCTGCAACAATGGACTCAAGCTTATCAGTGATCATGAAGCTGGCGCAGGACCAGAAAACATTTCTTTCTGTTGTGCATGGGGTCGCCGTGAGTCATAGTGGGCTGGATGACAACTAACAACAAGAACTTACAAAATCTTATCTTGCTAAAATGAGTTTCTTTTGGTCAAATAGTATTATTTGCTCTGTGAGAATTGTACTTGCCATGATTAGTTCCTGTCAATAAATTTGATTTTTTTAAATATGTAAATTAAATTTACAGAAGTTTTGTAGATTCTTAGATAAGGCTTTTAGATAGACTATTTGCTGATACAATTGACAATGTGAGCTTCATTGTTGGAAAATATACTTTGCATTATGCTTTCATAAGTTTTTGTTTGGGGATATGACATTAAGTGGGAAAATTTTAGTTTTTTTAAAAAATTTGGGCCAATATATACAATTCTTGTTAGTTGCCCTAATATTAAACAGTAAATAAGTTTAAATTTGGGAAATAACAAGTTTTCTTCCAACAAGTCTGTGTCATAAATTGGTAAAGAAAAGAGAAAAAAAAAAAAACTTTTCTTCTTTTTTGGTGAAGAAAGCATTGATAAACGGAGCACAGTCATTCTCTTGGTTCCCTAAGACAGACCCTGACCTTCAAAGGTTTATAATCTGATCTATGCTAACCATTAACTAGTTTCTGACTCATTTTTTCATTTTTTTTTTTAGAAGCACCTAAAGAATATCTTTATGCTCTTGAAGAGGAGAAAACAATTAAGAAAATATTAATATTGATGTTGACATCTCACAAATAGGATTGAAAATAACATATGGGATTCTCCACCAAATACACACCATTTAAAAATTTCAGGGCATTTTTGTTAATAGTGCCAAAATCATAGCCACTGAAATATTTTCTTTCTCTTTGACCTAGAATTGTTTTTAATGTTATTACAATAATTGTCTTAATTGATGAACAATTATATTTATTTTGATTCATTCATTCCCTCAACAAATATTTATTGAACATCTAATATGTTTCAGGTACTGTTGTGCTGGATTCTTAATACATGCCTTGATATACATATTTGCGTGTGTGTGTGTGTGTGTGTGTGTCTTCCCTATTCCCTACTGCTCTAATTTTTTTCAAAAATTAACTGTTAATGCCCTTTTTATGCTAGAATATGCAATATATATTTGGGATCCTGGTCAGCATTCTGGTCTGCTTATAAACACACTGTACAATCTCATCATTACAGAAATTAGTTTCCTTTTGCTTAAAAACAAATGGAAAATCCCTCACAATTTTTTTTTTTTTTAATACTGAAACATTTATTGATTTTTTTAAACATGAATTATTTGTTCCTTTCACACCCTGCAATCTATGAGCTTGGTTACTCAATCTTGGTTTTTGAATGTATAAAGACACAAATGTTGATAAAACTGTACAAGCCAACTATCTGCATTTAAATGTTTTGAAAGCAAGAACAAAAGCACATAACCAAAGTTTCTTGAAAACTGTCTCAGTCAATATTTATATCAGGTGTCAATATATTTCTTTCCTCACCCTCTCAAAACTAAACTTCTTACTCCTAACCATTTCTCACTCTTAACCAAATCCATTACATTATCTAATCCAACATTACCTAAGGGTTAGGTGTTAACAGGGGTCAGACAGCTGCCTAAATTGTTGACTTTTAAAGATGCAGGTTTAAATTGTGAAACAATCTAAACTAATGGAACGTCAGCTAGACTTAAAAGTGATAGGATGCTTGAGTGGTCCTTGATCTCATTTTATTGTACCTGGAAGCAAAACCGTTACTTCAGTGACTAATTAACTGCTGTAATTAACAAGTAGCTTCTGGACTGTTGACCAGCTGTGTTTCAACCAGAGTATTTGAAACCCTTCAATAAAAAAGCTAGAAACCTGTACTTAAAAACAACAAAAAAAACTTATATTTCCTAGACAGATTTCATAGTATATAAAATTTGGTTTTTTAGGTGAATGAATTTTTCTTAGAATTTTTACTTTGGAGTAAAATAAGGCTAAACAGGCTACCAAAATTGAATTGTAAAATAAGGTATTTTCATATCATTTTGTATCAAGCTCATCTCGTCTCATTCAGTTTTTTTTGTTGTTGTTTATTTTTTGTTATAGAAAATTTCTTCTTTTTTATGTGATGCCCATGTAATTGTCATGTTCTACTGGCCCTTTTGTGGAAAGAACATGTACCACAACTTTTATACAAACATCTGCTTTTAAGTTCTAATTTTGCTGTACTTACCCAAGACTTTACACTAACACGACAGTATAACATGCAAGGGATTGGGAAGCACTAAAGAGGTTAAAAATAAAATGTTTTCACTGATTTGGATTTGCTGAAGTGGTTTCCCTGACATGTAGGCACAGGGAAGAAATTCCTTTTCTTGTTTTAAAGCAATTTCCATTTTAGGGGGATGTTTATCCTATAATCTTCGTTTGTGCTTTCTGTTACTAATATGCTGAGAAAATTCTTAAGTGTCATACTTGCCCCTTGCCTTAATCAATCTTCCTATGATATCATTTTAGAGAAATATTCTCTCCACTACCTTTTAAGTTTATTTTAGTATCTCTAAGAGAAGTTCAGTATTTTTACTAGCTCATTTTAATCCTTAGCTTACTTCTATTCTCCTGGTTTCTGAAACAATGTGTGGAAGCATAATAATATCTTATCATTCTTGTGGCTTATCTTTTGTGGAGAGATAAAGCTATTATGTAAATCTAGAAGGACCTGGAAGGAATATCAGAGGCAAATTTCAGTTGATAGGTGCCCTGATTCATCCACTAGCTCATCACCTTTCTCTACGTTTATTGAACAGTCACCCTTAAAAATCAAATCCATTATCAGCTTCCAGTCTAAACATGATAATGCAAAAATTAATTTGAAATATGAGAGTTGGCATGAGAAATGGAGGAAAGTTTTGAGCATCGCCCACATTCCCTTTTGATATTTCATTTCTACTTTAGATCATCTTGTATGGTGTCCAATAGCTATTTCTAAATCAATGCCACATGGGAATGAACGTTAGTTATCACTCTGCTATTACACAGAAAAAAAGGGTATAGATCCCACTGCCATTGTAACTCAGATTTTTATGTGACATAATACAGTAGAGTTGTGTTGATAGACTAAATGCAAAAGTGGATCTGGGAAGTTTCAGTATTTTTATGAGAAAAATGATTCATTCATTTGATAAATTTTAATTGAGCTCATAGTAGGTTAAAGGATTATGTATGGCATATCTAAAATCAGAACCATCTCAGAAACTTGAAGGCACCTGATCATTATACCTAGAGCAAATAGAGATGCAGATTTTAGCCCCAGTAGGACAATGAACTAGTATGGACTTTGATAACATAATTTCAGATTCCTTACTTATCAGTTTCTCATGTATACATTGAGAGAAATTTATTAAATTTTCATGAGTGGCCTCTTTATACTCTCTTATTCTGTATTAAATATCATTGCAGCTTGTCATCAATATAAAATAAACTGGTAATCAAACTTTTCAGTGTCATTTTAATTTTACTAATGGGAGGCCCAGCACAGGACAAAGAAATTATCCATCAATTGTTCAGAAAGATTACTTTATCACTGAGGTCATATTTGGGTTTCAGCATGTGAAATTACATTTAGGAGAACTACTTATAGTTCTAAATCTAAGTAAAAATCTCAGGCTTGAATCAGTTTAAAGCTCAGATTGAAGCCCAGCATTGTGAATGAGTCAACAGTCACCTTGAGAAACAAACAAATCCACACCAGCAGGATTTCACAAAACCTTTGGTTAACAAGTAAACAAGGATTAAATGTTTTACACGTTCCTCATACAGATTTTATTCCTTGGTCACAGATGGAAAGTCAACATTTGCAGATGGAAATGGTCCAAACACAATAACACATGGCCAGCCCAAGCAGCAGATTCTCTGCCTGAGAGGATGTTGTTATTTGGAAGGACTTTATAGATTAAAAAGGATGGAGAACATCTCCTTATAAATCTTCAGTCTTCCTCTGCAAAGCATGAAGATCAGCTGCCTTTTCCTCAACTGCTAAAACTAACTTCTGAAAAGAACATTACCTCTGATCATTTTACTTATTCATCATTAGTATTTGATGTTGCAATCAACTGAATGCCAACAGTCCAATAAGAAATATTTTCATTGGTTATGCAAATGAACTTTCAAATTTTGACCAAATTACTTGATGTGAAACACTGTATTCACATTATTGCAGGTCATATTTCATCCCTTCTATAGCACACCTTTACTTTTAATCATAATTGAGGTCTCAACTTTTAAAACTCATGCCTACACTGATATTTCCTGAATTACTCATTTCCTGCGATTTGCAGGGTTTCTCAGAAAAACTTGGTAAATTTTATCTAACGTGAAACAAATTTCAAGGAGCAAATCTAATGTGTTCAGCAATTAAGAATTTCTTTAGAGGTGGATTTCAAGCTGGAATTCAAGTCAAAAATGAAAAGTAACTCATGTAATCTTCTGTTCCCTTAAAAAGACTCAATTGTTTATCTGAAGCCAAGCCAATAGTACACAAGGTTGTGAATTAATTTGCCTTATTCAATGTTTAATATTATCCATATTCCAGACGTATTTAACTAGAATGGGGAAAAATGGTCACGTTATTTCTTATTTGCCTCTGATACATTTTTCTTTGGTCGTTTATAACTGCAGCCTTGCTCTAAACCCACCCTGGGCTACAGATTCTACTTCTCTAGGTCTTCAGAGGGCATGGAGATTTGTTCCAGGAAATTTTAAGGAGCAGACAATTTGAGGAAATACTTCCCTTGGTTACTAAGAATTTAAGGACTGCCCTGAACACCCTTTTAACTCAGTACTGAAGTCACCCCTGAGGTTTACCCTTCAGCTAAAGATTACACATGCCCATAAAAAAAAAAAAAAACAGTAATACACGTAGTTCAACCATGTATACAAGACTAAATGGGTACACCAGCCCAGAGGCAGGGATGAGAAGGCCAGAAGGACAGGAAAGCTGGGCAAATGAAAATGGGAAACCCAAGGTTGAGAAGGGGAGAGTGTTGACACATCCTGAGGTTTGCAACCAATGTCACAAAATAGTATGTATATTAATTGTTTAATGAGAAACTAATTTACTCCATAAACCTTTATCTAAAGCACAATAAAAATAAAATAAAAAAGAATTTAAGGACTTAAGAATATATAAAATTTAAAAGATGCTCAAACGGTTGTTTTTAAAATGGAATAAAACATCTATTATTATGCATGTGAGCTGCGTATGTGCCCACGTGCACACAAGTATGTTTGTGTGTGTTTACATGTAGATAGGTTTATCGTCACTCTGAATTCATAGCATAGAACAATGGTTCTCAAATGTTAATAAGCATGTGAATCACTTGGGAAAATAGCAAAAACTGTGGCTTCCGGTTCAGCAGCTCTGGCTGGCTCCTAAATTTCTGTATTTCTAGCAATCTCTCAAGTGGCGCTGATGTGGTCCAAGGCCACACTTTGTGTTGCAAGGACATTGACAACTTATTTGTCTCCATTCTGTCCTTTCCCAGTGGTCTAAACAACTTAAGAGATCTCAGATTTAGTGTATATCCGGAGACAGATCATCCAATAAGCAAGCTACGCACGGGCTTACTTACTAACCAGTTGTGCACAACTTCACCTGTTTTTTCACCACATCAAAGATGTGGTAAAACTCATATGAAATTGTCCACGACAGATTAGTAAACAATAGCATTAAGCCTGTGCATACCTTGTTTACTGGTTAATCTGCCCCTGTGTATATCAGTATTAACCAAAGACCTGTTAACTCATAAATTGCATGGCTCCACCCAGGGCTTCTGATTCAATAAATTTGGGTTGAGTCCAGGAATTTTCAACTCTAACAAGTTCCCTGGTGCTGCCACAGTCTCCTGGTTTCTCCCCTCCATCACTAGCCTCTCTGCTTTAGTCTCCTTTGCTGGCACTGTAACCTTTTCCAGGCCCCCAAGTGAGGAGCCCTGGTGGGACACTGGTTAAAAGCTCAGCTGCTAACCCAAAGGTCATCAGTTTGAATCCACCAGCCTGTCTTTAGAAACCCTATGGGGCAGTTCTACTCTGTTATATAGATTTTGACTATGAGTTGGAATCAACTCAATGGCAACAAATTGTAAATGTTGGAATGCTTTATGCTCCAATTTCCACCCTCGAATCTTCATTACCTATGCTCACCCTAGGTGAACTCACACAATTTTTTGGCATGACATATCATATATATGTTGATGATTTCCCAATTTGTATTTCCAGACCCCTTATCTTTCTCCTGGGGGCCATAGCAGTGTATCTGGCTACCTACTCATCAGCAACATTTGCATTTTTAACCGGCACTTCCAAGTTACATAATTCTTGCTTATTTTTTCCTTTCTCCAAAACTGCTACTCTCCTTGCATTTTTCATTCTTATATATGGCTGCAATGTTAGGGCCGCTTAAGCAAATCCTATCCTGCCCACAGTGCCAATTACACAAATCCAGCCCAGGGATACTGAGATCACCCACCTCTGACACCACCTGTGTAGTGGATAATAATCCCATTCCATAAGCCAACTATATCCTGTAGAAATCTCAGCTTTCTTCCCTAGTCAGTCCTAAACCCCAGCTGCTCCATATAGCCCTTCATGGACTAGGTCAGTGGATACTGGCCCCTTCTCTATTTTTTAGGTTTGATAATCCGTTGGGATGACTTACAGCTTCAGAAAAAGAGGTATCTTTATTCTAGCAGATAAAAAGATACAAACACATAGGTGAGATCCAGGAGGGGTCTCAGTGCACAGCTTCCATGTCCTCAGCAGATACACTGACCCTCCCAAGAGCAGATGTTTACTCTCATCACCTGGGAATGTCCACTAAGCCTCAGCCTTCCAAGGCCTTTATTGGCCTCACCATGTGGCCATGATAAATTACATCCCACAACCAGAGGCTTTGTTAGCATCCGGCCTGGGGCCAAATGCCAAATTGATTACTATCATTGACAACTGCACCTCACAATGGCACACTTGTAATCTGGTTGCTCAATCCAAATAAAAAAAGAAGAAGAAGAAGAAGAAGAAGAAATCATCCTTGACACTTTCTTCAGCCTTCCTCTACATAATCTAAATTTAAAATGTACCCCCAGTATTTTCTACCTGATTCCTGATGTGATGAATATGATGAGGTATCATGCTCATGATAATGCCACATTATATGACAATATGATTTTACATATGTAATTAAGGTTAATAATCAGTTGGCTTTTAGTTAATCAAGAGAAAGCTTATATAGATGGCCCTGATCTAATCACATGAGCTCTTGAAAAGCAAAGAGTTTTCTCCAGTTGGTAGCAGAAGGAGGATTCAGAGAGATCCAAAGCATAGGAAAGACTCAACTTGCAATGACTGGCTTTGACGATGGACCTGAGAGCAACACCCAGGGGCAGCCAGCAAGACCACTTCCTAATAGTACTCCCTTTTATGACTCTTTTCACATTCTCTTCCCTAATCTCTAACTAGAGGCATCACACTTGTATTAGTTTGTTGTTGCTGCTGTAACAAATATCACTAACTTAGTGGCTTCAAACAACACAAATACATGTCTCACATTTCTGGGGGTCGGAAGTCCAAAATCAGTTTCACTGGGCTAAAACCAAGGTGTTGACAGGGCTGAGTCCTTCGAGAGGTTCTGAGGGGAGAATCCATTTCCTTTCCTTTTTCAGCTTCTAGAGGTCACATGTTTTCCTTGGCTTGTGATCCCTTCCTCTGGCTGGGGGAAAGCATATCACTTTAATCTCTGCTTTCATTATCACATCACCTTTTCCTCTGAATTCTCCTGCTTTCCTCTTCTAAGGGCCAGTAATTATCCAAATAATCACCCAGATTATCCAAAATAATTTCCCCATCCTTAACTTAGTCACATCTGCAAAGTCCCTTTTGCCATATAATATATTTACAGGCTCCAGGGACTAAGACATTGGCATTTTGGGGCACAGGAGCACTATCTAGACTAACACAGTGCTTAAAAATGTAGTCAAAAATCTCACCTTCCTGCCTCCCGTCCCCATCGTGATCCGAGCCCTGGCCAACTCTCTGACTCATGTCCCACCTCTCTCCCCTTACTCCCTCTGCTCAGCCACGCTGACTTTCTTGCTGTGCCTCACACACACCAGCTTTGTGCTTTCCCTTTGAGTTTGCTATTATTTGTGCCTTCTCACTGGCCTTAGAAGTAACTCACTCCCTCATTTCATTTATGCATCACCTCAAAAGTCAACTCTTCACTGAGGCATTTCCCAACCACCTTTAAAAAAAAAAAAAAAATCCTGTACCCAGTGAGTAAGGAGCCCTGTGACAAAGTGGTTAAGTGCTTGGCTGCTAACCGAAAGTCTGGCAGTTCAAACACACCAGCTGTGCCATGGGAGAAAAATGTGGCGGTCTGCTTCCTTAAAGATTTACAGCCTTGGAAATCCTATGGGGTAGTTCTATTCTGTCCTATAGGGTCACTATGAGTTGGAATCGACTCTACGGCAGCTAACTAGTTTGGTTTTTTGGTTATCCAGTCAGTCCCTAGTCCCTTATCCAACTTTATTTTTCTTGAAAGCAGTCTTCACTACCTGTTCCAACATATTAGTACGTCAATGGTCTATCCCTCACACTAGAATGTAAACACAGCAAAGCCAGACTTTTTGCTTTTGATAATTGCATCCTCAACATCTGTTTCTATGACACGGCACTTTGGAGACGCTCGCTAGAAATATTGTGAAAAATACGATAAAATATATGAATTTGTGCTGAGCCCCAAATCAGTGAGCTAACATAACAACTGTATGTAAAACATTATTTGGCAAATAAGTTTCATCCAGAAGATTAGTTAATAATAAGATACTTCATACTCTACTTAAAGAAACATTGCTAAGAAGCCACAGCAGAAAGTTTCGCAAGGGTCATATTTCGGATGTCTAAATAGTATTAACAAGGGCAAGCTAGCTGCATTCAAAAACACTTACACGCTACCTCATTATGGAGTTGGAGCAACTGGGAATGCCCCAAAGTGAAACATAATCAGGTTGCTTCCTTTATCCCAATGAACCACTTAATCATGCCAGACAGTTCATAATTCCTTTAACCAACAGAGCTCTTTAGATGTCTTCAGAAGTCCAGAATCACAGGATACATAATAAAACAATGCACTAAAGCCTGAAGACAGGAAAGTAATTATTACCGATTATTCTGAGGGGAAGGTCTAATGAGATGCAGAGAACTGTGCAGGGTTTAACTCTTGTACAGGTATGCTCTCTGGTACAGGTATGCTCAGGTTAAGTGGGAGGATAGTTAGAAAAAAGATTGATTAGGGAATGGATTGGAAACTTAAAAAGTGGCTTAGACTCTTTATAAATATATTGGCTTAAAACTAGAAGGGATAGTGTTACTTTACATAAATATTTGGGAAAAGGTGATTTAAGAAAAATGTTAACAGTTCAATTTAGATTATCTACAGAATTTCTTGGAGAATTCAGTGTTTAAACTAGGTTTTACATGAGCAAAAACTACTCTAAAAATCAGGAGAAGTAAAATGTTATATTTTGAAAGACTCCCCCCAGGGAACTGTTGAAAATGGCATTATCCTCATTACTGAAAATGGCCTGTATAAATAGAGTACTGTACAGAGTAATCTTGCCCTCTCGGGGAAGTAGATAAGATTACCTACTCCAATCTAAAATACATATTTATCTTTGAAAGCACCTTGGAATTCTGAAGAAATTACATCATTAATATAAATCCTTGCATGACAAACTTACATTTTAAAATAATAAGAATTATGTGTGAATCGTATAACATCTATATAAATTTGGCTTATATTTCCTGCAATAATTTATGCTCTGCCTATTGATGAGAACAGACTGTCATTTTCTAACAGCAGAAGAAAAGTTACAACTCTCTAATACTTTATTATGTTATTGGTAGTTTGAGCACTAGCCCTAACTCTTCAATAGATGGAGCGTTGACATATTTATCAGAGAAAAATCATTGTCATTATTAATTCTATACTCAGAGACATGAGTCATTTATCACTTTTCAGAAATTAAAAAAAAAAAAAAAACTTGATGCAATATCAATGTGCTTTAACATTTAATCAAAAACCTTTAAAAACCTTTCAAGATTAAAATGAGGTTGTATGCAGAAGTTCAGGGAAACCAGTATTACACACACAGTAGAATTTCTTAGTAAATGCAGAAACAAAATAGAGGCAAAAAAGAAAAGAAAAAGGCCTGTCATTAAGTTCTATATCTAGGAGAAACATTCTTAGTAAGCAAAATCTGACCTTGTCTTTCAGGGGTTGCCCTTTTTCTTCCTCTAGGTTATTTCAAGAACTTTTTCTGAGGAGCTATGGCTGTTCACATTTGCTTCCTGTCTAGATCTGCTATCTCTTTGCAATTAAATATGCTTTTATTATCTTCCAATCTGTCTCATCGAAATGACCTGTCTCTTGGGCATAATTGGTGGTTGGCTACTCTGATTAGCTCATTAATGTTACGATGTTATTACCAGAAACCTAAGTGTTATCCTTCGGAAGAATATCTGAACTTCAGAATGAGCCTTATGGAGCTGCTTCCACCCACATACATGAATGTTCGAGGCATTATGGCAAATGAATATGTTTTTGACATGGAGAAGGTTTTGAGGCATCCACCCAATCACAATGTGAAATCATTCACCTCCATGAGCGGGCGTAGCTTGGGTATCTTTCAGGGTCCTGACATGAAAGAGATGACACTCAAAGGGATTAATTAAAGAGAGCTTAGTGAAGGGATTTGTTGCAGAAGTGTAGACTGGGTGAGATGAACCAATAAGAAATGTTGAAGAAAACAAGAACCTGAAAAAATAGGGTAATACAGCCATCCCTAGGCCTGGAGGGGAGAGTCCCGCGTTCCTGGAACATGGAGAAAGCTGTAGAAGATTACAAAGAATCTATGCAGTAAACCAAAGAGTGAAGGGGTAAGATACCTTGTAGGATAAAATACAAGAGTAAGTGTGGAAAAAAATTTCGGTTTTGTGTTTTTACAAATCACCAAATATAAAGCCAATAAATGTCCTTTGAGATAAGCTTCAGAATGAAATCAAAATTTGAAGGGCTCTAAAAACAGCTTCAAAATCCTTTATGGTCATCTACCCCCAATCTGTTGTTATTGTTGTAGAAGAGATAAAGAGATCCCCATGATTGTTAGTCCGTTGTTTTTGTTAGGTACCCTCTAGTTACTTCTGACTCATAGCGGCCCTATGTACAACAGAACAAAACACATCCTCACAATCATTGCTATACTTGAATCCAATTTTGTGGTCATTGTGTCAATCCATGTCACTGGAAGGTCTTTCTCCTTTTTCTTGAGCCTCTACTTTATGAAACATAATGTCCTTCTCTAGGGACTGGTCCCTCCTGATAACTTATCCAAAGTCTGTGAGACAAAGCCTTCCCATTTCTCCTTATTCTGGCTGTAATTCTTCCAAGATAGATTTGTTCATTCTCCTGGCAGTCCACGGTGTATTCAATATTCTTTGCCAACACTATAATTCAAAGGCATCAATTCTTCTTTGATCTTCCTTATTAATTTGTCCAGCTTTCATGTACATATGAGGTGATTGAAAATACCATGGCTTGGGTTAAAAAAAAAAATAGGTACACCTTAATCCTCCAAGTGACATCTTTGACTTTTAACACATTAAAGAAGTCTTTTGCAGCAGATTTGCCCAGTGAAATGTGTCATTTGATTTTTTGACTGCTGCTTCCATAGGCGTTGATTGTAAAATGAAATCCTTGACAAATGCAGTATTTTCTGTTTATCATGATGTTGCTTATTGTTTCAGTTGTAAGGATTTTTTTTTTTTTTTTTTAATGATAAAATGTAATCCATACTGAAGGTTGTGGTCTTTAATCTTCATCAGTAAGTGGTTCAAATCCTCTTCACTTTCAGCAAGCAAGTTGTGTCATCTGCATAACACAAGTTGTTAATAAGTCTTCCTCCAATCCTGATGTCCTGTTCTTTTTAATATAGTCCAGCTTCTCGGATTATCTGCTCAGCATACAGATTGAATAAGTATGGTGAAAGGACACAACGCTGACACACATTTTTCTGATTTTAAGCCACGCAATATCCTCTTCTTCTGTTGAAACAACTGCCTCTTGGTCTATGTATAGGCTTCGCATGACCACAATTAAGTGCTCTGAAATTCCAATTCTTCGAAATGTTATCCATAATTTGTTATGATCCCACACAATCAAATTCCTTTGCATAGTCAGTAAAACACAGGTAAACATCTATCTGGTATTCTCTGCTTTCAGCCAGGATCCATCTGACATCAGCAATCATGTTCCTCATTCCATGTCCTCTTCTGAATCCTGCTTGAATTTCTGGCAGTCCATGTTGATGTATTGCTGCAGCTGCCTTTTGAATAGTCTTCAGAAAACTTTATTTGTGTGTGATATTAATGATATTGTTTGATAGTTTCTGCATTCTGTTGGAATGCGGCACCAATATGGATCTCTTCCAGTCGGTTGGCTAAGTAGCTGTCTTCCAAATTTCTTGGCATAGATGAGTGAGCACTTCCAGTGCTGCATCCCTTTGTTGAAACATCTCAGTTGGTATTCTGTCAATTCCTGGAGGCTTGTTTTTCACCAATGTCTTCAGTGCAGCTTGGACTTCTTCCTTCAGTACCTCAGGTTCTTGATCATATGCTACTTTCTGAAATGGCTGAACATCAACCAATTCTTTTTGATAGAATGACTCTGTGAATTCCTTCCACGTTCTTTTGATGCTTTCCCTGTAGAATCCCTCAGTATTGCAAATGAAGGCTTGAATTTTCTCTTCAGTTCTTTCAGCTTGAGAATTGCCAAGCTACAGCCTATTTACTATAGATGATATGCAATAAATTATTATAATAATAAATCAGAATAAAAATAATTAAAAAAATTCCAAGCAGCCTTGAGAATCGATAGAGAACTAGTGAGATCGAGTGAAATATCTCATTGCCTTTAAAACTATTTTAGTATTCATTCTTGAAATGCTATGCTTAGTATATTCACCAAATACATTTTTTTATACATGGATCATTAGTAAGTAATTAACCTATGATTATCTTCATTAAGATGTAAAAAACTGTTAGCAAACCTATAAATCACAATTCTTGCATTTTTTTTCTTCATAAAGTATGACAAAGCACTTGATTCCTGTTTTGAGTTTTTGAGTTGGCCTCTGTGCCTCAGTCTACCACATCAATAAAATCACAAGACAGCTAGTCCTTGCCAGATATTATCAGTACTGCTTAGGATGTCAGATTGTTTCTCTCTAATAGAAGTGAACTACACAGTGAAATTTTACTTTTTAATCTAGATGACAGTTAAAGGCTCTGAGATCTGTGAACCTTTGACAAGATATATAAAGTTAAGTTGTCTTCTAGAACAACTGGTATGGCTTTGGTTCAAAATCAATCACTAAGAGTATTTTTTATCCAGCTGAATTACTCCAGAATGTTCTCCCTGTCACCCTGGAATGTAAATTAAACTCCAGTAAACAGTGTATTTCACAACCATGTTATAACTGATAAATGGAGAGAAATTATTTGGTGTATGTGTGTGTGTGTGTGTGTATATATATATATATGGATACCCTGGTGGTGTAGTGGTTAAGAGCTACAGCTGCTAACCAAAAGGTAGGCAGCTCAAATCCACCAGGCAGTCCTTGGAAACCATATGGGGCAGTTCTACCCTGTCCTGTAGGGTCGCTATGAGTCAGAATTGACTCGATGGCAGCGGGTTTGTTTTCATATATATGTGTATATATACACATATATGTATCTGTCTATCCATTTACCTATCTTTGTTACACCTAAAATGTTAACAATAGCACATTTTAGTTCATAAAACCATATTAGCTTCAATTATATTTATATTTGGCTAGCCTTATTTTAGGTGTCCTTGGGTGGTGCAAATGATGAACAGACTCGGCTGTTAATCAAAAGGCTGGAGGTTCCAGTCAATCCAAACATGCCTAAAAGAAAGGTCTGATGATCTACTTCAGAAAAAATCAGCAAATGATAAACCTGTGGAGCACAGTTCTACTCTGACACACACAGGATCACCATGGGACCGCCATGAGTAGAAATCAACTTGACAGTGACTGGTATGGTATGGCATAAAAAAAAAAAAAAAAACTAGTGCCATCGAGCATAGTATAGTTTAATTTTACTAAAAGATCACAGGGATGATGGAAGATGAAATGGCATTATCGGGCTAAATGGATGATTTAAGGTCACCACATATATCTTGAGCTTTTTCCCTTTAAGTAACACAAGGGACCAATTTTATTTCCGTTTCAGATTGTTATTGTTAGGTACCTTCAAGTTGGTTCGATTCATACCAATCCTGTGCAGAACAGAACAAAACTCTGCCCCGTCCTGCACCATCGTCACAATCGTTGCTATGTGTGAGCCCATTGTTACAGCCACTGTGCCAATTCATCATGTTGAGGGTCTTCCTCTTTTTTGCTGACCCTCTATTTTAGCAAGCCTTATGTCCTTCTCCAGAGACTGATCCTCCCTGTTAACATGTCCAAAGTAAGTGAGACAAAATCTCATCTTTCTTGCTTCTAAGGAGCATTTTGGCTTACTTCCTCCAAGACAGATTTGTTCGTTCTTTGGAAGTCCATGGTATATTCAATATTTTTTGCCAACACCATAATTCAAAGGTGTGAATTCTTCTTCTATCTTATTCATTGCTCAGCTTTTGCATGCATATGAGGCAATTGAAAACACCATGACTTGGGTCAGGCTCATCTTAGTTTCAGGGTGACATCTTTGCTTTTTAACACTTTAGAGAGGTCTCTTGCAGCAGTTATGCCCAATGTAATGTTATCATTTGATTTCTTGACTGCTACTTCCGTGGGCATTCATGTGGATCCAAGTAAAACGAAATCCTTGACAACCTCAATATTTTCTCTGTTTATCATGATGTTGCTTATTGGTCCATTTGTGAGGATTTATGTTGAAACGTAATCCATACTGTAATCCACAATGAAGGCTGTGATCTTTGACTTTCATCAGTAAGTGCTTCAAGTCCTCTTCACTTTCAGCAAGCATGGTTGTGTCATCTGCATATCACAAGCTGTTGATGATTCTTCCTTCAATCCTGATGCCATGTTCTTCTTCATATAGTCCAGTATCTTGGATTATTTACTCAGCATACAGATTGAATAAGTACAGTGAAAGGATACAACCTCGACGTACACCTTTCCTGACTTTAACTACCCTATATCCCCTTGTTGTGTTCAAATGACTGCCTCTTGATCTATGTACAGGTTCCTCATGAACACAATTAAGTGCTCCGAAATTCCCATTCTTTGCAATGTTATTCATAATTTGTTATAATCCACAGTCAAATGCTTTTGCATAGTCAATAAAACTCAGGTAAACATCTTTCTGGTATTCTCCGCTTTGAGCCAGGATCCATCTGATATGATATCATTCGTTCCATGTCCTCTTCTGACTCTCACAGAGTTTTCAAGGAGTAGCTGATGGATTTGAACGGCCAGCTTTTGGTTAGCAGCCAAGCTCTTAACAACTATGCCACCAGGGCTCCATTTTGCCCACGGAATCCTTCAATATTGCAACTCAAGGTTTGAATTTTTTCTTTAGTTCTTTTAGTTTGAGAAATGCTGAGCATGTTCTTCGCTTTTGGTTTTCTAATTCTAGGTCTTTTCACATGTCATTATAATACTTTACTTTTCAAACCACCCTTTGAAATCTTTTGTTCAGCCCCTTTGCTTCATCATTTCTTCTGTTTGCTTTAGCTATTCAACATTCAAGAGCAATTTTCAGAGTCTCTTCTAACATCCATTTTGGTCTTTTTTTCTTTCTTGTCTTTTAAATGACCTCTTGCTTTCTTCTTGTATGAGGTCCTTGATGTTATTCCTCAACTAGTCTGATCTTCAGTCATTAGTCTTCCATATGTCAAATTTGTTCTTGAGATAGTCTAAATTCAGGTGGGATATACCTAAGGTCGTACTCTGGCTTTTGTGGACTTGTTCTAATTTTCTTCAGTTTCAACTTAAACTTACATATGAACAATTGATGATCTGTTCCCCAGTCGGCTCCAGGTCTTGTTCTGACTGATGATATTGAGCTTTTCCATCGTCTCTTTCCACAGATGTAGTTGATTTGATTCCTGTGCATTCCATCTGGCAAGGTCCGTGTGTATAGTTGCCATTTATGTTGTTAAAAAAAGGTATTTGCGATGAAGAAGTCTTTGGTCTTGCAAAATCCTATCATGCAATCTCCAGCATCATTTCTATAGCCAAGGCGGTATTTTCCAACTACCAATCTTTCTTCTTTGTTTCCAACTTTCATATTCCAATCACCAGTGATTATCAATGCATCCTGATTGCATGGTAGATCAAAAGAAGCGATGCTTTTGATTTAGTGAAAACCTTTCAGAGTGGCTTTCACTAAATCAAAAGCATGGCTTCTTGATAATTACTATTATAGCCACTGAAATGTATTCTTTTCTCAGTTAATATGCTACAAACACCTTAGGCAGAGCTTGAGATATTTACCTGGTGTTGCTTCATGATCATGCCTGATTGGGTCCTGAAGCAAACAATAAATATACACCAGTGATTACAAACTGCTTTTCAAATTCTGTGACATAAGGTTGAAGAAAACCAAACTCATGAACCAGGAGATGAACTAAAGATTTTCCTCAGACACAGGATGTTCCTTTTCCATTAGAATGCTCTGCCTGTGACAAAATAAAGATTTAATTTTTTTAATTTGCTTGTTTGTGAAGAGGAGGACAAGATGTTCTAATTTATTTAAAAAAGTGAACTGGAGGTGACAGCTGTAATATATTTTCCTTATGTAAAGATCTGGTTCTGAAAGTGGTGTTCCAGTGAGTGAGCATGGATGAAGTTTGACTTGACATGGACAGCATTTTTTGTACCTACATAAACCATATTTTTGGTTAATGGTCATCACTACTCTTTGTAGGAGCTAAAGTCGTTTGAAAGTGCACTGTTTGGCTACCTGCCTACTCTGAGCCTTTGAATCAGGTCAGTCACATAAAATGCAAACTTGTCTTTGTTTAATTAAAATGGTCACTTTAGATAAACAGGTTGATTTTGTTAATATATATACCAAAAAAGCCCTGTTACTGTCAAGTTGATTCTGACTCATAGCAACCCTAGCACAGAGTAGAACTGCCCCTATAGGGTTTCCTAGGCTGTAAATCTTCATAGGAGCAGACTGCCACATTTTTCTTCCACAGGGCAGCCGGTGAGTTTTAACCACCGACCTATTGGTTACCAGTCCAGTGCTTAATCACTGCACAATCAGGGTTCCTTTATAAGTATATAGGATATTTATTTTAAAAACTCATCCTCTCTAATTGCTATATGCCAAAATGAGCGATTTCAATCTGTGACTTCTGAAGTCCTATCAGATTTGAAATTTGTTTTAGTGTTTTCTCTTTCTAAGCTGCTTGAAGATTCCTCTTTGTAGCTGGCTATGGAGGAGATATGATCTTTCTTGCTATTCATCCTTTGTATCTTCACTAACTCAACACCACAGTGTCTGTTGTAGTGGACTAGAAATAGTCCAGCCCTTTGATATGACTCTTCCTCACCAATTATTATTAAACCTACGTCATAAATGACACTAATAAAATGCTCCAAATTATATTAACAGTCCCATATATTGTATATTTGAGGAAGAATGGTGTCCTCAAATATACAATATATGGGCCTGTGGTTGTAATTTGGGACATTGTATATTTGAGGAAGCATGGATGGGGTGAGGAGCCCTGGTGGCACAATGGTTAAGCACTCAGAGGCTAACCAAAAAGTTGGTGGTTGGAACCCTCCAGTGTTCCACAAAAGAAAGATGAGGCAGCCTACTTCCGTAAAGATTTATAGCCTTGGAAACCCTATGGGTCAGTTCTACTCTGCCCTATAGGATCTCTAGGAGTTGAAATCAGCTCAGTGGCAATGGGTTTATGGATGATGCAATTATTATTGGATTATAATTATTACTGGGTTCGATAATATGGAATTGATGTGAAATTGGTATCATGTAAGGTTTGCAGTTTTCCTAAAGGACACGATGGATTCATTCATTGTTAAATTTCTTTCCATGCATGAGAATGCACTTTGGGGTTACCGTATTCAAGTGCCTAACAAAATGCAACAAATAAATGAGGGGAAGCCAAGCCATTCTATTCTCTCTGATTAGCTCAAGGACAGAAGTAACTTAACCTATGATCATTTTGCCTAGGATAATCAGAATTGATTGGAAAACTGACAACAGTACCTACCACACAGCTCAATTTGTCACATTAAAAAAAACAAAACCAAAATCAGATTCTTGGTGAACCCATGTGTGTCAGAGTAAAACTGTGTTCCACAGGGTTTTCAAGACTGATTTTTTGGAAGTTCATCAGCAGGACTTTCTTCCAATGCCTCTGGGTGGACTTGAACCACCAGCATTTTGGTAATGGGCCAATCTCTTAAGGATATGCGCTATACAGAGACTTCTTGTCACATATAAACCCGTTGCCATGGAGTAGATTCTGACTCATAGCAATCCTATAGGATGGAGGAGAACTGCCCCATAGAGTTTCCAAGGAGTGCCTGGTGGATTTGAACTGCCAGCCTTTTGGTTAAGCAGCCATAGCTCTTAACCACTATGCCACCAGGGTTTCCTTGTCAACGAGGCCCTGCCTAATTGCTTAAATGCATTAAACAAAAATCTGACACTGCTAAGTTCAACCTGAGTTGCAGCACTTAGAGAGCATTAGGGACCGGAACACAGGCTGGATTTGAGGGAAGCTGGAAATTTTTCCCTGTTTATGATTTTACCACTTTGCACCAACACATCTTTTTTTCAAGCCATCTGTTTCCTTCATATCAACAGAGAACAAGATGCAAGCCACATTTCTTTGATTTATTTAACAGTATCTTTGTTGGTGACTACAGGTGACTTCATGTAAGTTGTATTTCCAAATAAGAAATTGTGCTATACGGATGTTGGAAATTATACACTCCATGAACCAAGATCATGAAATTTACTGAAGCAGGTTCGGTGACTTCCAAGCTGACCTTTAGTGAACATTTAATATAAATTTTAGTTTCATTTATATATGCTAACAAAGCTAAGTGCATGCAATATCCCTAGATATTTCATGTCCAAATGCATTACAAGAACTACGGGCCGGTAATGCTGTCTTTTTTAAATTCTTCCAATCATATGTAACAGGGAAAGTTCTCCCTTGTGAATTATGATACATTATGAGTTTCCATTTTTAAAAGCAAAAACATAGTTTTAACAGAACTATTAAGTAAGATCAGGAAAAAAATGATCACTGTGTTTCCAAGCAAAAACATATTCAGTATTTCCCTCTCTTGACCAAAACAGCAGTGTGGATGTTAATTATGATATATAGAATGCCTCATCAAGACACCAAAAATCCTTGGTCTTTGTACCCTCTGGTCCTCTGTTGGGTTGGATTACTGGCTTATGTACGAGAATAATGAAGTGGGCTGCTAAAAATCATTAAAAAAAATATCTTCTAACTTAACCACCACGACCCCTAAATGCCTTTCTAGAACATCTGGCTTTACTTCAAAAATTAAAACTTTTGGAAAGAAACTAGTATAAAACTCCCTTTAAAAGGGTATCAGCAGTAGTGCTTAAATCAGATACTTGCTCTTGGTGAATTAAATTATTAGAAAGAATTTCAGAAGAGTGAGTCATTTAGAAGCAGTAACAGACAATATATATATTCATGTATATATGTGTATGTGTGTATAGACAGGTAGAGATTCCCCCAGCACCAATAATAATAAAACTAATAATAAAATAAAAGTTCTTTGCATCACTGAAGAGATAGCATTGCTTAGTTTCATTTGAAGGATTTAAAGAGTTTTGTTACTTTGGCTCCTCGTAATTTGAATTTATTGCTTCTTAGGCACAGATTTTATGGGCAGTGTGGAGATTCTTTTATGACAAACTGATTTTTATCTTGTCTTCTTTTTGTTGATTTTGTTTTACTTTGGCACTTCTGTTTTTTGAAACCTGTGGTGGCATCACATCTTAAGTAGGTTTAAAAGTGAATGCTTAAGGCAAAATTCAGGTGCAGTCAAAACTGCCCTTGAAGTATACTCAGCACGTCAAGATGCTCAAATTAGAAGAAGCATGAGGAGACCGGGGGAACATACATTCATGTCATCCATGGCAGGTGCTCGGGGGGGTCCACTCAGTCTCCCTGAGAGAAAGGACCTGGACTATTTTAACTATGTCCCTCTTCTCTTTCCCCTTCCCCCCTTCCACTTCTATTCTCTCTCTCTCTCCCTTTGCTGCAAATACAGTTGAACTTATGCTATTGAAATGCCATGCATACACACTTTGTGACTTTGCTTACAAATGTTAGTTAATTTAGGGCCACAGTTCTGCCCTAGCTCCTTGTTTTCCCTTTTTTAATTTTTTCCTACAGAAGGGCTGTGAAGGAGGAAGGAAGGAGATGTGTGCAGACTGCATACAATCTAATGGGGAGCCACGAAAGACCAAGTGAAACACGTGAGGCTTGCTTTTCTTTTCTGCACCTGAGAGAACAGCACTGGGGATCTGTGTACCACCCCTCTCCCCGGTGCTTTGGTTTTGTTTCTGTCACAAGATGGGAGAAGGTAGATATACTGATGAATACTGCAGCCCAGACTAGCTGTTGTAGAGCTCTCCAAGAGAAATATTAGAGTGCATCTCCCTTAACTGCATCATTTTCATTAAGATGCCTTCAGTGAGGTGAAGTGATTTGCTCCAGATCTCACCGCTGCGTAGAACTAAGAGAATTAGAACTTCTAATTCCAAAACTAGATTTGCATGCTGCTGCTTCTCTGCCGTTGCCTGAGGACATTTGTTTTACCTTAATAATGGTAATTTAAACAAGCATGAACAGAAGAAAATAAGATTAAAGGTGTCAATTAGAATATCCCAAATTGCAAATGCAGCCATTGGCCATCTTGCTGGAATAAGACACTTGAAAATGTAGAATAATAGTGTAAGGGGGCAGGAAAGCTGATCACAAGGTGAAGCATTGGAGAAAGATAAATTTTCTAAGCAAGCAGAACAATCAAAATTACTTCATAAACCCAGAAATGTTCTGTCTATAAACTGGAATTATTCAGAACACAGATAAATATAATTCACCAAGTGACAGATTTACAACTGCAGAGTGCTTTTAACGCTATTTCTGTATTGGTCATCAAAACCTTTAAAAGTTCTTTACGCAAAAATAAATCTGAGCACATATGCAAACTTGCAGCATCTGTAATCTCTCACTCCCATTCTGGCCATCAAAATCTCCATTTTGACTAAGCTACAAATATCATGTCCATTTTGTTGTTAGGTATTATCCAGTCAGTTCTGGCTCACGGCCACCCCATGTAGAACTGTGCTTCATAGGATTTTCAAGGTTCTGACCTTTCAGAAGCAGATCCCCAGGCTTGTCTTTCAAGGCATCTCTGCATGGATTCTAACTGCCAACCTTTAGGCTAGGAGAACACTCAATAGTTTGTGCCCCCCAAGCACTCCCATTGTGCCTTCAGTATAACTCATAAAGTATCATTTATTGATATGATAGTAATAATATATTTTACTAGCAATCTGCTACGTTCCTCAAATTCTTGAAGACAAAACAGGTTCTCTGTCATGCCAATGTCATACATATTTTAATAACGTGCTTCCTTGCTGCATTTAGTTCTATATAAGACACATTTGCCATTCTATTTCAGAGTTGCTGTGATCTTTGCTGCTGGAGAATAGTTATTCAAAGAGCTAGTCAATTACAAAGAGGAGGATGAACTGTGGTCTTCAAGTTTATGAGAGATTGCATACCACCTTCGGGGCTGAGGTTAAAATGTACTTAGGATATCTCCGGAATTTGTAATGAGTTGTCTTTAGCCCATGAAATGGGGGAAAAAAGCTACACGATGCTAAAAAAAAAAAAAATTAAGGACAGAGATAACATTTGTGTCAAGTTAAACTATGTCAATATTTTCTACAATTAGAGCTGATGAACTTAAATTTCTGGTTTTCTTCTATTGATTGATGAGTGAGCCAGCACTCAGTGAGATTCAAGGACTTTTTCTATTTTTTTTATTCCAGAATTTACTTGGGAAAATGGTACTTAAGAATGGGCCCTATGTTCCTGCAGTTACATATCCTATGCTCTCTGTAGGATCACTCTTCCTGTGCCATATAATTAATCCAAGAACATAGCCGTGGGAGGTTACTCTTATTTTAGTCACCGTTGCTAAATCTAATGCTTTTGGTTGCTATTCATGAATACAAGCACTTTCAAAGGATACTGGGAAAAAAAAGTCATAGAATTAGATTAACTATGTGATCTTATGTCCATGGAGTTTGACTGAATTCGAACGAAATAGCTTTGATGCAGAGGTGCATTACAATCGTCACGAAGCCAAATTGGCAGATCATTTCCACCTGTTATTCAGAAAACTGGCAGGAACTGTGGCTTATTTTTTTCCTTGTAATGTGTCTCAGGTACATTATTCCTCTCATTATTCTATCAAACCTCTGTCCAGTTTCTGGTTGTTTCACATCCAGAAAACTCTAATAGCCTTGTTTTGACCAGCCTCCTGCTTTTCACATACTCGCTTAGTTGCTCTAAATACCATGACAACAAAACTATATTCCTCCTCCACCACAAGGATTATATCTTCAGATGGTTTAAACCAGGACAAACTGAGGAATAAAACGGAAACAAATAATCATAGAACCTTTCACACATACACATATCTGACCCCATGGGTGTTCTCTGGGCTGGGTATTCCCTGTTTTTCCAACTTTTCCAATTATAAATCTTTTGAGATTGACAGCCATGTCTTCTACATTATTTTATAAACAAATACAGAAACCGGGGCAATTGCACAGGTTCACGATGCATTGTAATTCATGAAAATTATACCCCAGTGTGTGAAATTAATGATGAAGACATGGTGAAAAGTCCTTAAAATTTTAAACTTCATAGATTAACAAACACATTTATAGAATTTAGGTGAAAAAAAAAAAAAAAAACAACCCAGTGCCGTTGAGTCAATTCTGACTCATAGGTGAAAAGTTTTTAAATTATGAAACAAAATGCCTCCATCCCTCACCCTACACACAGTGCCTCAGTTGAAAACTGCCATTTCTCATTCAGACAGCCATGATACCTATGGACTGGGTTTTTTTCCCTGCATAAAGATGCTTTCTTTCTTCTCTTTGTGGTAATCAGAATTATCTATCTAAATATAATTATCTTTTAAAATATAGTCACTCTTCTGTATACAGAGTCTTAGAGTAGCCTTAAAAATGGAAGTTCTAAAATAGCCCTACCATGACACGGTTCTATGATTGCATGCGAGTTTGTTTGCTTTGGATGCTAAGGAAAAAAAAAACCTCCACAATAACCCTGTAAACAGAGTGATCGGTGTTAAGCTTCTGATAGCAGGGATGCTGCTTTTGGTGTTGTGGTTCACTTAAATCTCCCATACTATACCATAAAAAACAAACTCGTTGCCATCAGGTTGATTTCTACTCATGGCAATCTCACATGCTATGGAGTAGAACTGCTCCATAGGGTTTTCAAGGCAGTGATATTTACAGAGCATATCACCAGGCCTTTCTTCTGCAGTGCTGCTGGTGGTTCCAACCACCGACCGTTAGGTTAGTAGTCAAGTGCAGACCATTTGTGGCACCAAGAAACTTAAAGCCATAGCATCCTATTCTGTATTTAGTGGAAAAGAGGGTGATAGACTACCACCCTTTTAAATTTGCTTTTATTTTCTTTGGTTTGGGGGCAATCACCTCTACGAGTAAGTGAATGAAAATCACTTCATCCTGAAGTTTGAGAAGCACAGGAAATTCTTTTGTCTTGAAATATGTCCTTCACAAGCCTTCCCTTTATTTTTCTAAATGTACCATACTAGTCACTCCTCTAAAAATATTAACCTTGGGGTAACAAGAATGACACAATGTTCATCTAAAGGAAGTAAAACACGTTTTCATGAGAGGCAGCACAGTAGGGACAAAAGAACTCTGGACTAGCTTCTGGGGACCACCGTTCAAACACCTGCATCATCCTATGCAGTCCATGTTGGGTCTTATTTCATGCTTCTGTATCTTAAATTCTTTATATCTAGAGTAGTGGAATATAACGCCTGATTTTTCATGAGGCTATTGTGAACATCAACGTCAATGAGATAAACATATTAAGCGACAATTATGAAAAGTCACTATGAAAATAAAATGAAAGATATATAGCTAATGCACCCAGAATCTTATACTCTGTCTTCCTCAGCCACGAAACCTAGAATGAACTTAATTTTGTTTACTCATCTCTGTGTCTTTAATCTCTCTAGACCTATTTGTATTTTTCCACAATCCTTGGAACTGATTTGGTGTCTTCTGACACCTAATTAACAAGCCTTTAGTTACTTACTAAAGATCAATGATGAAAACATAAATAAAATATCAATGACCCTTCAAAGATCCTGCTAGGTATCAAAAACGGATGTAAGATACTTTATAATTAGTTCTTGAATAAAATTCATCAGTCAGTTTTTAATCTTCTTAGGTTTACTCTCATCAAAGCTAGAAATATTTGATCCCTTCAAATTTTTTTTTTGGCATTGAACAAAATGTTTTACCATTTTCATCATTTATTATTTTTAGCCTCTGGTTGTATAATTACAGAAACCAAACTAATGATGTTTGTAATTCAGTAGGCTTATGCCATTTAAACTCCAGAGCACCCTGACAGCATCAGGAGAACAGCATTATGAAAGAAGTGGCTTAGAAATACAACATTGTCATTTATAGTAAATTAGGCAATAGTTGAGGTAGGGCTTGAATATGATATCATTTTTCATGTAAAATACAGAAAATGTACAGCATGTATTATGATCCAACCCTTTGTGTATTGAGAACCCTCTTGGGCTGCTCTTCATTTCTCTTGAGCACTCAAATAACCTATGTGAGAGTTGACGTCTATATGTCTTAAGGGCAGTGTAGTGGTTTATATTCTTTCCAATTGATCCATGTTAACTGAGAATAGGTTTTCTGCCTGGATTGAAGACAGTCACCATATGTGACGAGTATGACTGACAGCAGCAGCACAAGTAAGCACTTTAGTGTTTCAATATGATTTCTACAGTCAAGACATGATTGTTTTTTCTCTTAGACAAAGATATTGAATTGAACGTCAAAGAAATATCAAAGCATATTTTCTTGGAGCGTGGCTCTAAAAGTTGAATGTTCATTTTTAAACTGAAATATGCCTTAAGGAATTCTTAGCCTTCCTTCTGTTCCTAAACTGTAAAAGATTAATTTTTAATTTGTCAGTTTTCATTTAATCATTCAAAGATGTCATTTTCTAACAGCATTCTTCTGACTACTTTCTTTTTTTGTTTTCAAGAAAGTATATTTAAAATTAATTCTCCTGGGGAAACAATTCCATGTTCTTTTTTTTCTTTATGTTAACTATTAGAAAAAAAAAAAATCATTGGCATAGAGTGGATTCCGACTCATAGTAACCCTATAGGACAGAGTAGAACTCCCCCATATGGTTTCCAAGGAGTGCCTGGTGGATTCGAACTGCCAACGTTTTGGTTAGCAGCTGTAGCTCTTAACCACTATGCCACCAGGGTTTCCGAGTTAACTACAGGAATTTAGAAATTTGTGGTGATACCAGAAAAGGACGGTTAGATAATACTTTGTAAGTCACATCAGACAGCATATATCATTTAATGTAGATGGGCTCAATAACATACTAAACCCGTATAATTTTAGTACTGTTATACCTATAAGCTTGAGTCTAAGCTTTCATCAGCTATAGTTGCCTAGATTACAGTATGATTGGCAGAATAAATGCTTAACAATTATTTTGACTTGTATTGCTAGTAGAAAAACTATATTAAACACCTTGAAAAAAAAAGAGAGTTACCATCTGGTGATTCTGGGAGTTGCTCAGTCATTAAACGTGCAGATTCAGTCCTAGTATATAATTTCACCTCATTATCCTGCCTCCTCTCACTGCTCCCCAGCTCCCAGCATGGTTGCCCAAAGGAATCTATGTTCAATGTTTCTCAGGCTCCTTTTTTCCTTGAGAGACTGTAGCACACTAAAGAGAGTGTCCCCAGCTGATGAAGGACACCATGATTCATGATGCTCTCTAACGACTTTCCCTGTGGTTAATACATGGAATGGGCTTTTAATAAAACGTTCGAGGAACAGTTTTTAACTCTTGTCAGCCAAATGAGGCCCTGCTGTTTCTCAGCTCTTGTTAGGTTAGTGTGCGTGTGTGAGTATGCGTGCGCGTGCGCGCGCGCGCGTTTTCTGGAGGATGTGTGTGAACATAAGTGTACACAGGTCATCTGAACAGAGTATAAAAACAGAGGTCTCTTTGCAATGACACAAACAATGCTATAGACATGAACTTTTTCTTCTGAGCTTGGCCAAAAGCCACTAAAGCAAAACAGGTATTTCTTTTTATATGAAAGTACTGCATTTCTAGAAGAAAAAAAAAATGCATAACATCACAACATCTACAATGAAAGACATCTGGTAGTTGTTCTGAATATAAACTTTTTTTTATTAAACACTTAAGCTGCATCATTTCAGTGCTAATTGAATGAAATTTAACCCAATTAGAGGGTTCAAAACACTTTGTAAGTGCTCGATAGCAGGACGCCTGAGAAATGTCACACTCCCTCACCCCCTCCCCTTACAGGGCACTTGCACATGCCGTGAATCATACAGAAGTCTGTTCACTGCTGATTTTGATATTTCCTTCCTGTTTTCTTTGCTGTTTAAAATCTTCTAGATCAATAGCTTGGCACTGGCAGTTGATTCAAGACGCTTGCTAATTCACCACGTAATTGCTCGTAGGGTCCCATTTTCAGAATTGAAAAGCAGAAGTGAGGAGATCCGTTTCCTGCTGATACAGTGACATATTTAGAAGCAGTTGTCTAAACAAGTGTCTGCCTCAGCATGTCCTGCGGCACAATTCATCACCGTCCAGAAGCACTAGCCCAGGCTGCATATTTACCATGTTTCCCACAGTCATCCTTTCTGCCAACACCTCCTGGGCTTCCACTGGAGCCCACTGGACAGCTTTGTCACTAGGACTTTGTTCGTTTTTTTACCCAACTCCCTGCTAGGGGAAAAGGAAGGAACTGTGACATATAAACTCTCCCGTAAGAAACGATCAAGGGCAAAATAACTTCCAGAAACATTTCTTTAACATTCTTCTGGTAAAGTTCAAGTATAGATCTCAAAGACTTACAAGCCTTATTTTTTACTTAAAAACAACAAAACTGCACATAATCATATAACTCTGTATTAAAAAATGCCTGCAGTATGTTACGTGTTCAGATATAAATGACCTATCTTCATCACACCCAGACTCAACATGAGATAGTTCCCGAACTGGCTACTGTATTTTAAGCAAAGAGGATCCCATCCAGGAAAAAAAAAAAAAAAATCAGGCTCACATCTAAAGGCTATGTTGTTTGTTTGGAATAAATGGATGCTGTGGGATTTTATTTATGTCTGAGATAATGTGACACAAATGCACTTCTCTCCATTTTAAGAGAAAATTATACTTGGAAGGATCCTGATCAGAAATTGGTTGAATCAGTCCCAGAATATAATGGACGTGAGCTCTCAACTGTGACTTAGAAGAGGAAGTTGTGTGTGTATGTGTGTGTAATGTTTCCCAGGACATACTTAGTTACTTAAAACAAGCATATACACTTTATGCTAAAATATATGGTAAACAAGTTCTCATGATTTCCAGAACACTCGGGTGACTTTTCAAATTAAAGGAGTCCTTTTTTTATCTGTTTGTGACTTGGAAAAGTCCAACCCTGGCAAATCCATTAAGGAAAGGGATGAAGCTTGGCCAACACATATTGAAATACTATTATGGGAGCTCTCTGGCCCCAAACTATGTGTGTGCCAGAGGAGAAGTAGACGGTTACAATAAATCTCTTCATCTGGTTAAACACTTGCTGGAATTTCTCATTAGGCGTGCCCACGTGCACTAAGAAACTACCATAGAAGCCATTCAAAATTCTCTGGAGATTTGATGAAATAAATTTGGAAAGTAGCATAAAAGGGTTTAAAATGTTTTACGACTTATTGAAAAACTCATTTACACTGATGACCATCCCAGATGAGCTGACAAGAGATTTATTCATTCAGAAGCCTTTATTGATTCTTTAGTCATTTCGGACACTCTGCTAGGTACAGGGGATACATCTATGAACAAGACAGCACGTCCCCATCAGGTTTATAGTTTAGTGGCAACAAATGAGTAACTAACCCAGATTTTCTCTACATGGGAACTTAGCGGCAGCAAATTGTTTGGAAAGGAAGCTAAAGGACTTCATCTGAAGCATATTGTATTTAGTGTCCCTGCTTTATTTGGGGGCGGGAGTAGAGGCATTAGGCTGTAGAATGGCTTATTGAAAATGGCAAGAAGGTGCAGAAGGGAGAAATCTGTATTGCTTCCTTGGCATGGCAGTGAAATAACCAAACACTTAAAATAATTACGGAATGTGATAAATGCTACCAAGCAGAGTATGCAGTGAGAGAGGATGACACAAAATCAAAGTTGCGGAGTGATGCTGCTGTGCCCATTCAAAGAAGACAGAGGGGACCAAAAACAAAACCAGGAATTCATATGAGAAGGAGAGTTCACCACGCTAAAACGAGGCATTTAACCAACTCTTAATAAACCACTGCAATGGCTTGTCCATGACTATCTTCATTTTGTCAAAAGACAGTGTTGCCAAAAGCTTTAGTAGCAGAATCTACAAAAGTCTGTCGTAATTCTTGACTACCTACAGATCACTAGTTACTTACTGATTTAGTATTTAATATTTGTTCACTCACACAACAGTGATTGTGCAGACCCCAATTGCTGCTTGCAAAGAAAATAAAAACCAAGAGTTCAGTTCCTCCATTTAAGGGACTCACAGTTTCATGGGTGAGACCTACAAGTCCAAGGCAAGGTGGTAAATGCTCTGCCAAGTATACACCATGTCGGAATTGACGGCAGTGGGTTTTTTTTGCGGGGGGTGGGGAGCACTAGAGCCCCGGTGGCACAGTGGTTAAGAGCCTGGCTGCCAAAGATTGGACAGGCCCATAAAGCAAAGCGAGACTAAACGGGCACACCAGCCAAAGGCAGGAACTAGGAGGCAGGAGAGAACAGGAAAGCTGGTAATAGGGAAACCAAGGTTGAAAAGGGAGAGTGTTGACATGTCGTGGGTTGTTAACCAATGTCATAGAACAATGTGTGTAAAAAAAATGTTTAATGAGAAACTGTTTTGTTCTGTAAACCTTCATCTAAAGTACAATTCAAAAAAAAAAAAATCAGCCTGGCTGCTAACCAAAATGTTGGCAGTTTGAATTCACCAGCTGCTCATTGTAAACCCTATGGGGCAGTTCTACTCAGTCCTATAGGGTCACTATGATTGGGAATCGACTCGACGGCCATGGGTTTTATAGGAGCACTGATGCCTGGCCCTGAGAATAGGGGTGGGCTGAAAAAACTTTCTGAGAGAGGCGGCGCCTGGGATCAAGTCCATGAAAAGGGCATTTTCGTGTAAGAGAAACCAACGGGGGGGGGGGGGGGCAGGGCAGCATGTTCTGGAACATCACAGGTTGTTCAGCACAACTCTGAAGCAAGGTTTATATATATCACTGTATGTGAAAATATATGCAGTTATTAACTCCACTCTTACCGAAGTAAACAGGGATGTGCTTGTCACTGCTCACTGAGATGACAAGCTCATTTCAATGCAGTTCAAGTTTTACTCTCTTAGCGGTTCTGGCATTATTTGCGCTCTTACTTTGATGCTAACAGATGTTTGGTTTATATTTAACCTAAAGGTGTCATTTACAACCACAAAGACTCTTAATTATGATAGAATTGAAAACATACAGGAGTCCTGTTACTAGGCAGCCTCCCTTACTAGTACACGTTTCTATTTAAAATACTAAATACAAAGTTTAAAAAAAAAAAAAAAGGTAAGAATCCAGGACTCTTCTTTAGGTAAGAAAAATAATCTTACAAGTGTGCAGACTTTCAGGAAAAAGACTAATGTAATAATCTCAGAACATTTACCATAGAATAAGATGGAGACTTTGTTTTTAAACTGGCCCCAGTCATTGAACTGCAGGAGTCAGGTGAAATCTGAAATGCCCTTTGCCACACCAATATAGCACTAAGGCAGAAATGATGGAGTAAGCACCCCCATGAAGGCCAGACCAGCAGGGGTGCCATGTTCTTCATGCCACAGCCTCTAGCAGCTTGTTCCCTTGCAATGCTCTTTCTCCTTCTGTCTTGAAGTAAACAGTAGGGTCCCCAAGGACCAGCTACTTCTAAGAAGAAGAAAAATTACTTTGGATAGAAATTTTAAAATGGAATGACCTGAGAACAAAGATCTTTATTTATTTATTTTTCTTTTTTTGTTGTTGCAAAATTGCAGGTTTTAAAATAGAAAGAGAAAACTGAAATAAGATAGATTTCTTTGAGAAATAGATTTTAAAGGGTTAGTTTTGTTTATTAGAATAAGCATTAAGGAAAAGTTGATTAAGGTCTCTTTGCCTCTGGTGCTTGGAATGTTTATTAACAACAGAATGGTTACTGAATAACAGAGTGATTTAAGTTCAATTCTGAAAAAAATATATACATACAGATGTACATATATAGGTATATATATACACACACACACACACACACACATAATCCTGTGTGGGACAAAGAACTTGGTTTGGCCTTTGTCTCTGGTTTCTGAAAATAGTTCTTGGAATTCTGGAACAATCAAGGTGCCCATTTGTTTTCCAAAACAGCCAGGCAACACTGAAACAGGTGTAAATGACCGAATGGCAGTAGGCCTCTGAGAGGGGGCATGATACACCCAGTCATGAATGTTCATTGATTAGATTGATCGCATCTATGCATTAAGGTCCAGTCAGGCGTATCAGCTGAGGCCCCAATGACTAAAGCACCCTGGGTCTTGGAGCTCTTTCTTTTGCAGTTTCTAGGAGCGGTGAGAACATCTATGCAGGGGAAAGTGGTAGCACACCACTTGGGACAATGAAGGACCTATGCAGGGAACTTCCTCACACTTTGCTTGTGTCCTTTCTGGTTATAACACACAGGTAACTGTAAGTTTAAGCAATAGTTTCATGAGTTGTGAGTTGTTACAGAGAATTAATGAACTTACAGGGGGCAGTGAGCCAGCAGGACTGGCAGGACAGAACCTTGAATCGTGAAGACATGAATTCTGGGTGGCTGGTGGTCAGGAAAAGACTGCACAGGCAGTTGATGAAGGACAGAGTCCTTCCGGCTTGTGACCTGGGCCCAGGGGACCAGGTAGACAGAATGGGGGAGAAGACTGGCTGACACCTCATGACTTGGCCCCAGGTGATCAGGGTTGAAGTCTGACCTAACTCTGGGTGGTTAGGGTCAGAAAGAGGGAGAACTGACTGGTGATGAGGAAGTAATAAAGGTAAGGTTTCCACCATCCTGCTCCTTTAGTAGTGCAGTTACTAGTGTCACAGATGTTTTCTCTATTAAAAAAAGAAAAAAATGCTGTCCCATCACACTAACACTGTACCACTAAGGTTTCTTTAAAATCGGTTGCTGTCAAGTCGATTCCAAATCATGGTGACCTCATGTGTATCAGAGTAAACTGTACCCCATAGGGTTTCGATGGCTGATTTTTTTAAGTAGATCACCTGGCCTTTCTTTCAAGGCATCTCTGGGTGAACTTGAACCTCCAATCTTTCCATTAGTAGCCAAGCATATTAATCGTTTTTGATTGACTTTTGATGTTCGCCTCATGAGAAAAATGTGACTGAGGGCCCATTGCCATGGAGTGGATTTCGACTCATAGCAACCCTATAGGGCAGAGTAGAACGGCCCCGTAGAGTTTCCAAGAAGCAGTCGGTAGATTTCAATTGCTGATCTTTTGGTTAGCAGCAGAGCTGTTAACCACTGTGCCACCAGAGCTCCTATCCATATTCTTCTTACAACACAATTTTTTTTTTCTTTTGATTCATGTTTTTTAAGGACAGGCACTGGCATCTTCCTTCATAATTGAGCCTGTTATTATATATTCTTAGGGTTACACTATAATCCTAGCAACCTCCCTCCAATAACTATTTAAAGCTTTATAACACACATATTTATTGATTTCGTATCACTGAATTTTACAAAAAAAAAAAAAAAAAGCCTGAGATGTAGACATTCATATCCTAAATGAGGAATAAGAAAGAGTCTTTCCCAAAACTTCACAATATTAAATGGAAAAAGTGAAGGAGGCAAAACATTTATTGAGCACATGGAGACTCAACTAGTGGAGCTGACAGTCAAACTCAGACAGTCCATCCAGGTATCCTAAAATTATCTAAAGACATAAAATGGTGTGTAGAAGAGCTAGGACTGCAATTAACCTCAGTAGACTCTGCTAAAAAGAATCAAAACTCACCAGAATTTGAATATAACATTTATTCTGAGCAGCTAGTCTATATTCATAAAGAGAGGTCATTTTGATTCTAGAAAAAAGCAAATGGTTCAAAGAAGGCGAGTACAACACAGCTTATAAAGAAAAGAAAAAAAACAAAAAACCCGTTGCCTTCATGTTGATTCAGACTCATAGCAGCCCTACAGGACAGAGTAGAACTCTCCCGTTGGTTTCCAAGGCCGTAAATCTGTATGGAAGCTCACTGCCACCTCTTTTTCCCAAGGACCAGCTGGTGGGTTCAAACCATCAACCTTTCAATTAGCAGCAGAGCACTTTAACCACTGCATCACCAGGGCTCCTCTATAAAGGTAAGAAAACCAAAAACCCATTGCTGTTGAGTCAATTCCAACTCATAGTAACCCTATAGGACACAGGAGAACTGCCCCATAGGGTTCCCAAGAAGCAGCTGGTGGATTCAAACTGCCAACCTTTGGGTTAGCAGCTGAGCTCTAAACCACTGTGCTACCAGGGCTCCTACAAAGAGAAAAGAACAAAGAGCTACATAGATGGCCAACGACTGGTTTATGTTAACATGATTGATTGAACCCTGCCTTCCCGCTTTACTGAGATCGACCGATTACTTCTGGCCTCGCTACTAATAGTCTGGCTCTCCACCCGCTTGCAGCCATGATGTTTTCCGAGATTTAAATTTTCTAGCAGGTTAAAACCAATGTACATTGTTGTAGAGTAGTTTCTGGCAGGCTTTTTTAGGTTGTATAAGGTTTTTTATGGTTAATATTTGATCTTGAGAATAAGAAAAACTTAAAAATCAAAGTAAGATGTCTGTTATTAATTTTCCTATTGAACAACTCCAAATCCTCACTTATTCTGTCACATCACAGTAACCCAAATCAAAGGTGCTGACTGTGTACGTCCTTATTCTTGCTACTATTGGCTGCTATAGTGCTATTGCATGTTAGCTCAGCAGGACATATAAAAGAAAGCATTGGGTGGACGCCCCTTTCCAATGAGCAAACTCATTTTGGCATATTTCAGAGTACAAAATTCCTTGATTCTAATTCTTTACTCTCATCTCCTGATCATCTCCACTTAACACAGTTTGCTAATACTTTTTACATGCTCGATCCACCTAATATTTATTCCCTCACTCATTAGCTTGCTGTGGTAATCACGTTAACAACGATAACCAAACCAAGCCACACCCATGGCCATAAAGTCAATTCCGACTCATAGTGACCTTGTAGGACAGAAGAGATGTGCTCTATAGGTGTCTTGGTTATGTAGTGCTGCTATGACAGAAAAAAAAACAAGTGGATACCTTTAACAAACAAATGTATTTTCTCACAGTTTAGGAGGCTAGAAGTCTGAATGCAGGGCCCTAGCTCTACAGGAAGGCTTTCTCTGTCAGTTCTGGGGGAAGGTCCTTGCCTCTTCAGCTTCTGTTTCCTGGTTCCTTAGAGATCCCCACGTGGCTTGACATCAATCTTCCCTCATCTCTGCCTGCTCGCTTGTCCTAATCAGCTCTTTTTACATTTTGTAAGAGATCAACTCAAGACATACCCTACACTAATCCTGTCTCATTAACATAATAAAGACAACATATTCTCAAACAGGATTATAAGCACAGGCATAGAGGTTATGATTTACAATACACATTTTTGGGAGACACAATTCAATCTATAACATTAGGGTTTCCAAGGCTGTAAATCTTTACAAAAGCAAACTGCCACATCTTTTTCCCTAGGAGCGACTGGTGAGGTCAAACCTCCGACCTTTCAGTTAGTAGCCAAGCACTTAACCACTGTACCACCAGACCTCCTTCACAACAATAACAATTACTACCAAAATACATGAAATTAAATGAACAACAACAACAAAAAAATCTAACATTTTTTGGGCACTTACGTACAGGCCAAGGGCCTGATATGTGTTATTTTATTTAATCTTTTTTTTTAATAATCTTGTGAGGTAGGCTTTTTATTCTCATTTTAGCACTGAAGAAACCAAAGCAGAGACATTAATTTGCACAAAAAAAGCTGAGTTAATAAGTAGCCAAGCAAGGATTTAAACCCAGGGATGTTGGATTACAAAAGTAATACTCTCATCCACTCCGGTGGGCAAGATGAAATACTCGCTTCCTGTGATATGTGGTTTGACCTTACAACCTTCCTTCTTGACAGAGTTTTTTTATGAGCTTTAACAGTAAACAAGAGGAACGTGACTCTCCTCTTCATAAACCAGCAAAATATCAGTAGAAAGTACAATGGGTATTCTACTGAGTTGGAAAGCATGGCTTCTGGATGCCTGTGTTGTCATTCTCAAGGAAGGTTTGCTGCACGAGAGCAATGCAGCAACTGTCTTTTGGCAGAGCGCACACTAGAAAATCATATAAACATAGATCGTCCAACTATATTCTCCAACGTCTTCACGGCTGCAGCCTCTTCTAACGATAAGCATTCACGTGCGGTAATGGGTGCCCTGGTAACACAGTGATTAAAGTGCTTGGCTGCTAACCGAAAGGTCAGGGGTTTGAACTTACCAGCCGCTTCGTAGGAGAAAGATGTGGCAGTTTGTTTCCATAAAGATTTACAGCCTTGGAAAGCCTAAGGTGCAGTTCTACTCTGTCCTATAGGGTAGCTATGAGCAGGAATTGACTTGAAGGCAGTGGGTTTGTTTTTTGTTTAGTTAATGAGTACATAATGGAAAAAGAACCCTTTGAAACACATACGTATAGGCAAGGCCCCAGCTAAAAGGTCTATAGGAATCCACTGTCTATTCATAGAAGTAAGAGGGCTACTTGAAATGTTATTAACATTGTCAAAGAGAAAACTAAAAGTTGTTGAGTCTACTCGAACTCGTGGCGACCCTATGTGTGTCAGAGTTGAACTGTGCTCCACAGGTTTCTCAGTGACTGATTTTTCAGAAGCAGATTGCCAGGAGTTTTTTCCAAGGCATCCCTGTGTGGACTTGAGCTGCCAACTGCCAACCTTCAGTTAGCAGCTGAGCATGTGAACCATTTGCACCACTCAGGGACTCACTTTTAACTGTCATTTAAAATAAATATACAGAAAACAATCTGTCCTATGCTTCAGTACCTACTTAAAGGCTTCAAGTTGCAGGGTGTTGTTTGTTTGCAAAATCTGCTGTACTGTGAATCCATGTTTGAAGTTCCACCAGTGGGAAGATTTAAGGTATAAATGCATCATCACACCTCTAGACCTGATATGGCCTATGTTATTCTCCTCAGAGCTGGCCAGGATGAGTTAGAAGGATAAAGTAACACTCTGGAAAAGAGCAAAGCTATTTCAGTTGTTTTACTAATAGAGATCACCAGAAGAAAATAATTTAAGATAAATTAGTACAATAAAAAAGATATATATTAATACAAACTAGCCTACAGATGCTTTTTAAAATGCCAAATAACCTTTCATAGAGACTGAATAGAGAAAAATAGTTTAACCTTCTTGTAGCTGTATGCAAGAGAAAAACAAACGAGCTTTGTTATTTGGGCACAATTAGACCGAAGATAAATTTTTAAATGCATATATGTTCTAAGTTGTAAATAGTAAAATGCACATTAGCAATTTGCAGCTCTTTGCCAGATCTTTAAGGGTAAAAGAAAGAAATTTTCATATGAAACATCATTTTTTCCTTTATCCTAATTAACTAAATCAGTATAGATTCTATTTTTGAGTTGGTTTGTCAACTTCAACACAGAATATTGTCCTGGAGTCTCCTAAGGATGCTTTTCTCCCTAAATCCAAGTCCTATAGATCCCTTAGCAACTAAATACAGACAGTTTTGATTAAATAAGTTACATTATATGCAACCTATCTATAAGTAGTAAATAAAATAAAAAACCAAAAATAATAACTACAGAGGATCCTCCTCCTCCTCTATAAGTAATAAATAAAAGAATAAAAAAACAAAAATAATAACTATGGAGGGTACATTATAATAATCCGACAATTTTTTCCCTAAAACAAAGCTTGAAGATTGTTTGACTAAAATTCAACATTAAATACTAAGTAGAGAGTTTAATGACTATGTATATGAAATCATCAAGAGAATCTAGTAACAATAAAGTAATATTTGGTGTCTTTCCAATTTCAGATACAAAAGAACTCTATTAAAAAAAAAAAGACTGAAAATGTCATGAGGTCAAAATTAGGCTCAATAATAATTATGAGTTCCAGTCAAGCTTGCATATATTTAGAAGCTTAAGATTACCCTGAAAATTTTTCCTGATATGTGATCTGGTCTCTGGAAAGAAACGCAAACACAAAAAAAGGTAACTATTATTGAAAAAAAACTAGGGATTTTCATTAAAGAGCCAAGCATTGATTGGTCTGTAATTAGAATTTCCCATCGCAGAAGTCCCTTGGAGATTGAGGAATGAGAACAGCATGTCTAGCCGTTAGAATCATCACAGTCTCTTTAAAAACTTTGTTGTTGTTGTTAGCTGCCCAGTCCTGCACCATCCCCATGTTGGATTGTGGATCAGACCCTTGTGATTGGCTATTTTTTGGAAGTCAATCCTGCAAGTCTTCACTGAGGGAGCGGTGGTGGCTGCGCTTGAGGTGCACTGGCTGGGAATTGAACCCCCCCCCCCTTTTTTTTTTCTCCCAGGTGTAAGGCAAGAATTCTACCACCGAATAACCACTGCTCTCTCAAAACTTTGGTTCATCCTAAAACTTACGCTATTGGTTTACAATATTGTGTTTCAGTATTTCCAGTTGTTCCTATTAGACTCACCTAGAAGTTCCTGTTAAAAAAAGAAACAAAAAAACTAAACTAGTATTCTATTCACGTCTAATAATGACTTTAATTGCTGAATCTAAGTCTGAGCGACTCAAGCCACTTAGGGACACTGAGTTTGTTTCAGAAGATGCTTTCGACTTTGTGGTGATAGTAGCAGTCGGTTTAATGTAATTGCACGAATTAATAAAAGGGCAGTAAGGACACTAATTTATTCAAGAAACATTTATTTCAAACGGAAAGCAATTTTAATTAAATTTTTAACGCGGCTTTGGAACGGAAATACGTGCTCTTGGTGTCAGAAAATCAAAGCATCATTAAGCATATGCCAAAAGAGCTGGAGAACATAGATAACGTTGTAGATAAGGGGAATGCCCACAATCGGTGGACGGTTTTCTCCTGTGCATGGGAGTCAGATGGATCGAACCACGTGTATCTACCACGTGTTAGCCTTGCGACTTTGGGTAAAGTACTCGGGCAGGCAGAGCTTGGGTTTTTTTATCCTGCAAAATTTCGGACAGTAATACCTGCCTCTTAAAAATGATGTGAAGCATATTAAAACACACAAAAAATCATGTATCACAGTACAAGAAACATAGTAGGTACCCAATTGATATGTTTCTACTCTTTTTTCCTCCCTTTGTTTCCTTCTTCCTTTCTTCCTTGTCATCTATCTTCAGTATACCGCCAGTTATGGACAAAGGTATAACAGTCTTACTGATTTTTATCAATTAGAACACATATTTGACATGTTAAAAACATTATTTGATATAAACATTATCTAGTGGAATTCTTGGGTGTTGCAAACTGTTAAGGGAAGTGCTCAACTACTACCTGAAAGGTTGGTGATTGGAACCCACCCGGGGTGCCTCTGAAGAATGGCCTGGTGACCTGCTTCTGAAAGATCACAATCTTGAAAACCCTATGGACAAGTTCTATTCTGATACACATGAGGTCTTCACGAGTGGGAATCGATTTGAAGGCTACTGGTCAGTTTTTTTTTTTTGTTTGTTCTTTGGGGGGTATAAGTATTGGATATTAGTTTAACAATTTTGATAACTAATAATCAAAATAAGACATTTTACTGATTTTAAGGTGGCAAGAAATGGATACAACAGCACCCAGATTATATTGTGGAACTCTTTAAATATAGCTTTCATACTTATTTAGAATACTTCATAAAGTTAATTAAGAGTATTCTTCAATAGGACAATGTCTTTGTAAGACAGCATACTCACTGGCAGATGGGTGCTTGATTTTCTCAGCATAATTTGCTATGAAAGGTGTGGGGGTTTCTCTGTGTTAGAAATTCTATCTGCCCTCTAGCTAAGTTTGCTTCAGTGGAAATGAGATCCTGACCACTGGCCTGATGGATGTACACATAACTGACTTGCTCGATTCTAATTTAATTCTGGAAATCTATCTCCTTTATGCCTTTAATTTTTCTGACATGAAAACATTCTATCTTTTTGAGGCCTCCATTGCTTCTGCAGAGCAGAGTATTCTCCAGTGGCAAGGGAGAAACGTAGTAAAGAAGCAGCAATAAACAATGCCACAAAACCAATTTTCACATTGGCAGAAAAACGCAAGAACTCCAAACAGGCATAACTTGAAACAGTGGCAGATTGCTGGCAGCTTATGATTTGAGATTATTAATGAAAACTTTTACTACAAACATGCACATTTTTTAGTTTCAGGAGGCTGGGGTTTTGCAACACAGGCAATAGTCTAAAAGGACATTAGACCAGAAGAGAAAAAAACATAACTTTCACTCTCAGTGCTGTGACAGTTATGGCCTTTACAATCACAGGTGAGCTGAAACCGACCCAGTCAGGTATTCATTTCAATTTTCTTTAGTTTATAGTAATGAGAATAAAAAAGCACAGGGACGATCCTAAGGGAAATCTTTTTCCCTCTCTTTGTTTAACCTAAGTTTCAGCAATGACCTTAGCCTTCTGGCTTCCCAGCTATACTAGTAATTACTTTCTTTTTATAAAAGAGATATTTTTACTTGCCTCCTACATCACAGATATATTGTTGAAAATTATTGAGATAATATATCTAAAGTACAATGAGATATTCAGAAAAAAAGATGCTAAATAATGGCACCATATCATGATTATATATTTTGCAAAGTTTATGCCTTGCTTTATTTTCAAACATTAGGGAGCAAGCAGAATACATTTGCTCTTTTTTTTTTCTCTCTAATTTTAATCTTTTTGAATATGCAATTGAGTTTGATTCAAATAACACAATGGGGAAAAGAGAGCTTGGCTGCCAACCAAAAGGTTAGCAGTTAGAACCCACCAAATGCTCTGCGGGAGAAAGATGTGGCGGTCTGCTTCCATAAGATTACAGCCTTGGAAACACCATGGGGAGTTCTACTCTATCCGATAGGTTGGCTATGAGTAGGAACCCACTGGATGGCAACAGGATTTCTTTTTTTTAATCCACATTTTGAAGACACTTAAAAAAAAAAGGAATATGATAACCTGTGCTTTCATGTCTTTGATTTTCTTCACCCCTTCTATCATATCAAAGATGCTCTTTATTCATTTTTTGTTTCTGTAGGCACATAATTCTCATTCTCTTTGAAGCTGACTCCCTTAGCAACTTTTAAAAATCTATTGTTCCTGAGGCTTAGTAACCTACTGATACAGGCTTCTTCCTTCTTGACCCTATGTAACTACATTGGCAGGAAAAGGTGAGGGAAGACAAATGTTCTTAAAACAAAGCTCATCCATTGTTTTCCTCAATTAAAAACTCTAGCAGTAATTACAAATATGCAGGGTCCAAGTAAATAAGTAATATGATGACTCTACCATTATTTTCAAATATTTCAAAATCAATGCTCTTGTAGGTGAAACCAAAGTGCAGCTGGCAAGGAAGAGCTGTTTTAAATTCTGAGGATCTTTTCTATTTTATTCTCAACTAGTTTGATCCTAGCAAATTTTCTCAGCTATGAGAAAGTTAGAAGTAGAAAGGTCCTGTATTTTTTCTTGAGGGAATGGTTTTCAGGCTGACTGCTTGCTTTTCCACTATGCTGCTTGATATTCCTACCTCAAGCCAATCAACCATCCATCTCCTATCGGCCAGAACAGAATCAGAGCCCCACAGGAGCCAGTCACCCCAGTATATTTTGGGAGACAATCCGGTGATGGAATGTATAATGGTAAGGCCCCCACTTGTCCAGAGAGTCATTGGTCAGTGTGGTCTGTTCAGCAATAGTCTACAGAACCAAGAAGCAGTTGAGGGCACGACCAGTGAGTTAGAGTCAAGGAGAAAATCCAATAATAGATTAAGAAGACACAGAAAGGGTGGTTACAGAAATTATTTAGCTTTAGGACCAGTTGCAGACTTTCACTCAGGAAGGGAATGCAGAGAAAAGTGAATTTAGCACAAACATGCTACAATATACAAAAATACAGAGTGCAAGAGAGAAGAGATAAAGATCGTTGAGTTTTGATTAAAAAAAAGAAAAAAAGCAACTGCAAAATAAAAGATCTAGGGAAGCATTTTCTAAACTGGAGCTTTGTGATAGTGGTTTCAATACATGCTGTTAAAAAGGGGAAAAAAAGAAAGATACACGGTCAAATATGTTTGAAAAATGATGCATATATACTTCCTCCTGTTGATTCATAACGTAAATTAACATTTCAAAGACTCTAAAACTTCTGCCTTACAGAAATTGATGTAAATTTGTACGACAAGGTATTCCCCAACCTTCATGACCATTAAACACTTTTGCATAGAAAAACCTATTCATAGCTCCTTGACTAGAGTTTATAGTTCCTTTGAGAATTTGTGGAAAAGAGCAGAGAAATAAGGCGATAGTTGGAGAGAGAGGTAGAATCATGAAGTATTTTAATCTTTGTTTCTGTCTGATGTCAGACACTAAAGCAGGAAGTTGGTCAACTTCTTTAAAGGGCCAGATAGTAAATATTTCAGTCCATCCCGGCCACTACTCTGTCCTGTAGGGTTGCAATGAGTTGGAATAGACTCAACGGCACACACCAATGACATTCTGGAAACATACAGTCTCTACCACGTATTTTTCTTTTTTGCCTTTTTTTTTTTTTAACAACACTTTAAAAATGTAAAACTCATTATCAGCTTTCAGGGTGTACAAAAACAGGCCCACGGACATAGTTTGCTAACCTCTCTGCTCTAGAGCACGTGGTATATGTATGGGAAGAATCAAGTAAGGAGAAAGAAATTGGAGAGGTAAGAGAATGAAGGGAATAACTGAAGGAGAAATGTCCATAAAATATTGCCGAGAGTATTTTCTTATGGTTTATACATGGTGTGATTTCATATTTCTCAAGTGGTTTCTTCTAAATTCTCCAATCTATGCAGTATATGCACCCTTAACACTTAAATTTAGATAGTATTCAACCATAAGGGTCCCTTGGTGGTGTAGGCAGTTTGTGCTTGATTACTAACAGAAAGGTTGGTGGTTCCAACCCACCCAGTGACTCCAAAGAAGAAATTCCTGACAATCTCCATCCATAAAGATGTAGCTCAGTTCTACTCTGTAAGACCTGAGGTTGCCAGGAGTCAAAATCGGCTCGACTGCAATGGTCTTCCACATGGAGGTGAATACAACCATAACAACAATAATACCATATTTTTACACCAATAAAGGGCACTCTCTGCATTTGTTTGCCAGCCACACCCTCCCACCACGAGGCACCCTTACAAGCACCTCCATGCCAATCCTTTTCCACATGTTGCTGTAAAAAAAGAAAAACTGGCATAACACCCTTATGAAAATGCCTTACGGGGGGAAGGCACACAGCTTGCAAACAAACGCAGAAGGCACACATTGTTCGTACAAAAATACAGTACTGACATCTGCTTAGTGCTTCATAGACTGTTGTCATTGTTAGCTCCTATAGGGTTGGCCCTCAACTCAAGGTGACTTCATGCAAAACGAAAGGAAATGCTGCCTGGACATGCACCATCCCCATCATTGTTTGTGGGGCTGGTTTTTGAAAGTAGATGGCCAGGCCTTTCTTCATAGTCTGTCTTAGCCTAGAAGCTCCGTTAAAACCTGTTCAAACAAGCCTCCACTGACAGATGAAGGTGGTTGCCCAGGAGATGTATTGGTGAGAATCTAACCAGGTCTTCCACGTGGAAGGTGAAGATTCCACTACAGAATCACCAAGGCCTCAGGTTTCATTGACTAAAACCTTCTGTATATGGTCACATTTCATTAGCTTCCTACCTTCATTCTATTGTATGTATCTTCTCCTTTTATAATGGAAGAAGCTTCGCTTTTATTTTTAAGACCAGTTTGTCCACTTACACTCTGGGAGCCATCTCCCTTTATTTTCTTGTGGACTTTCCTTCTTCAGTGATTCCTGGATTCCAAATGTATTATCTCAAGCCCAGAAATATGATCTCAAACTTATTTACTCCAATCATCTCCTGCTATCCTTCCACAAATGTTTCTTCATCATTAAAAATTTATCATGTTCAAATGGAATGCTATGCTTTACTCAAACCATTTCTTCTTATTATTTCCCCCATTTCATTAATAAAAGGTGCCATCTACCTCTGTGTTCCAGCCCATGATGTAGAAGCCTTACTTGATGGCTGCTTTGAAGTTTTTGAAAGTTCTGTAATCAATAGCAGATCGCTCTAAGGAAAATTATCCCTCCCTGCCTAAATACACTAGCACTTCTACTTTATGACTAAAATAAGATTACAATTTAGCTCCCGAAATAGAAACTTTAGTCACACATATTTATATATACGTATGTATATGTGTATATATGTATGTATATGTGTGTGTGTGTATATATATATATATGTACACATATTTGTGTGTATATATATCGAGCCCTGGTGGCACACCGGTTAAGAACTTGACTGCTAACCAAAAGGTAGGCAGTTTGAATCCACCAGCTGCTCCTTAGAAATCCTATGGGGCATATATACAAATTGTTAACCTGACTATACTAGGCCCAAAATGGAGATGCTTACGGTAAGCCCCAGGTCAGAAAACTAAAACCTAATGAAATTTCTATTTCCTGAAATGCCTGACTCTTCCAGAAGCTGAAACCTAAGTCAACCAATCCACGCTTGCTGCCTTAACTATGGTATATGGCCTGACTATGAAAGTTCCCAATATGCTATATACGGAAAGTAACTTAGAACTCACCAATCAGTTTTGCCCAGTGTTACTTCCTTGTTCTTACACCATTTTACCCATATTACTTTCGTTACTCCCCTTGTCTTTCAGAGACTTTGTCTAACTTCCTGACCAAATACTGCCACCCCCAGTTCATGAATCGTGAATAAAGGTTATGAATCCATACAAAATTTAACCTTTGGACATTTTATTTTTAGCAGTTTTGGTGATTAAGATAGGATCTGTAATAGACTGCTGGCGGCTTTGGGAATAAAGAGAAAAACAGGAGTGACATCTACAGAACCTTTTGCATTCCCATCTTTCTCTCCGTTTCCAAAAACATGAGTCTTTTCTCAAATCCAAGCCCCATGTTTTTGTGTCAAGCTCTACAAGCTCATTAAGCTTTCCAGGCCAAGGCCTAACAGGACAGTTATATAAAACTGGCATTTGACTCTGACTTCAGTGTCCCAGGCCTTAGCCTTTGGTGAGTCAACAGTTTCATTCATTGGTTCATCCAGCTTTGTTGCACACATTTAAGATAAGGCTGACAAATCCGTCTGCCAATTAAAGATGGGATCCTCTCATTCTAAAGAACTGAATGCTCCACCTTCTGGAACTCTGACTCTTTGCAAGTCCTAAATTGTGGGCCCAGAAGCTGCACATATTTACAAAAATGACAAAATATTACCAAAGACAATGTAATTGCAATGGCCATCGTGAGTGACCTTCCAATTGAACAAATACACCCATTTAAGAGGTGCACATAAAATGAAATATTCCCAAATTAAACAAAAGAAATGGGATACCTATTTTAATTGGTATGCAAAATCCACCCATAGATCTCAGGAGTCCAAAATCTGCCATTAAAAGATTTGCTCCAAAAAACAAATGAAAAGCTAAAAATTCAGGAAGCTTCAAAGACATATGATCTCTCTAAATATGTGACTAATGTGCCTTTTTCTGGGGCCCTGGTGGTGCAGTAGTTAAGAGCTTGGTTGCTAACCAAAAGGTCCAGCCTCTCCTTGGAAACCCAGTGGGGCAGTTCTACTCTGTCCTATGGGATCACTGTGCTTCGGAATCAACTAAATGGCAAAGGGTCGGTGCTTTTTCTGCCCCTCTTTACCTAAATAATCTCCTTCAGCTAACCATTTGTCACAAATGCCTTTCTATCACGAAGAAACAGTAAAGCAGTTGCCTTTTAAAATAAGATCACCAAAACGTGAATTTGACTCCTCGTGAGTTACCTGCCTGTCTTGTTTTTGCCTTGAGGGCTTGGCTTTAATCTACGGAGAGAGTGTTGCCTGGGGTTCAGCCTGCTGGGAAATGCAGAACATTGGGTCTGTTTCTGGAGGAGGACAACTATCAGGTTGGGGGCACATTCCTACTTGCCATTGCCAGCCCTGATGGAGTCATTTAAGTCTTAGTGTTCTCTTCTTCCAGGACATACTGTTTCCTGTGTTTTCTGTTGCTCCAATTCTTGGGCCTACCTTTCTAAATGGTATAATTTCGCTAAGGATACTTTGGGCCTTCAGTAACCACTCTGAAAAATGTTTAGATATAAATTAGTTCATTTAAAAGGTTCTAATTATTTGCTATGCAAAGTGTATGCACAAACCAGCAGCAGTTGCATCACCTGGGACTTTATAAGAAATGTTGAATCTCAGGCCCCACTCACATCTCTTGGATCTGAATCTGCATTTTAACAAATCCACCGGTAGTTCCTATCTATGTTAGAGTTTGAGAAGCACCACCCTAATTAATGACTGTTGATTTTTTCATTGTACAAGCGACCTAGAGAGAAACACATACATCTTATATCTATATGTATTCAGGGCTACAAGGTGTACACTTGCACTGAGTTGATTTGCTAGAGCCACTCCAGTACTAACCGGCACAGGGCTTTTGTATTGTGATGGCCATAAATCTCCAGAATGAGGGCATGGTCAGGACAGAACAGAGGCAGAATGGAGGAGAGCTGGTGGCTCCACTGCACTCAGGAGAGACATAAATATGCACACTTGAAGGGTGTGTTTACATACGCTTTGCTAGCAGCTGTATAGGCTGCAAGCAATAACAGGGCAAGTGTCCACTTCAGTTAGATCGAGGTCTCAGTAAAATGGAAAAAACAGAAAAGCGAACTCTCGCCTCTTCTGCTGGGAGCTGGGTAAAGACTGTAGGCTCATCACTAATATCTTCAAAGGGAAAAATTTGAAATAATTATTTTTTAAAGAAGAACGTACTTTTATTAAAACTATTAAGGCATGCCACAATGAAATTAAAATTAATCTGAACACATGGATTATTAAATATCCATACTAAGGAGTAGTCCTCAAATTAAGGTTGACTCAACTTCACTTAAGGATATGTTTCAATTTGAAAAGAAATTGCAGTTCTGTGTCAGAATTTTAAGAGAAAGGACTATAAATATATAAACATGCTAGAAAATTAATAAATCATGACCTTTGCCATTTCAAATAGAGTTCCTCTTGAAATAGCTAGAAGTATTTACAACAATAATTAAACGGACAACTATAACAATCATCACTTAACATATACTGGACTTCACAGGTTTTAATTTACTCCTCATCCAATGATAAAAAAAAATAAAAAAGATCATTGCCCTTGAGTTGATTCTGACTCACAGCGACCGTATAGGACAGAGCAGAATAACCCCATAGGGTTTCCGAGGAGCATCTGGTTAATTCAAATTGCCAACTTTTTTGATTAGGAGCTGCAGCTCTTAACTACCGCACCACCAGGGCTCCCCATTACAGGATAAACCAAAAAACCTAACCCACTGCCGTCAAGTCGATTCTGACTCAGAGTGACCCTACAGGACAGAGTAGAACTGCCCCACAGAGTTCATAACAGGATAGGTATTATTATTATTCTCCTTTAACAGTAAAAAAAAAACTGAAGCATAGAGAGCCTAAGTAACTTACCCAAGGTCACACAGCTAGTAAGTGACAGCGTTTGGCTCTAAAATCCATTTAATCAATTATTACACTCTCCTGCCTCCTGACTTAGGTTTTTGGTGATAGGGAATGTCTCTTCCTTCTAAATACCCAACTAAGCAAGCAAGGAAAAATAAACAAACAAACAAACAAAGCAACCCACAACACCCATAACTTTACCGATATCTGTAATTGCTTTAGCTGGTGACAAGTATTTAATTCCATACATAAAGATAATAGTTAAACTGCTGATATACCCAGGAAGGGTAAACTTCTGATAGAGGCCAGGTGTGTTAATCATCTATTCCTGCCATAACAAATTACCACAAATTCAGTTATATAAAAGAGCACCCATTCATTATCTCACAGTTCTACAAGTCACAAGTCTGGTTTCAGAGTGGCTCAGCTGGGTCCTCTACTAACAGCCTCACAAGACCAAAAACAAGATGTGGACAGGGCTGCAGTCTTTTATCAAAGCTCTGAGATGGATCAGCTTCCCAGTTTATTCAAACGATTGGTTGAATTCAGTTTCTGGAGGTGATAGAGCTGAGGTCCCTGTTTCCCTGCTGGTTGTCAGCTGGGAGCCTCACTTAAGCTACTTAAGGCTGCCTGCATTCCTCATCGCATGTCCCTTCTATCTTCAAATGGGCCACAGTGCATTGAGTCCTTCTCCCAATTCAACTCTCTCTGATTTCTTCTATCCTCTATCTTCTGGCTCTAGCCAAAGAAAGTTCTCTGTGTTTAAGGGCTCATGTGATTAGATTGGAGTCCCTGGGTGGTGCAGGTGGTTTGTACCTTGGCTGCCAACCAAAATTTTGGTGGTTCAAATCCATCCAGCAGCACCAAGGAGGAAAGGCCTGGAAATCTACTTCTGTGAGATTGTTGTGTTATAGCTGCTGTCCAGTCATTTCCAATGCAGCCATTGAAAACCATGTGGAATGCAGTTCTGCTAAGACACATATGTGGACATCCTGAGTTGGAAGCACCTAGACTATAGTGGGTTGGGTATTTTGGTTTGGTGACTAGATTGGGTGTACCAGGGTTAAACCAGGATAATCTCCTTATTTTTAAGTCCATAACCTCAATTGCATCTGCAAATTTCCTTTTGCCATATAAGGTTCCAAGGATTAGGACATGGACAGTTTAAGGGTGGGCTGGGGCATTTTGCCTACTATACAGAATCTTTAATTATTTGTTTTATGTAGAAAAATGCCTTAAATCAAAATCTTAAAGTATTCAACAAAGAGAGAGCTGTTAAAAGTCAATTTGCCCATGTAACTTAAGTGATTAAAAAATAAATAAATAAAAAATAAGTGATACATCTGGTAAAAAGGGATAGTGTCAGCACTAACTTTTGTTCCCCACCCCCTGCCCCCAAATTCATCAATTGGTTGAAAAAATAAAATGTCCTCATTCTTAACCTATTAGTGGTTCAAAAGTGGACCCATATGCTTACCCCAACAAGTGGATGCAAATGTTGGTATAACTTGTAGTGTTTAGTAAAGGAAAGTTCATCTTACTGAAACAAAATAAGCCAACCGTGCTGCTGAAGCCTCAAGCTAGCTAGTGCAGTATGTTTCACTTTTTGCAGAAATGTAAAACCCATTAATCCATTCCAAACCCATTGCTCTCAAGTTGATTCCAATTCATAGCGAGCATATAAGACAGAATAGAACTGCCCCATAGTGTTTCCTAGGCTGTGCAGCCTGCCACATCTTTCTCCCATGGTGGGGGGGCTGGTGGAACTGCCAACCTTTTGATTAGCAGCCAAGCGCTTAACCACTGCACTACCAGGGCTCCTTCTCAAAACATGGGACAAAATGAATTTTAGAGTCCTGCCCTTATATGTCAGGATGCCTTTGCTTTTGTGATGTCTTTGCTTTTAGAGATACTAAATATTGTCATTACTAATTCTATAAATACTGTAGGTTGGCATTGCTGTTATTAACATTTCTCAATGGCCCCCTCTGTAAATACAGTACAGCTTAAACCAAAACACACATGCATGTCTCCAAAGGAGAAGACTGACACAGGACTGCTGACACATGAATGGGATGCTTTGTCTAACTTACACAAAATGCAAATAAGTGCAGAGAAAGAAAATGAAGGAATTCAAAGGCTTTCTTGATTGCCTTCTTTAAAATGCCAAGAACTTAAGCTGGCCTTTCTTATCTTCCACTATATGCATGTGACACTTTAGGAGGTCTTTCTTATTGTACTATAATTCAGGGATTGTTCCAGCTCTGTGCTCCATGCCTTTTTCCAAAGGGCAGCCTGAGATGTATAATTCGGGTAATGAACAGCTGCATAATTTAAGGGTCGAGTTAGTAGGGCACTGTTCCTTATTTGTGTTGCTTTAGCAGTTGCCAAGATGTTCCAGGCCTATTTAGGAATACAATTTTTTGACTGCTTTATTTCTCTCAGATGATATATGCTGGGATTTGGTTGTGTTCCAGAAAGTGAATTTTATCAGCAGAAGTACCAGAGCAAGCTTTTCTCTCATTTTCCTGCAAAGGGCAACAGCACTGAGCTATAATGAGGTAATTTTTTTTCTTGCCATGCACACTCTGTGTTCTATCAGGCAGGGTTGTTTAAACTTAGTCCTGTCCCTTTCCAAAGCATGATAGACTCAATCACTGAGTTATCAAAGGCATTTCCACACTACAGCCCTCTCACACCCGGCCAATCTCCTGAACATTCAACAGGGCCAGGCCATGAGGCCCTTCAAGATGAAGGCTACATGCTGATTAATCAGTTGCTTTTTTATTCCATCTTGGCAGGTATCCCATGTTTGTAAATAAAAGGTTTACCCTGAATTTCCTGTAAACTAAGGAGCATAAGGCTGATTTGGACCTCGTTCACAGAGCAAGAAAGCTGCCTGCTGTTGGAGCCACAGAAACGCGCTATGTCCACTGTCATAAATACTCCTTCAGGTGTCTTGAAGCATGCCCTAAGAAACAGCTCATTGGAAAAAAACTGTCATTTCATCATGAGAAAGCAGAAGAGGCAGATCTTTAAAAATCTTTTCGTTCTCTTTTACTGTAATGCTCCCTGGCTTTTGGAAAGACCCCACTGAGCAATTTGCAAAGGAATTGGAGTGTACGCCGCACAACAATAAGCTTGTAGGGGAAAAACCATAAATAAAATGGGTTATCTTTTTTGAGAAATAAATGAGTGTGCTCTCTCGCTCGTCAGATGGTAAATAGCTAATGGAAAAGGGATGTGACAGACCACGAGGACTAGGAATTGTCTGCAAACTGGCAGGCACAGTGATTCGCTGATGACCCATATTATTTTCAGGCAGTTTGGCACATCTCTATTTGTCACACTTCCACCACCGAGCCAAATGCATTCAATTAATATGGAGTACTTCCCTTTTCTTCAAGCACTCCTTGATTGCTCCCAATAACCCCAAATGGCAAGAACTACAAGCCTTTTGTCACTCACCTTTGGTTATCTTCCATGATGAGCACAGACCACTAAGACATTTATTCTAGGCTAGGAATTTTGGTGCATACAGGAACATCTTGACTGTGCATGTGTGTACACGCAGAGCTTAGAAAATGTGGTAGCTGAAATAACATTTTGAGATGAAAGTATGCCATATCGCCCTCCCTGGGTTTTGTCTGCAAGGTGAAGAGGCTCATTTTGTGAAAGGGGAAACTTTCAGAATCAATACCTGGGTTTGGCACCATTGTACAAGCCCATCTGTCACAGTGAGGCAGTAATGGCAATGCCTCACACCGTGGCCCACAGTTGGGGCAACAGCCTGAGTTTCTGGAAGGGTACTTATGGAAATTGCAGGAATGGGAAAGTCCATTTCTAAAGTTCCTGTCTATTGAGAGATAGAATGGATGAGCTATATAGAGCAGGCACTGACTAGCAGCCTGGACTTGTAGTCCCAGCTTTTCTGCTAACTGGCCATGTGTTAGTTAAACCTGTGTGGCTGTGGCTTTAAACATCCTTAAGATGAGGAATTAAGCCTGGATAAATGCCAGTGGCAACTCCCTGGTTCTAGGAACCTACGAATCACAAACACTCTAAGAAATATTTTCATTAATTCTAAATAAATGCATAGGAGTCAGAAAAGCTCATAACAAAAGCCAACAACAATAGTGAAAATAAAAATGCTAATTTCCTCAAAACAGAGTCACTTCATTGTATTAAATTTAGTATTATGCGGAAAAGGGATATATTAACTCTTTCAGGTCCTGTGGGGTTTTGTGTCAAAGAATGCATTTTTATAACTAAACATGTACTGTTTATTACAATTATAGTTAGAGCTAGCTGTATAAAATTTATTCACTGGTATAAAATGTACCTGGCATGGAAAATTTAAGAATGTCTCCAAAGAAAAATATATTAAAGCTCCCGTTCAATTGCATACCAAGTGCATTTTAATGTATTCATGTTTCTCAACATATGTAATGCACAAATAGATTGCAATAGTATATTGCATTTGCACCTTGAATTTTAAATTTTAGTGAGTCAGCCTGTTTAGATAGAGAAAAAATTATCTTTAACAGTTACGATTCCATTATCATTCAGTGTTCTTAAAAGGTATGAATGTTGCTGGCCTTATGCTGTAGCTGAGACTTCCAATAAGAAACCAAAACAAATGTCAGAATAGACAAAAATGATTCTATCACTCAGAATTGCAAAAAAAAAAAAAGAATTGACTTCTGAAACAATGATTTACAAGAAAAATTCATCTTGCCTTTTTCTTCTCAGGCCTCCTGAATGTATTCTTCATCCTAATGGAGACTGACAGTCCCTCAGTCACTTCCTATTCCCTGGTTTATTAACCTTTTTCTGGCCTTGCCTGCCCCCCTGCCCAGCCTTTGCCCCAAGGTCAGCCATTTCAGAGGCTCCTGCAATGACCTTAGAAAACCCAGCTTCCCTGACCTTCAGCTGTGCCCACCTTGCTAATTCTCCATCCTGCAAAAGCTTCACCCCGTCTGCTTCCTGAGCATCTCTCCTGAGCTGCCAGCTATTGCTGAAGAAATTCAGAAACCAGTGTTGACAGGCACTTCTACAAATCTGTGCTGTTCAACCTCAACTCGACCCTCACTGTTGTTCAACAGTTCCTTTAATCATCACTTATTGACTCACAGGAGAATTCAGCATTGTAACGTTTCCTCAGGCCTCAGTTCAAGCCTAAGCACTTCATTCTTGGCAAATGGCACCCCTTGTTATTTAACTGAGAATACTGAGGTCCTAATTGTCTTTATCTCTTCTCTTTTCACTCATTCCTTTGTTTTATTAGTCTCTCAGAGAAAGAAATTATCCCCTGCTCTAATATTTCACCTCTTTCCTTTCCCGACTTTTCCGTCGCATTCCTTGGGGCGGGGGAGGGGGGGTCTTGCTTGTTTACCAGCACACAACTGGGTTTTGCTCTGTGAATTACACCCCTATTCCCACCCCCCCCCCACACTATTCTGTTTTATTTACCCTGGCTGCAGGTTTCCTTCCCTGTAAAAATGTGCAAGTCCCCCAAATTAAAAACCCAGTAATAAAATTTAACCACTAAACAACGACCCTTTCCCCTGACATTGCTGTTGCCTCTGAAGTGCTCACACGGTTCCAATTTACCTTTCTTTTAACTAACAACTTCCTCTAATATTTAATAGCCTAATCCTAGATAGAATCCACTTCCTTTTCATCCTTTAAATCCCTACAATCAGTGCCCTTGTGTTGGCTGAAATTATTTTTTTCAAAGTCACGTTAAACTTCCACACCGACCAAGTACATTTTATTTCCTGTAAGTCTTGTTCTTCCTTTTGACCGCACTCACTCATCACACTGGTAAAAATTTCTCCTTCCTTGTGTACTGGGAGTTTCAGCCTAAGATTTAAGCCATGTGCACACGGAAGTGCATGTGTCCATTCCACATGTACAATTAAGATATAGATGGGGATGCCTACAGCAGGAGTGACCAAATATAGTTGGATACCAGATCTCACCAGATGATAGATTCCTGGGCTCACACCAGATCTCCTAAACTAGATGCACCAGGCATTCTGAAGTACTGAGTTTGGTGAGCAAAATTCCGAGGCCTGCTGAGACATGTCTGCCAATGGCTTAGCTGCATGAGAAAAATGCCTCTTTGTATGGTAACTAACCATTAGGCATTGTTTGGCAGAGGAAAGAAGCCTAGGACATAAATAAATATGTGTTGAATAAATGCAATTATGAATGTATGCCTTGGCTGCTAAAGGGAATGGATGAGTTAAAGTATAACACTGTGTTTGTCACTCTGTTTTATCTTCAGGGTCAGCTTCCATTAACTCATAATTGACAAGTTACTGCCATTAGATTTTTGGAAGAAGTACAGCCAGAATGTCGTTAGAAGCAAGGATGATGAGACTTTGTCTCACGTACTTTGCACAGATTATCAGGAGGGACCAGTACCTGGTGAAGGACATCATGCTTGGTAAAGTAGAGGGTCAGTGAAAAAGGGGAAGACCCTCAAAGAGATGGATTGACACAGTGGCTGCAATAATGAACCCAAGAATAACAATGATAGTGAGGATGATACAGGAACAGCCAGTGCTTCATTCTGTTGTCCATAGAGTTGGTATGAGTTGGGACTGACTGAACAGCACCTAACAACAACAACAAAGAAGGAATGCCTATGTACAATCTATAGAAGGTGAGAGACAGCTTCTTCCTACTTTGGATCAGAGTGTGTCTTTTTGCTTTGAAGGAGGCAGAAAATATGTCATAGCTTTGGCACATTCACGACTCTTTGCATTGTAGCAGTGCCCACAGCCCTGGCAGGACACCTAGCAACCAATCTGCCAGTGCCACCAAGTGCCAACATCTTCAGTAGTAGCTGATGAGAGAACCAGTGGCTTTTGGAACAATAGGAGTCTAGCATTGTTGATTGTAGTCCCCAATAGCAATGGTGCTACCTTCACCTGGATTACTGGGTAGTAGAGGCTTTGCCAACTCAGTAAACAGAAGATGGCTGCAGAAGAAAAATGTCAGACAGCAGTTACAAGCTGAGAAAATGAAGCCCACAGGAGCTGTATGTTTTACAAGGTTGGAAGGAATAGTGCCAGGGAACTACTGGTTTTTATTACTAATGGGATTACATTTTTAGCCACTGATTTGTACATTCAAAAGAAATCCTTGACTTGAGTATTACATATTTCCTGTTCCTCTTCATATTGTTCTCACTGCCCCCCTTCTACTTTTTAGTATTCTTTGTTGTTGTTTGGTGCCCTTGAGTCGATTCTGACTCATGGCAAGCCCATGTGACAGAGTAGAACTGCCCTATAAGGTTTTCTTGGCTATAATCTTTAGGAAAGCAGGTCATCAAGTCTTTTTCTTGTGAAGCCACTGGGTGGGTTTGAACTACCAACCCTTCGGTTAGCAGCTGAGCATTTAATCTTTTCACAACCAGAGGTCCTTTAATCTTCTTTACCCTGTCATTAAGTGTAGTCATTCCTAAGATACTCCCATGAATAGTATCTAATCTCACAGCTTCAACATGATCTCTATTCATATGGTACTCAATCCATAGCTTCCAATCCTGGCCTATCTCTAAGTTCCAGACTCATATTTGAAGTCAAATATGTTTGATTTGATGTTTCCCACATACCAGAAATTCAACTTGTGCTAAAGTAAACTCATTAGCTTCTGCCCCAACCTCTTCTTTCTGACTTCTTAATGTATATTAAAAGAAACATTATTTCTCAATCATATACACTTGAAATCTTTAATTCCATTCCTCTATATCACAGCATTGGTCATAGTTGATCACTTCCTCCTTGAAATTCTGTATTTTCTTCATTTGGCCTTGAAAAAATAAACAAACAAAAACACTCTATTGGAATTCTTCTCTAACATCACTGGCCAGTGCTTCTCAAATTCCTTTTTCACAATCACAAACTGTTGGAGTGTTCCAGGGCTCAGTCCTTGGTCCTTAGACCTCTTTTCTCTAACTGCATTCCTTGCAGAGGTAATCTCATTTAATCTTGGTGTTCTCTGTTCAGGCTCTCAATGAATAAAAACACAATTCCTCTGGTGTCTCTGGACAAAAACTTTGTACTTATTCTGTATGACTGTCCTTACTCCATTTGACATTCCATACACAATTATATTATGGACTTTCACAATAAATCCAGTGTCTCAGAAAAGACTGGAGAAACCCCACGACTGGTAGTTTTTTGTATTGTTAGCAACGGGAGATCCCTGCAATAGCAGGTAAAAATAGGTAGAATCACTTTTTACTTCCTGGCCCTGCACCATCCCATGATTGGTTACAAACTGAACCACTGCAATTCATAGTTTTCATTGCCGGATTTTCAGAAGTAGATCACCAGAGTTTTTTTCCTGGTCAGTCTTAGTCTGGAAGATCCACGGAAATCTGTTCAGCATCATAATAACACACAAGCTTCCACTGACAGACTGGTGGTGGCTGCACATGAGGTGCATTGGCTAGGAATGGAACCTGGGTCTTCCACGTGGAAGGTGAGAATTTTACCACCAAACTACCAATGTTCCTGATTTAGTGTCCAGTTAGTTACTAAATAACCATATGTACACACTCTGTCCTATAGGGTCGCTATGAGTTGGAATCAACTTGTCAGCACTGGGTCTGGGTATTATTATACACATTTTATACATGAAGAAACTGTCTCTTAAATACATTAACACATGCCAAAGATCACGAAGTAAAAAAAGCAGCAGATCAGAATAGCTACCTGTATTTTCCCAATTTTGTTCCATTACAATTTATCACTATAAAAATATGAACAAAAATAAACCCACTTCACCTTATACATTTCTTTCTATTTTTTATCTTTTTCCTCAACATTGTAATCGTTCTATACCAGGAATAATTCCCAAAAGAGCTCCTTAACTCTAAAAAAAAAGACATCCTACCAAAGACAACCCCTTTGTCCCTTTGCTTGTAAATCACCTTGTAATTCAGAGGTTGTTTTCAACATTATTCATGCCTTCACATATTTTTGTTCTTTTATACAGCCTAAAAAGCCATCTTGTCCCTGGTTTGATATAACATGTTTTATAAACAAAAGTTGAAAGTGTTTCCAGGAGGTTACATTCCAAAATAAAACTGCTAGTTGACACTGATCATCACGAACATCTGGCAGCTTCCAGATGGATCATAGTGCTGTGGAACACTTAAATGAATTCTTCCATTTTGATCTATCCATTAAATAATAACCATGACCTAATGCACAGTCATGATCAATACAAATGTACATAGTGGCTGTTAAACAGCCTTTCTAACCAGGGAGTGTAATCCTCCATTTTACAGATTTGAAGAACCGATCAATTAAATGCTGGATAAGGTCAAATACTATTGATTCAAGATTCAATGAAATCCTTTCTTTTCTCTTCCTCTCTTTTGATTTTTCTTGTGATCCAAGTATGATTGCCTTAAAATACATTTTTCCAGCAGCTGCATTTTCATACTGGTGGAAAGTGACTTGTCCTCGAAAAACATAATGATTCACTGGCACTGAAAATACAGCATTTTAAAATCTTGAAGGAATGAAGAGGTTGAAAAATAAAAATATTAATGCCTTAATTTCAAGAGCATATTTAAAAAGGAGAATTTAAGGGATGCCCCATTGCTAGCAGAAGGTAAATAGTGTAAACGGAAAAGTTTCAAATTAGAGGCACTCATCATCAGATGTAAGAATGACAGGGCCAATATGCATTCCCAGGAAGCAAAAAATCAGAATGTAAACCATTTGTTTATGGGAAGAATGTGTCAAGATGTAAACAATTTGCTCCTGGGAAAAATGTATTCATAGGTGCAGTCATGTATAACCAAACCAGCTGATGGCACTCTCTCCTAGCCAAGTGGCTGATGTTTACATTTCAGAGGACTTCAAGCTGAAGCTAATATCATCTACACATTTTTATGCAAATAATGTGTGCCTTCTACATTTTTTTACCAACCATTCCCTCCCCAACACGGTATTTTCATAAGCACCACTATGCCAATTTTTTTTTTTTTTTTTTAACTGTTGTAAAAAATTAGCATAAAGCACTGTTGAAAATACCTCTTGGGGGGAGGGAGCGGTTGGCAAGCAAACATAGAAGGCATGCATTATTTGCATAAAAATACAGTGATCAATCATTAACCCCTTACCTTTCCTTTGTTCTCTATGTATATAGACCCTTCTCTCCACTTGATTGGTGGACTGCTTTGTATTTTACTTACCACTTCCTAGCTTGAGCTCTATTATTCCTCAATAAAACTCCTTTTCTTTCACTCCTAACAGAGTACGACATGTTCTTTTTTGACATTTCTGATGTCAGAAGCAGGACTTTGAAGGTGCATATTCTTTGATGACTCACAGGGCATCCCGACATGGGCATGGTACCTGATGAGTTGCTTTGGGCTCTCTGCATCTGTGAATTCTTGGGAATCATTTAAGGTAAACAACCTCTAGAATCCAAGCTCTACTGCCTTGCATTGATAGCTCCTTAGTTTTATTGTGGATTTGTTTTGGTTCTTGCAAGTAAAAGTTTGTTGTTACTGTCTGTGGTTGTTAGGATTGTGTGTCAACTTGGCTGGGCCATGATTCTCAGGGGTTTTGCAGTTATGATCTAGCTTGACAATCATAGGATGATGTGATCATTTCCATGATAAGATCTGATATGATGTGATCACCTCCATGATGGGATCTGCTGTGAGTAGCCAATCAGTTGAAAGGGAGTTTCCTTGAATATAAGTTGACATTCTGGCAAGGCTTGTGCGCTTTTGCTCACTCTGCATCCTGAATCTGACTTCTATTTGTCTGACCTCCAGTTCTTGGGACTTGAGTGAGCAGCTTACCTGCAGTCTTGCAGGCTGAACTTGGGATCCATCGGTCTTTGCAGCCTGTGAGCAAGAGGCCAGCTCTCCAACTTGTTGATCACATTACCCTGCAGCTATGTGAATCCGGAACAATTTGCAGCCCAACCCATGGATTTGGGACATTCCAGCCTCTACAACCATATGAGCCATTTCCTTTATATAAATCTTTCCATTTGTATTAATAAACCTTACTGGTTTTGCATCTCTAGAGAACCCAGCCTAAGACGCTGTCTTTATAAAATGGGGAATGCCATGTCTAAAAGAGACTTGGAGCCACATTCTGTGGCTCCTGCTCACTACATGAACAACTACTATGGTCCCTTATCATGCAGGCTCTTGTCTGTCTGGCATAACCTCACTAGAGACAGTTTGGAAAATCAGTGGCCACTTTGAGGTTCTTTTGATCTGTCTAAGTTAACTTTTCATGCAATAAGTTAGAGAATAGAGGCTCCTGGATTAAGCCTACGCAGTGGGACACCTATTTTGATGGATATATTGTGGTGTCTAAAAGACACCAAAACAGTAAAATTGCTTTCTTGCAGGACTCTGTCTCTAAATTAACTAAGCAGAATAAAGAATTACAATGTCAAATTTCAGCTCCCACCCTCTGGCTCTCCAGCCAGCTGCTACCTCTTTATATGCTTCTTTGCCTTCATACTCCTCTGATAACACTATCTGAACTTCCCTTTTTCTCTAAAAAAAAAAAAAAAACAGCAAATAAGCCCTTGCCTGAAATATTCTTTAAAATTTGCCCCAGAAGTAACACTGAAGATTCCCCTAATATCACTCTTGCCCCATGGACATGCTCAGAATTATGTAGCATTGTGGAAGATTTTCCTAAACTCCATGAAGACCCCTACAAATTCTCTGAAGAATTTTAAATCTTGTTGAAGCCTACCAGCCTGAGCTCCTCAAATTATATCAGCTTGTTCACATGATTACTGGTCCAGGGAAAGTCCAATTATGACTAGAATGGGCAGAATGGAAAGGCCTCATGGACGCTTAAGCCTTAAATATTGATAAGATAGCCATTGAGCTGTTGGAAGACTCTTGGGCCATGAATAAAATATTGCTAGAGGCTATCTCAAAGGTATTTCCTACACTAATTAATTGGAGTAAAATTCATTCTTGTAAACAAAATAAAGATGAAAGTGTTCATGATTAACAGACTCAGCTGCTCCAGAAGTTTTCTGAACACTGTATTCTCTCTTTCACTGCACCAGGTGCCTCTTGCTCTTTCAATGCTGTTTTCATATCTGGTCTTAAACCTGAGATCTTAGCCTTAATAAAGCAACACTGATAAGACTGGGAGACAGCTCCTGTTTCGAGCTAACCAATTTAGCTTACAAACTTTCCTATACTCTTCAGTTGCAACAATTACATCCCCCAGTGAAACGAAAGATGCTAAACCTTCCAATGGCACAAAGGTGGGTATTTGTCATTATTGTAAAAAATGTAGCCATTGGAAAAATGAATGCTATAAGTTAAAGGAGCCCTGGTGGCACAGTGGTTAAGAGCTCAGCTTCTAACCAAAAAAAGTTGGCAGTTCAAATCCACCAGCTGCTCCTTGGAAATACTATGGGGCAGTTCTACTCTGTCGTATAGGGGCTCTATGAATCAGAATCTATTTGACAGCAATGGCTTTGTTTTTGTTTTATTTTTTAATAAGTTAAAAAGTAAAGAAAAGGCTGGCATAGCCTCCTCTAAAAAAATCCTACAATCTGATTCAGAATGAAGGGACTCTGGGGCAAAACAGGGGCTTTTCCTGTAGTGGCTCTTAATCCACGAAAGGAAATCACTTTATTAGTAGAGAAACTTATTAATTATTAATTGACACTGGATCCACCCTGTCTGCTCTTAATACCATCTGTTTAGAAAAGCCCCTTCCCAGGCAAGAGTGCTAAAACCTCAAAAGTAGTGGAGGTCATCAGTCAGGAACAAATGTTGATTCATTCCCAACCTGTTCTAATATCTCTTGCTTCTACTGAAGATTTAAACTTTTTTTTTTTTTTTTTTTTTGCTCCATTCTGACACCTCTGTCAATATACTGGGAAGAGACCTTTTATCCAAATGGAATTACCATTTACAATTTAATGAAAAGAGGAAAATCTTATTGAGCCTGTCTGATATTCTTAAGTCAACAAACTCTAGACAATATTCATGAAGAAAAAAACATTTACTACATGCAAGAGCTTGTCATGCCTCCCCAAAATTCAACTCATACTAGTCCTCTCCCTTCCAACATCTTTGCCCTAGTTCCCGAAACCTTATGGGCCACCATATCCACAGATGTAGGTCAAGTTTTGTTAGCCAAACTGATTAAAATTCAAATAGATTTATCTAAAGCTCTGCCAAAAATTCTCCAGTATCTACTCAAATGAGAAGCAGAAGGATTAACTCCCGTCATACAAAATTTACTTTCTAGAGATTTAATTGTCCCTTGTACCAGCCCTTGTAATACCACTGTTCTTTCAGTTAAAATACAAAAACAAAACAAACAAAAAATACATAACAGAGGGTGGAGATTTGTTCAAGATTTGCATGCAATCACATACTACTATTCCTAGATGCCCAGAAGTCCCCAAGCCTCATTTATTACTTTCCAATGTCCCTTTAGATGCAACTCATTTTACAGTTATAGATCTTTGCAGTGCCTTTTCAGTATTCCTGTGCATTCTGAAGGTCAGTATTTATTTGCTTTTACCTGAGAAAATTAACAATTTACCTTGACTGTAATGCCCCAGGGATTTACTGAATCTCCTGCTTATTTTTCTCAGATTCTGCATGGAGTTTTGCAACCTCTACAGTTGACAAAGAAACCCACATTACTGCAATACATTGGTAATTTGCTAGTTTTCTCAACTTCCCAGCAGGCCTTCCTTGACAACAGTGTAGCTTTATTAAACCATGTGGCTGCTGGTGAACTTAAATTTTCCAAAGAAAAATTACAATTAGCTCAGCCTTCTGTTAAATATTTGGGACACCAAATTTCTGCAGAAGGAATCTCTATTAATCCTAAATGGAAAGAAACTATTCTAATCTTTCCTATATCTGAAACAAAGAAACAGCTACTGCAATTTCTAGAACTCTGCAGCTATTGCTGAACCTGGATTCCCAATTTTTATTTGTTGGCACAGCCACTGTACAAATATTTAAAAGTCTCTGAGCTGGATTCATTCCAAATTGCACCATAAGATCGAGAGGCTGTAGTTCAATTAAAAGGGACTTTTTAAATGAATATGCCCACTTTAGGTTTTCTTAATTACAATCTAGGATTTTCCTTATTTGTACATGAAGTATCTGGAAATGCTTTAGGCATGCTAACTCAAAAACATGGAGAACATCCAAGACCTATATGTTATTGCAGCCTACAGCTTGACCCTGTAGCCAGGAGATATACCCCTTGCCTTAGGGTTGTGACTGCTACTGCCAAACTTAAGAAAACCACAGCAGGTGTGGTGCTGGAAAAGCTTTTAGATGTCTGTATGCCCCATGCTGTGTCTGCTTTACTTTATTAATTCTGCCTTGAAAAACATCTTTCTTCCAGCAGGCTTATCTCCTATGAAGTTCCCCTTCTGGCGTCATCTAATATCAGTTTACATTCCGTGGTCAGTTTAAATCCAGCTACTCTTCTCCCCACAACTATTGAGAACAACTGTCCTACACATGATTGTCTAGACTTGACTGAGCAATTTTTAACCCCTTGGAAAGACTTAAAAGAGACACTTTTAACTAATCCTGATTTAGTTTTGTTTGTGCATGGTTCCTATTTAAAACCTAATCCTACTAGTCCTCACTATCAAGATGGATATGCTGTTATGACTTCTACTGAAGTCCTTGAAAGTCAGACTTTCCCTGAATCCATTTCAGTCCAAAAGGCCAAGTTAATTGCCTTCATCAGAGCGTGTAGAATTGCTTCAGGAAAATCTGATAATATTTTTACAGGTGCTAGATATGACTTTGGAATTGTACATGATTTTACATGTTGTGGAAAGATTTTTAAGCTTTCCCAGAAAGGTCATAAAAAATAAAGCTTTAGTAGCAGGTCTTCTATGTTCTATTACTTCCCTCTGAAATTACCTGTATAAAAATACATGCTCTTTAACCAAAAGGAGTACCCCAAATTGAAGAAATAATCTCACTGATAGGGAAGCCAAACAAGCTGCTTATCAAGGTATGTCTGCACTTATGATAATTAAAGAAAGAAACGCCTCAAATTTGCCTATCGATAAGTCCAACCTTCTTGAATTAACTTTAGAAAAGCTTTTACAACACCAACAATTAGCCCAAACAGATGAAATTATGGCATAGAAAAAGGCAGGCTATTACCAAGATCCTGCATTAAATTGTGGACTGGACCTAATAAGAAAACTGCCTTACCCAATTTCCTGCATGTTCCTATGATGTGAGGCTTACATAAAGTTCCCCACATGTGATACAATAAAGTGATACAATACCTTAAAAAAAAATATTGGTACTGAAAATTTTTCAAGAGTGCTGAACATGTTCCTGCAAATTGCACTATTTTTCCTTGCTATAATCCCAGAATACACCTTAAAGCCCTACCTGGACAATACCCTTTACATTTCAAACCTGTGCTTGAATAGCAGCTAGACTTTATTCAGCTACCACCCTCAAATATTTATAAATATGTATTAGCAGTGATTTGTAGATTTTCACGCTTGGTAAAAGACATTGTCTGCCGTGGTGCTACTGCAGCCTTTGTAGCAAAGAAACTTCTTGAAAACATCATACCTACCTAAGCAGCACCAAAAACTCTTTGTAGTGATTCGGGAACTCATTTCACTGATCAATTTATCCAAGAACTGTGTTGAGTTTTACCCATTTATCAAAGGCTACATTGTCCCTATCATCCTCAGTTTTCTGGTTTAGTAGAGAGAACTATTGGAGTAATAAAGACCCAAACAGAAATGCTTTGTGAAACTTTAAATTTATCCTGGACTAAGGTCCTTCCCTTGGAGCCCTGGTGGCACAATGGTTAACAGCTTTGGCTAGTAACCAAAAGGTCAGCAGTTTGAATCCACCAGCTGCTCTTTGGAAACCCTGTGGGACAGTTCTACTCTGTTCAGTAAGATCACTATGAGTCTGAATTGACTCGACAGCAATGGGTACTAGAAGGCCCTTTCCTTAGTTCTTTTACATCTGAGGTCCACACCATTTGGATCTCACAAACTAACCCCCTATGAAATAATTTATTGGGAGACCCATGTTCCTTCCTTATGTTGCCTGCACTGACCTTCACATTGTTCAACTTGAGTTACTAAAGTATTGCCAGCCCTTAATCCGATATTCTAAAGAATATACTTCACAGGTTATAGAAACTCTTGGCAAACAGAAACTAGGCTCCTGAAGTCTGTCTAAAATTGCCCAGGAGAATATGCATATTGGAAGAAGCACCAAATAAAAGACTCATTAAAACCTCATTGGAAGAGACCATACTTAATCCTTCTCACCAATCCATGTGCAGCCAAATAAGAGGGAATGAAAAATTAGATCCATTTGTCACAGTTAAAAAAGGCCAAGATTCCTCTTTGCACTAGTCATCCCACCAGAGAATTGAAGGTTACATTTAAACACCCCTGTGGCCAGAAGCAGATGACATCTGAGGCAGATGATTGACTCAAGGCCATGGACCAAGCCTGAAAATGCACCTCTTAATCTTTATACCTTTGTTACAGTCATGTCTGTACTGTTTTCCTAGATTGAGCAGGTGCTTATGTTCACAATTTTAAAAGGATTTAATTGTCAGGTATGTGGTTCCCTCACAACCTCAAGCCTGTCTGGTCTTCTCTGGTGGGTCTCTCTGGTAGAGGGATCTGACTGGGCTTCTCTAGACCTATGGAACAAGAACAATGGAGAAATAGTTCATTACTATAGGGAATCACTATTACTAGATTTTCAATTTATAAATGGCCTCTTTCAGATCTGAATGAAACACAGGTTATAACTTAACTTTTAATCTTAACTCAACCCTTACTTTACTAAACAAAGTTACCCAAAAAGAGCTAGCTAAAGAATCTTCCAAACCCACAAACAGTACTCTTCCTATTGTAGGTCCATTTCAACAACTGTGGGATGGATTCATCTGGTTAACTCCCCAAGTGTGGAGGCTAGGTTAGGCTGTTCCCCTTTGCTGGGAACAATCTAACCACACCTACATGAACAACCCAGCCATCAACAGAACTATGGGATTGCTTCCAATGTCTGAGTATGCACCAGTTATAACTTTACAAGCTACTGATTGGTTTGCCACCAACTGGCTATGATGCTCAAGTATCTATTAGGCAGCCCCTAATGGCATCTTTTGGATATGTAGAACCAACCTTGGCCCTGGCTCCCAAAAGGCTGGATTGAAAGATGCACTCTGGGCTTGAGCTGGACTCAAGGACATATTTCAACTGAATTCCCATTACCAGCCAATGTACCCAGATTAAGAGTTCAATGATCTTGATTAGTGTTTCACTGGCTTGATAATTTAGGGGCAGTATTAGTGCCTCAGATAGGAGTTGAAGATTTTATGGCACATGTAGAAATATTAAACTAATATATACGAGCTTCCCTAAATGACAATGCCCATGGGCTCCAAGAGATCAATACTGAAATAGCAATGATCAGAAAAGCAGTAAACCAAACCAAAGTAGTACTCAAAAAAAAAAAAAAAGCCCTTGACATTCTCTCTGCAGCCCAAGGTGGTACACATGCCATAATAAAATATGGTTGCTGTGCTTATATTTCTAACAATAGTGCTAATATTATACTCTATGTTAATCATATGCAATGTGTAGTATCTCACCTTAATGATCCTGTTCCTTCTTTAACTGATATTATAAGTAATTGTTTTTCCTCTTGGGGTGGATGGTGGAAAAAGTTGCTACTTTTTTGGGGAATTTTTATATCCTCATTATTTCTACAATTATAATTATAAAATGCTGTTTTACTTTAGTTTAATGCATTTTACCCATTAAATGTTGTACTTCAAAATCATTTGACCCTTCACATAAAATCGTGCTGTTTTCACAGGCTTTCACCAATAATCATGTTGTTTAATTACCTTCCTTTTGTCTCCCTGAGTATGCTTCATCCTGACCTCTATCATTCTGTCCTGACTGAGAAATGTTCCCCAAACACGGCCTTGTCCATTAAGATGCTCCCCATAAACCTACTCACCCTGAAAGGCATATTTGCTGGGCAAGGTGAAGAATGTAATTTTTATTAACCAAAGCTCCTCAAAAAAACAGACAAAGTCCTACAGAAGAAAGTCTACTCTATTCTGGGTGACTAGCACCCCCCTGGTGGAGGCTTGATCAAAAGAGGGAAATGTAAGCAAGAAAATTTCAAACTGGAGATCCTTGCATCAGACATAAGAATGATGGGGCCAACATGCATTCCCAGGAAGCAAAAAGTCAGGATATAAACCATTTGTTCACAGGAAGAATGTGTCAAGAAGTAAACAATTTGTTCCCAGGAAAATGTGTTCATTACTGCCATCATGTATAACAGAACCAGCTGGTGCTACTCACCTAGGCTGTAACTCACTCTCTTCTAGCCAAGTGGCTGACCTTTACATTATAAAGGACTTCAAGTTGAAGCTGATCTTATCTATAATCAATTATTAACCCCCTACCTTTCCTTTGTTCTCTCTATATATAGATCACTCTCTTTGCTTGAACAGCAGAGTGCTTTGTATTTTTACTTAGTTCTGCCCACCTCAAGCTGTATTATTCCTCAGTGAAACTCCTTTGCTTTCACTCCTAACAGAGTACAAGATTTTCTTCTTTGACAGTAGTCATCTACTTCCCAGGGTGTACCTTTGGGTATCGAAATAAAACAACATAAGGGGAGTGGAAATGATGTGTTCACCATCCTTCATTCTACTCTTTGATTTTTGCCAGAATTTCAGGTTATTTCTTGAAAGTACTATCAGAACGTATATGGCAAATTTTATATACATTTTTCTATTTATTCTGTACCACTTTTTGGTGTTTACTGACACTTTCTTTTATTGATGCAGCTGAAATAAAAAAAATAATGTAAAATAAATTCAATCCTTCTGTTTTTACTTAATGCAATGATTTTCTTCCATCTTTTTAAAAACATAATGTTTTCTGTGTGTGTAACAATGCATTTCCGGTCTCCATCTGAATTTGAGTCTCAAATTCTTATGTACACTTCTCTATCTGGAGGTAGAACTGTTTGCTGACGTATTTTTTATTTCACTGTCTCCAGGAACTAGTAAATACAGAATTGTAAATATTGCATGCTTGGAAAAATTCTACCTGGCACAAATCAGTCACTAGGTGGCTAAATATTGTGAGCAGAAACTGGCAAGAAGGAAAATCCTCTTGTTAGAATCCAGCAGCATGTAAGAGCTCCATGTTAATGTGGAACTAAAAATTTGCTTTTGTATAGCTTTGATAATGTTTTAATAGCAGCAACTTTTCTTTCCCTTTTTACTCCCCATTTTTGCTTTATTCATAACCACATGCATTTCAAATTGTGAACTTGGTTTGAAAGTGTTTTTTTTTCTTTTTTAAAAAAACTTTGCCCAAAGGAGAACTGAAAAATATAAGCTTAAATACCAGGTTCCCTCTGATTTTCCAGGAGATTTATTCTACAGTTGGAAGTGGCTTTGGCATACTTAAAGGAAGAGAAACATTCTTTTAATTGTTTAAAAAGTAAGACCATCCATATTTTGTTAAATCTATCAAAGAAACTCCAGTGTGGTCTATTAAGATGAAAGTGAGTTGATTTTTGTGTGTGTGTATAGTTTTGTTTTTAATGATAAAAATTAAATACGAAGAAAGTCTTGAAAGTGGAATTTTTGTAAATCTAATTTCACTGATCAGTTGTAAAGCTGCTTCTTAGAAATGTAAATTGAGTTTTTTAAGTGATTAAAATAAGTAATAGCAGAAAGTGACAAAACTTTAGAATGGGGATAAAAGTAAGAAAAAAGCATTGAAAAGAGTGTATGTCACTACAGCTGCTCAGAAAAGTGAATTTTAAGGAAATTATACTTATAAAACAAAATTAAAAGATTTTCCTTCTGACAAACATGGTTTAGCGATGTAACAAAAACATCCAGGCCTCTTTCTCTCCTCCACCATTAGGATCACTGCTCCCATTTCTACACTTGTAGTGCACTTTAGAGCTTGCCTAGAATTTTCTTAGAAACTTGCTGGACAGACAAAGAGGACATTATAGTCACCACTTTACAGATCAGAGCTTAATTCACTACAGATGAGGATTCATGTTGCTCAAACCTTAAAATACATCCAGGTCAGTAAAATGCAGATTCTGATTTAGTATGCCTGGTGGGGCCTTAGAGTCAGCATTCCTAAGAAGCTCCCAGGTGATATCAATAGTACCAGCCCATGGACCCACTTGGAATGAAAAGGCTGGAGTACAATCTGTAGGTAAGTTTTCATCGTTCAGCCGCAAAGCATAGTTATAGATATATTTTTGCAGTGAAGCACATATGTGGTTTCTCACCTTAGTAACAACCTCAAGCCAAGTGGATACTATTTTTTATTTCCGAGGCCTTGATTCGAAAGTAAGTACCTTTTGGACTGTTCTTAGGAGAAAATTTCAATGGAAACATAGATTCTACATTAATAACCCTTTTGACTAATTGTGGAGCCCTGGTGGTGCAGTGGTTAAGAGCTCAGCTTCCAACCAAAAGTTTGGCTGTTTGAATCCATCAGCACTCCTTGGAAACCCTATGGGGCAGTTCTACTCTGTCCTATAGGGTAGCTATGTATTGGACTCAACAATAATGGTTTTTTTTGTTGACTAATATTTTTGGTGTCCACCACATCTGACTCTGAAACCAGATGGTTCCAAACTATTTTTAAGCATTAAAAAATAGTTTATTAAGTAAAAAAAAAAAAAAAAAAAAATTGTGGAAACCTACTTATAGTATAGGCAAAAGTGAAATTTTATTAGAATAAACGTATTCTAATAAAATAAAGGAGTTGGAATCGATGGCACTGACCAACGGAATTGACGGCACTGGGTTGTTTTTTTTTTTTTATAATTTAAAAATTAAAATGCTCACCTATAAAAATCAATCAATCAGAACAAAAGTTAAAGCATCGCATTAGAGGGTTTCAATCTATAAATGATATGAGAATACAATACATTTGAGTGTTTTTTTCTTTTGTTTTTTATTGCAACCCTAAGACCACAAAATATTAAATCTGAAATGTCAATTAAACTTTTACAGAATTCCTGAAACCTCTTCATAGAAGCCTGGTATTTTAAAGGTTAGTTTGAAACCACTTTTTAAAACGAATCTGCCTCTTTAGACATTTGACAAGGTAATCAATTTCTACAACATACATTCTCTTCCAACTCCTATCTCAGATAAACTCAACTCTCCTCTGTTTTCTTCAGATCTCTTCTAGATACCCCTTATACTGGTTCATATCTTTCGTCCTACATTTAAAATGGCCTTATTTTGTCTTTCCCACCAAAATTTTATTTTTGGCTAGCCCTTTTGGATCCAAAAAATTGAAGAGTTTTAAAATCCAACATTATATCTAAGGCAATAATGTAACTTCTTCACAAGAGACTATCAAACAAAGTGCAAAAGCAAAGATGATGCATGGGGACCATAACAGCGATTGTAATGGATCTAGTTAGAGCAAATTAAGGACTATTTCTTGCTGGAAACCTTATGAGGCAGCTCTGCTCTGTCCTACAGGATCGCTATGAGTTAGGATTGACTCAAAGGCAATGGGGATATTGGATCTAGTTAAAGTAAATTAAGGGCTATTTCTTAAGAGAAAAAAGAAGTCCTTGGAGGATAGTGAGTCAAACCCTTTACTTATTCAAGAAATATGTGCTAAGCATCTTGATAAAAAACAAACCCAAACCCATTGCCACCCAGTCAGTCCAAACTCATGGCAACCTACTGCATCCAAAAAGAATTAAGAAAGACAGACAGAGAGAAAAAAAAAAATACGTTTCTTATTTTATCTTTTTTTTGGGTATGGGAAGAAAGGAAGGAAGGGAGGGAAGGAGGAAGGACAGAAGGAAGGAAGGAAGGAAGGAAGGGAGGGAGGAAGGAAAGACAGAAGGGAGGGAAGGAGGAAGGACAGAAGCAAGGAAGGAAGGAAGGGAGGGAAGGAGGGAGAGATGGAGGGTAAGTTACATGCCCTACCACCAAGGAATTTGTAACCTCTCAGAGGAGAGAAGAAAATCACAAGGTATAACAAGGCAAAATGTGGTCAAGATTTCAGAAGAATTAAAGGAAATAAATTCAGAAGAACTACTCAAACTGTCATAAAGAATTTTGCATTACAACAGGTCTTGTGCAAAATTCAAAGGGTGATGAGCAGTGTGGACAGCCTTTCTATCAAACAAGTGGAAAGAATAGCAAAATACAAACAGGGAAGTAAACGGTTTGAATGAGGATATAGGCAAAATCAGATTTTCTGAATCAGAGGACTTCTACACGGCAGTATTTGAAAGGTGAATTATTAGCGAAACTATACAAGTTTTCCTGGTAAAGATGGGTGTACACTGTCTTCTCTAACAGAGATTAGCCACAATTGCCCCAGTGAATGAACCAATTTATCAAATAATTCTTTCAGTAATTCAATCCAGTAGAGTCAATCTCAAATCCTTTATAGTTAACCTCAGGCTCTTCATAGGAGGCAAATAAGCAACATAGGTACATGTATTTACCCACATGTGTTAAAGCTACTAATTGCTAAATTGCATGCAAAGTAATTTAACAGATTTCATATAGATATCCTCACATAGAAATAATAATATAAAAAAAAAAACTCATTATACTGCACAGTGGAAAATGGTCATATACACTATTAATTTATAAGCCATTACAAAACTGTCAGCAACAGGATTTCAAACATTGGTCTAAAAATTAATTACGGAAGAGAGTAAGAGGAGAAATCTGTCTCCTCTAACACAAAATAAGTGGGAGACATTATGCACTACTTACATCTCCAACCTACGCATTAAAATATTTGTTTCAGAGTGTGTGTCTGTTTGCTGTGTTTTTTTCACATGATGACAAATAATCTCTCCTAAAATGATTTATAGCTAGAAATCCCTAAAATGTTAACATAACAAGATGCCATATTCAATTTCAATTTTATTTTAAATATTACCAGCTTTGTTGTTTGTTTCTTTTCCCCCCACAAAGCTTCCTTCCCTATTGCTGTCTGTTAAACACTTTTTTTCCCTCTCTGAAGTTGTTTAAAAATGGTCTTAAGTTTTAGGCAAAAGACACATAAATGCTGATTTCATACTATCTTGGCTTCTTTTTTGATACTTCTAAGATAATTACATACAATATCATCAGACTAAAATATGTTAAAAGGAAAACAGTTGATACTGAGGGATTTAATTTCACCATTTCATCATAAAATTAGCTATATTTCTGATGCTTAACATTTTAAAAAGAACAACCAAAAAAATACATTCTTTATTGTATCTTTTTTTTTTTTTGGTCTGAAAGACATTTGGGCCCGGCAGACGGTTTTTTAGTTTGAAGGAATGTCGGCATTCCTGTTCATATTCTTCATTAGCTATAACATAGTTAAAACGTAGCATCTGCAATAAATCAAAGTATTGGAAGATTGCATTAAAACTTCTGACAGTTGCAGAGTTTGGTCGGTTTTGATTGTTTTCTTTTCCTCCCCAGTATTCTAGGGTCATCACTCATAATAGTGGAAACTATAGCATAAAGGGGAAAAAAAAATCAGAATGTTCCTAAAAATAAAATAGAAAGCCCTCAGGAGCCCTTTCAGAACAACAATAAAAAGTATTGCTAGCTGTAAAATTTGTAAGCAGGTTCCATCCTGTCGGCACAGAAACAATGAAGATGAATTACATTCTAAGAGAAACATTGAGACTGTCTGGTAACATAATGGCAAATCTACCACAGTGAGGACAAAGCACAACTATTTCTTCAGTGTCTTGAGTTGAAGGTGTCAGAACAGGAAGGTATAAATTAAATGGAAACAAAGGAGCTTCTTTAGATATTCTCTTCAGCCATTCACTTCACTCATTTGGGCATTGTTTGGGCTATTCAGTTTTCAGAATCTCTGTATTTAGTTTTAATATTCATTAGAGGACTATGAGTTAGCGTGATGGCAGCTATTTACTCTCTTCCAAATACCTTTAGATGTGACAGAAAAACAAGTTTGAGCTTTGTCTGGCTAGGCCAAGGTGCTTTTGTCTCAAGTTAAAGGACATGTGGTCTACGTGGGAGAGGATGGCAGCTGGTATGAAATGTTGAGGAGGATCCCACAGAGCCCTGCAGAGCAGACCTACTACATAGAGGCTTGTCTGCACAAGAACTAAGAGTTCTGTTTTGCATATGTCCTTGGATATTAGCGTGCTAGCTGAAAAGATATGCTGCTAAATGAGAAATATGTGACCAGCGGTTGTTTTGCAGAAGTGGATGCCCTCACTGATGGTAGGTTATAAGTTTAATAACCAACTTTCCATATCCTAAATCAAGGTCAGCATATACAAAATGAAACTCTCACACCAGCAGCAGAAATGGGGAGAGTGTTTATTAAACCTTAACTGTGATTCTCAAAGGACGTTTTGGTATGCCATATGCCTACCCGCCGCTTGATTTTTAATTTAAATTTAAAACTCAGAGGTTTTCTTTCTTATGTGTTTAAAAATATTAATTAAAAGAGACATTGAATAATTCGAGCAACTATTTACAGAGTTTTTATTTGAAACTATTGAAAGTTGCAGTCTTTTTATGTGGGCATTCAAATTTTCTACCTATAAGTAATGAATGTGGCTTGAGTCCATTGTACATTAAAAATTGAAGATAATATTAGGTTCTCTAAAAATTACTGAAAATTGCCGTAATTCATGTTCCAGAGCCTCAGTGATTGATTGCATTAAAGCAGTAGTGGAATTCAAGGTGAATGGAAATAAATGTTAAATGAAGGTTCTTTTTAACCTCATCAATACCTTTCTAATATGTCTTTTTTTTTTTTTTTTTTTTGAGTTGGAGGGGCAGCTAACAGGAATGAAATCTCAAACAATATGTCTTTTTTTTTTTTGAGTTGGAGGGGCAGCTAACAGGAATGAAATCTCAAACAATGACCCAGCACTAGATATGGTATTTGTTTGAGTACCTAACAATCACTAAAGCCCTGGATTCTACCAGCTGAGTTAATTTTTGATGAGACACCATTGAGAACAATAGGTCACTAAGAACAAATGAAGTGGGGCTACTTACTCTGTTTCGTCAAGTGCTCTCATATACCCCAGGTTGGATGGCTGATGAGATGATCTGCATACTAACATGGCCCTAGTGTGTTTCTATTAAGTCAATGGGGCATTGACTCTGCACAAAGGCACCCCTGGCAGCAATTAACCAGACTGGATCTACAGACCCACAATGACTTTACTCATCCAACAGGAAGAGTTGTGCGCTAATCTCATAATTATACCCCTTAACTCCTCCACTTAGTTCAAATTTTGTCTGTTGGCAGTAAAATAAGCATCATTCCAAGTACGCTCCTATTTAAATAAGCAAAAATGCACTACTCTAATTATGTGTGTATGCTATGTGGATTAAATGTGTGTAAATAATTATTAATTCAAGTTAATGATTTTAATGCTAATATAAGCAAAACAATACAGTGACAGTGTTCATGTGGAGGAAGAAATAGGTGAGAATGTGATTTAATTAGGTAGCAATAAATACATTAGTCTTTTATGTCATTACTTTATCAGGGTAGGATTCTCTTTAAACGAGTCACTCATTTGATATCTTCAGTGTCAGAAAATGATAGTGATGATGTGATTTCAAACTTGAGCTCTTGGAATAAATAAACAATATAAATATGTTTCAGGATGCTTGCTATGCTAAAGAAAGGATACAAACACACACACACACACACACACACATACACACAATCATATAAATTCAAGTTATCGATACCAGGACATGCATTTTAACAAAAAATAAGTTTCAACTTTTTAGTGTTAAATAAGTAAAAGTTTCTTTTTAAATTAATCTCTTTGGTCAGGATTTTGGATTTATTGTCTTACTCTAATATCATTTTGGAAAAATTTAACACACACATACAAACACCTATATGTATATACACATACCCTTTTACTAGGATTGCTAAAGCACTAAATGTCAAAAAAAACAAATCGAACCCCTTGCCGTCCAGTCGATTCCAACTCACAGTGACCCCATGTGTTACAGAGTAGAACTGCCTCATAAGCTTTTATTGGCTGTAATCTTTACAGAAGCAGATCAATAGCCTTTCTTCCATGGCTCCACTGGGTGGGTTCGAACTGCCAACCTCTAGCTTAGTAGTTGACGGCAAAGAGTTTGTACCACTCAGGGATCCTAAACGCCGTTAGAATACACTTTAAATGCGATGTGCGTTTAGTATTATCTCTCAGTACAACCTCTGAGGCGCCCTGGTGGTTAAGAACTTGGCTGCTAACCAAAAGGTCAGAAGTTCAAAACCACCAGCAACTCCTTGGAAACTCTATGGGGTAGTTCTACTTTGTCTTATAGGGTCACTATGAGTTGGAATTGACTTGATGTCGATGGGTTTGGATTTTTCTCAATACAACTGTAGGGCAATGAAAGTTTTAAAATGGGCAGACTGCCTCTGTGTTTTAAAACTAGTCCTATTTTAAAATCTCTTATAAGAAGTTTAAACAAAGTCTACCAATTTCAAGTAAGTTTTTTCTTTTCTGACACTTATTTACTCATAATAAAAACCTGTGTTTTAGTCAAAACAGTTGCTTCATATACTACTCCTGTGTGAGAGCGTATTTCCCAGAATAATTAGAATTTCCGGTTTAAACATTAAATATGGATTCTACACTCAGCGAGCATCCCTTGAAGTCATTATTACTTGAAAAACCCAACATTATACGTATCTGAACTGGGACCCCAGCAGCGAAAATCTCTGATGAGACTCTATGATTGTGAAAGACTGTAGTGTGAAAGGTCTCCATCCACGAAGGTGTCCTTTTGGACATTTTCATGGTGTGAAATAAAATCATTACTTTTCTACTAAGTCCCCAGAGCTGACGGACGTATACATGTGTGTTTCTCTTCCTCTCTTCCTCTCTCTCCCTGTCTGTCTTGCTGTGTTGCACGTGTATTTCGCCGTGGGTCTGTCTGGCTGAAGGGTAGGTGCTTGCGTATGTGTATTTTTGCATGTGTGTCTGTGTTTGCGGTATGTGTGCAAGCATGGTTTGTGTGTGTGTTGGGCACATATGTGTGTGAGACAACCAAATGAGGCAGAACTATAGTAAAATGACCACCATATCAGGTTCTAATTGTGGTCCTTGTGCTAATCATCAGTAATATTTTAGACAAGTCACATATTTGACCTAATCTGTACCTTTCTTCACCTATAAAGAGAGATGATTGGGTAATGATTCTTATTTTTTATGATGGTCTGTATGACTAAATAATTCAAACATCTTTTAGATTGATTTTATTCTTCATCTTATCAGATTTTTTAATTTTTTTCCATTGGCATAGTTAAAAATACAGTATTTTTGTTTTCATCTTTTAAGGCCTTTGGCTTAAAAGGATCAAGATTAAGATTTTGCATTAGAATACCTATCTCAAGTATTAGCCAGAAATCATTTGAAAAGTATATGTACCAGGCTCAATGGAAAATAAAAAGGCAAACCATGAAATTATAGTAAAGAAAATTATAAAATAAAAGGCTGATATTAAAATAATACTTTTTTTGGTTTACCACAGAAGACACATCTTTAAAATCAAAGGGAAAATTACAAAGAAGACTATTTCAAGCCCTTCTTGTTATTTTATAGATTCAAGACCACCTGCACAGTATGTTCTATCATGAAAATATGTAAAATCCAGATGGCAGAGATCAATTTTTACTGAGTTTCATACGAAAAAATGTACATAAACATGAGTGACTATATTTGTACATGTGAACATATTATGTATGCATAATGCATGCCTTTCCCCTTATCTGCATGTACATATTTCCATGAACGCACATTAAGGTTTGGCATAATGATGTGGGGTCTATTATTTTACAGATCCTATGGCAACAAAGGAAACACTGGTGGTGTAGTGGTTAAGTGCTATGGCTGCTAACCGAAGGGTCAGCAGTTCGAATCCGCCAGGCGCTCCTTGGAAACTCTATGGGGCAGTTCTACTCTGTCCTATAGGGTCACTATGAGTCAGAATCGACTTGACGGCACTGGGTTTGGTTTTTTGGTTTATGGCAACAAAGTCTATTTTCTCATTTCTTTTCTATGTTTGTGTCAATTTTATTTTAAAGTATATACACAAACACATATTCATACATTGGATCGAGTGTGATAAACTACCTTTGATTTGATGGTCTACAAAGAGCTACTTTTAGCCATGGATGTAATAGGAGGTTGCCGTTGTTACTGTTGTTAGGTGCTGTAAAGGGAAGAGGAGGCCCTACATACTCAGCCATGACTGACTATATAATCCATCTAAAATCAGCAACTCCTTCCTCATTGAAATTTTAATATCGGCTGTAATTGGCAAACGTTTCAGACCTTTCTTTACACAGAAGAGAAGATGATTTCATGTGAACTGCCTGAAGCATGATCTGACCCAGCAGTAAGTTTATTTTTTTTGGTCACCTTTGCAGAACTAATTTACTTAGGCTATATGGGGAGATGATTGGGAATATTTCCTTTCTATGCACTGCTTTAAATTGCCTAATTTTCTGACAGCTAGAAATACATTAACAGTGTACATAGAAAATGGAATAAGAGAGTGAAACCTCACTGCAGATTAGGTAGGGGGAAAAAAGTGATCTCTATATAAGGAAAAAAAAAAAAAGCTGGAGATAGAAAATAGCTAGATACGGATACATCCTTCAAATATGAGTTGCAGATTGATTTTCTTGCATTTTCTGCACAGTAGATGCAAAGATTATGTAGAAAACAGGAGAGAAGATAATTGCACAATGGCCAGTGTGAACTGAGGAGTCAAGTCGAATGTAGGCTCTGATGCTAACAAATTTAAAACGAGGAAATGGCTCAGGAGGGATTTTTCACAAACTCTTCCACTTAAACCTTAAGTCTGTAGTTCTGCATTTCAGAAAGAAGGAGTGGTTCCTCAGAAATGGCTGTTATCATGGCTGCTCTTTTGAAGCATTGGCCTTTCCTATGTCGTAAAAGGGAACAACATAAATGAATTTAATTTCTTTCTTTACATATGGAGCATCAAAAAAAAAAATTCACTGCCATTAAGTTAAGTTGATTCCAACTCGTAGCAATCACATAGAACAGAGTAGAACTGCTCCATAGGGTTTCCAAGGAGTGGCTGGTAGATTCAAACTGCCAAACTTTTGGTTAGCTGTCGAGCTCTTAACCACTGCATCACCAGGGCTCCACACTAAGCATAAAACCCATTGCCTTCAAGTTGATTACAACTCATAGTGACTCTATAGGACAGAGTAGAACTGTCCCATAGGGTTTCCAAGGAGCAGCTAGTGGATTTGAACTGCCGCTCTTTTGGTTAGCATCCAGGCTCTTAACCACTGCACCCTATTTAGCATAAACCAAAAACTAAACCTGTTGCCATCGAGTGATTCTGACTCATAGCCACCAGCTGGGCTTCAAAAACAGCTCTCTTATATTTGTTCAGAACTTTTCTTCCTTCACTCTCTCTTCTGGCTCATCAAATGGCAAAAGTAAAGCCCCTACAGCAGGTGGGGAACATAACGACAAGGCTCCCTCTTACGGAAGTGTCATCTAATGACTCTTGTAGACCAAGTGATGTGCCACCTCTGGAGAACACAGTCATCTGAGAGTTATTTCCGAGTCATCTGAGTATATTTGAAACAATTGGTTCTCTCTTTTAGATACTTCTCAGTTGTACAGATGATGTTCTAACTGGCACATTGTCACCAGCTACAACAAATCAGGAAAAATGGAGTAGCTGTGAAAACTGACTTCCAACCCAAGTAAGACTCAGAGTATTGGAAAGAGAAACAGATACAGACTTCTTCAGAATGGGTCTTTTTTTTTTTTTTCTTCTTCTTTTAAATGTACTGTCTAGGTCTAACTCATAAAACAAAGTTCTGTCAGTGACTCTACTGCATTGTTTGATAAACATTAGGTAAATTTACTTTTTCTTGCATGCTAGGAAGATATGATTGAGAAGAATTAGACTGCTACAGTGGAAAATCAGAGACAATTATCAATTTTATTATTTTTTAAGGCATATGGATGGTCAGTTCATATTATTTATATTCCGCCTCAATTAGAAAACTACTTAGGCTATGATTTTTCTCTTTCCAGTAATACATTTTATTTATCTTTCTATCACTAGATCCAAGGACACATGGTGGAGCAACAGTTAAGCGCTGGGCTGCTAACCAAAAGCATGGCAGTAGGAACCCACCAACCCACTCCATTTCACAGGAGAAAAGACCTGGAAACTGCTTCCATAAAGATCACAACCAAGAAAACCCTATGGGGTGGTTCTACTCTGTCACATGAGGTTGCTATGAGTCAGAATTGACTTGAAGGCACCCAACAACAACATCCCCAGTGCCCAGCACCACGACTGATATATAGTAATGGCCCAATAAATGTTTACCAAAGAAATGAATGATTTAATCGATAATATAATATCAAATTATATTAGTAAAATTAATTAATTAGTCAATTTAAAATATAGAATTTATATAATCACATTTAAGTCACAAACTGAGTGGCTTAAAACAAAAATTTATTCCTTCACACTCCATGAGACTAAAAATAAAAACAACCAAACTCACTGCCATCGAGTTGATGCCGATTCATAGCGACCCTATAGGTCAGAGTAGAACAGCCCCATAGGGTTTCGAAGGAGCACCTGGTGGATTTGAACTGCTGACCTTTTGGTTAGCAGCTGTAACTCTTAACCACTGTGCCACCAGGGCTACCTCGCAAGACTAGAATTCCAAAGCAAAGATTTTGGCAGGGCTGGTTCCTTCTGTAGGCTTAGAGAAAAAATCAGTTCCATGCTGCACTCCTTCTGGGGGTGGCCAACAATCTTTGGCATTTCTTGTCTTGCAGCTGCCTCACACCAATTTTTCCCGTTTTTTTTTTTTGTTGTTGTTACATGGCCTTCCTCCGGATGGGTCTGTGTCTCTTGTCTCGTCTCATAAGAACACCAGTCATTGGAAGTAGGGCACTCCATGCAGTATATAAATTCATTTTTATTTGATTATATCTGCACAGACTCTATTTCTGAATAAGGTCATATCTAAAGGTGCCAGGAGGGAGTGAATTATGGGGAGGACACTATTCAACTGACACAATGGGAGATTAGCATAAAAATATTTTTCCAAATTTTAAAAATAACACTTTATGAATGTTTCAGAATAACTTAAGACACGTAGTAAAATTTTTTCTCTTCCAAATTATAACATTATGATTCAACAAATTAAAATGAGGAGATTAAACAACAGTAAAGAAAATTTATTATGTGTTTTCCTTGGGCTTCAGATTGAACCTGGATGATTTTTAATGTTCCTTCCAATTTCATAAAAACCTTTTTCCTATCCAAGATATTATTTTTGCTATTGTAAAATTTACCACTGCAGAAGTAGAAGTTTCCTGGTTATACTGTATTTTCACGAAAAAAATGCATGCTTTCTATGTTTGTTTGCCAACTGCACCCTCCCCTGTGAGGTATTTTCATAAGCACTGTTATGCCAATTATTTTTTACATGTTGCTGGAAAAAAATTAGCATAGCACACTTATGAAAATACCTTGCGGCGGGGGGCAGCAAGGTTGGCAAACAAACTTAGAAGATGTACATTATTTCCATAAAAATTCAGTAACCATTCTTTAATTCTATTTATATATTACCTAATGCCAGCAGATTATATCCACTGAATTTGCGTGTTACCTACATTTATTGACTAAAGAGGATTTTCCTTGAGAATCTCTGGAATTTTTTTCTTTTATCACAATATCATTCAATTCATCCTAACCCAGATGTCATTTTTTTTTTTTTTTAAATAACAATACCAACCTTTTTTTTTTCTATTCCTCTTTTAAAACAAGACTTCCAACAAGTTCATTCTGGTTTGAACCCATGCTGAAAATTTGCATTTCGCACCCCAGATATACTGAATCAGAATCTATAGTTTAACAAGATCCCCAGGTGATTCTTATGTATAATAAAATTTGAGAACCAGCGCTCTACTAGTGGTTATCAGAACTGATCCCTAACCAGCAGCATTAGCATTGCCTGGGAACTTATTAGAAATGCAAATTCTCAGCAGAGGTTCAAACCAGAATGTACAGCTCTGAAGCCTTGTTTTAAAATCTTGTACTAGCATTTATTGCTTGTAAAATAAGCCATGAACTATGGTATTTCTATTATTGTCTTGACTATTTTATATTTTTTTATGTGTACTTAAATTTTTTACTAATTAAATTGTATGTTCTTAGGGGAAAATGAAGGTGCTATGATTTTAATAATTTCTGACAGATTTTAATAATTTCTGACAGAACACTACATAGCTCTTAAACATGCAGAAAGCTCCTAGTAAGTGTCCAACAAATATAAGCTGATTAAAAATAGCTGAAACTCAATAAATAATTGATTTCATTATAACTCAATGTACCTGGAAAGTGTAGGTAATTACATTAGCCCTGAGGAACCCTGGTGGTACAGTGCTAAAAGCACTTGGCTGCTAACCCAAAGATCAGCGGGTCAAATCCATCAGCCACACTGTGGGAGAAAGAGGTGGCAGTACAACCTTGGAAACCCAATGGGGCAGTTCTGCTCTGTCCTATAGGGTCACTATGAGTTGGAATCAACTCAGTGGCAGTGGTTTGGTTTGGTTTAGCCCTGTTCACCCTGAGCTATTCTTACAGTATATAGTAAAAACAGTGCAAATCAATACTGATTAAAGGGACAATATACTTGGAGGATATAACAATATTAAATATTTCTGCATCCAATGACAGGGCTGCGTGATACATAAAACAAACTCTAACAGGATTGAAAAGTGAGATAGCTCCACAATTGTAGTAGGAGGCTTCAACACGCCACTTTCGGTGAAGGACAGGACATCCAGAAAGAAGCTCAATAAAGACACGGAAGATCTAAATGCCACATTAAGCCAACTTGACCTTAATAGACACATACAGAACACTCCACCCAACAGCACTCAAGTATACTTTCTTTTTTAGTGCGCATGGAACATTCTCTAGAATAGACCACATATTAGGTCATAAAGCAAGCCTTAGCAGAATCCAAAACACTGAAATATTACAAAGCTTCTTCTCTGACCATGAGGCCATAAAGGTAGAAATCAATAACAGAGAAAGCAGGGAAAAGATATCAAACACTTGGAAACTGAATAATACCCTCCTCAAAAAAGACTGGGTTATAGAAGACATTAAGGATGGAACAAAGAAATTCATAGAATCCAATGAGAATGAAAACACTTCCTATCAGAATCTTTGGGACACAGTGAAAGCAGTGCTCAGAGGTCAATTATATCAATAAAAGCACATATACAAAAAGAAGAAAGGGCCAAAATCAAAGAATTATCCCTACAACTTGAACAAATAGAAAGACAGCAACAAAAGAAACCTTTAGGTACCAGAAGAAAGTAAATAATAAAAATTGGAGCAGAATTAAATGAAATAGAAAACAAAAACAATTGAAAGAATTAACAAGACCAAAAGCTGGTTCTTTGAAAAAATTAACAAAATTGATAAACCGTTGGCCAAACTGACAAAAGAAAAACAGGAGAGGAAGCAAATAACCTGAATAAGAAATGAGATGGGCAACATTACAACAGACCCAACCGAGATTAAAAGAATCATATCAGATTACTATGAAAAATTGTACTCCAACAAATTTGAAAACCTAGAAGAAATGGATGAGTTTCTAGAAACACACAGCCTGCCTAAACTAACACAAACAGAGGTAGAACAACTAAATAGACCCATAACAAAAGAAGAGATTGAAAACTCCCAACTAAAAAAAGCCCTGGCCTGGATGGCTTCCTGCAGAGTTCTACCAAACTTTCAGAGAAGAGTTAACACCACTACTACTAAAGGTATTTCAGAGCATAGAAAGGGATGGAATGCTCCCAAACTTATTCTTTGAAGCCACCATATCCCTGATAGAAAAACCAGGTAAACACACCACAAAAAAAAGAAAATTACAGACCTATATCCCTCATGAATTTAGATGCAAAAATCCTCAGCAAAATTCTAGCCAATAGAATTCAAAAACATATCAAAAAAATAATTCACCATGACCAAGTTGGATTCATACCAGGTATGCAGGGATGGTTCAACACTAGAAAAACAATTACTGCAATCCATCATATAAATAAAACAAAAGACAAGAAACACATGATGGCTGAATGACAGGAAAAGAGAAAGTGGAGGGAAGGAGTGTGCTGTCTTATTAGGGGGAGAGCAATTAGGAGTATATAGCAAGGTGTATATAAATCTTTGTATGAGAGACTGACTTTATTTGTAAACATTCACTTAAAGCACAATAAAAATTTTATAAAAAAGTGCAAATCAGAACTGTCCATCATTATGATCTATCCCAATTATTACATGGTCATTAACCAACAGCAATTTTTATCAACTATAATTATGTTTAACAAGATTCAACATTAATCATAATTTTAATTTCTATTTTTGGCAACACACATATTGTATATTGTTCTTAGGTGCTGTTGAGTAAATTTTAACTCAAAATGACCTCATGTGACAGAGAACTGCCCCGTAGTATTTTCTTTAAGGGAGCAGACCCACCAGGTCTAGTTCCTGTGGAGCCACTGGGTGAGTGAGAATTGCCAACCTTTTGGTTAGCATCCTAGTGCTTAACTGTTGTACAACCAGGTGCTACTTACCAACAACATACAATAACATAGAAATAAGAACTATTACACTTAATGTAGAACAGCTCCTACTTTTATATTCATTTGTGCTGTTGATAAGCAACATCCCCGCTCCCCCAGAACCCTTTGCATGTCTACCCAAACCAAAGCAACATAAATATTATATGGGTCAAACATTCATTTTGCTTTGCTTTCTTCTACACCAACTTTTTTTTCTAACCTGTCCATTCACTCCAAAAGCATTTCCAAAAATAACTGACACATTGATGAATTTAAAAATATATTACATGCATAAAAAAAGTCCAAGTATTGGTAAATGAAACAGAGCTAATGACACACAAGTGGCATTGAGGCTAAAATATATAAAAGTCAAGACAGAATTACTTAAAATAAGCACATAATTAATAGCCTTTCCTTGTCAACCAAAACATTGCTTCATTTTAAATATTGTGTTGGGATGGCTGTTACAGACTGAATCTTAAAACTCAAATGCCACTTTTGAAAAACACTTTTGACAGACTAATTGCAATATGGTATCAAGGCTGAAACACTCTGGAGTTCAAAGGTGGCTAATGAAAGAAAGGAAGGTTTTATGCAGTCCAGGAGGAATGAAATGCCACGGTGTTCATGGGGATCTGCAACGTACATAGAAGGTCCCGGATGTTTGAGGGCAATGATAGCCGAGGACCTAAAAAAGTACGATAAATGACTGTCAATGAAGGGCTTTTACCCAATGCTCAAGAGTTTGGACTTTATTATGACGGTAAGGCTAAACCAATGAAAAGTTTTTGAGGAGGGAATAATAAAATTTGTGTTTTAGAAAATCTCAGGACTCTGTAAAGTCTAGAAAGAATGAAAAAGATGCCTTCAGCATACAATCCAAAAATGAAATATTATTTTCCCAAAAGTTCCATGTAATCCTTAGAAGTGATCTTGAAATTCTACGTCTCTTAAAATGCTGCTTATGTCATTAAGATATGTGTATTTTCGAAACATAAATGGAATGTTTAAATTAAGATTTAAAGTAAGAAGCTTAAAAAACCCAAACCAAACCCAGTGCCGCCGAGTCGATTCCGACTCATAGCGACCCTACAGGACAGAGTAGAACAGCCCCCTAGAGTTTCCAAGGAGTGCCTGGTAGACTTGAACTGCCAACTCTTTGATTAGCAGCCATAGCACTTAACCAAAGAAATTTAAATGACCAATTAAATACTTAAAACTACATAGAGAAAATATACAAAACATTAGCTTAAAAAAGAAACAATGGACTGCTTATTTTAAGGATAGCAATCAAATTTAACTTTTCTAGAGCAGATACTGAACACTTTTTAAATCTCTTTGTTCACACTGCTAAAAAAGTTGGCATTTCAGTGTGAATATTATATTGAAAGTATGAGAGTTTGTCTTCCTTTCACTAATGGATGTATACAGAATTATCATTTTTCAGTATTTTCAACATAAATTTCAATCAAATATGTGCCTCAATTATTAAATATCTGACCAAAGCAAATATTTAAGATAATCTCCCTCTTTCTTTCAAAAGGCATTAGCTCGATAATTTCTTTTAGTGTTTAAATACTGATTTATGTGGCTTGGATTTACTAAAATCAGTGACACCTCTAATTTTATATGACATAAATCTGCCTGTTAAATTCTACAAACAGTATCTGGAAAAATAGCATAAAATATTATGAATTTATGTTCGAAACATAATGTGTTACGCATTTTTTTATTCTGTAACATATACATGGCTGGAAAGAAAACATTAGACTAATTTAACTGCCACAACTGTACAATTAAGATCTCCCTTTGGTTTTTCCTGTTAAAGAATAGCTAAGAAAGTTCAAAAAGATTTTCCTTTGGGTCGGGTGTGTTTACAAGAGTACTTGATAACTTTAGAAATGGCTGCATCTGCAGAGCATAAATGTGTCTTAATTACAGGTTTTTTAGGGTGAACATCTGTGCCCTTCTTTGCAGCTATGTAGATACTTTGATGGTAATCTGAGAAGACTATGTGGTTAAATTTGTACACTGTACTTATTTGCTAATTCACTTTATTTAGTGTAAATCAGGGACATTGAAAGTTTTATCTGTATTGCTTTCACGTACCTCTTCACACGTACACAATCTTGTCTTCTATAATTAGTTTACAACATAAAATTAGAATCGAATCAGATTTTTAATTGGGATTTTGAGTTGGTGAGAAGGAAACCTAAGATCTCCTTTCATTAGTAAACTGCCAGTTTCTTTAATGTGGAAGACAGAGTTAGTTCCCTACATGCTTGTCCTCTTTGATAACCTCTTTGGTTTTAAAATAATACACACTATACAATAGTACAATGTCATTTATTTTCTGTAAAAAAGAAAGTTATTTAATTTTATAGGTCTTCTTATATAAAAAGGGAGTCCTGGTGGTGCGATGGCTAAGTGCTCAGCTGCTAACCGAAAAGTTGGCAGTTTGATCCACCAGTTGTTCCCCAGGAGAAAAGACCTGGGGATCTGCTCCCATAAAGATTACAGCCTAGGAAACCCTGTGGGGCAGCTCTACTCTGTCCTATAAGGTTGCTGTGATTTAGAATAGACTCAGTGGCATACAACAACAACAGCTAAATATTAAAAAACCACACCCACTGCCATTGCATCTACTCCAACTTCCGACATCCCCATGTGTTCCAGAGTAGAACTGCTCCATAGCGTTTTCTTGGCTGTAAACTTTAAGGAAACAGATCACCAGGCCTTTTTCTGCATCGCTGGGTCAGTTCAAGCCACCAACCTTTAAGTTAGTAGCTGAGAGCACAGTGATTGTACCACCCAAAAAAAACCTCCTTATTATATAATTTTAAAAGGAGTTAAAGAATGTAAAGAACTGGAAGGACCCTGGTGGTCATGGCCCCCAGAACTTCTGTTGGCCCAGGACAGGAACCATTCCCGAAGCCAACTCTTCAGATATGGATTGGACTGGACAATGGGTTGGAGAGGGATGCTGGTGAGGAGTGAGCTTCTTGGATCAGGTGGACACTTGAGACTATGTTGGCATCTCCTGCCTGGAGGGGAGATGAGAGGGTGGAGGGGGTTAGAAGCTGGCGAAAAGGACATGAAAAGAGAGAGTGGAGGGAAAGAGCGGGCTGTCTCACTAGGGGGAGAGTAATTGGGAGTGTGTAGCAAGGTGTGTATAGGTTTTTGTGTGAGAGGCTGACTTGATTTGTAAACTTTCACTTAAAGCACAATAAAAATTATTTTAAAAAAAGAATGTAATGAGATTAGTCATAGGGCATAAACATGAACAGTTGGAAGTAACAGTGGTTCTTTCTGAATTAGCAGTTAAGTGAAGCATGGTATATAGTGGGGGAGGGCGGGGATGATCCAGTAGAGAAATACGTTTCACAGAAGACAGGGTTACACGGGCTGGCATTCAGAAATTGTTGACAGAAAAGCCTCACAATTGTCCATTTCTAATCCTTTGGGGGATGACAGTTTATTTCTCAAAAACATTAGAAATGGACTTTCCGAAAAGTGCAGTAGAACTACCTCCTCTGGAAACAACCTTTGTCACATACTGAGATCAGAGTTATTCCAGTGAAATGTATAGCCAGGAATGAAATTTGAAATTTTTACTAAGCAGCCAACAGTTCTAAAAAGTAAATACCCATTGTCACTTCTCCTTAATTTAAGAATTAGAATCAGGTTATTCAATTATAACTTTTATACTCCCGGGTATGGGTAGGTTCACAAAATAATATTTTGCTGCATTGATTAGAAAGTATGGAAGTGATAATGATACAGACTTAGCTGATTAAGGCTTAATGAGCTTTAGAGACAATCACAAATGCTCTCCTTTGATTATAAAACCATCATTCCTGATGATTTAAGAATTTTTTAAAATACTGTAAGTTCAAAAATAGCACCAAAGATAGCAAAATTATTCTCTACATTTAAGAAAATAATTCATACATTGGAATTTTCTAATATTTTTCACCCAAGGTATTAAATTTTAAAGTGGCATCTCCCTGAAATGAAGCTTTGCAACAAGTATATAAAATGCTGCGCCATATAAAATAACAGTTTTTAGATGGATCAAACATTTTAAGGAAGGCTGAGAAGATCTCAAAGATGAGCCAAGAGAGGGAAGTCCACTCGGAAGGTTATGGTGGCTTTTTTTTTGGATTCTAAAGGGGTAATCTTGATAGATTTTCTCAAAGGACACAGGATGATCATGGGGGCTTGTTACGAAGAAGTTTTAAGAAAATTAAAAACTGCATTGGTGAGAAAAAAGGCCAGGAAAATTGCCCCAAGGAATTTTTTTTTTCTTTCCATCATAACAATGTACCTGGTCATTCTTTGAGGGTAGCAAGGGCTTTCCTATAAGAATTTCATTGGGAAACCTTACCCATCCACCCTACAGCCTTGATCTTGCTCCTTCAGACTTCTTTTTGTTTCCAAAACTGAAAAAATATTTAAAAGGAACATAATTTGAGTCCCTCAAGGATGCCAAAAGTGCCATTTTGACGTGGTGTGAATCAAAGAGCAGAGAATTCATCAGGGCAGGGTTAGAGAGACAGAAACGCCGCCATCAGACGTGCATAGACCTAGATGGAGGATGTGTCAAGAAACAACAACTTCTCACTTTGATATTTTTGTTCAACAGGTTTGTACAATTTTGTACTAATATTTTTGATTTATTCTCATTTACTTTGTAATGTTTTTAGGACAAATTTTAGGTGTCTTCAAAATGAGTTTTCTTTTTTTACCTAGTGATTACAACAAAATCCTTTAAAATGTTTTTTTTCCTCGATTTTTTTTAATCCTCCTGAAATAAAAGTAGGGATAACTTGAAGCCCTTACAAATTAAAGTAGCTACTAATTTAATTTTCAATTGAGTGAATTTTTAGATTTCAGGCTAATAAACTGAAAAATATAAAAAAAGGCTTCTAACCACCAAAACACACACATACACACACACACACTACTTCTTGCTAATAATCAAAATCCTCCTACCATTAGTTACAACCTACCATTAGTTACAATTTTCCGTCAAAGGTGTATTTCAGAAGTCAGACTTTTTATTTGCTTCCTCATAGATCTTCTTGGTGCACAGGACGTTACAACTAGTTTGCCTAAAATAGTTGTGTTCTTCAGACATAAATGCAAGACTTGTTTGAATACCTTTCTCTCTGCATCTTCTCTCCTTAGGAAATATGAAGCCAGCTACCTCTATCCCACTCCAGAATATGTTACATTCATTTATTTACCTGTTGACATTCCCTCAAAACATATGTACTAATTGCTTATTACATGCAAAGTACATTGTTTTGTACAGGAGAAAATAAAAAGATGAAAACACGCACACACAAATCTGTCCTCAGGATGTGGTATGTAAGCTAAGTCTTGTATGGAATTTAAGATACATAAATAACTATGGTACAAGATAGAAAGTGATAAATAACACAGAAGAGAAATCAATAAAGTGCTATTGGTCTTCTTGGTTTGGAGAGGTTGTATGAAACTGGAAAATCAGGGATGGTTTCAGAATACTACTAGCTGGAGCTTGAAGGGCATGAAGAATTTGGACAAGAAGACGAATAAGCTTGTGTAAAAAATTCCAGATGGAGAAACATCGTATAAAAAGAGATAAGAAGATTAGAATGTGAAAAGTATAGGAAATACCTCTGAAAATAATTCAAGCTGGCTAGAACTCTGGCTTGGTAAAGGGAAATAGTGGAAGCTAGATTGGAGAAGAGGTTAAAATTGTAGCAAATCTTAATCATAAGACTAGGTCTTATATGGTAGCCAGTGAATGGAGACTTACTTAAATATCAAGCAGATAAATAACAGCATCAGAGCTGTGCTCTAGGAAGATTATCTGGCTAAAGTTAAACACCAGTTGGAGGGAGGAAATGGCCATTGACAAGAGAAGCCCCTAAAGGGGTAATTACAAATATCTGGGTACAAGGTGTCCCAGGCTATGCGTGTGGTAGCATTAGGACATGTTGAAGAGGTAGAATATATAAAACATGATCACCGATTGGATGTTAAGAACAAAGTAGAGAACAGACAGAGTCCTAGATGACCCTAATTTATCCTAGGTAAGGAGACCTTGCACAGTAACTGGCCTCTGTTAGAAAGAGAGAGAGAGAAACGCATACACACACGTATTTAACCAAAACTACTTCTTCAATACATTATGTAGCAGGAAAAAAAGAGAGCATCAAATAGAAATGGCCTTTAAACATTGCCTGTATCTATTTAAGAAGTTCCTTGGTGAAGCAAAAGGTCCAGTGTGTGGCTATGCCAAAGGCTGGCAATTGGAATCCACCCAGAGGCACCTCAGAAGAAAGGTCTGGCAATCTGCTCCAAAAGATCATAGCCATAAAAACCCTATGGAGTACAGTTCTACTCTAATACACATGGGGTTGATCTGAGTCAGGGTCGACTAGACGGGAACTGGTTTAATTTTTGGTTTTGTATCTATTTAAGGCAGCACAGCCAAAGCAGAAACAATTTGACCTATGTAAGGCTAAGAGGTATTATCTTAACAGGTGGATGAAATTAATAATTGGATCTTGTCGAGGAAACATTTTCAAAGGTCAATGCTGTGTGGGTATGAACAATGCAGTAAGAAGCCTAACTTTCAATTTTGGACTTTGCCACTTCCTAAAAAAAAAAAAAAAAAATTTTTTTTTTTTTATTTCTAGGACCTTAGGAAAGTCACTTACTGACTCAAGTAGAACAAACAAAACATAAATAATAATACCTGTTTATCTCATGGGGTTATTATGAGTTTCAAATAGTGCATCTATTACTGCTTTACAAGGAAGGTCAATGTTATTATCATCTGCTGACCTTCTGGATGAGTTTTGTGTAAACAATGGTAGCAATTTTTAGGTTAATTGCTGCGGAGAGGATTGCCAAAGGCCATCTGAGGGAGGCAGGCAGAGACCGTCATTAGCTACAAACATCACACAGGGCACTGTGATCAAGGCTGAGAGCAATCTAGAAAATTGAGGTTCAAAATTTTGCACTCAATTACAGGTTTGTATATTTAGATTATATTACATAAAAAAATACTTTAAAATAATCCAACATTTCCTTCTTCCTTGCTATGTATCATTAATAAGCGTTGTTGTTTGAGGTAAACTCACTCCACAGCATCAGAGAGGAAGGAATAAAAAGGAAACAAGGGACCTATGTGGATTTGACAGAATATGAAAAGGAGATTGAAAAAATGAACATCGAGGAGGAACAAAGGTAATGGAATAATACCACTTTTAGAAATTTGATTAGGGAATTCTAGTTCACATAAGATTGCAACTGAGAGGAAGCTGGGGAACATGGGAACGGCAGTTTCCATCACCAAGCTTGGCACTTTACACATGTTATTTTATTCAATTTTCACAACAATTCTAGAAGATGGGCTTTTATCCTCATTTGTTAGATGAGGACGCTGTAAATAATTTGCCCCAAATCACACAAGTAGTAAATGGCGGGCGGGGTTCTAGTCAATTCTCCCTGGCTCTTGTGCCCAGGCATTTTCCATAATACTACTCGACCAAACTTCTGCCTTTCAAAATGCACTCAGGTAGTTTTCCAGAAAGATCACAGCCTCAATGGCATTTTATCTTCTAAATCTAAATGTTTATATCTGTAGGGTGTATGTCTATAAAACAGGGTATATTTCTTTGCTGAGCAACAATATATATTTCTTTGACGAAGACATACAGGCCAGAGAATTTTTGAGCTGAAAGGATGCTCACACGTCATCACAGCTAATGTTCTCACTGAGGACAATTAGACTCAGAGAACTAAAATAATTGGTCCAAAAGCACTCAACGAGCTGGTACTTTCCCTGTAAGCTATGCTGCAGCTTTACAAAGCACTGGTAATGTTAGATAAACAGATTTAAGCTTCTAAGTATTACTAACTAAGATCCTAAAGCCAGTCAGGGATTAATAGAGTACTATGAGTACATGACTAACTGTTAAAACATATAACTTATCGCTGAAAGATAACAGAAACGCCATTGCCAATGGCATGGTACATTAGCAAAAGTGGCCTGTATTTGCCAGAGGAGTCAGACTTCATTTTTGTGATTTCATATTATCATCCAGGTATCTATTGCTAAGTGATATTCTTAGCATGATCACCAAATTTCTGGAAGGAACCGCCACTGCTACCTGTCATCATTACAACTCAATTTGCCCAGCTCCCCTGGCACTTGTAGTTAGCTCCCATCCTTGCAGCGAACCAGAGGTTTTCCTGATATTGTTTCCTTCTAATTGTCCCTTCTTAATGTCTCCCTTTATCCATTCCTAAAACTAGGTTATTCCTTTCACCTACAGTTTGATCAACCTGACAAGAAAAATTGTGCAGTAAATGTGCCCTCCCTTTCTCTTTCATTATAGCTAACACCTGTAGATATTAATACAATTTTAATAAGAAACATTAGGACGAGTAACAGAAATGTGCTTCTCTGATCGCTAATTACTCAGTGGTAGCTGATAGGATTTTAAAATGCATCTTGCAATGCCGCTTACTGACTTGTACACAGAATTAAAAAAAGTACAGCTAACAAATTGAGAATAACTTACAATAATGGTTGTTCTTGTTAGGTGCTGCCGAGTCAGTTCTGACTCATAGTGATTCTCTGTACTACAGAATGAAACACTACCTGGTCCTGCACCATCCTCACGATGGTGGTTATGCTTAAGCCCATTGTTGCAGCCACTGTGTAGTCCATCTTATGGAAGGCCTTCTTCTTTTTCACTGACCCTCAATGGAGTTAACTATTGTTTAAGATGAAATCAGATGTGAATTAATATAGTATTTTCGGGTTGGAAACCCTTATTCCTGAGATGAGAATATACCCCCCATTACTCCATCATATGAATAGCGATAGTTGAGCCTCCATTAGGGTAAAAGCATGGTGTGAGCTAAAAGTCACGCTTCAGTTCGCTCTGCGAGTGCTGTGCACCTAATGAGGAACAGATGTTAAACTTACACACGACCAAAAAATAAACAAACACAAACACAGAGCAGCCTCAGAACTGACTTCATGAAGTTAGACAATTTAAAGTTTTTTATAGATTAGAATTATTCATGCACAAAGGCAGAAAATGAAATCTGTGCAGCCAAATTTACCACTAGCTAAAACAGAAGGAATAAAACCAGACTGAGTTAGAGAGCCTAGCACATTAGCCCATATCTTAGTAGAGGGTCACTTACCACCCCTGCCTTAGCCAATTCACCAGACAAAATGAGGCTGGTTGCACTTCTCTAACAACAGCTGAAGGCTAAAGCTAAGTAAGCTATTCTTTCTTAATAAGCATCTGTACTTCAGTTCTCTCCAAATGTTATGGATTGAATAGGGATTTCCAAAAAGATATGTTGAAGTCCTAACCCCTGTAACCTGTGACAAGACTTTGGAAATAGGATTTTTGAAGATGTTATCAGTTAACATGAGGTCACACCAGAGTAGGCTGGGTCCTAATTCAATCTGAATGATGCCCTTATTCCCAAAACCTATTGCCTTTGAGTTGATTCCGACCCATAGCAAACCTATAGGACAGAGTAGAACTGCCCCATGGGGTTTCCAAGGCTGACTAGGACAGAGTAGAACTGCCCCATGGGGTTTCCAAGGCTGTGTATCTTTATGGAAGCAGACTGCCACCTTTCTCGCATGGAACAGCTGGTGGGTTCGAACTACTGACCTTTTGGTTAGTAGCTGAGCGCTTAATTACTGTGCCACCAGGGCTCTTGGGTGTCCTTATGAAACAGAAGAAACAGCGAAAGAAAAACTGAGGGAAGACAACCATGTGACAACAGAATTATGCTGCAGCTTCAAGCTAAGGAATGTTCGTGGCTTCTAGAAACTGGGAAAGGCAAGAAAGACTTGCCCTTGAACCTTCAAAGAGAGCAAGTTACTGCTGACACCTCCTGAGTTTGGACTCCTAGCCTCCAGAACTGTGAGAAAATAAACCTCTGTTCTTATAAGCCATCCAGTTGATGCTATTTTGTTACGGCAAACTCAGGAAGCAAATATACCAATTGAGCTGCCTGCTTACCAAGAATTACCTTTGATTGTTCTCAAACTTCATCTTAATACTGTAATTATTCTCTTTTCAATTATCTAATTTAAATAATATGATCTTTCCAATGTAATTATTTATCTTATAATTAGGTGATTTAATGAAATATTTTATACATCATCAAAATTGAATGTAAAGTGGATAGTTTTTTTTTTTTTTTCATGAAACCAAGGTGGCTTCTCTAGAAAGACAAAATGAAACCCCCAAACAAAAACCAAAATGAAACAAAAAAATATAATTGAATTGCATATTGGTTAAAGGTATGAAAGTTGGAGAAAAAGTTATGAAAATCTGAGGCATCATGCATCAAAACTCTTTACATTTGTCTTTAAGTTCTAGATCCACTTTAAAGATTACAAAGATATAAGAGTAATTGTATGGGTTAGGCAAACAAAAAATGCAACTCAATTCAGGAGACTAATACCAAAAAATAGTTCTGGCCTTATATTAAAAAAGATTGTCAAATGCCTGTACATTTACATGTTTTAAATGAAAATGTTTTTTGTTATTCCTGCTTTGGCCAACTTATTTAAATAACGAACCACATACTTGGCCAACAACAATAGCTGTGAGGTCTAGGGTCTACCACTGGGACAAGGCATGACTTTGGACAGCTCAGTGGCAACTGTTTACTGTTCTTCACCTCCTGCTAATATGTTTAGCCTTCAGTTACAATCCCCTCCCCTACCTTAAGCCTGATGGTCTGTCCAGATAACTCTCAGGGCTAAAGAGAAACAATTCTAGGCTGTTGCCCATCTGTGGAAGAATACCCTCTCCTGGGGTAATTAAGCCGTAAATCTACATTGAGATCCCTGTAGTGAGTCACATAGCCCCTGGAGAACAAAACCGGGTGGAGTAAGGCTTTCCTTGTCCCTCTTCTATGGCACAAAGTGGGGCCATGCATAGAGTAGTCTCCATTCCACCCAGGGAGACCAGCTCAACATGACACTTTTCCTGTTGCTTTCTGTGAGTAATTAAAGGACTTTCTTTTGCCAATACTTTTTGAGTGTCTCCTGGGTGCGGATCCATCAGATTAGATCAACAGAGCACCTGTAGAAGAGTTGATACTACTAGTTGGGGTCCTCATCCTAGTAGTCCTGTGGCTGCTTGGGATCTAAGATCTCTTTTGAGACAACCTACAAGTGCAGCTCAACTGTTATAGTTAATTACAAAGAATTACAAATAGCTGTGCTGAAAACACTAGAAACGAGTTTTAACCCAGGTGCCTTCCACAGAATGTAAGAGATGCAGAGCAGAAATTTTGTTTTGCCATGGTCATCTTTTCATTTGCAGAAAATCACCATGACTGTGAAGAGAATATAATTGAGGCTGCCTTGTTAGTTTTTCTGTTGGAAACCCTGGTGGGTAGTGGTTAAGTGCTTCGGCTGCTAACCAAGAGGTCGGCAGTTCGAATCCACCAGGCGCTCCTTAGAAACTCTATGGCGCAGTTCTACTCTGTCCTATAGGGTGTGGACTACAGTGGGACAGTCAGTCTTGGTATATTTAGTGGACACACCTTCTGTACTGCTCACTGGGCAATGAACGTGCTTTAGACCAGTGGTTCTATAATCCCAGAAACATCAGGGTCACCTGGAGGCTTGTTAAAACCTAGCCTGCTTGGCCCTGCCCTCTGAGATTCAGGGCATCCTGGGTGGGGCTCTAGGCTTTGCATTTCTAACCAGTTCCCAGGTGGTACTGCTGCAGCTGGTCCAGGGACAGCTTTTTAAGAATCACTGTTTTAAGCGCATTAAAAAAAAAAAAAAAAAAAAGACATTTTTACTCTGGAGTAACTTGCAATCTGATAAGACAGACAGGCTGAAATTACCTGTAAAAAAGCAAAGTATACATATAATTCAATATATAAATTAACTGACTGGTTGTCCACTGATGCATTCCAAGACCTGCTGGAGTTAATGATAGGAAAGTATTTTGGAGGAATTAGTGGGACAGAAAATCCTTTTTTTTTTTTTTTTAACCAACAATCAAGCAGGGTGACTAAGCACTTATGTGCACAAATATTGACCTCACATGTGCTAAGATGTATTTTGAAATCAAACTGATAAAATTATATCTAATTTGACTATGCAATTTAGAGAGAACTGTTAAGCTTTTCAGAAACCCTGGTGGCATAGTGGTTAAGTGCTATGGCTTTTATCCATAAGGTTGTCAGTTCGAATCCACCAGGTGCTCCTTGGAAATTCTATGGGGACAGTTCTACTCTGTCCTACAGGGTCGCTATAAGTCGGAGTCGACTCGATGGCAACGGGTTTTATGCGTTAAGCTTCTCACTAGCTACCTTCTCATGTCTATGTGCCTATCATTCCTTCTCACTATATTTAGATACAGCCATTACCGCAGATGAGGTTTGTAAAGTCAATATTTAACTAATACTGCCCACAATGCTACAACTGGATCCTAAATGCTCAATTCTGCACATTAGTGCAACAGATTAAAGTCTATTTGGAGAACATTTTTTCAAGGAAATTTAAATTGTGAGGAGAAAGGAAATCCATACAAAGACAGACTCTAGGTTACATTTTCTACTCCTCCTTAAAGGATTGATTACAGAAATAACTTTTCTGGAAAGCCCTGAGGATGAAGACGAGTACAAATTGTGTGCTTAGGTGAAAATAGATTTAATCACATGAACTGGGCTGGAATTATTTCCATTCAACATTTCAAAGATGTAATAATATTTTATAACATCTTGCCAGAGCCCTGAGCCTTGTGAGAAGTAATCCATCCTGAGTTCATTTTACAGTTGTTAACTCCTTAACTGGAGATGGGTAAGTGCTTGCCTTGTATCCACTGATCTACTCTCTGTAAAATGGTACTTCTGAGGTTGGAACTATGAGTCACCTTTGTGCTTTTCTTTTAAACTAGACATTTCACACTGGCTCCATCAGTGGCATGGGAGGAGGGGCTTTGGAGGGAGTATTTTTTCAATGCTAAATGAGAACCAGGAAAACAATATAAGGCCCTGCACTAAAGAACTATGATTCTAGAATGCAACCACACCTTGCTATGTAAGGGGATGTGCACCTTTTAGAAGAACAGCTATTCTAAGTTTTAGGTATAAAATGGACATAGGAAATTTACTCTGTGTATAGGGCAAAAATAAATAATGATCACAGCTCTAGGTCTTATAAACAGGGTGGAAAACCAAACTTTGATAATGCTTTCATTAAATACGAGTCTATGTTAAAAATTGGTCCTCAATAGAATATTACATAAACACTGTGTATTCTGGACTTAGATGTGATCACTGCTTGCAATTACAGAATGGCATTAAAACCTAATTCATTTAGAATATCATGCTATCTAAAAGAGAAAAACATCACAGTGCATTACGCTACAACACTATAGTTGACACGTGTACTATTATAGACCTGTACTTATCAGGTGAGTATGAAGATATCCACTGCCACCCACCCAACCCCCCCGGCATACTACACACCTCAAAGAAGGTATGGTTTTTATTTCTTCAACTAGACTTCAGACCTTCTCAAGGTTAGGAAATGTTATTTTGCATACTTATTTATTGTCCTTAAATTAAGATTTATTAAATGTTATTAAAGAGGCAAAATCTAGGAACACCGTTATTTTTGTAGGTTTTAGAAATTGCTTTAATTGTATGTACGTTACACCAAGAAAAAAAACAAAAAACAAACCCGATGCAGTCGGGTCAATTCCAACTCAAAGCAACCCTAGAGGGTAGAGTAGAGCTACCCCACAGGGTTTTCAAGGATCTGCTGGTGGATTTGAACTCCCACGTTTTTGGCTAGCAGCTGTAGCTCTTAACCACTGTACTACCAGGGCTCCACGTGTACATGTTAAAGCTTTACATGCATAAGAGGCATAGGATTTATTGTCTCTTGCATAGCCAAGGCAATATGTGAGGTTAGGATTTTTTGAAATCTAGCCAATAAGGAAGGAACTGTACATCAGTCAGTCCTATGAACTTGCAGTTTGCTGCTGAATTGGGAAGATGACAAAAGTTCATCAGGCAAGTCACCTTCAAGCTGTCAATATATGACCTTTGCCTCAAGGGAAGCCATGCAAAAACAAGACACTTCAAATTTTTCCACTGTACAGGCAATCCCTACCTAATTGTTTAGCAGCAAGGATCCCAGCAATCTGTACAGCAGATGTGACTACCTCGCTCAACACTTGCATATCAAGAAAATAAGGGCAGAAGAGTCATATGCTAATGGTGAAGGCGCACAGCGAAACTGCTGCCTGAGCACAGAGAACGCACCTCTCTCCGGCCATCTGTCCCACCATGTGTGCTGCACATCACAGGAGGATGTGAGAAGGGGTGGACAGCTGAGTGCGACTTACAAATAAGTATTTCAGAGCGGCAATACGATGGCTTTCCACCACAGTGCAACACTAGATTATCACTGACTTTATTAATGCTGCAAGTGATACTAGTTACTTAAAGGACAAAAGGTTGCACATGTTTTATACTTTTTTTTTTTTTACAAATTAGTGCCAGGTTATTGTGGGCTTTTTCTTACCGCATTGCGATGTTCTTTCTTGAATGTCAGGGACATTTGCATTTTTCACCTGAGGTGCAGGAAATGTACATGTCAGTTTCTTGTGCTTGACACTCACTGCGCAGGTATGGATGAAACAAAGGCTGACAAAGGTTGCTGCGGGATGCCACAGCCCAAGTTAGTGGTTACAGAGTTCTGAGCCAAGGAGGCATCTACATCGCTGGATTGCCTGGTTTCAGTGTTAAAATCAAGAGATCCTTGGCGGTGCGATGGTTAAGCGTTCCGCTGCTAACCGAAAGGTCAGTGGTTCGAACCCACCAGTGGCTCCAAGGAAGAAAAGACCTGGCAATCTGCTTTTGTAAAGCTTACAGCCTAAGAACCCTATGAGGGAAGTTCTACCCTGTCCTCTAGGGTCACTATGAGTTGGAATCGACTTGCTGGCACACAAAAGGAACAACAGTGTTGAAATCAGGTCAGAACTTAGCATAGCAGTGGATTCTGAGCACTTTGAGAAGTGCTTTCCCACTAGCTTGCCTGATCATCTCTATACTGATCTCTTTTCATCAAAACCCTTATGAGGTTAGGTAGGGAGCATGAGACCAATGTTTTAAACCTTACAGTTTAGTGCTTAGGTCCCCAGACCAGGCGTATCAGCATCATCTTGTTAGATATGCTGTTTCTCAGGCCTCAGCCAAGACCTGATGAGTTAGAAACTGGAGATGAGCCCCAGCCTGCTCTGCTTTCACAAGCCCTCCAGATGATTCCCAAGCTAAAATGTGAGAACTACTGTACAGTTGAACATGTGTTGAACTGACAGTACAAAGAGTGTGTGGCTGGACATTTCTTACAGTAACATTTCATTAATATTTTAGTGTGGTTTAGATGTCATACTTACTCTCAAAGCCAAAATGCTCACGGCACGAGAAATGCCAGTCCTAGCACACATACCCTGATTAATAAAGCTTTCTTGAATGGTTTGGAGGATGGAAACATTTCAGGAACATTCAGAGAAGCAGCACGGAGAGGCAGGATGTGGGTGATAGATGCAGCTACACAGTCCTGCCTTTAGGTGATGGTGGAACTGAGATGGCTCCCTAGAGAAGAGAGGGCTAGAGTGTACGTGAGACCAGGAACTACCGTGCTGTGTGCTGGGCACCATAGTTATTAATTAGAGCAGAATAAAATCATTCATTACTGTTTCGGAAAATCAACCTATTAACATATGTTGAGGTGTAAAAATAAATGCTGTCATTAAAAAAAAGGAAAGAAAGAAAAAGGCTTTACTATCTACTTGGAAATGAAATATAAACAAACCAAAAAAAAGTTGTGATATTTCTAAGTTATATTGGTGCATGTTTGTATAAGCAAAGCTGATGCAGGCAACCAGTTTTCCAGAGCTACTTCTTAAAAAGTAGAGAAACTACTTTTGGCGGGTTTGATAAAAAAGATTTTTGAAGTGTTTGGGGGATTGATCTATGACTTAGAAAACAGAGAGACAAACAAAACCAAAAAAGAGTTTTTTGCTTCCAGGTAGAACAAAGGAAAAAGATCAGTCAAGAAGGAATATACTTAGAATGTGTAAGGATCTAGTGGAATCAATGTTCATATTCAAACCAAAAAAGCATGCAGGGATTGAGACCAAGGATTAATATGCAGTACCTAGAGAAAATGTGTCATTTCTTTCAGAACAAATACAACAGGTTATGTATTTTACTGACCGACTTTTAGGTAATAAACAATTTGATACCAGCCATAAATGATTTGATAGCAGCCATATAGATTTTAGGAAAATACATGCACACTGGATTTTGTGTATTATTGGACCTATAATAAGTTGTTGTTGTTAGGTGCCATTGAGTCGGTTCCAACTCATAGTGACCCTATGCACAACAGAACGAAACACTGCCCCGTCCTGCGCCATCCTTACAATCTTTGTTATGCTTGAGCTCCTTGTTGCAGCCACTGTGTCAATCTACCTTGTTGAGGGTCTTCCTCTTTTCCGCTGACCCTGTACTCTGCCAAGCATGATGTCCTTCTCCAGGGACTCATCCCTCCTGACAACATGTACAAAGTATGTAAGATGCAGTCTCACCATCCTTGCCTCTAAGGAGCATTCTGGCCGCACTTCTTCCAAAACAGATTTATTCATTCTTCTGGCAATCCATGGCATATTCAATATTCTTCACCAACACCACAATTCAAAGGCGTCAACTCTTCTTCGGTCTTCCTTATTCATTGTCCAGCTTTCACATGCATATGATGTGATTGAAAATACCATGGCTTGGGTCAGGCACACCTTAGTCTTCAGGGTGACATCTTTGCTTTTCAACACTTTGAAGAGGTCCTTTGCAGCAGAATTATCCAATGCAATGTGTCTTTTGATTTCTTGACTGCTGCTTCCATGGGTGTTCATGGTGGATACAAGTAAAATGAAATCCCTGACAACTTCAGTCTTTTCTCCGTTTATCATGATGTTGCTCATTGATCTAGTTGTGAGGATTTTTGTTTTCTTTATGTTGAGGTGTAATCCATACTGAAGGCTGTGTTCTTTGATCTTCATTAGTAAGTGCTTCAAGTCCTCTTCACTTTCAGCAAGCAAGGTTGTGTCATCTGCATAACGCAGGTTGCTAATGAATCTTCCTCCAATCCTGATGCCCCGTTCTTCTTCATATAGTCCAGCTTCTTGTATTATTTGTTCAGCATACAGATTAAATTGGTATGGTGAAAGAATACAACCCTGACGCACACCTTTCCTGACTTTAAACCAATCAGCATCCCCTTGTTCTGTCCAAACAACTGCCTCTTGATCCATGTAAAGGTTCCTCATGAGTACAACTAAGTGTTCTGGAATTCCCATTCTTCTCAGTGTTATCCATAGTTTATTATGATCCACACAGTCAAATGCCTTTGCATAGTCAATAAAACACAGGTGAACATCCTTCTGGTATTCTCTGCTTTCAGCCAGGATCCATCTGACATCAGCAATGATATCCCTGGTTACATGTCCTCTTCTGAATCCAGCCTGAATTTCTGGCAGTTCCCTGTTGATATACTGCTGCAGCCGTTTTTGAATAATCTTCAGCAAAATTTTGCTTGCTTGTGATATTAACAATATTGTTCTATAATTTCCGCATTCTGTTGGATCACCTTTCTTGGGAATAGGCATAAATATGGATCTCTTCCAGCCAGTTGGCCAGGAAGCTGTCTTCCATATTTCTGGGCGTAGATGAGTGAGTACCTCCAGCGTTGCATCTGTTTGTTGGAACATCTCAATTGATATTACATCAATTCCTGGAGCCTTGTTTTTCGCCAATGCCTTCAGAGCAGCTTGGACTTCTTCCTTCAGTACCATCGGCTCCTGACCATATGCCACCTCTTGAAATGATTGAATATCGACTGATTCTTTTTGGTACGGTGACTTTGTCTATTCCTTCCATCTTCTTTTGATGCTTCCTGCGTCATTTAATATTTTCCCCATAGAATCCTTCACTATTGCAACTCGTGGCTTGAATTTTTTCTTCAGTTCTTTCAGCTTGAGAAACACTGAGCGTGTTCTTCCCTTTTGGTTTTCCATCTCCAGCTCTTTGCACATGTCATTATAATACTTTACTTTGTCTTCTCTAGAGGCCCTTTGAAATCTTCTGTTCAGTTATTTTACTTCATCAATTCTTCCTTTTGCTTTAGCTGCTCAGTGCTCAAGAGCAAGTTTCAGAGTCTCCTCTGACATCCATCTTGGTCTCTTCTTTCTTTTCTGTCTTTTCAGTGACCTCTTGCTTTTTTTCATGGACGATGTTCTTGGTGTCATTCCACAACTCGTCTGGTCTGCGGTCACTAATGTTCAATGCATCAAATCTATTCTTGAGACGGTCTCTAAATTCAGGTGGAATATACTCAAGGTCATATTTTGGCTCTCATGGACTTGCTCTGATTTTCTTCAGTTTCAGCTTGAACTTGCATATGAGCAATTGATGGTCTGTTCCACAGTCGGCCCCTGGCCTTGTTCTGATTGATGATATTGAGCGTTTCCATCATCTCTTTCCACAGATGTAGTCAATTTGATTTCTGTGTGTTCCATCTGGTGAGGTCCATGTGTATATAAAAAAAAAAATAGTCACCATTTATGTTGGTGAAAGAAGGTATTTGCAATGAAGAAGTCGTTGGTCTTGCAAAATTCTATCATTCAATCTCCGGCATTGTTTCTGTCACCAAGGCCATATTTTCCAACTACTGATCCTTCTTCTTTGTTTCCAACTTTTGCATTCCAATCGCCAGTAATTATCAATGCATCTTGATTGCATGTTCGATCAATTTCAAGCTGTAGCACCTGATAAAAATCTTCTGTTTCTTCATCTTTGGCCCTAGTGGTTGGTGCATAAATTTGAATAACAGTCGTATTAACTGGTCTTCCTTGTAGGTGTATGGATATTATCCTATCACTGACAGTGTTGTACTTCAGGGTAGATTTTGAAACGTTCTTTTTGACGATGAATGCAACACCATTCCTCTTCAAGTTGTCATTCCCAGCATAGTAGACTATATGATTGTCTGATTCAAAATGGCCAATACCAGTCCATTTCAGCTCACTAATGCCTAGGATATCTATGTTTATGCATTCCATTTCATTTTGACGATTTCCAATTTTCTTAGATTCATACTTCGTACATTCCAGGTTCTGATTATTAATGGATGTTTGCACCTGTTACTTCTCATTTTGAGTTGTGCCACATCAGCAAATGAAGGTCCCGGAAGCTTTACTCCATCCATGTCATTAAGGTTGACTCTACTTTGAGGAGGCAGCTCTTCCCCAGTCATCTTTTGAGTGCCTTCCAACCTGGGGGGCTCATCTTCCAGCACTATATCAGACAATGTTCCGCTGCTATTCATAAGGTTTTCACTGGCTAATGCTTTTCAGAGGTAGACTGCCAGGTCCTTCTTCCTAGTCTGCCTTAGTCTGGAAGCTCAGCTGAAACCTGTCCTCCATGGGTGACCCTGCTGGTATCTGAATACCGGTGGCATAGCTTCCAGCATCACAGCAACACACAAGCCCCAACAGTAGCACAAACTGACAGACACATGGGGGCTAAAAAAGTAGCTTACTGATATTGGAATAGTAAGATAAACTTCAATTAGATGAAATGACAGCATTGAGTTTGGAATTTCAGGATAAAAACCTTAAAACTCTTATCCATCCCAATGGTATCTGAAGGTATTGTATATCCCTCTCCCGTTTCAAGGATTTCAATAAACTGTACATTGAAACACCTGTAAAAAATCTGAGGAACTTAGGAACTGATAAACCATGAGCAATTGGAACTTCCATAGTGAAGCGACATTGTAATAAGTATAGTAGAGGACACATATTGCAGGGAGAAAAAAGAGAAAATGAAATTTGGTTGTTTAAAAAGATAAAATCACATTGTCTTCCATGGCTATAAGATATAATCTTATCTGTTATCCTTGGGGACCCAGAAGTATAACCCCGATTCAGGTGGTAAAGTAAATATTCATGTGAACCTTCAGTAACAGAAATACAAAGAAATATTTCTACCAGTATACACATGCTTGCCAAACTATCTAGTTATCCCATCTTTAGCCCTACTTAAAAAAAAGAAAGAAAGAAAGAAAATAGAGAACTGCTCAAGTTTTATTTCTTTGTAGAAGAGAATATGAAATTACATTTTACATATAGGAATTAAAAATATTTCTCCTTCTGAAGACTATCCACCTGGCAACACTCCCTCACGTAGGGACAGTGTTTTAATTCCCTAACTCTATCAGGTCTTCATCTTGCTGTGTTTCAGGAGTCAAAGGTATTTTCTTTGAATTTACAAAGGATTAGCATTCAGTATGGGAGAAAATAGAGCTTTGGCAATTGGGAGTAAAGGAAACATACTGGTCAAGTATTTGGAACATCTATTTCTTTGTTTTATAGTGACAGAAAATAATTTTATTTGATTAGACTATATGACTGTTCTCAAATAATAAGGGAAACTTTAGCACAGAAAAATGATCTTTTGTATTTCAACTAGCTACCATAGAAGTTAAAGATTACTCAAAACAAGAGAATTCTCTATTTTTTCAGCCTTTGTAAGGTTTCATTTCAGTAATGAAATTAAATAAAATTGAGTTTTTACAACTTAAAGCCATTTTCTCTCGGGAGGGGGAAGGCCCTTGTCCTGAATCAGACTCAGAAGTATAACAAAAAGCCGTTAGAAGGCCAGCTCAGAAAAGGTAAGCATAAAGCTAGCCAATTAAGCAGTCAGATTCTAAGACACAAGAAAAGGAGTAAAAATTTAAGCAAGCCCTGTTCATGTGATGTTAATAATAAAGAAATCTCTTGAGAAGGATTTCCAATTGTACAAACCTCCCTGTAAGCATCTTATCTATTAGTAGTTTTAAAACTTTCAAACTCTCATCCTGACTCTGCTTTGAAACTACAGTAAATTAGACAGGAGTTTTTAAGTTGTCTCTAAATGGCTATAATTAAACCCTCACTTACAACTTTACCATCTATACCAAGGGCAAATTCAGTGTCAGAAGGGACGTATAAGGGTAGAATTATTAAAAGAAAAAAGAAATCCTGTGACTTGGCATAGACACTTGTGTAAAGGGTTCAGGTTAGGAACTCCAATAATTTCTTCTAAAAGGAAGTTGTTATGTGAAGATCAGAAAGGGTGGGTGAATAGAGGGAAAATAGTATAACCTTTCCTTTTACAGCTATGCTTAAGCCTGAACACTTACTCAGGAAATCTATTAATTGTTAAACTTTTCATCTTCTAAGCTCATTGTGAAAACAAACGTACTTCTTGAAACTGACCCTAATTCACATTCAGTGGTTACAGATAGGCCAGCTTCTTTCAAGTGTACCTAACAAGCATAGGCCATCTAGCCCACGGGTAAAGAAAAACAGCTGATGAGATCTAGAAGTAGGACGATATTAAAGCCAAGAACGCCCAGAGAGGCGGCTACTCTTAAACAATACATTTCTGAGTTGAATGAAAAAAGTGCCCTCTTTGAGATAAGAAGGTAATTGCCAATGGCTAGTGTCATGGATTGAATCGTGTCCCCCCAAAAATATGTGTCAACTTGGTTAGGCGAAGATTCCCAGTATTGTGTGGTTGTCCTCCATCTTGTGATTATAATTCCATGTTGAGAGGATTAGGGTGGTATTGTACCACCACCCTTACTCAGGTCACCTCCCTGATCCAGTGTAAAGGGAGTTTCCCTGGAGTGTGGACTGCACCTCTTTTTATCTCTCAAGAGATAAAAGGAAAGGGAAGCAAGAAGAGAGTTGGGGATCTCATACCACCAAAAAGCAGCACCAGGAACAAAGCGCGTCCTTTGGACATGGGGTCCCTGCACCTGAGAAACTTCTTGACCAGGGGAAGATTTGAGAACAAGGAACTTCCTCCAGAGCCTACAGAGAGAGAAAGCCTTCCCCTGGAAGCCGACGTCCTGAATTTGGACTTGTAATCTACTAATAGACTGTGAGAAAATAAATTTCTCTTTGTTAAAGCCATCCACTTGTGGTATTTCTGTTATGGTATTTTTTATGAACCTAGTCATCATGACCCTTCAGTCATTTAGTAAACTATTTTGTTTTTTTACAGAGAAAATAAAAAGCTATTTTCAGAGGTGAAATTGTAAGGGGGAGGGGGAGAGCTTGCACTCAGGAAGAAGAGGCAGGGGGTGGTGACATTCCTCATCAAGATGGTCCCTAGGTAGTTAAACTTTAAGCCAAGGAAATGATCCCTATAGGGGTCCCTGACTTCATAAAGTCCCTAACTTGATCATTAAACCTTAAGCCAAGGGAATAATCTCTATAGGGATCACTGTCTTGGCAGCTAAACGTTAACAGGGAAAGAGAAGAGACAAGAAGGGTATAAAAACCCTAAGAAAATGACTATCGGGGTACTCAGATTCTTTCTCTACCTGAGTAGCCCATTTGATGCTCCCTAGACAAGTGTACTTTCACTACTAACCCTCTGCTTGCTAATAAACCTCTGCTCGCCTGGCACTATTTGTCTCAGTGTTTGAATTCTTTCCTACACCGAAGACAAGACCCAAGGCTATTCTCCAGTAACAAAATGAACACATATTAGACAGCTGCATTTCAAGAGTCTGGATTTGTGTTTTTTTTCTATCACTAAAACATAGTCTTCAACTATGATGGAAAGATAATAAAATATCCTTAATTATTTCCTATATGGGGGAATATACCTTACATTTGAAAAACACAATATAAGTTCACATTAAATGTGATCGGGCATTAAATACTATGGATCACCCCCCACCCCAACCTGTCAGAATAGAAGGACAATTTACATTTTGAGCATTTATCTTATAAGGAAAATGAAATGCAATAAGGTGAAAAAATGGCCTGCCTCTAAAATAGTACTTGCCCAAAATATAAGTACCACAATCTTTTGACTCTTGCTTCATTGCATTTTTCACCCTATAAAACTGGTTTAAAACCTCTGTCTCCCTTTGCCTTTCTTCTAAGAAAATTTCAATTCTTCATGTTCATGTTTCATTTGAAATGTTCAGAAATATCGTATTTCCTAGGGGGAGGTGCAAAGTTGTTTTCAAGGATGCTGCACATCAAAGTCAACGTGCTAATCGGTTCCAGTTGTTTTCTGGGAACTCTGAGTGCTTCCTAGTGACTCCAGCAGCAATTCTAAGAGAAACCGTTCTGACCATTCTGCATCCAGCTAACAGCAGCAGCAACAAAAAGACAGCGTGCTATGGTTTCCGATACGTGGCAAACAACAAATATAAAACACTGTCTGTTCCAGTGTTTTGTTTATGCTCTAAAACCAGTCTTTTCATTTTCTGGAATTTCCAACAATCACTCTGATTTTCTGAATTCTCATATTCTCCCACATGCAACACTTTATTAATATCACCATGGAGAGGCAACTGCAAAAAGATTCTAAATAAAAAGAATTAAGGCTAAATTTCCATAGCAAGCTAATCTAACAGAGGAGCAATAAACAACATTTAATGATGTAATGTTTACCCTCAAATGTGTTAATTATTTCCTTAGGTCAGGCTGTGAATTCTTTATAGGTCATCAAAAAAAAAACAAAAAAAAAAAAACCCAAACCCGTTGCTGTGGAGTCAATTCCGACTCATGGCGACTCTAGGACAGAGTAGAAGTGCCTCATAGAGTTTCTAAGGAGTAGCTTGTAGATTTGAACTGCCTACTAGATGCACTGGGTTGGGGTGGGTACCTTTTGATTAGCAGCTGAGCTCTTAACCACTGCACCAACAGGTGACCATTATTAAATATACCTGCTTATTTTTTCCTTAAATGTGTTTGTTTCTTGGTATGTACGTTTCACACAAAGAAGCTACACTAAATCATTGCATTCAAGTGGAAATACCTCTAATTAAAATATAAATGCTGATTTTGTCAATATGAAGCTTATAAAAATGATTAACACGTAAGTAACAAATTTTCTAATTGTTCATCCCAGCTCTGACCATTACGAATATTTGATCTTTAGTTTTAAATTATTTATGTACTTCCTTTGATTACTAGTTAGTCACCTTATTTTAAAATGTCATAAAAAACTAATGTTTACCTGTGTACATCTATTAAGTGCAAAGAAAGACAGGTGGTTTGAACATATTTACTAGGTAAGAAAACATGAAGAATATACACATTGGGTTATCAGATGGTAAAACACTAATAAATTGTATCCTTAATGTAATTTTTCCTGATACCCCTTCTATCCCACACCATGCTGAAAAACCATTAACCCAATTGTTGACTCATCAAATGCTTGTTTTCTCTGATCCAGGTCAACAAATTAACCAGGGGGTGTTTCCAATTATCTAAATAAATTGTTGATGGATATTGTGGAAATAATTAATAAGATGTAAGACGATATGATCAGCAGTCTTTCAGAGCTTCCTTCTTTTTTTCACTATATAATTTAAATTAATAGCTTGTGGTAAAATGGTTATGGATTTTTAGAGGATTCTATGAGTTACATTATAGGGAAGGCAGTCAGTTTTTATTGTAATATCAGTTACATGAATCCAGTTATATTTTAATTCTAACAGTGGTGTCAACTATTGCCTGTCTGATAGAGTTTAATACAAACCAAAATCAAGTTTAGAACTCTGGGGAATAATATGTCAATCTTGAGAGAAATCATGGAATGTGAAAGTTTTTGCTGGACAAACACTTAGATGTGTTTAATGTAGCAAATGAAAGACTGTTACAGCTATATTTTCTGTTTTGTTCTGAGAAACATATCTGGAAAGGAAAAGAAAGAAAAAGTACCTTTAACTAGAGTCAAAAAAGTAGGTACTACATCAGTTTAATGGTCCATAAGAATCTTCTCTTACATATATACAAATTATATATGTTTGCAACAATGTTGCATATTATCCATTAGTCCAAAACACAGCATTCTGTCGGCACTGTTCAAGAGCTAATACAACACCATTATAAATTTTTCTCTTCATATTGTACCTCACTACTATTTTATGAATAGCCAATCCTGTGAAAAGAATTCCTATTTCCATTACTGAAGGTTGGTTTTTGGAAGACTTTTTTGAAAATCGGATATTGTCTTTAATTTTTTTTGCATTTCCACTCCTATTCTACCCTGTGCTATCTAAGGCCCCAATTGACATAAAAAGAAAATGCCTTAGTTTGTGCTGATGAATTGATAAATGAAGTTTTGTTGTTGTTTCGTTATTAGGTGCCCCCCCCAGTAGTCTCTGACTCATAGCAGCCCCATGTATAACAACAAAACCTTGCCTGTTCTTGAGCCATCCTCGCAACAGTAGGTATGTTTGAGCCAATTGTTGCAGCCACTGTGTCAGTCCATCTTGTTGAGGGTATTCATCTTTTTTGCTGAGCCTCTTCTTTACCAGGCATGATGTTTTTCTCCAGCAATTTGTCCCTCCTGATGACACGTCCAAGGTAAGTGAGATGAAGTTTCGTCATCATTTCTTGTAAGGACCATTCTGGATGTACTTCTTCCACAACTAATTTGTTTGTCCTTATGCCAGTCCATGGTATATTTAATATTCTTCAGCAACACCAAAATTCTAATGCGTCAGTTTTTCTTCGGTCTCTTCCTTTTTCGTTGTCCAGCTTTCACACGTATGTAAAGAGATTGAAAACACCAGGGCTTGAGTCAGATGCACCTTAGTCATCAAAATGACCTCTGCTTTTTAACACTTTAGAGAGGTCTTTTGCAGATTTTCCCAAATCAATACGTTGTTTGATTTCTTGAGTGTTCCTTCCATGGGATTTGAAAGTTTAAGTGACATGAATGTTTTACACAATCAAAAAATAAAACCCATTGCTATCCATTTGATTCTGACTCAGCGATCCTATAGACAGAGCAGAACTGCCCTATAGGATTTCCAAGGCTGTAATCTTTACGGGGGGGTGGGGGTGGGAACCTGGTGGTACAGGGGTTAAGAGCTCAGCTTTTAACCAAAACGTCAGCAGTTCAAATCTACCAGCTGCTCCTTGGAAACCATACGGGGCAATTCTACTCTGTCCTGTAGGGTCACAGTGAGTTGGAATTGATTCACATCCATCATCTGTTCCTTGGAAACTCCATGGGGCAGTTCTATTCTGTCCTATAGGGTCACTGTGAGTTGGAATCCACTTGATGCCTATGGGTTTGGTTCAGTTTAATCTTTACGGGAGCTTACTACCACATCTTTCTCCCGTGGAGCCACTGGTGGGTTCGAACTTTCAATCAGCAGCTGAGCACTTAACTCCTCTTCATACAACATAGGCTTGTTAATAGTAGTAAACCTATTTGTAATTATTTATTAATCAGATAACTTGTTATAAACTAACTATACTATAGTCTACCACACAAATAGAATCCACAAACTATGATATTATAAAAAATATCCTAGTTATTGGCAGAAGTGGAAGACTACTTAATTCTGAAATAATGATAACATGGAGTGATTCCAACACGATCATGCATGTGTTAAATGGTAACATAACCTCTTAAGGTGAACATTCATTTATTGGGAACAAAACCCCAGAGGTCTGCTAAATAGGCCAAGTTATTAAGTAATCACTAAACCTCAGCTTTGCTCCATGGTATCACACTGTCTCAGCTCTTCACTTCCTGTAATAACGGCAAGACTGTTATCCTTGTATTTTAGTAATTCTCAAGAATTTTACTTTCTACCTATAAAAAAAAGCTTGTCAGTTTAATGGCCTTTGAGACACAGATCAACTATTGAAATAATCATTAATCATTCTGCACTCCAAATATACTAGAATATTATACTATTTTGGAGGAATGGTCTTCATGGATGCATTCCTTTAAAAACAAATACACAAAAGAAAACAAAGTACCTGAGTATTACAAACCATTATATTACCTTTTTCTTCTCCTGGCTGTGCAAAACCAAAAAAAAAAAAAAACACGTTGCTGTCAATTCTGACACTTAGCAACTATATTACCAGACTTCTTTAGCCAACCAATTCAGCTTTTTAATTAATTCCTACCCACCCTTCAAATGCATCTCCAAAATGACTTCCCGAATGAAATTTCCCATAAAATTGCAAAAGGCTTGCTGCATCCTCCTCTGAGGTTCCTAAGTAGGTTTACTGATAAACCTCCTTTACTGCAATTATCACCCTGGTCATTGTTTTTTGGAGTTTCTCAAATGCAGGACCCTGTTCCATTAATGCTCTGTCTCTAGAGTATACTATGTACCTAGTGCTTGTTTACACCAGTTATTGAGTGGATAAATAATTGCAAGAATTAAATAGCTATAAATAGGACTCCCTGTGGCCAAGCTGATACTGGGAAGTTTTTTAGAAATCAGCTTGCTATTATATGGGTGCCAGTCAAATCCCCTGGAATAGATATGTAAGGTGAGGTTGATAATTGAAAATACATTTTCAAAGAGTCTTCTATTAGAGGATTTCGTTAATTTATAGCTTTTTTTGTTTTTGTTTTTAATCTAAGACAAATCAAAGTAAAGATGTATTTCCCCTAACTAATTGTACTTGCAGACAGAATTAACTCTTCTGGCCTAAAAGGAATGGGGGTATGTCATGTATATTTATGAAACTGGTAGATGTATGACTATGTTTACACTTGTAAAAATTGTATTCACTACTCACTGGAAATAGAATTACTCTATATTGGATAATGATTTTAGCTTCAGTGAGCTGATTTCAGTTTTTCTTTTCTTTTTTTTTTTTTAATTTACTGGATTAATATAGATTTCACAGTGACTGTTGCCAAGGCTGAAAGCTAGTCAATGAGGTATTTATGATTTTATCAAAATTTTCTTCCCTTTCTACTCCCCTCCCCAACTGCTTCATACACTTTTCCGGTAATATTTAATGGTTATATACGGCTTTAAAGATATACAGGTTTGACTCTGAATGCAAGAAGTTTACATAGTTTGCTGTTAACAAAATGGTTATTTTTTTAATAATAAAAAAAAGAAGTTCATGATCTTGATCCCAGTATTGGGACTTAATATTCACAAAAGTCAATAAGCAAAAGTTACAAAAGTTTTTTATAATCTAAAGGCAGAATATTTCCTATTTTATAGGACACTGTTACTTATACGGCTGTGGGTCATGAACACTTCTTTCAAAATTCTGTTTTCCAATATATATTTTCACAAACACACATTCATTCAGGTCCCTTGGAAAAAAGGCATTTTTTCATAAATATGTGAAGATATGGCCTCCCAGAGAGTAGAGCCTGCAAATGTATTCAGGGCACATTTCCAAGAGATGAAATTAGTAACAACCAAGATAAATATTCTGTATCGAATTAGCCATATTTTTATTATGCCTTGAATTATTCCAAAATAGGCGATGATGCACAGTTTTCCCTTAAATAGTGTGTGCAAACAATCTTGTTTCTCCCACTCATGTGTTTTTCTTAATCATACCTCTCCTTCTAACACTTAAAACATGCATTTGTAAAATGGTTATAGTGACAGAAACCACACAACAGATAAACTCTCCTTATTTTATGAATAACACCACCAGATTAAGATACTGGGCATTTTTAATCTTGGCAGCAAACACTGAGCTATATAATGGGTTTTAAATTTTCATCACAGGGCTCATTTATCATTGTGTATCCCCAGCATTCAAGGATCCCTGGCGGTGCAACTGTTAAGTGCTCAGCTGATAACTGGAAGATTATGGGTTTGAATCCACTAAGTAACTCTGCAGGAGGAAGGCCTGGTGATCTGTCTCTTTAAAGATTACAGCCCAGCTGCCAGACACCCTTTGAACTAAGTACTGAAGTCACTCCTGAGGTTCACACTTCAGCCAAAGATTAGACAGGTACATAAAACAAAAAGAGACTAAATGGGCACACCAGCCCAGGGGCAAGGGCAAGAAGGCAGGAAGAGACAGAAAGTTGATAATGGGGAATGCAAGATCGAGAAGGGAAGAGTGTTGACATATCGTGGAATTGGCAACCAATGTCACAAAACTATACGTGTATTAATTGTTTAATAAGAAACTAATTTGCTCTGTAAAGCTTCATCTAAAGCACAATTAAAAAAAAAAAAGATTACAGTGAAGAAAACCCTACTATTCTGTCTACTCTGCCACACGGGGTTGCTGTAAGTGAGAATCCACTTTATGGCACCCAACGACAATAATCCCCAGCATTCAATTTTTTTCTCCTTTCCCAAGGTTCTGGTGCAGAACTGTCAAATCTAATGTGAAAGATCTTTCAGAAATGTGAGCTATGTCCTTATATTTGATACATATAGGAATTAATTCATAAACAGTGACTTCTACAAACATGTTCTACCACAATAGATAACTCAAGCTCTGAATCAAGATTAAGAATGGCCATTTGAAACAACAATAAACCTCCAAAGACTTAAATTTTCCAGAAATTTTAACCAAATAGCTTTGGTTTTTATGCATAAATTCTAATGGTATATAAATTCATTTCAATGGCATCTCCCCTACATATGAAAGCAGGATACAAGGGGGAGAGATTTGATGTTTATGAGTGCTCTTAGGTGATTCAAACTTAGCTGGTAAAGGGACTAAGAATCCCTTTTAGAAGGGACTAAATGTAATATCACATAAGCAGAGCTGTATTGATCTGCTTTTGCTTCCTAGGAGCTAATCTCCCAGTTTCACAAAGACTCAAAAAAGTACTCAATGACTTTAGTCATGAAAGTTCTTCTTTTCCAGATAGTGTTCTTTATTTCAACTATAAAAAGTATTTTATAAGCTTTCATTAGCATTTTATACAAACATACATATTTGCCTTTTATTTTATTGTGTTTAAATGTACGTAACAAAACATTTGCCATTTCAGCCATGCTTATGTATACAATGCCGTAAATATTAAGTCCACTATGTTGTGCAAACACCACCACTATCCATTTCCAAATTTTTCCACCACCCTAAATAGAAATTCAGTACCCCTTAATCAAATGCCCTCCTCATATATGTATACTTAAATTAAAATATCTCAGTGTTTGTCTTTTCTGGAAGGGAAATGCTGCCCCACACAAACATACAAAATATTTCTCTTGCTTTTCATAGTGAGAAATCTTAATATCAAAATATACTAAATAATGATGTTTACTAAATAGTCATGTATCCAGAACATCATGTGCGTATGTGCACATATATATGTCTGTGTGTATATGTATGTATTACGTATGTGTGTATGGAAACAGAGAGAGAGAGAGAGGAGATACTGCTTCTAGGCATATGACTGCATCCAAATGTTGGTTCAGATCATTTTCCGTTAAAAGACAGAACAACGATGAAAAAAAAACTTTGCTACTATTTATTTAATCAATGCATACAATGCACAAATCTATTTTTTTCAAAATGCTGACTCAAAAGACATTAGCTTTCCCCAATGGGATAACCTAATGCCTCTTTTCTTATGCTGTGTATGAGTGGCAAGTTTGTTTGACTAGGCTTGAGTTAGCTTTGATCTGAGCCATCAACTTGGCCATGGGTCTCATGGCCCTCCATCTGCTTTTCACTTCTAACTCAAAAATAAAAGTCATCCTGCGATTTTATGACTGGATCAAGTTCTCCAGTAGATCTCCTGTATGAATTATAATTCCTACAGGGAAAATAAAGAACGGTTGCCCTTGAGTTGATTCTAACTCGTGGCAACCCCAGGTATGTCAAAGTAGAACTGCGCTCTATAGGGATTTTAATGGTTGATTTTTTTGGAAGTAGATCTCCAGACCTTTCTTCTTCTTCTGGAGACCTTTCTCCAATCTTGCAAGCTATGGAGCACAGGGAGAGACTACCCAGAAACAAATGGGACTCCCAGTGGTTATCTAAAAACCTAGGGCAAGACCATTCCATGCACACCATTTCTTCAGAGACCATGACTTAGACCTTATAGTACCATGATCACTTGCTAGGAAGTGGATGGAGTCTATACGATGAGCATAGGAGAGGTTGTTAGCATGGAAAATTGGGACTAGTTTCTCAGGTCATTTATCTCAATATAGCTTATGCCTTGGACTGTCTTTTTTCTCCCTTGGTTTTTCTCTCAAAGCTTCCCATATTGTTACTTAAACTAGATTGCATGGGAACTCTGGTGGTGTAGTGGTTAAGCGCTACGGCTCTTAACCAAGAGGTCAGCAGTTCGAGTCCGCCAGGTGCTCCTTGGAAACTCTACGGGGCAGTTCTACTCTGTCCTATAGGGTCGCTATGAGTCAGAATCGACAGCAGTGGGTTTGGTTTGGTTAAATGGAAAGTGGAGTACGAGTTATTTTCTCTAGTTTTATACCCTCTATCCTAACACAGGATGCCACATGAGGACAAGCTGAAATGGGAAAACAACCACAGTTTTTGGTTTGAAGTCCTTCAGGAAAATAATAAAATAAAATAAAATAAAACAGTCAAATGACTGCTTTGAGTTTTTCTAACAGTTATTGCAAAGCAGCATGTAATATATCAAATTACGAGTATTGTCCCTTACTTTAAGAGTGGTCTGTTAGGCATTAATTCTTTATTTCCCCCTTATTTCACCCAACTGATGTATTATGAAATAAACTGTCACCAGTAAAAAGAAAATAACATCCCATAACAACTCATGATTTTATGAGCAAGAATTGTGCTACAGTAAGTGATCAGAACTTATTTTAGATTTTAGGTCCTACATATGTACACTGTGCTCACAAGCTATGCAATTATAAATACATTTTTCATGTCAATGTCTTCAAAGTTCCTAATGAAAGTTGTACAGTGTAACTAGGAGGTTCCAAATACTGTTAAACTCTACAAATGCTCTGTCTGTTTTATCATTTTCTTCAGTGAACAGGTACATTTTTGAGGCACCCAAGTGTCAACAACTGCATCTAATAGAGCCTTGAGCTTCAGTGATTTCATAAAAGAGGAACTTGCCAACAAATTTAGGGAACTCACATTATATATTCAGGTTAGATTCACAAATTCAATGTTGCATGGCAAGAAGTCTATGCTCATTTCTTGGTATCATGAATTGCAATTTTTTCCCCCAATTCAGAGAAGCAAACCTAAACCTTCATAAATGAACGAACAACTCAAAGGTAGCTTATACTGTAGAAGGCTTAGAGAAGAAATTTATCACGCATTCAGTTTAAAGGGCTCTGTTGATGGCAGCCATGAAGGTGATCCGTGTCCAAACTGCTCTGGTATGTGAATCAGGTTTGTCAAAATAAATCTGAAAGCGGATTGAAAGTAAAAATATGCTTCAATCTCTTCTTTCTGTGTGTGTGTTTTTTTTTTTAGTTTACATGGTAATTTCTGTTAGGAGAAAATAATATATAAGCTGACATACTTGTAACCTTCTCAAAACATACTGCTATAGAGCTAGGAATTAGAGATAAATTTTGAACGATTAACAGACAACAGGGGATTCTGTCGTATAACATTGTATAACCTAAGTACTATATAACATATGGTAGGCATCAAATATAAATTGTCAAATGAAACTGAATTGAAATGCTAAGTTTAGGAAGTAACTAGAGAAAAACATATGTTTTTTCAATCTAAACAAAATATTTGAACTGATTAATTTGAGGAAACCATTTGGTAAGCCAGTGTAGACCAACATCTTAGATGAGAGTAAGATATATGTATATATATGTCAATTATTTAAAAATAATAATACGATGTATTATTTTCTCCTCAAAACAAATTCTGTTGTTTTTTTTTTTTTTCCCCTTAAGATGCTGATTCTCCATTAGTTGGCAGAGAAATTTTCTGTTATTCTTTAAATTTAAACAGTGTTGTTTGCCTCCCGGATTGGAAACTTTAAAATCTATGGAACACAAAGTGAAGCAGAGACTGGTAAGTGGGTTAAATATATTTTTCTGGTCATTCTGCACTTTTGGGCTTGAATGGCATACGTCTTTTTCTTATGTCGATACAATTAGCCAACACCATTTCAGGTTGAACTGTGTACAAAAGGCTATTAAGGTGGCATCTTTGCATTTCTGCATGGCATCACTATGACTGGGCTAAGAGGAGTTTCCTTTTCTCTGCAAGTAATGCTTCTTTTTTTCAAAGGTGCAGAAGAGAATGAAAATATGGGCAGTGTTTCTTGTTCAAGGTAGGACTTTAAAAATTCTCTGGAACAGGAATAATTGATTTATTGCTTTTGTAAGTGACGGTTAATACATCGATAGTTTTTTTTTTTTTTTTGCTGAAAATTAAAACATTTCCCCCACACCCTCACCTTTATGGTTTTCTGAATATTTAACTTGACTTGTGTGACTCTGAGCAGGGTTTTTGGAAAGATTTAATTTTCGAAGTCAAAGTTTCCTTCTAGTCTTAAAATGATGTAATTCCTATTTGTTGGCATCAAAATCCCAGGTCTAAAAATGGTTGTTGTTGTCACTGTTACATGCTATCCAGTCGCTTCTGACTCATAGCAACCCTGCCTGGTCCTACACCATCTTCACAATCACCGCTGTGTTTGAGCCCATTGTTGTGGCTCCTGAGTCAATCCATCTTGTCCAGGGTCTTCCACTTTTTCTTGACCCTTTACTCTACCAAGCATGACTTTGTTCTAGGGACTGATCCTTCCTGATAACACGTCCAAAGTAACTGAGATGAATTCTTTCCAACCTTGCCTCTAAGGAACATTCTGGCTGTACATTTTCTAAGGCACATTTGTTCTTCTGGCAGTCTATAGTATATTCAGGATTCTTCACCAACACCATAATTCGAAGACATCAATTCTTCTCCAGTTTTCCTTCTTAATCATGTAGCTTTCAGATGCATATGAGGTGATCAAAAATACCATCTTAAAAGTGACATCTTTGCTTTTTAGCACTTTAAAGAGGTCTTTCTGAGCAGATTTGCCGACTGCAATGCATCATTTTATTTCATTACTGCTGCCTTATGGGCATTGATTGATGATCCAAGTAAAATGAAATCCTTGACAACTTTAATATTTTCTCCATTAATCATGATGTTGTTTATTGGACAAGTTGTGAGAATTTTTGTTTTCTTTATGCTAAGGAGTACTCCATACTGAAGGCTATAGTCTTTGATCTTCATCAGTAAGTGCTTCAAGTCTCCACTTTCAGCAAGCAAGGTTGTGTCATCTGCATAAAGTAGGCTGTTAATAAGTTTTCCTCTAATCCTAATGCTATATTCTTCTTCATATAGTCCAATTTCTCAGATTATTTGCTCAATATACAGATTGAATAAGTATGGTGAAAAGATACAATCCTGACACACACCTTTCCTGACTTTAAGCCATACAGTATCACCTTGTTCTGTTTGAATGATTGCCTCTTGGTCTATGCAAAGGTCCGGCATGAACACAATTGTTTTGGAATTCCCATTTTCTGCAATGCTATCCATAATTTGTTATGATCCATACAGTCAAATGCCTTTGCACTGTCAATAAAACAGAGGCAAACATCTTTTTGGTATTCTCTGCTTTCAGCAGATCCATCTGACATAGTAATGATGTCCCTAGCTCCAAGTTCTCTTGCAAACCCAGCTTGAATTTCTGGCAGTTTTTTTTTTTTTTTTTCCCCTGTCAGAGCACTGCACCAACCACTTTTGAATGATCTTCAGCAAAATTTTACTTGCATGTTATATTAATGACATTGTTTGATAATTTCTGCATTCTGTTGGATTACCTTTCTTTGGAATGGGCACAAATATGGATCTTTTCCAGTTGGTTTGCCAGGTAGCTGTCTCCCACATTTCTTGGCATAGATGAGTGAACATCTATCTCCAGCGCTGCATTTGTTTGTTGAAATATCTCAATTGGTATTCCGTCAATTGCTAGAACCTTGTTTTTTGCCAACGTCTTCAGTGCAGCTTGGACTTCTTCCTTCAGTACCTCAGTTCTTGATCATATGTTACCTCCTGAAATGGTTGAACGTTGGCCAATTCTTTTTGGTATAGCGACCCTGTGTTTTCCTTCCATCTTTTGACGCTTCCTATGTCATTCAATATTTTGCCCAAATAATCCTTCAGTATTGCAACTCTAGGCTTAAAATTTTTCTTCAGTTCTTTTGGCTTGAGAAATGCTGGGTGTGTTCTTTCCTATTGGTTTTTTAACTCCAGGTCTTTGCACATTTCATTATAATACTTTGTCTTCTTGAGCTGCCCTTTGAAACCTGTTCAGCTCTTTTACTTCATCATTTCTTCCACTTGTTTTAGCTAATCTACTTTCAAGAGTGAGTTTCAGAGTCTCTTCTGTCATACATTTTGGTCTTTTCTTTCTTGTCTTTTAATGAACGTTTTGCTTTCTTCATGTATGATGTCCTTGATGTCATGCCACAACTCATCTGGTCTTTGGTCATTAGTATTCAATGAGTCAAATCTATTCTTGAGATGGTGTCTAAATTCAGGTGGGATATAGTCAAGGTTGTACTTTGGCCATCGTGGACTTGTTTTGATTTTCTTCAGCTTCAACTTGAAATTTGCATATGAGCAAATGATGGTCTATTCTGCAGTCAGCCCCTGGCCTTGCTCTGACTCATGATTTTGAGCCTCTTCATTGTCTCTTTCCACAGATGTAGTCAATTTGATTCCTGTGTATTTATCTGGGGTGGTACACTTGTACAGTAGCTGTGATGTGGTTGAAAAAACGTATTTCCAATGAATATGACAATGTCTTGCCAAATTCTATCATGTAGCCTCCTGCATTGTTTCTATCTCCAAGGCAATAGTCTTTGTTTCCAACTTTTGCATTCAGATCACCACTAATTATCATTGCATCTTGACTGCATGTTTGATCAATTTCAGATTGCAGAAGTTGGTATAAATTTTCAGTTTCTTCACATTTGACATTAGTGATTGGTATGTCAATTTGAATAATAGTGGTATTAACTGGTCTACCTTGTAAGAGTATGGATATTATCCTGTCACTGACAGTGTTGTACTTCAGGATAGATCTTGAAATATTCTTTTTAACAATGAATTTGATGCCATTTCTCTTCAATTTGTGGTTTCTGGCATAGTAGGCCATATGATTGTCTGACTCAAAATGGCCAGTACCAGTCTATTTCAGCTCGCCAATACCTATGATATATATTTTCGAGTGTTCCATTTCATTTTTGACAACTTCCAATTTTCCTAGATTCATACTTTGCACATTCTACATTCCACTTACTAATGATGTTTGCAGCTGTTTCTTCACATTTTTGAATCCAAGCCAAGACCTATTAGCTTTTAAAGATCGCAAGTCTTTAGAGAAGTGTATCATTGAAGAATTGATTGTTCAGAAAGTTATACTGTCTACAGATAAAAGTAAATATGGCATTTGGCTAAGGGCTGAACCTGATCACATGGTCCTTGGGAAGCAACTGAAAGAAGCCTTTGAAGCAGTGATGACTTCCATCAGGCAGTTGAGTGATGAGGAGCTGGAACAGTTCCAGAAGGGTGGGACCATTGCTGTGGAAGGCCACGAATAGCACAAAGCAGACATCTGCCTCATCTACACCTTTGAGTAGGCTACACAGGAGACTGCACAGTTTGAAGCACACTTGAATGCTCAGACTTTAGTTCACTTGGGTGTCATCCCTGACCAGTCAATGATAGATGAAGGAATGGCTCCGGAAGTTATCTGTTGCATCCAGAAACTTCTCAAGAAGTGCAAACCAGTTCCAACTGATGAAATAACAGTTTATGTAATGTAAATTCAAAAGGAAGGCATATGAATAATATTGAAAGCCACACAGATTTTATATTTGCCACCGTAAAGGTTCCTTTGAATCCATATCTAGTTCCTACATCAGATAAAATCCTTATTTAAGAAAAAATACAGTGAAAGGGATCTGAACTGGAAATTACGCTCACCAGAGGATCATCCTGACTGGTCCTGCTCGTGCGTGTGTCAGTGTTGACATTTGTGCAAATGGCAGTGAACAAGGTGAAGTTTTGCTTCTAGAAAACCAAAAGAGGATAATAGTGTTGGACCTTTTAAAGCTGAAGAGTGCTCTTACTAACATTTTTGGGGTTGAAAATACAGATCTGATTGTCTTCCATGGTGAAGTCACTTTGTGACTGCAGGATGAGACCCCTCTTTGATGAGCAATCCCAGTAATCTTCTCTGTCAGTATATCAACCTACAACCCTTGAACACAGAACCACAAGAATTTTTAATGGGAACAGAGGGAACTTTCCTCCTTAAAAACTCAGTTGAGCAGAATGATCTCAACTACCAAGGTCTTCTGTATGAAGGAGCCAAGGCATTTGGCCTTCGGAGCAGGAAGCTAAAGCTGTTTCTAAATGAGACTCAGACACATAAAGCTGCAGAGGAAATCTCCAGGAAGACTTTGCATATGAAAACTGTATATGTTTCTGTATTCCCAACAATGGCAGTGGTCTAACATTCACTTATAATTGTGGTGAGTCAGCCTTTCCCTGGCTTACACCCATCCCCAACACACACAGACCCAAAGATGACATTTTCTTCTGCACATGTGTAATATGCTGCCTTTGGCCCAAAGTTCAAATGGATTGATAAATCAAGTAATGAGAACTCACACTAATATGCAGTTGTGTTGGGGGAAGGTTCCAGTGTAATGTCGGCACTACAGAGTTTCTTTCTATACTTGAGCTCTCACTTATTTGAGCTCTCAAGGTAAAAGTCATTTAAATGGCATGGTATATGTACTTTAAAAATATATTTGAGACTTCTTGAAGGAATGGACATGTTACATATTTTTGCTACCTGGATTTTCCTGGATAATTTGATGGGCATTTTCGCTAAATCAGAACAATAAACAAACTTTCAGATAAAAAACAAAATTATTATGATTACTGTAGTCAATGATTATATTTATTGTTAAGAGACTTGATGAGTTTAGGACAATGATGTGCAAGAGTAGGCAGGCACTGTGCATGAGTATGCTTCGAGTCCAGAATGTGTCCAATGCAATAATCACATTGCTTACAGGGCCACCAGCACTGCCTTGGCACCCAGGGCCAAAGCCGGGCATGTCTTGTCCACTCCCTATTACTTCAGCCATGATGATACATGACTGCAGTATTAACAAGGTAGCACTGAGTATACAAATAAATACTATTTTAGTACTCAAAAAAAGCTCTTGGAGGGGTTTGGACTTAATTTTACTAGAAGTTTCCTTCTAGACTTAAAATTGCATAATTCTTATCTGCTGGTGCCAAAATCCTGGATCTAAAAAATGTATGTTCTTCTAAAAAAATGGTCCGCATGCTGGTGATAGAAAAGACAGAATACACATGGCTTTTCATGTCTGCAAATAGTCACCTGTCCACTCAATCAAGACAACAAATGATTTACCTTGTAAGAATGGGGGTGAGGGGGATTAAAGAAGACCTGTAAACATATCCACAGGTACAGCACCACTGCTAATGCCTTTTATGTAAAGAGTAAGTTGGTGCTGTGTCTTCAAATCTCTTCTGGGAGAGGAGCCAGCACAGTGGTAGTGGTGGCTGGTGCTTGGCTGAGAAACAGAAACCCAAAGACATTGAAAAAAATGCAAAACACAGACACATTGACAGGAATATGGGAGATTCATGTTGTTCGGGAATACTGGCAGGAATAGAAAGTACTGTTTGGCAGTGACCATTCATTAACAATTAAAGCTAAGTATTTATTGTGTGAATTCTTAACATTAAAGGTATATCATGCATACCAAAAAAAAAAAAAAAACAACTCATTTGCCGTGGAGTCGATTGTTACTCTTAGCGGCCCTATAGGACAGAGTAGAACTGCCCCATAGAGTATTCCAAGGAGTGGCTGGTGGATTTGAACTGCCAACCTTTTGTTTAGCAGCCTGAGCTTTTAACCACTGCTCCACCAGGGCTCCATATCATGCATAAAAGTCACAGAAATAAATAAAAGAAATACACATAAAATATTTTAGAACTACAGAATCTACAGAACTCTAAATTGTGGGTAGAGTACAGTGGAGGAAGAAGGATAAAGTTTAAGGGAAGAAAAGGACATGCTTCCAGAGGTGACCCTTGAATTGTCTTTTAAGTAAAGAATACACTATGAGTTATTGATGACAGGACTGAGAATCTTTTATCCCTGGTATGTTGCTCAGTGCTTGGCACCAACTGAGAAGTCTGGAAATATTTACTGAGTAAGTATTTGAAAGGGGAGATGGTGAGTCAAGAAATGAGTGTGTAGGTCAGGGGCTACCTTACATACAATGCCAAGGCATTTGACAATATACTGTGGCTGTTAGGATAATAGATGAGTGTGAAGTTGAGATATAAAATACTATTTCACTCTTTAGCAAGATCTCTCTGGTAGGGATGTGTAGGTGAATCAGTGGGCTGGGATTTGGTGGCAGGGAGTCCAGTTAGAAAACTACCTGATCATCTAGACAAGATGGCGAGAATCTGATCACTGAGTGGCAGTGGAGAATCCCGAGATTTTCAGGGATCTCTGGTCTAAATGCTAAACTGTAAAGTTTACCTTCCATAACATCTAGTGCAACAGATGGTGTTTGGTCAAGTATGAAGGACGTTAGTTCCCTTAGTTAAAGAAGTATCAGCACCCAGATTTCTTTCTATTCAAATTTCTGGGTGTGCATTCAATTGACATTTCCAAAAATAAGTTAGTATTCATTTGTATTGTGACCTACTTATTTATCTATTATAACATTTCTTTGAGAGTGGACAGGGGGAGAAAGCCTGATTAAAAGATTGGGACTGGTAAACATTTTCATATTTTGTGGGTTTTTCTTTTTTTTTTTTTTTTTTAATATTTAACCAGAATCAATTGCATATAAACCTACAACAACATAACCACTTGTCCATATCAGAATTAAATATACTTATTTATGGGTGATTCTAGCATATTTGGAGCCCTGGTGGCACAGTGGTTAAGAGCTCAACTGCTAACCAAAAGGTCGGCAGTTCGAATCCACCAGCCTCTTCTTTGATGCCTTATAGGGCAGTTCTACTCTGTCGTATGGGGTCGCTGTCGCCAGGCATCAGGTTTGAGCATATTCGCATTCAAGTTTTCTTTGCAAATTATTGACACGAGTTGAGAGTTTTCAAACTTTCTTCTCATTTAAAGTATATTAAGGAACAATCACATTTCATAACATGGAGGAACCTGGAAGGTATTACGCTGAGTGAAATTAGTCAATTGCAAAAGGACAAATATTGTATAAGACCACTATTATATGAACTTGAGAAATAGTTTAAACTGAGAAGAAAGCATTCTTTTGTGGTTACGCAAGGTGGGAGGGAGGGAGGGTGGGAGAGAAGCATTCACTAATTAGATAGTAGATAAGAACTACTTTAGGTGAAGAGAAAGACAGCACACAACACAGGGGAGGTCAGCACAACTGGACTAAACCAAAAGCAAAGAAGTTTCCTGAATAAACTGAATGCTTCGAAGGCCAGCATAGCAGGGGCGGGGGTCTATGGACCATGGTTTCAGGGGACATCTAAGTCAATTGGCATAATAAAATCTATTAAGAAAACATTCTGCATCCCACTTTGGAGAGTGGGGGTCCCAATTTGCCATCTGGGGTCTTAAACGTTAGCAAGTGGCCATCTAAGATGCATCAATTGGTCTCAACCCACCTGGATCAAAGGAGAATGAAGAACACCAAGGACACAAGGTAATTAGGAGCCTAAGACGCAGAAAGGGCCACATAAAGCAGAGACTACATTAGCCTGAGACCAGAAGAACTACATGGTGCCCAGCTACAACCAATGACTACCCTGACAGGGAACACAACAGAGAACCCCTGAGGGAGCAGGAGAGCAGTGGGATGCAGACCCCAAATTCTCATAAGACCAGATTTAATGGTCTGACTGAGACTGGAAAGACCCAGGTGATCATGGCCCCCAGGCCTTCAGTTGGCCCAGGGCAGGAACCATTCCCAAAGCCAACTCTTCAGATATGGATTGGACTGGACAATGGGTTGGAGAGGGATGCTGGTGAGGAGTGAGCTTCTTGGATTGGGTGGACACTTGAGACTATGTTGGCATCTCCTGCCTGGAGGGGAGATGAGAGGGTGGAGGGGTTTAGAAGCTGGTGAAAAGGACACAAAAAGAGAGAGTGGAAGGAGAGAGCGTGCTGTCTCATTAGGGGGGAGAGTAATTGGGAGTGTGTTTTTTTTAGCAAGGTAGGTGTATATGGGTTTTTGTGTGAGAGACTGACTTGATTTTTAAACTTTCACTTAAAGCACAATAAAAATTATTTTAAAAAAAGTATACTAAGGAACAATCATCTTTACAATGTCAGCTACCCTCATTTAATGTTTATTTAAATACAAAATGTTCTTATTAATATATAACTTTCAAAAATGGACCAGAAAAAAAGAGTGAAACAAATGATGTTTCTTTAATGAACATGAACTATTTTTAAAATGAATAAATGTACAGTTACACCCAGCAGAGCAAACAAGCATAGTTAATTTTAAATAAAGGTGCTTCTGCCAGACAATCAGAAAATGAGAGCATTCTATGCTGAATACAATATAATGAAAACAAAACAAAAAAAATTCATTGTACATCAGCGATCTGACCAGGAGCATATATATTTAAATAATTCTGGTTTCTTAAGAGGAGGGAAATTCCAAAAGTGGCAGGGTTTAAGGGAATATCTTCACAAAACAATGTTGGTCATATACAATATCTTTGCTGTTGTTTGTGAGGTTGCGCATCTTGGGAAAGAGAAACATGATATTTGTTCTCATGTATCAGAGCAGCTTCAAATGCCAGTGGAACATTCAATGAAGCTCTCAACTTGAACACAACAGATGGAGACATTTGAAGGACACATCTTCAACCTTTCTATTCAATATACAGTTGATGAATCTTCTTGAGGACTACTGATGTATTCAAGAGTCTTGTGCTTCCCTAAAGAACGTCTCTATGATCAAACATCTGTGTATGTTTCCAAATAAATGAAAGTGAGTTTATAGAGTGTCCAGGAAATGCATTCAAATAACGAGGAAAATTATTTCGTATCAGCAGAATACTCTGCCTCCTCTTGTTGGTTTTGGTTAAACTAGAAAGTCATAGAAAGTGGTTTTGCTTAAACTAGAAAGTCATAGAAAGTGGCTAAGTGCTATGGCTGCTAACCAAGAGGTTGGCAGTTCGAATCCACCAGGCACTCCTTGGATTAGAAAGTCATTGTGCACTTGAAAATTATGAGGTAAAACATGGAATTAAGATTTGTGCATTCAGATCAGAAATTAAAAAAAAAAAAAAGATCTTATACAGTGAAACCTGTGAGAGCTGGAACTCGATAAGACTGCCTTTTTTTTTTTTCCCCCGATCTTCAAAGTTTTCTGCCTTTGACAGGGTGTAGTCTCCACTTTTCTACCACTCATTTTAGTCTGAGTTTTCCTTCTCTGATAGGTTTCCATCTTACACAAGTTCCGGCTTTTGCGTTTTATCGTACTAACTTTTCTGTAGTGTATTCATATTACCTGCAAAGACCTATGACATTATTCACTATATATCCATCAATCACTTTTTAATGTTCCTGCCAAGTAATAAAAGTCCCTGGGTGGTGCAAATGGTTTACACTGAACTATTAATTTTTATTAACCTAAAGGTTGATCGTTCGAACCCACTCAGCAGTGTTGAGGAAGAAAGGTCTGGAGGTTTGCTTCTATAAATATTACCACCAAGAAAACCTGATGAAGCAGTTCTACTTTTTAACACATGGGGTTGTCATGGGTCAGAACCAACTTGACAATTTTTTTTTTTTTAAAGTAATAAACAACCTAGTAGAGTATACCTGTCTAACTTAACTGTGGGTTGAGGAAGGATGATAAAATACAAATTTCGTTACTTGAAGATTCAAATTAATTGGAGGGAGCCAGATATAAACAAAACTACTCAGAAAATCTATGGATAGGAAGGCCAAATTTGAATATAGTTTGTATCTAGATAGCTTTGAAGTTAAAAACTAGTTTAATGGAGTGGATATGTTAGGATGTTAAGCATCAGAATTATTGTGGCAACTTGAGCAAAGTACACATACCAATACCTTCTGTCTGTTGTGGAATATCAATATATTAGGGGAGCCATCATGGAGACATGGGAGATCATTCTGATTCTCACAGGATTCCTTTCATTTCTCCCTTCATTGAGAAACATTTTACTAAAATATAAGTTCCTCAAGGACAGGAACTTTGTCTTGTTCACATTTTCATTCCCAAGAACCTGACACCTGCCAAAGGTATAGTGGCTTCTCCAGAATCTGTGATGAACTGATCTGATAAATATTCCCTCTGTGCTGAAAGCCTGACTTAAGGCTTAGTTTAACTACCATTCAGTGTGACTCTAACACTCAAGTTGATCTTACATGCCACAAATACTCATTAGCAGCAGTCATTATAATTACAGTATTTGTCTGAATACTATATAGGATTATAATTGAATAAATGAATGAATGAACAAAAGACGCCTGGGCCTGGGGAAAGCTCTGTTATATTGGAAGGGACTCTGGACTTGGAATAAAAGAACCTGAGTACAATTGCTTGCCTTGCCACTCACTAAATTCATACATAAGTATAGTAACACACTTAACTATATGACTGTTGCAAGTATTAAATAAAAAAAAAAAGTGCACAAAAATGCCTACCACAGGGCCTGGTGTATACAAACTATTCAATTGAGTAGATGACTGTAGTTGAATCTGAATTTGTAGAAGTCAGAAAAAGAATGTAAGTGATATAGGATTCAGCATGAGAAAAAAATAAACCAGAGAAACATTAATACAACGAGATGGTAAAAAAAAGAAGATGGATGAGTTGTGAAAAATACATTTTCTTATGTTGCTATCACAAGCATTGTCATTTCTGCTTAAAAAAGTAAATGTGACCGAAAGCAGGGATCCATGCAAATACCACTCTTCTTGTGCGTCTTTCATTTGTGTGATGTTGAAGGCACGATCACTTGGGTTAGGAATTTCAGCATACTGGCAAAATGTATGCACGCTCCCCTGGAATCACAGCCGTGCTTTGAATTTGGCTAGGGCATGTACTCTGAGAACATGTCAGTGGTTGATACCATGAAGTCACTGCTTGAAATATACTACATTTGAGTATTCAGTCCTGTTTCTAAACGCAGTAAGACCAAACCATAGGAAGACTGTTTACAAAATATTTTGTTTTTTAATATATTTGTGAAAGTGTGTTCCATAGACATCCTTATTATCGTGGACTAGTCAAACAGCTCTGAAGTAATTACTGAATTAATTTTGCTCTTAACATAGCCTTGTATCTTCCATGGAAGAGGAAGATAACCAGTCAACATGCTTCCCATATAAGAGTGCCTCATAATAGAAATTATTGCTCTGAAGTGGCTGTTATTGTTCACAGCAACCTTTGTAATTGTCTCCTTGGTGAATCAACCAGGTATTTTCCAAAAAACAAAAATGAGATATACTCAAATTGTATAATTAATAATATGTCCATACATTTAATTTCATACAATTCTACTAACTCAGAACTGGAGAATACTTTGTTTCAGATTCTTCATTTTAGAGAAAAGAGCACTGAGATTCCAAAAGGCTACATGATTTGTTCAAGGGTATATAGTACCTGACAGGCAGAGTTAGGACTGGAAGAAATGAGGCCACCAGATACCACATGCTTTAAAGAAAGCCTTGAATGGAAAGTATAGCAGGAAGAAAATACCTTTGTAAGATCAGATGATACATACAAGTTAAAAATAAAATTTTCAGTACAGAGTGCAGACTTTTTTTTTCATATTTTTGCTTGGCGTTTCCTGAATTATTATAAACACATTGAATGAGTGCATTTAGAAATTCTGTGGTTGCAATGATTATGATCTCAATTTGTAAATAATATGCTTTTGGGGTTAGGTTTACATTAGTGAAGAACACAAACAACCTTAGAGACCTTGGGGCATTTTAATTAATTTAATGCCTAGTTAAAGTAAGACCTGATTAGTCTGCTTTACAAATCTGTACCCTCATTAGATTTTCCTTACTCCTTTCTTGATACTCACTATTGAGATTTCTGACTAAATGTGGGGGGGTGGGGAACAGGAAATGTTTATAGACAACATTTAAGTGAATTTTAGATAGAGCTCTGGAATTAACACAACTCATTTCAAGCATGTAAGAAATAATATTTTTGGTACCTAATTAGAACCTTAAAAAAACTGAAATTGATGATAATCACCAGGCTGTAGCTAATGTTTATTACAAAATATGAGAAATAGAATAAAAATAGAAGTAGAACTTTCATCCACTGAACACAACAAAACATAACATTAGAAAATAAGATAACAAAAGTGTCACATAGTCCATAGATAACAAACACCTGGACAAAATAATTTTAATTGCAAACTGTGAGTTTTGTTGACTATGATGCCAAGGGCAGCACTGACTCCCACCACTCATTAGGACAGTGGGTTTCCTCTAAGTTGTGCAGTGCTTGGAACCTGCTTTGAATTTGCTCTGAAAGGTTTATACTTGGAATTAGGCACCAAAAAAAAAAAAAAAACCCAAACCCACTGCCGTCAAGGCGATTCCAACTCATAGTGACCCTATAGGCACACCAGTACTTAAATTCTGCATCGGCGGTTCAAACCCGCTCAGAGGTGCCTCGGAAATAAGGCCTGGAGGTCTGCTTCCAAAAGGTCTGTGTTTGTCATCTAGTGCTGCTATAGCAGAAATACCATACAAGTGGATGGCTTTAACAAAGAGAAATTTATTTTCTCACAGTCTAGTAGGTTACAAGTCAGGGTGTCAGCTCCAGGGGAAGGCTTTCTCTCTCTGTCAGCTCTGGAGGAAGATTCCTTGTCCTCAATCTTCCCCTGGTCAAGGAGTTTCTCAGGCACAGGGACCCCAGGTCCAAAGGACACACTCTGCTCCCGGTGCTGCTTTCTGGGTGGTATGAGGTTCCCAACTCTCTGCTTGCTTCCCTTTCCTTTTATCTCTTGAGAGATAAAAAGTGGTACAGGCCACGTCCCAGGGAAACTCCCTTTATACGGGAACAGAGAGCTGGCCTGAGTAAGGGTGGTGTTACTATCCCACCCTAATCCTCAACATAAAATTACAATCACAAAATGGAGGAAAACCACACATGGCCTAACCAAGTCGATACACACATTTTTGGGGTGACATAATTCAATCCATAACAAGGTCATAACCTTGAAAACCCTATAAAGTAGTTCTACTCTACATAAATGGGGTCAGCATGAGCCAGAATCACCTGGATAGCAACTAGTAACAACAACCAAAAACTAAAAACCCGTTGCCATCCAGTTGATTCTGACTCACAGTGACCCTGTAAGATAGAGGAGAACTGCCAGATAGGGTTTCCAAGGCTGGCAAACCTTTACACAAACATTCTGCCACATCTTTCTCCTGAGAAATGCGTTCGAACCACCCTTAGCAGACAAGTGCTTAACCACTGTGCCACCAGGGCTCCTTACAACAATAACAACCACATACAAATAGTGGACCTTGGGCAGGCTGTAGTATTTTTCAGAGCCTTGTTTTTTCATTTGTTTGTTTTCTTTTACAAATATTGGGGATAACAAACCCTTACTCTGCAGAGCTACCCACTAAACTGAACCCTATACCCCCCACTGTCTTCAAGTGAATTCCAACTCATAGTAACCCCATAGGATTTTCAAGGTTGTAAATCTCTGTGGAAGCAGATTGCCATATATTTTTCCCTTGTTGCCAACAGTGTTTCAAACTGCTGACATTTCAGTTTTCAGTTGATTGCTTTAACTACTGCACCACCACTGATGTACGGAGGGGTATAAATGAGCATATATTTGAAGACTCCTAGGATATAGAGTTTGACACTTTAAGTGTCAATTATTTTTCTTTCCTGAAATATCAGCCTGGGTCTCTTACATGGTCTTCCACTGAACTGGGCATATCTATAAGCTCACCCAAGGCGGACTGTGTCATTTCTTGTGCTAGAAACGAACTTTGTGTGTTTTGTGCCTGGGGTTGGCCTGCATCTTTTTATCTCTTGCCAGCAGCTTATTCTGATGTTCAAGTGGTTTAGACAGGAATGAAGACTCCCTCCCTCCTCTTCTCTTGGTGGTGCTTAAAATAGGAAGCTGAGGAAAAGAGATTTAGTGATGTTAGTGAACCTGGTTTGGAAGTAGAATGAGAGAGTCAGAGTAACAAAATATGAAAACATATTAGATTATTCCCCTGAGGTAAGACATGTACCTAAGCATACAGGTCAGTTATCCATTTTATTTTCAGGCATCTCAATAAAATCATTTAATTTAAAAACAAAGCAGAATTGCAATTCTACTTAAATATTTACTCTAGAAAAATTTTTGTTGCTAAAAAGAAAAAAAAAGAAGCAAAAGATAAGCAAATCAACAACAACAACAAAAAACCAAGCTGGATCATTAAGTAAAATGCACCCACAGCAAATTAAAAAGAAATATCTGTTCACATAAAAAGAAAGAGAAAAAGAAAAAATAAAGAAAGAAAACTTTTAATGTAATAGTTTAGTTAAGGGGAAAAAGTAAATATCAAACCCTGAGTTATAGTTTAGTGTCTTATGTTTTCGTTTCCTGATTTTCCAATTCGATTTAAGAGAAGAAAGAGAACACTAGGATTCATAAAGCAAGGTATTCCTGTGCAGCCTAACAGCGCTTTTAATCCTATGAACACCTCAAGGAGTTCCATAGTTGCTCAAGCTCTGGGGTCAGTTCAGGTCAGCGCAGCCTGTTCCTATCTTTTCAAGGCAAGAAGTACCATTTCTCATAGGTCGTAGAGACAAAAGCTGGGTTCAGAGAAGTTATTATTCTACCTTCAATGTTTTTGTCATGAGGTCTATAACTTCGTTTTAATTCTAATAATCAGTTAAATATACTAATCTCTTAAAATACATATCTCCTTATTAAAGCCAGAATGAAAACTTTTGATATACATGGACAGTATCATTGCTAGGCAAAGAGGCACTATTAGTTGAGGAGCAGATAAAAATTACTTCGTTTAATCCTTAAAAACAAAATAAAAAGCAATGCGAAAATAAATCATATCTATGCAATAAATCCCTAAGGCAAAAATGTGATTACTATTTCTCCTCAGCATTGCTCTCCCATTATTGCTTATTGACATAGGAGTTACTGGGTGCTACAAATGGTTAACGCACTAGGCTGCTAACTGAAAGGCTGGAGGTTCAAGACCACCCAGAGGTGCCTTAGAAGAAAGGCCCAGTGATCTAGTTGTGGAAAATCAACCGGTGAAAACTCGATGAGTACACCTCTACTCTGACACACATGGGGTCACCATGACTCAGTCGACTCTGAGGCAATTCTTTTACCTCCACATAACTTTGTAAACTTGCACTTGTAGTAATGATTATCAGGAGTGACAGATACAGCCCAGACACTACTTTTGGGTCTCTACCTCCACTGGAAGCACATTCTTCGAATATCTATTCTACTGATAGGCTACAATAGGCTAATCTGATGGAACTGCAAGGTTATTAGAGGATCGGTGGTGTGACTAGTGGGGTGTGGGGGGTATGGACCACAGTGGATGACAGTGTTAGAGGGGCTGACACCAAATGACTGTCTATATAATTTTTGTGCAGTGTCTCAGCAGAAATTTATTATTTTTCATGAAAATATCACTGTAGTTAGTTATAACAAAAACATTTTTTTGTTAAGCCCAGCTTATACGTGTCAATATACCCACAAGGCTAAAACTCTATGCTGATTTCCTTTTTGAACCTTCTAAGAGCTGTCATCACCACCCAATTACAGCGATGCTTTGAATCAAGTGGTTTCATCTGCACGTGCTTTCGTTGCTGCCGGTGTTTTTCTAGTCTCTGATTTTGTCAATTTTCTGGTGGTTTAGCTACAATAGTGTGGTAATTAGTATTTGTGAACCCATATCAATAACATTTTTGAGAATGAAGTAGTAATTAAAGGAAAACAAGGAGCGATACACAGGAATTAGGATTTACGAGTAACGTTAGCACAAAAAACATCCCTGAGGATTCTGTATGGTCTGGTGCAGGAGGAGGTCCATGGGAGGGGGGATGACATCATGAGTTACCACACTGGGTGACACCAACCCTACTGAAGCCACTGTGAAGGATTTGACAAATAATTGCTCAACTCTTAAGTAAATCTGTGTGGAAAATAGCCTAAACAATGATGGTACAGCAAATATGATAAAAGGAAAGGTGTTTGATTTCAACTACTCAGTTTGATAGTATAGCTTTTGAGGGGGTATAAAAGCCAATGGGTCCCAAGACTCTTTGCTTGGTGACTTCAATTCTTCTTTGTGCTCTAGGAGAGAAGATCTTGCCAGGGATCAATAATGTAATCTAACATAATGCAATAAGGAATCCTGCTTCCCTAGAAAAGTAACAGGAAAACAAACAAATGGAGCAACAACAACAAAAAAACATGGCTTTGTCAAACCGCTTTAAATGTATAGGGGAATCACAGGTGTGTGAAAGCACTTGGTTGACCTCAGGCAATATGAGACTATGTGGACAAACATCCTGCTGGTTTAATCTTAGCGCTGTTTGAGCCTTGAAGCATCTCCATGCAAGCCCAAGCCCATTGCCGTCCAGTTGATTCTGACTCATAGCGACCCTACAGCAACCCTATAGGTCAGGGTAGAACTGCCCCATAGAGTTTCCAAGGAGTGCCTGGTGGATTTGAATTGCCAACCTTTCGGTTAGCAGCTATAGCCCTTAACCACTACGCCACCAGGGTTTCCGATATCCATGCAAGGATGGGGGGAAATGCATAGCAACTGCCCTCTAGTAAATATATTTTACAGAATGAAAAGTAGCCTTCATGTTTGAAATTGCTTTGCATTTTCTATACCACTTAAGAATTTGGATAAATATCTTCTGGTTTCCTTTCCACATGACTTTACCGAGCTAACTCTTACTCTGCCTTCTAGATTTGCATCACTTATCCTTCCAATGTGCTTCCTCCGGTTACTCAGATTGGGCTTCCTGACCTTCTGGGTTTCCAAGCATCTTGTGCACGTCTCCATTTTTATGACTTCTCATTTGTGCCAAAAGCTGTTAGTTTCCCATTTGAAAGGAATCCACATTCTCTCTTCCTAATAAAACTAGGATTTATTCAGAGTGTCCATATGTCAGAATGAGAATGGGGAATCAGATGTAAAAGCCAATTATTCAAGCCTTATATTTGCCACCCAATATTCACTTTCCAAGCTTTGCTTGTATGAGGGGATGGTCATGTGACCTACTTCTGGGCCAGGAGACATAAGAAGTGTGTTGGATGGTTTCTGAAGATTTTTCCTTTCTGATTTGAATATAAATAATTAATAGTCTCTCTCTCTTACAAGTTGTTTTGTGCCTTTAAACAGAGTTAGTATGTGCTGTTTGGCTTTTGAGGAGCCCTGATGGTGCAGTGGGTAAGCGCTCAGCTGCTAACTGTAAAGATTGGCAGTTCGAACTTATTACCCGCCCTGTGGGAGAAAGATGTGGCAGTCTGCTTCCATAAAAGTTTACAGCCTTGGAAACCCTATAGGGCAATTCTACACTGTCCTATAGTGTCACTATGATGCTCGATTGGCAATGGATTTCGTTTGCTTTTGAAGTAGAGAAAATACATTTTCTGTAGTGTTTTAGTATTAAAATAAGAGAGAATACATTTTCTAGTTTAGCTGTATAAGCTGTGATTAAAATCTTTAGTTTTTGAAAATGTCGATTATTTGCTCTGGAATCGGTCTCATGATTGTTCCATCGTAGAAAAACAAATTCCACTGTAGAAAAACAAGGCAATCAAGATTTTTGTTGTCGTTTAAGCCATGCTATTCTCTCCGAGGTGACAAAAACAATGAGCGATACCATCAGGGCTCGAGATAATTGAGCAAAACCAGGACCCATCCAGTGACGGAAACCAGGATGCCGTAAGGAGGCCTGCAAGACGTCAACAATAAGTCACTTCGTCATCACGTCCCCCTCGAGGAAGAATCAACATTCCTGGGCATTTCTAAACCCTGACCCTCTCCCTATAAAACCCTTTTGTAGACCTCTTGGGGCAGACAGAATCTGGGGGAAACTTTGCCCCCTCTGTCTCTTGAACATAGTGTTCAATAAAGCCCTCTTGCTGCTTACCATCTCCTGTCTCACTATTGGCTTGCAGCAGGCAGCTGGAATCCACGATTTGCAGTAACACTTTTGATTATTTGGCTCTATTGCAGCCAAATAACCAAGCCAAGTGGCAACAAGAGGATACAGGACGACAGAGCAGAATAATGGAATACACTTTGTTAAGTAAACAATAAATATATTTATGGTTCAGAAAATTCTATTTTATTTACATTCCATTCTCTAATAAGAGGAACCCTAAATCTAAAAACTTACATAAGAAACATGTTTACTAACTAAAGGAGCACTGGGGACGCAGTGGTTAAATGCTCACTCTGTGGCTAACCTAAAGATCAGCGATTCCAACCCACCAGCCTCTCTGTGGAAGAAAGATATGGCAGTCTGCTTCTGTAAAGGTTACAGGCTTGGAAACACTGTGGGACAGTTTCACTCTGTCCTCTTGGGTCACTATGAGTTAGAACCTACTCCATGGCAATGGGTTTGGTTTGGTCTTTTGGTTAACACACTTAACATCTATATTATTATCATCATTATTATTACTATTAGATTATTACTGGTTACATGAAACAAATGTCAATATAATTTAGAAGGCAGATTTATATTCATTCTCCTAATTTAGGTCTTTGAAACTATGATGATCACAATCTGATTGTTGATTGACTTGGATTTTTGATTTATTAAATTGTCTCAGTGGATGCAGCATAGATGTCACTATTAATTTTGTTATAAATTCAAATTCTTATGAATGTTGACACGCCATATAAATGTGTAATATGGTAAATTTATCTCTGTTGAAAACTTCTGTTTCTCAGCATTTTAAACTAAAATAACATTAACTCTTGACTTAAAAAAAACAAACAAACAAACCCACTGCCGTTGAGTAGATTCCTACTCGTAGTGATCCTATAGGACAGAGCAGAACTGCCCCATAGGGTTTCCAAGGAGCACCTGGGATGTTGAACTGCCGACCTTCTCATTAGCAGCTGTAGCTCTTAACCACTACCCACCAGGATTTCCGACTGTTGATTTAGTCATGGAAAACTCCCTGCACATAATATAAAACAAAATCATAAAAATTAAGTTGTTTAACGTATGGGTATATTAATGACAGAGATAAAGAAAGGACAATCTACATTATGCTCTTGTTTTAAAATATCAACTTTGTAAATGTCAGTTATTTAATTTTTATCCAAAGGTAATGGTAATTGGCTAAATTCATAATACTAATATTCCTTAACTAAAAAATATAAATATCTATTTCTCTAAATACTGCTCAACAAACAAAACACAGTTTACCAAGGCACTAAGGCTTCTACAGTCTGCTAAACAAGAGGAACAGTGGGTAAATTCCACCTTTAGTTCTAACCCTGTGGTTAGGATCAGCGTGAATCCAATCCCTATCTAAACCTGGATCCAGTCCTCACCTACCCACTTCTCTAGCCTCTTTGTCAGCCTCCTAAGCGACACTCCTTCTCTGACTTTAGCCACCCAGATCTGGGTCAAAGCTCCAAAATTAAAAGGACATGGTCCTTGAGACTGACTGCCCAGACAGCCCTTCTCTCGCCCTAGTCACCCGGAGCCTGAACAATATTTCTCTGACCCTTGCCACCCAGAGCTGGATCAGAGGTCACATGTTAAAAGATCAAAGTCCATCAGGCTGCCAAATCAGCCAACAAACACCAGCTGCAAGCTTGGGAGTCCACCTAACATACCAACTTTCTGCCCTGCTGGTCACAAATTCAGAGCTAGTTTTCCATTACCCCTTCAGGATGTCAGCCACAAGCTTAGGGAGTCCATCAGACTCCCAGACCTTCTGACCTGCTGGCTCCTACTACCCTTTTTGGGTTTGTTTGCTGGAAAGACTCACAGAATTCACAGAGAGAATACTATACTTACAGACAGTGATTTATTGTAACCAGAAAGACTTACAAAGAGATGCATAGGGCAGGGTCCCGGAGGAGTCTCGGCGGGGAGTTTCCATGTTCCCAGGCTGGCACAACACTAGCCAGGAAGCCTAAGGAACTTCAGTGTTCAAAGCCTTTTATTGACTTCATAATTGGAGTCTTATTGCATAGTCATGATTGAGGCCTTCTTGAATATGCACAACTGATTAAATCACACCCCCTCCCTTCCTAATGCTGGTTGGTGATCTTTGTAACCTGGCCAGCCCCTCACTCCTTTGTACAAATTCTCCAGTGTTGTCTGCTAGTTTTAGATAACAAAGGAACCTTGATTACGCAGGAAATTCCAGAGATTGTCTGTCTGGAGCCAAAACAAAAAGACCTACTTATTTTAGGTGAAGTAACTAGTTTTAGTTTTTTTAATTCATTAGCACGCTTATAGATAAAAAAGTCTGTAGATACAGAGAAAGAAGGAAAATAAAAAATGGGGAAATACTGGTAATTCTTAAAACACCCTATCATAAAAAGCTGGAAAAACTATTTACCGCTTAAGATGCATATTTACAATCTCACTGAAGAGGAGAAATAAGCAAAGAAAGCTTGCAACTTTAAACAAATTATGCATGCTATAGTTATCATCCGGACTTGGTAAAATACTACCCAGGACTGGACAATAGCGGTGGTTCTCAAACATTTTAGTCTCAAGCACTCTCTACATTCTTAAAATACTGAGGACTCTAAAGAGCTTTTGTTTGTGTGGATTATATTTATCGGTATTGACAGTATTAGAAATTAAAACAAAAAAAATTTAAAATACCAGAATACCAAACACACATCCCATTAGTGACTGGAGTGATGAAGTCATCACATGTCATACAGACTTTGGAAAACTCTCCTCCACGTGTGAGAGAATGGCAGTGGAAAAGGCAAATAATTCCTTAGTGCTACTGTGAAATAAGGGTTCCTGGGTAGTATACACTGTTAGACGCTCCAGTACTAGCCAAATGGTTGGTGGTTCAAACCCACCCAGAGGCGTCTCAGAAGACAGGCCTGGAGATCTGCTTCCATAAAGATTAAAAAAAAAAAGCCTTGAAAACCCTATGGAGCAGCTCTACTCTGTACATATGGGGCTGTCATGAGTCAGAATTGACTGGAGGGTAACTAACAGCATTATTGTGGAAACAGGTTTGATCTCCCAGGCCTCCATAGGTCCCCAGCCTTCACTTTGAGAAGCACTGGGCTACAGAAATAGGAGGAAAAACTTGAAGCAATAGACCAGGGTTGTTGGGAGGGGCATTATTTGCCAGGAAATTTTACAAAGAGAATAATTGATTGGAGGAAGAAAGATAGACGTAGATATTCCCAGAAAAGTCTGTGACATGGACGGTGCCTATTAATTCAGGTTAAAGCTGGCAGTGCTTATGGGTACATTAAAAATTAGCTATCAGAAAATCTGCTAGACCACTCAGTTATCTAGAAGTAGGATATCTGATAAAATTTGGACTGGCCTTGAAGTCAATTTTATCTCTCAGGAAGGAGAAATAGAGATGCTGCTTACTTCTGACTTCATTCTGATAAATAAGGAAAAACAGATGTTTATTTATGTGTGAATAATAGGAAAATTCAGAAAAACATGAGCTTCTCACATTTGAAATAATAAAGACAATAAATTCTACTCAGGCAATGCTGTTAGATGACCAGAGGTCAACATTTCTAGAATGGGAAGTTCTGATTTTATTATCTGAATTCCTGAAAGCTATGACTAATAAGGATGAGGGGAGGTGCGAAAAATGGAAACCTAGTAACATATGTACAGCTAATGAAGATGGGAGGGCAGGTCTTTTAAGAAACTGGGTTCACAAGGACATTGATCTCAGAACTGTGAGTAAATAAGATAAAATTTAAAAAAGGAGGAAGAGAAAGAAAAGAAAGTAAATGCAATGATGGGTCATGCAGTTTAAATATATTAATGAAACCACAAAATAATTGTAAACCTTATAATTTGCTTATGCTATTACAAAACCCAAAAACCCAAACCTCTTGCCATCTAGTCAATTTCGATTCATAATGACCTGACGGGACAGAATAGAACCACCCCATAAAGTTTCCTAGGCTGTAATCTTTGCAGAAACAGACTGCCTCATCTTTCTCCTGCAGAGTGGCTAGTGGGTTTGAACCCCTGACCTTTTGGTTAGCAGTCGAGCACTTAACCTCTGTAATACCAGGGCTCCTTTTTAATATTTTACTGGCATCATCCTCTTCAATCACCTTTTCCTTTTCTTTCTACCTCGTGCTACCTTAACACAAGATGTATATGTTGTCAGTTCTAAGGTTTTTATGATTTTGAGGTACGTTGTTGAAACCTCCCTGCTTATAACAACTACAACATTGCAAAATCAGATTTACAGTCTACTTTCCTTTTCTTTATTTGTACCTTGTATGCCATTTAAATGTTGTGTCTATAGAATAAAACTGTTTCTTAGAAAATTAACTATTTATGTTTTCCATCACAGATACCTGGGAAAGATGGGAAAACTATTTCAGTAAATCCACCAATTCTAACCGAAAAAAAAACGTTGCTGCTGAGTTGATCCCAACTCCTAGTGACCCTATAGAGCAGAACTGCCCTACAGGGTTTCCAAGGTGGATTCGAACTGCTGACCTTTTGGTTTGCAGTAGTAGCTCTTAACTACTGCATCACCAGGGCTCCACTGACTCTAACGCATCCTAAATCCAGTAAAATCTGAAGCAAATCACAATAGCTACCTTGTGTCTTACTTCTATTTCCTCTATTTTTTTTCCCCTTTGCTTTTTTCTCCTCTAGTTTCAATCACCTTACCAAACACTCTGCTTATCATTTCCTCACTTCTCTTCATTATTCGTAGATAAAAGATTTAACCTACCAGTCAGTTTCCAAGATGTTGGCTGCAATAAGAAATTGCTGCAAATAACTGGTGGTTGCCACGATAGCAAATTTGCATTACAGTTTATAAAATGTGTCTTCCTTTGCAGAGATACTTAGCTATGATTGAACAAACCATTTAAACAGCACATTTCCTTCTAAATACATAGCTTAGCCATTTGAGCACTGACCAAAGCATTGGAAGGCGGAAAAAAAAAAAAAAACGTTTTCATCCATAGATGCAGTGAACATAAAATAGATTATTTACATATTACGAGGACAAGGTTTGAGTTATTCATCCCCTTTGATCTGAAGGAGCAAGGAGAGGTGGCAGTTGCTTTTTCAGAGCCACAGAGGGTCATTAAGCAGGTGTCTGTAGTGACAGCATGAGGCTGCAATAACAGCATAGCAATTTTACTCCGGCCACAAGGGACAAATGTCTATGTCCATATACAAGGGTAAAGGGTGTTTCTCCTTTTTATATTCAGTCCTTTCCAATCTAACCCATAATGTAAACCTGAGGGTTTTTCAGTAGGATGATCATACATCTTGGTTTCCCCAGGACATAGCTGGTTTTCAACTGTTGTTGCAGAATAATTATTAATATCAGCTAAAACCAGTTGCCGTCCAGCCTGTTCCAACTCCGGGTACCCTCGTGTGTGGCAGAGTAGAACCGTGCTCTGTATAATTTTCAAATAGCTGACTTGGGGGAAGTAGATTGCCAGACCTTTCTTCAGAGGGGCCTTTGGATATACTTGAGCCTCCACACTATTTTTTTTTTTTTTCCACACTTTAGGTTAGCAGCCACGTGCGTTAACTGTTTGCATCACCCAGGGATGACAATTATTATTATTTTTTTTCAGATAAAAAAGTAAATATTTATTAAGAATATGAAAAAATCGCACCAAATTACATATTTTAAAAAGTTGACAAAGCCAGAAAAATACTATTGTACTTGAATTATATAACAGCTAGAAAAAAAACCCAGCTAGACACACCTCTATTTTGGTTGTATATTCTTTGACTATCCCAACTTATGACGATTTTGTAACGTTATTTTCTAAGGAGGACAGAGAGATGATTCAGCCTTTTCCCTTGGATAATTTATCAAAAATTGCTTTGTACTACTGGTGATTTGGAAAAGTTTCTTTCATCCCCATGTAACATTATAGTACTATCAGGTAAATGTGAGAGTTGTAAATTTGGGGAAAAAACACTGTCTCCAGTATGTGAATTGTATACCCTGTTGCTCTGTTCTTTTGTCTCTTGTTTGTTAGTGTCTTGATTCTCATAATCTTTTTATCTCTTCTGTTATCATCTCATTACCTATGTATTTTTTGGTATCATGATTCTTTTCCTTATTTTCGTCTGGACCAACAGTGTGTTTAGTCTGTTGTGATACAAGAGGTTTTCATGTCTTGAAGCTTCTGCTAGTCTTTCTTTCAGTTGTTTATTTTATTTCCCTAGGATACTTTCTTTCTGTCATATTTGGATTTTGGAGAGATCATTAATTCTAAAAAAAGACATACAAAATCGATCTGAAGATAAGGCACACACCAAAGAAACTAAAATACATTTTTAAGTACCACTACCTCGTATTTTACTAGGAGTCCTTGGATGGTGCGAACAGTTAATGTGCTCAGCTGCTAACTAAGGTTGAAGGTTTGAGCCCACCCAGAGGTGCCTCAGGGATGCCAATTATTAATAGCACCCCCTTTTACTCTAAAATGTGTCCCAGTTTGGAAGATAAATTGTGTGGACACCTTATGTATAGAAGAATATACTTGCATACTTGAGAAGAAATAAATTGGGGGAGGGTTCTAGTTAGAGATTATTTTAACAGTGGGTGGCCAAAATTTGCTCCAAGTTCATGTAGCCAGAGTGCTGTTTCCTTGAAGAAGTTAGCTGACTCTTCTGTTGCTTTCAGAATGTAGCAAGGGAAAGGTATAATTTGTTCCTCTCCCAAATAAGAAAAAAGAGAAGACTGGCTGGTCTGAGCAGTACAAGCCTTGGACTAAGTACCAGATTAATGCGGTGGAAACACATGGGCTTTGGAATTAGAGGAAAGTGGTTCAAATCTTGGCTGTGACGTGTAGCAGCTGTGAGGCTTGGGTGAGCTTTAATTAGCCTCTCACCCTAAGACCCAAAATCTTTAGCTATAAAACAGGATGACTATACACACTTTATATAGTATTGGTGTAAAGTTTGCAGACGATATTTGTGCTGCACACAGTCAAATGTGAAAATTGCCCCTATTACTATTAGCCTCCAAGTACACATCAAACAAAAAAACTAATAACTGATATCTATTGTTAACTTTCTGGAAGTTAAATTCCGTCTTAGGTCCTCAGTTTAATTATATAATTATAATCTTCAAAGCTGTGATTATTATCTGTTGTTTACCCTGAGAACACTGTTACCCACAGAATTTATAACACCTACCCGCTTTCACAGGACTAGATTCCTCATCTCTGCATTATAGGCTGTCCCCAGTTTACAATGTATTGGAGTTATGACAGACTGCACTTATGACCATCTGTTTGTTGTTGTTGTTTTATTTTTTTACATCTTATTGTTAGTAATATGTACTACGTACATCGTTACAGCACACAATTTGTTGATGCTATCATTCTCAGATGGTCATTTGCAGATGTTCAAAGATCGGATTTACAAAGATGCTGATAATAAAAGGCAATAAAAGTATAAACTCAAAAAATAAAAGATATTTGACTTCTTCAAGAACCGACTTACGCTGGAGTTGTAGGAACAGAACCTCATTGCAAATCAAGGACTAACTGTACCTAAAACTTAAAATCTCTGAGAAGAAGGATGGGGTCCTTGCAAATAGTTAACACACTTGGCTGCTAATCAAAAGATTGGAGGTTGATGTCCCTCCAAAAGAGTCTCAGAAGAAAGGAGTGATGATCTACTGCCAAAAAATCAGCCATTCAGACTCTATGGATCACGGTGCTACTCTGACACACATGAGGTCAATATGAGTTGGAACTAACTGGACAAAAACTGGCTTTAAGAAGAACTATGTGGTTTCATTCACCACTGTATCACCAGTGCCTGAAGCAAAATTGATGATTTAAGCATTTATGACAGTAGAATAAACAAATATTATTTCTAAAATGCCAAAAAGTTGTAGTGTCTCTCATCATATTTATTTATGTAATACTGCCAGTTTAAAATACGTGAGTGATTTTTGGCTAGAGGAAAAAAAAAAAAGTATGTTTCATGATTCATCAAAACCTTATATGGTGGTTTAACAAGATGCTCCCAAGAGCTGACTAAACAAAAACAATGCCTTAGAAAACAAAGACAGTTTAAACTCCTAGGTATATATCTTAAAGAACAGAAAATAAGAAATTGAACAGATGTATGTACAACAGTGTGCACAGCAGCATTATTCACAATAACCAAGAAGTGGAAACAACTCAACTGTCCATCAACAGATGAATGAATAAACCAAATGTGTTACATACATACAATTGAAGATTATTCTGCCATAAAGAGAAATGAAATTCTGGTACATGCTACAAATGGATGAACCTGTAAGGGGGAGGGGGAGAGCTTACACTCGGGAAGAAGAAGAGACAGGGGGTGGTGACATTCCTCAATAAGGTGGTCCCTATGTAGTTAAACTTTAAGCCAAGGAAATGATCCCTATAGGGGTCCCTAACTTGGTAATTAAACCTTAAGCCAAGGAAATAGTCTCTATAAGGGTTCCTGTCTTGGCTGTTAAACATTAACAGGGAGAGATAAGAGACAAGAAGGGTATAAAACCCTAGGAAAACGACTATCAGGGCTCTCAGACTCTCTCTATATCTGAGTAGCCTGCTTGATGCTCCCTAGTCAAGTGTACTTTTGCTACTAACCCTCTGCTAGCTGATAAACCTCTGCTCGCTTGACACTAATAGTCTCAGTGTTTGAATTCTTTGTCACACCTAAGACAAGAACCGAGGCTTTTCTCCAGTAACAAACCTTGAAAACATTATGCTAAATGAAATAAGCCGGGCACAATAGAACAAGTATTGCATGATTCCACTTAAAATAAATATGAAAAAATATATAAATTCATAGAAAAAGAAAGTAAATTGGTGGTAAACAGGGACTGGTGTAAGGAGGACATGGGGGGCTGTTTCTTGTTGGGTACAGGGTTTCCATTTGGGAGTGATGAATACGTTCTGGAAATAGAGAACGGTGATGGTTGTATAACATTGTGAATGTAATTCAAATCACTGAGTTGTAAACTTAAAATAGTTAAAACGGCAAATTTTATATGTATTTTACCACAGTAAAGTTTAAAAAAAAAAACAACTAAAACAATCATCAAAAAAAAAAAAAAGCAAAAACCCCAAATTTATACAATCATTTCAGAAAGAAGGCACAGATCTTGCTTATAGCCCAAAAGACACACTTAAAAAGCATAAAAGGGTAAAACCTTTCCACTGGAGCAATGTACTACGACTAAATGACTTTCATGATTTCTCTACAGAGATGAAAAACTTCTAAAAGTTTAAAGTGCTAGTAATACTAACAAAGCAATGAAAAAAAGCTGCAGTGAACGCGCTCAACATAAAAACATCTGAGAGAGAGAGAGGAAAAAAAAAGAAAATTCCAGGAAACTGCTTAGGAATGCTCTCTGACAGAATCTCTTTCTTCTAATCCATGCTCACTCTTGCATGCTAACTACTGTGTTCAATAAAGGACACAGGTTCGGACTCACTAATAGAGAAATGTTCTTTATCATTCTAAAACTGTAGCAGAGGGAAGCCAGTAGTGTGGCCTGCCCTTGAGTGGTATTCATCTAACTGGAGTCGTGGGGGAGATTTTTGTGGTGGTTGTTTTTTAATGCCTTTGCCATAAGTGTGATTTCCATGTTGGTAAAATATAATGTTGGATTTTTAAACATATCACTTCTTAAAGGTTTCATTGTAGCACCCACAAAATTCATGAGAGAATGATGTGTTTTCATTTTATCTTAGGCCAAAGTAATACCAAACACACCCTCCAGTCATCCCCAGTTTTTAACATTAAAGCTTAATCGGTGAGCATTTAACATGAAGAGCTGCAGTCCATCCGTTTCGGTATTTCTGAAAGTTCTCATAATTTAAAATGAAACAGAGCACTTATTTATTAGCCATGGAAACAAAAATTCCCTCAGATGGCTCTCTTAACGTCCTTCAATTTTATGCACTTATTTAATGAAATTCTATCTAAATTGTCTACCATACTTCAGTATTTTAAACCTTGTTAACTAAATTAAAATCAGGTTTAGGAGGCCACAAGGAATAGTATAATGGATGCTGATAATTCAGATTTTAAATAAAGTTGAAGTGAAATTATTAAGAATTCAAAAAAAAAAAAAAAAGAGGCTGTTTATTTAAGGCAGGGGCCACTTCGGGAAGGCAGAGAAACAGCAGGAATTAAAGTATGACTAGTTGGGAGTTACCCAGATTCACTGTTTTCTAGTTAGGGACTACATGCAGAATTTAAAACGTTGATAAATGTAACATTACAGAATTTTTTTTTTTAGATATGCAATCGGCACACACAGGTATAGATAAGATAGGAGAATGAGAAACTACACAGATGCACATTTGCCTTATATTTGTTAAAACTCTGGAACGAGTACAACATAACTGTCGCTCTTTAATTTGTTTTACTTCTGTTAAATAGAACGAACTTTAAACATTTTAATAGCTCCTCATGAGCTTCTAATTGTTTTAAGTCTCGAATATGCAAATACAAATGTATATATATTTTTTCTTCTTTCTCTTCCTGTCTCTCCTTTCCTCTTGCTCTCTTTTCCCCCTCCTTCTCTTCCCTTTCTAGTCTCCTTTGTTTTCTTCTTCCTTTTTTTCTTTATTAAATAGGTCACAGAGCTAAATCATTCAATATGCTTAAGTACAATGGTATTAAATAGCAAATATTTTGCTGTTCCAACATTGCCATTCCCGTTTCAGTTGATAGCTTTTAGCCTTAAGGTTTTTGAGGGAAAAAAAATTCTGAACTGACATATGAATGAGGAAATCTTCCTAGTTCTAAAGTTGTAGAAACATATTTAAGAGATTCTGGGAAGTAAAGCAGACATATAGAAATTCTTTACATGTGAGGATTAATGAAAGGAAGATGGAAAGGAAGAGGATGGGAGGGGAGGGCAGGGAGAAGAAGAGATTAAAATGAGGCTGAGTGTGTGTGTAACTGGGTTGGGTAGAAGCAGAGAGATTTAATGCTTGAATACCACATAGACTTTGATAAATGAAGGAAAGGGAGCCAGGAAGCCTAGAAAACATCCATAAATATGAGAGAATAAATATAGGGCTTAAGATAAAAAAATTCTTTATATCTCAATGGAAAACATCTTTAACATTATGTTCTGTTCCTACAAATCCCATGGTATTTTAAAACATGATTTAAGTATTTGCTGTATTTCAAAGTATAGCTTCATCTATCAGATCCAAGTATCTGTCTTGGTATTGCACTAATTTGCTATTGCTTTTTTTTTTCTATTAAAACATACTTCGCAATGGCAAACTGGCAAACTCTATAATGCCAGGAATTCTTTTCCACAGTTAGGCTTACCATAGATAGCATAAAGTTTTCCACATTTTGTATATCTGAACATTCATCACTAATCACTCTTACTTCAGAATTATAAAAAAAAAAAGAGGTTCCCTTAATTTGGAACCTGCACCAAAACTAGAAGATGCCTTTAGCGCATGCATCCTGAATTGAAATCATTGGATTAAGAAATCGAGTTAGTGTAATAGCATTTGAGCCTAGACATAGATTCCCAGGTGATCAATATATTCAAGACTATCTCATTTTTTATTGATGAGTTACGAATGTGAGATCGAAAGTGGGACGTGGATGTGACATCTGTGGTCTCCTCCATGGCATTCAGTAATGTCAGTACCTAATAAGTCAGTAAGCCCCACTGGCCTGTGAATAACCCTACTCTGTCCCAAATCCCTGGTAGACACATATGGCTACTCCAAATTCTGAAAAGTTAAACCTAGCAATCCTATTTTAATGTTCCCAGTAGCCATCTAACAGCAGTAAGAAACAATGGCAGGAAAGAGTGAGTTTTGTCTGCTCTTCCCTCTCCTGAGCAGATGGTTGGCTAAAAGTCCCTTCTCCTGGGAAATCAGTTTTAGATTTTTAAATTGAATATTAAGCAATAAACTGTACTTTCCAAGTATGAGAAAAGTAGCATTTACATTTATTTTTATCTGTAAATATAAAAATAGACATATAAAAAATAAAATTATATTTCTGAAGTTACATTTATTATTGATAAAAAAAAAGAAAGCTCAATGGCAGTAATAGAATAGCAATTGTAGGAGAGCTGCAATGTCAAATATGGTTCTCAATATAAGAATTAGCACGTTAGCATAATTTTACCTTACTGAAACATGTAGTGTGTTCAATTGTCTTGAAATGAATTATAATAGCAGAAAGTATTCCTATAAAAAAAAAACAACTACCAAATCATCAGGCGCATTCCCACAGGTAATACTAAACATTTCTGAGTGGCCAATAGAAACTATAGCTTTTACCAATGTCATTTTCTGATTATTTTACATAGTTATTTTGGGCACTTTCAGGACTAGATGTTACTCTTTATAATGGATGATTTCTGATAATCTGGATAGCTATACTCTGATAAAAATAAAATCAAGAGATGTATTGAAAGTAAAGCGACAGCTTGAGCTGGGAAGAGACTGAATTCCATGGAGTGAAAGCCAGCACTTTAAAATGGTGAAGCTGCAGGGACATTTTTATAAGGGGAGAACAAAGAATTCAAAGTACATTACTTAATTGGTAGTTACAAACTTAGATCATGGCAAGGTGGTACTTCCTGAAATGGGAGCTGGTAAGCCAGAGCTTCCTGTAGTAGGGGCTCCTAAGGGAATTGGCTTAAAGTAAATATGTATCTTTCTTACTGCGTGGTAATTGCAAGGGTATGTAACAAGAGGGGAAGTCACCTGGTAGTTATGTCATAATTATCAGACATTCCTTCCTTAGAAAGGGCCTGCTAAACAGAACTTTCCTGTGGGTATTTTTGTGGGAGATTTAGATAAGGGTCGGCACCAAGGTCTCCTCTCAGAGACATTGTTTTTACACCCATAACTTTATCACAAAGGAAAAATATTCCCATAGCTACATGATTAAGTCTGTGCAGAAAATGGTTCTTGCTAGGGTAAAAACAAAACTAACACAAGAAAGTTGAGCCCACACCTCAAGCCAATCATTTTAGATTTTACCAGGTACCTCAATTTTAAATTCATTTAAACACAGAAAGGAGCCCTAGTGGCACAGTGGTTAAGAGCTATGGCTGTTAGCGAAAAGGTTGGCAATTCAAATCCACCAGCCACTCCTTGGAAACCCTATGGGGTAGGTCTACTCTGTCCTGGAGGGTCCCTATGAGTCGGAGTCGACTCCATGGCAACGGGTAATGGTACACACAGAAGAGTAGAAGGCCAGAGACTTGGAAATTCACCAGGCACTGCAGTTTTACTGAAACCTCTGGCTGAGCAGTTTACCTCCTATAAAAAATAGGATAGAAATACTGCTTAGTGTAAGGAGGCAGGTGAGTAAGGTAAGTAAGAGGTAAGTAAAAAATGTTCTCTCGTTGAGCTGGGGGGCTTCCGTAAAAACTATAAATTCATATTATATCTTTTTTTTTTTTTTAACCCCAACCTCAGTGTGAGCTATCTCAGTGGAAGATAAAAAGCTGTATTTTTTTTCCCCTTAAGAAAGATAAAGGATTTTTAGTCACTTTTCCTTTGTTTCTCTGTTGCCAACGATCTAGAAAAATTTCTGCCTACAAAATGTGCTGTATCAATACTAACATCATTGCTATTGTCGATTCCAACTCATAGTGACCCTATAGGACACAGTAGAACTTTTCCATAGGGTTTGCAAAGAGCAGCTGGTGGATTCAAAATGTCGATATTTTGGTTAGCAGCCAAGCTCTTAACCACTGTGTCACCAGGGCTCCATGTTTTAATTTGTTAGATGAACTCTGTCAGCAGCTTGATTTTTTATTGTTTTTTGGGATCGTCTAGGTATTTAGACAGTATCAATATTAAGACTGTCTAAAACCTACAAGGTCCCCAAAAAACAATGAAAAACCAAACTGTCGAGAGAGTTCTAACAAATAAATACTTGCTTTTTTTTTTTTTGTTAGTATCTGTAAATGGTCATAAATAAAATTAAAAGGGAAAAATAAATCAGTATTAGATTTTATTTTCCTTTTTATTCTGATCTTTTAATTTCTAAAACTTAGATAATATTCTATACTATTGTTTTCCTTTAGTTAAAGATTGCTGGGAAAAAATATCTTGGCTTTTTGAGTTATACAAGATGGCTGAAATCCCAGATCAGTAGAAATTTTTCTCTAATTTGGGTGAATTAGATAATCACTTCTTGGTGCTCTGGTGTAAGGAAATATCTTTTATCTTTTATGTTTACCTAAAATGTTATAGAAAATTTCCTAAAAAATGCAGGCCATCGTAATTTAAAAGACCTGGCTAACATGCTTGACTTTGAGCAATGAAAAAAACAAAACTAAACAACAACAACAAAAATATATAGGTAGATAGATATACAAAAATAAATACCTTGTGGCAGTGAGGAAGAGAAATTCAACATATGCATAAACAAGAAATGGATTTCAATTCAGAAATTTTCACTTTTAGCATGCATGGTTGACCTTTTCTGAGTAGTTTTATTTCAATATTGATCTAGGCAACGACTTATGAATGTGACAATGGACACCCAAATCAAATATTAGTCTCTAGAATTGGAAGTTGCTCCCATAGAAACTGGGACACCATTATTATCTGTCTTAGTTACCTAGTGCTGCTATAACAGAAATAAGACTAGTGGATGGCTTTACAAACAGAAATTTATTCTCTCACAGTCTAGGAGGCTAGAAGTCCGAATTCAGGCCAATAGCTCCAGGGGATGGCTTTCTCTAATGGTTCTAAGGGAAGGTTCATGTCATCAAACTTCTCTGAGTCTAGAAGCTTCTCAGGGACCCCGGGTCCAAAGAACATGCTCTGCTTCTGTCACTACTTTCTTGGTGGTAGGAGGTCCCACTATTCTCTGCTAGATTCCCTATTTTATTTCTCAGAAAAGATTGACTCACTATACAACTTAATCCTGTAAATTGAGTCCTGCCTTATCAACATAACTGACTCTAATTCTGCCCCGTTAACATCAGAGAGGTAGGATTTACAACGCATAGAAAAATCACATCAGATCATAAAATGATGGACAACCACACAATACTGGGACTCATGGCCTAGCCAAGTTGACACACATTTTTGTGGGGACACAGTTCAATTATCCTGCAGAGCATTTTCAAGCAGTTACGTCTCTAAATAGAGAGCATAAGAATTTATATCATCAAATAACTTCTCCGAGAACGTACATATAGAACTGTCAAACCCTGTTTGAAAGCAGATATTAATATTTGAGACCCCGTACAAGTTACATTCAAAACTGAGAGTTATAGTATATTAAGAGCTATGTCACTAGCGGGCCCTCTCCTTAGCATAAATGTAAGCCAGGCAAGTCATAAGAATTTTTTTTTAAATGCACTTTCTTTGAAAAGAAGATTTTATTTCTTTTGTTACAACATTTATCATAGAATCCTTACAGCCATTCTTTACTTACGTGCGAATTAATTACTCTCTTCTTAAATCTAAACATCATTTTTTCCTTCATTGGAGATATATAATTGGTATCCTGAATATAAATCCAGTCAGATAACTGAACAATGCTATTAAGTCCCATCCTTTTTTCCTAAGGTTAACAACTATTCCATACGAATTCTAATGTTCAAATTGATGTTCATTTTTAGTTTTTTAGTTGCTTCCCTTTGGTCCCCTACCCATTTTTGTCCTTCTGCTACTTGAGTAAAAATAATCTGGTATGACGTTGACTGGACAAAACTAAGCAACACTAAAGTGGTAAACTGCCCTAGATATCTAAAATGACTTATAGGGAAAATAGAATGTGCTGCTTGAGCTAAGCAAAACACACACGGGGGTATGTTCGTTATTTGCTCCACTTATGAACAAAAAGATATTTTCAGCAGGATCTGCAGAGTTTTGGATGAACAAATCTTGTTATGTTAACAACCTTTGTGTGCCTAATTCCAAGTACCTTGTTCTGCAAGTTGACAGCTACACGTTAGACAAACAGTCACAAGACAGGTATCTTACAAAGAAAATATCAGTGCTTCTAATTCAGTTTCTCTCTTCATATATCTCACCATCTTTCCATATCCCCATCTTATTTATGATCTCAAGGATCAACTTTCTTGATTTTTAAATACATAAGTTGCACTTAAATAAATCATAAAATGAAATCATTGCAAATCTAACAGGTTTGTAATTATTAAACAATTTACCTAAATTTATTTTTTCAACATACCTACATGCCAAGTCACAACTTTTCGGTCAGATTGTCTCACTGTGGTGTCTTGCGTGTAGCTGTAATGCTGGAAGCTATGCCACCGGTATTTCAAACACCAGCAGGATCACCCAGGGTGGATAGGTTTCAATGGAGCATCCAGATTAAGATAGACTAGGAAGAAGGGCTTGGTGATCTACTTCTGAAAAAAATTAATCAGTGAAAAACTTATAGATAGCAACAAAATATTGTCTGATAGAAATGAGCCCCTCAGGTTGGAAGGCACTCAAAATACAACTGGGAAGAACCGCCTCCTCAAATTAGAATCAACTTTAATGACATGGATGGAGTAAAATTTTTGCTACCTTCATTTGTTGATGTGGCATGACTCAAAATGGTAGGAAACAGCTATAAACATCTATTAGTAATTGGAACCTGGAATGTACCAAGTATGAATCAAGGAAAAATGGAAGCTGTCAAAAATGAAATAAACACTTGGACTTTGATATCCTAGGCATTAGTGAGCTGAAATGAATTGGTAGTGGCCATTTTGAATCAGACTATCATATCATATGGTCTACTGTGCCGGGAATGACAAATTGAAGAGAAACAGCATCACATTCATCAAGAAAAAAAAGTTTTTTTCAAGATCTATCCTGAAGTACAGTGCTGTCAGTGATAGAATAATATTCACATGCCAGCTTCTGTAGTCTAAAATTGATCAAACATGCAATCAAGATGCATTCATAATTACTGGCAATTGGAATGCAAATGTTGGAAAAAAAGAAGAAGAATAAGTAGCTGGAAAATATGGCATTGATGATAGAAATGATGCAGGAGATCAAATGACAAAATTTTCCAAGACCAATGACTTATTCATTAGAAATAACTTTTTTCAACAACATAAACGATGACTCTATACATGGACCATGCCGACAAGAACAGTTGCGGGATGACATAATGGACATCATACACAAAGAAAGAAAGGGCATAAATAAGACAGGAAAGAAAGAAAAGACAAAAATTAGATGTCAGAAGAGACTCTGATATTTGCTCTTGAACAAAGAGTAGCTAAAGTGAAAGGAAGAAATGATGAAGTAAAAGAGCTGAACAACTTGAGGAGACAAAGTAAAATATTATGATGACATGTGCAAAGACCTGGAGTTAGGAAGCCAAAATGAAAGAACATGATCCACATTTTTCAGGCTGAAAAGACTGAAGAAAAAATTCAAGCCCTGAGTTGCAGTACTAGAGGAATTTTATGAGGAAAATATTGAATGACCCGGAAAGCATCAAAAGAAGATCGAAGGAATAAACAGAGTCACTGTACCAAAAAGAATTGGTCAATGTTCAACCATTTCAGGAGGTAGCATATGACCAAGAACCGATGGTTTTGAAGGAAGAAGTCCAAGCTGCACTGAAGGTATTGTTGAAAAAGAGGGTCCAGAAATTGATGGGATACCAATTAAGATATTTCAAAAAATGGGTGCAAGCCTGGAAGCACTTACTCATTTATTCAAAAAAAAATTTCTAAGACAGCTACCTGGCCAACCAACTGGAAGAGAGTCATATTGTGCCCATTCCAAAGAAAAGCAATTAAATGGAATGGAGAAATTATTAAACAGTATCATTATTATCATATACAAGTAAAAACTTGCTGAAGATAATTAAAAAGTGGTTGCAGCAATACATTGACAAGGAACTGCCAGAAATTCAAGCCAGATTCAGAAGATGACATGAAACAAGGGATATCATTGCTCATGTCAGGTAGATCTTGGCTGAAAGCAGAGACTACCAGAAAGATGTTTACCTTTGACTATGCAAAGGCATATGACTGTGTGAATCATAACATTATAGATAACCTTGTGAAGAATGGGAATTTAAGAACCCTTAATGTGTTTCTGTGGCACCTGTACACAGACCAAGAGGTTGTCATCAGAACAGACCAAGGAGGTACTGTGCCATTTAAAATCAGAAAAGGTGTGCTTCAGGTTTGTATCTTCTTATCATATTTATATGCTGAGCAAATAATCCCAGAAATTGGACTATATGAAGAAGAACGTGTCATCAAGATTGGAGGAAGACTTATTAACAACCTGTAATATGCAGAGGACATAGCCTTGCTTTCCAAAAATGAAGAGGACTTGAAGTCCTTACTGGTGAAGATCAAAGACCACAGCCTTCAGTGTGGATTACACCTCAACATAAAGAAAACAAAAATCCTCACAACTAGACCTATAAGCAAGATCATGATAAATGCAAAAAAGATTGAAATTGTCAAGGATTTCATTTTACTTGGATCCACAATCAATGCCCTTGGAGGCAGCAGTCAAGAAATCAAATGACATAATGCATTGTGAAACTCTGCTGCAAAAGTCCTCTTTAAAACGGTAAAAAGCAAAAATGTCACTTTGAGGACTGAGTTGAGCCTGACCCGAACCACAGTATTTTCAATCGCTTTATATGCAAATGAAACCTGGACAATGAATAAGGAAGACAGAAGAAAAACCGATGCCTTTGAATTAGGGTGGTGGTGAAGAATACTGAATACACTATTAACTGCCAGAGAGCGAACAAATCTGTCTTGGAAGAAGTACAGCCAGAATCTCCTTAGAAGCAAGGATGGCATGAGTTTGTCTCACTTACTTTGGACATGTTCTTAGGAGGAACTGATCCCTAAAGACGGACATCGTGCTTGGAAAAGCACAGGATCAGTGAAAAAGTTGAAGACCCTCAACAAGTTGGCTTGACATAGTGGCTGCAACAGTAGGCTCAAACATAGCAATGATTCTGAAGATGGCACAGGACTGGGCAACATTTTCTTCTGTTATACATGGTGTCACTATGAGTGGGAACCTACTTGATGGCACCTAACAATGACAACAACACATGTCAAAAATTTAACATTAAAAAAACTGATGGAGGTATTCCTTTTATACTAAATTACCAATTCCAAGAATCTTCTGAGTTTTTATTTTTTTTTTTTGCAAAAATCGTTGTTCAGATTGAACTGTAGTAAATTGAGGGGAAAAAGTGTAATTTATGTATTTAACCTAATTACTGACCTGTGATAGGGACAAGTTGGCAAAAAACAAATTGCCCTCTAGACAGTGCTACCAAAGAATCTGCTGATGCAGGTTCACATGCTCAATATCAGATTTGAAACTGGTCTTACTGGTATCTATTTCTAAAACCCATTCTTTTTCTTTCCTATATAAAATTCTTGTCTAGACTGAGAGACACAAAAGGGAACTTTCTTCATTCAAGTGCCTGAAAATTCTAAGAAAAAATTACACTTCTATCTTGAAAGATTAAAATGAACCCTACACTGAAATAAAAAATATCAAAGACTAGACATGTATTTTGTATCGTTTATTTTCATCTTCTTCCTGGCACTTTAAATTTCACTCGGCAATTTGGAACAGATTTGATCAACTGGCTTTCATGTGTCTGTGTTTTTCTACTGCAGTGACAATAAACAAATGGGTTTGTTTTTCTACAAAGTCATGGAGGCACTGACTTAACTGTGACTGTTGCTTACTTTGGCCATATGTCACACTGTACAGTACTTCAGTCCTAGAATGAAGTAGTGCTTGATGTATTCAGGGTTACATGAGACTCTTGGGTCTGCCTCAGGTCCCTTACATCAATAAACCCCCTGATGGCTAGAAGGATGGTAGCCATCCTTCACTATCCCTTGATCTGTTAGAGAACACTTGGCATAACCAAATCCACCAGAGGTGTATGGATTACTTCATCATCCTGAACAGATCTTATTTTAACTTCATGGAAATATAAACATATTTGCTTTGCACGGCCTGTGAACATGTCTAATGAAGTCCAGTAGATAAACAAGTTTAAACGCTCAGAACCTTTGCATGGTGACACTAAATACTATTGAAAATCTGGAACACATCTTATATCTTAGAGATAAGACTTGCTCATGTTATCAAATTGCTAGTACAATTCTTCTCACTGTAATTCATTGTCAGCTTTGGAAGTGTAATATTTCAACATGAAAACTATTACACCATACTTTTTATTTTGGCCCCCAAGGGGAAAAAATAGATTTGAATTTCAAAGTACTTAAAATGTTATGGATGCACGAACAAAGCCAAATATACATATGCATGTAATAAATATAATATACATATGCTTCCCTTTGTAAATGAGTAAAAAAATAAGGCAAACATCTGAAAGCATAAATGTAATATACTGTTAAAAGAACTAGCCTTCTGAATGAAGCTATCTTTAACTATTACACCAAACTCAGTTCCCACTCCAATCCAAGATCATACTCATCCTCCATCTCTCCTCTCTCCCACTCCATTACTATGCTTTTCTTATTCAAATGAAAATAGCTGTGCAATGAACTGAAAGCCCAACACAGAGTTTGTCACGGAAGCAGTATCTTACAAAGTGTCTCACAAAAATCCATCTGTTTTCAGAAAAATGTTTCAGATTCGTTGAAAACCTACTCTACATTGCCACACTTCCAGTTCCATCCACATCATGATAAATGGCATCTCTTAGGGGTAGAATCCAGTACGTGTCATTTCCTGCCACCCACAAATAAATCTACTGTAATTGGTTAGGAAGCATCCAAACAATGTATAACAATTGTCAGATGGTTTTGCTCTACCTTTGCTTACTATTAGGGAGTCCTGGTGGTGCAGTGGTTAAGCACACATCTGCTAAATGAAAGGTGGTGAGTGGTTTGAACCCACCAGCCACTCCAAGGAAGAAAGATGTGTCAGTCTACTTCCTCAGAGATTACAGCATTGGAAACCCTAAGGGGCAATTCTACTTGGTCCTATAGGATCAGTATGAGTCAGAATCAACTGAATGGCAATAGAGTGCTGACTACTGCTATCTTACATTCTCATGTCATTCCTTGTCTTTCTTGAGAGGCCACTTCCCTCCCACCTCCCTCGAACTTAGAATGACGTATCACCTGAAAGGCAGAGAGTGCTAAGAAAATGGAATAGAGACATGAAATATAAAAGAGAAACAAAATAATAGGAAAAACTAAAGAGAAAGAGGCCTCACACACCTTACCCTTTACATTAAAAGATGAATAATGTAAGAATATGTGAATATAAGGTCTTAATACAAAGGGAGGTTGTAATTTAATTCATATGAAATCACTTTGTACTTCCCTTTTTTTTTAAATTAAAATTTGTAAAAATGGAGTTCTAGTGTGTTACTGCTTCAGAATATATCCTGATTACCATTGAGAATCTTTAAGGGTTTCTCTTTGAATCATAAAAAAGAGACTGCAGCAAAACATTAACAGATGTGAAGCCAGAGGACTGCCTCATTACGAAATTCTAAGTGTCCTTGCTCCAGTGCATGCCAGGCTGCTTTAATAGACATTACTATTTTGTTGAGATAGGAAGGGGTAGCAGAGATTTTTTTTTTTTTTTTTTTTAATGATAACAATGACAATGTCATATGTAATGTAACCTTGTGTATGTTTATGCTTTTCTGGACATTCTGAAAGCAATAAAAAAACCACCTTCTCCCACAATGGAAGGAGTCGAAGTTGACAGGAGATAATTTGGATACTATTGGTGGTTCATGTGCTCCAGGAAGGCAGTGTGTATTGTATTACTAGCCCGTGGCAGAAGCACTTATGAAAAAAATGGAAAAAAAAAAGAAACTACAAAATCTTCCTCTAAATTTTGCTTCAGGTCATATCTAGGATCCCAAAAGTCTACTGAAGAAACAGCAGGCCTCAAGAAGTAACATCATTCCCACTTTTGGCCAAATATCTAGCTTAGTATTTTTTGTCTAATTTACAGTAATGATGGTCCTAAGATTGTACATCACTTTAAAAAGTCAGAGTTACAATGTACATTGTCCTCAACTGTATTAGTTTATCTGATTCAACAGCCAGGGTCTGCAGGAGGGAGTTTTCCAGGGATGAACTTAATAGAGCCCAGGTATGGAAGCAGCCCAGTACCAACGCGACCTGGATGGCGGGAGATGGCATGCGCTAACAGTTGTCGGCATCACACTGGGCATTTATCTGCTGCAATGAAGTCGAGAATCTGGCTTCTACTTTGCATCGATCAGCGACAACCTTGATTACTGTGCTCAGCTCAGAGCCAAAGGGCGAACATGGACAATTTATTACAGGACAAAGTCCTAGAAAACAATCTAGGAACTTAGCCCAATATCACATGAGAGAAGGGGATGATGCACACAACACGAGGAAAAAAAAAAACCTTCAAATATTTCAAGAGTTACTATTGCATGAAGTATTAGACTTTCTCTGTATGGTCCTGAGTAGGACAAGCTGAGGATGAATTTTATTTAATTTTTGTTAAAAAAAAAAAAAAGAAGAAGAAAACTTTCAGTCTACAAGTAACTAGTTACTTCAGGAGTGGTGAGCTGTCTTCCTCGGAGTTATTTAAACGTGGTGTGGAGGGCCATGTGGGGAGAGTAGAAAGGACATATGCATCAGATGACTTGTAGGGTGGGCAACAGCCCAGGGAATGTAGACCTAGAATGAATTAAGTGAGAGTCTGTACAGCCAATGATAACACTGCCTAATTCACAGTTTGTCCAGAGCTGGTAAAATAATCCTAAAGGAGTTCTATTGCCACATTCTTTTTACATTGGCCAAAGATTCATATTACTAAAACTAAAAGGAAGACAGAAAGAGGAAAAAGAAGGAAGGAAGGAGAGAAGGAAGAAAGGAAGGGAGGGAGGGAGGGATAGGGAGGGAGGGAGGAAGAAAAAATCATTGTCAGAGTCATCAATTAATATAATTTTCTTTTGAGTAAACTTTTCTGGAGTTTGTAGGTAAGAAGCACAAAACTAAATCTATATATAATCTGCAAGACTTTAGCAATATCTCAGATTCTGTCAATCTTTGATTGTTTATATTATATTGAAAATGAAAGAAATAGATACCTAGAAACTTCATCTGTGATACTTGCATTTATGTCTAAGAGCAACAATACAAGCACAGCTAATTTGCTAAAGAGTGTAGCAGCAGGCTGTTCAATATATAACCAATAGAATGCTAATATTTTACTGTATATAACCTATTTTACATGATTTAAATTGAAAACCTAAAGGTCTATTATGTTCATCATTTATGACATTTGCACTAGTCACGAAAGAATGGCAAATATTTTCCTATATATTTTGCTTGAATATATTCCACTTTCAAACAACACTTGATCTCTCTTGCTGCCTAAAAAGCTCTGTGAAAGACATTACAGAAAAAGACCATTAGGCTTTGACAAATTTGGTCACAATGAACTTTTTATTTCCAATGCATTCTGAGGTTTGAACATTTAATGATGCAGCAGACATATAATTTAGACGGACTCGGTGACCTCCTACCGTACTGAGATATAACTAAGTTTCCAATGGCTTGCCAATAATAAAAGCAAAAGTACAACCAGATCATAGCCAGTAAATTGTGGGTTGATTTTTTAAATAAATATAAAGGTCTCATTAAAGACCTTATATTTATCTCTCTTGGAAGAAAATCTACCCCAATTGCTGCAGTGTTTGTAACTACTTCCAGAAAAAAAAAAAAAAAAAAGCCTGTGGCTGTCTTTTTTTCTGTAAGAGCCTCTTATGAAATTCTCTGAAGGCATAAATTACAACTTAAGAATGAAGGAGACAGCTGGTGGCTAGCTGTTCAAGTCAACAGGATTATATATCACAGCACATTTTATATGTACAGGTCAAATTTGGGGAGAAATAGATTTTATAAAGAGTCACTGTAGTTGAGTAACTAGTCCTTATCATAAATTGGGCGAATCTGAACATCTGTGGATGGCTTACCAGGAGAAGAAAATACATCCTAAGAAAAGTCTGGTAAATGTGCTATCTATTGATAAGACAAGGGTGATTTCTGAAGCCTACCACCAATGCTACCCCAAACCCAGTGCTAACATCCCTTAAATCTCATCAGCAAGGACTGAAGACACTCATCTAAAATGTTGGGAATGAAAGGGAAGTTACAATAATGAATTCTAACGTGACCATCATGATGTAATGTAATGACAGAAGCTGAGAGAGAATGATATTCAACACAGATAAAGGAGAGTTACGAATAAAAATGGTCTTGGTTTGCCCACCTTCTGTAAAAGAAGGTGATCATTGGCCACATGGGCACACAAGTCTATTCTTTCTATTGAGCTGATCACATAAACTAAAAATAAAAGCCATTCCCTGCAAAAACCAGACAATTATAACTAATTAATATTCATGCAGTCTAATGAAAGCAGTGGAGACCCTGGTGGCGTAATAGTTAAGAGCTATGGCTGCTAACCAGAAGGTGGGTAGTTTGAATCTACCAGGTGCTACTCGGAAATTCTATGGGGCCGTTCTACTCTGTCCTATAGAGTCACTACGAGTCAGAATCGACTTGATGGCAACTAGTCTGGTCTGGTTTTTAATGAAAGCAGTAGATCCCAGAGCTCTATATACTTTTTGTCAACCACAGAATATGTAAATTACATTCTTTATATTCTGGCCATACGTGAAGAGAGGCCCTCTGGTGAAATGGTCAGTGGTCTTAAATGATCCTTTAATTTTCTGGAGCATCTATTTTACAACAACATTTTATTTTCCAGACTATCGTTTGATCTTTGACAATGTAAATTCAGGTTTCCTTTGATACTATTTCTTTTTTTTTTCATTTTTTTTTTTAATAACTTTTATTAAGCTTCAAGTGAACGTTTACAAATCCAATCAGTCTGTCACATATAAGTTTACATACATCTCACTCCCTACTCCCACTTACTCTCCCCCTCTTGAGTCAGCCCTTTCAGTCTCTCCTTTCTTGACAATTTTGCCTGCTTCCGTCTCTCTCTATCCTCCCATCCCCCCTCCAGACAAGAGTTGCCAACACAATCTCAAGTGTCCACCTGATATAATTAGCTCACTCTTCATCAGCGTCTCTCTCCCACCCGCTGACCAGTCCCTTTCATTTTTGATGAGTTGTCTTCGGGGATGGTTCCTGTTCTGTGTCAACAGAAGGTCTGGGGAGCATGGCCGCCGGGATTCCTCCAGTCTCAGTCAGACCATTAAGTTTGGTCTTTTTATGAGAATTTGGGGTCTGTATCCCACTGATCTCCTGCTCCCTCAGGGGTCCTCTGCTGTGCTCCCTGTCAGGGCAGTCATCGATTGTGGCCGGGCACCAACTAGTTCTTCTGGTCTCAGGATGATGTAGGTCTCTGGTTCATGTGGCCCTTTCTGTCTCTTGGGCTCTTAGTTGTCGTGTGGCCTTGGTGTTCTTCATTTTCCTTTGCTCCAGGTGGGTTGAGACCAATTGCTGCATCTTAGATGGCCGCTTGTTAGCATTTAAGACCCCAGACGCCACATTTCAAAGTGGGATGCAGAATGATTTCATAATAGAATTATTTTGCCAATTGACTTAGAAGTCCCCTCAAACCATGTTCCCCAGACCCCCGCGCTTGCTCCGCTGACCTTTGAAGCATTCATTTTATCCCGGAAACTTCTTTGCTTTTGGTCCAGTCCAATTGAGCTGACCTTCCATGTATTGAGTGTTGTCTTTCCCTTCACCTAAAGCAGTTCTTATCTACTGATTAATCAATAAAAAACCCTCTCCCACCCTCCCTCCCTCCCCCCCTCGTAACCACAAAAGTATGTGTTCTTCTCACGTTTACTATTTCTCAAGATCTTATACTAGTGGTCTTATACAATATTTGTCCTTTTGCCTCTGACTGATTTCGCTCAGCATAATGCCTTCCAGGTTCCTCCATGTTATGAAATGTTTCAGAGATTCGTCACTGTTCTTTATCGATGCCGAGTATTCCATTGTGTGAATATACCACAATTTATTTACCCATTCATCCGTTGATGGACACCTTGGTTGCTTCCAACTTTTTGCTATTGTAAACAGAGCTGCAATAAACATGGGTGGGCATATATCTGTTCGTATGAAGGCTCTTGTATCTCTAGGGTATATTCCTAGGAGTGGGATTTCTGGGTTGTAAGGTAGTTCTATTTCTAACTGTTTAAGATAACGCCAGATAGATTTCCAAAGTGGTTGTACCATTTTACAATCCCACCAGCAGTGTATGAGAGTTCCAATCTCTCCGCAGCCTCTCCAACATTTATTATTTTGTGTTTTTTGGATTAATGCCAGCCTTGCTGGTGTGAGATGGAATCTCATCGTAGTTTTAATTTGCATTTCTCTAATGGCTAATGATCGAGAGCATTTTCTCATGTATCTGTTGGCTGCCTGAATATCTTCTTTAGTGAAATGTGTGTTCATATCCTTTGCCCACTTCTTGATTGGGTTGTTTGTCTTTTTGTGGTTGAGTTTTGACAGAATCATGTAGATTTTAGAGATCAGGCGCTGGTCGGAGATGTCATAGCTGAAAATTCTTTCCCAATCTGTAGGTGGTCTTTTTACTCTTTTGGTGAAGTCTTTAGATGAGCATAGGTGTTTGATTTTTAGGAGCTCCCAGTTATCGGGTTTCTCTTCATCATTTTTGGTAATGTTTTGTATTCTGTTTATACCTTGTATTAGGGCTCCTAGGGTTGTCCCAATTTTTTCTTCCATGATCTTTATCGTTTTAGTCTTTATGTTTAGGTCTTTGATCCACTTGGAGTTAGTTTTTGTGCATGGTGTGAGGTATCGGTCCTGTTTCATTTTTTTGCAAATGGATATCCAGTTATGCCAGCACAATTTGTTAAAAAGGCTATCTTTTCCCCAGTTAATTGAAACTGGTCCTTTGTCAAATATCAGCTGCTCATACGTGGATGGATCTATGTCTGGGTTCTCAATTCTGTTCCATTGGTCTATGTGTCTGTTGTTGTACCAATACCAGGCTGTTTTGACTACTGTGGCTGTATAATAGGTTCTGAAGTCAGGTAAGGTGAGGCCTCCCACTTTCTTCTTCTTTTTCAGTAATGCTTTGCTTATCCGGGGCTTCTTTCCCTTCCATATGAAATTGGTGATTTGTTTCTCTATCCCCTTAAAATATGACATTGGAATTTGGATCGGAAGTGCGTTAAATGTATAGATGGCTTTTGGTAGAATAGACATTTTTACTATGTTAAGTTTTCCTATCCATGAGCAAGGTATGTTTTTCCACTTAAGTATGTCCTTTTGAATTTCTTGTAGTAGAGCTTTGTAGTTTTCTTTGTATAGGTCTTTTACATCCTTGGTAAGATTTATTCCTAAGTATCTTACCTTCTTGGGGGCTACTGTGAATGGTATTGATTTGGTTATTTCCTCTTCGGTGTTCTTTTTGTTGATGTAGAGGAATCCAAGTGATTTTTGTATGTTTATTTTATAACCTGAGACTCTGCCAAACTCTTCTATTAGTTTCAGTAGTTTTCTGGAGGATTCCTTAGGGTTTTCTGTGTATATAATCATGTCATCTGCAAATAGTGATAACTTTACTTCTTCCTTGCCAATCCGGATACCTTTTATTTCTTTGTCTACCCTAATTGCCCTGGCTAAGACTTCCAACACGATGTTGAATAAGAGCGGTGATAAAGGGCATCCTTGTCTGGTTCCCGTTCTCAAGGGAAATGCTTTCAGGTTCTCTCCATTTAGAATGATGTTGGCTGTTGGCTTTGTATAGATGCCCTTTATTATGTTGAGGAATTTTCCTTCAATTCCTATTTTGGTAAGAGTTTTTATCATGAATGGGTGTTGGACTTTGTCAAATGCTTTTCTGCATCAATTGATAAGATCATGTGGTTTTTGTCTTTTGTTTTATTTATGTGATGGATTACATTAATGGTTTTTCTGATATTAAACCAGCCTTGCATACCTGGTATAAATCCCACTTGATCAGGGTGAATTATTTTTTTGATGTGTTGTTGGATTCTATTGGCTAGAATTTTGTTGAGGATTTTTGCATCAATGTTCATGAGGGATATAGGTCTATAATTTTCTTTTTTTGTAATGTCTTTACCTGGTTTTGGTATCAGGGAGATGGTGGCTTCATAGAATGAGTTGGGTAGTATTCCGTCATTTTCTATGCTTTGGAATACCTTTAGTAGTAGTGGTGTTAACTCTTCTCTGAAAGTTTGGTAGAACTCTGCAGTGAAGCCGTCCGGGCCAGGGCTTTTTTTTGTTGGGAGTTTTTTGATTACCGTTTCAATCTCTTTTTTTGTTATGGGTCTATTTAGTTGTTCTACTTCTGAATGTGTTAGTTTAGGTAGGTAGTGTTTTTCCAGGAATTCATCCATTTCTTCTAGGTTTTCAAATTTGTTAGAGTACAATTTTTCAAAATAATCTGAAATGATTCTTTTAATTTCATTTGGTTCTGTTGTGATGTGGTCCTTCTCATTTCTTATTTGGGTTATTTGTTTCCTTTCCTGCATTTCTTTAGTCAGTCTAGCCAATGGTTTATCAATTTTGTTAATTTTTTCAAAGAACCAGCTTTTGGCTTTGTTAATTCTTTCGATTGTTTTTCTGTTCTCTAATTCATTTAGTTCAGCTCTAATTTTTATTATTTGTTTTCTTCTGGTGGCTGATGGATTCTTTTGTTGCTCACTTTCTATTTGTTCAAGTTGTAGGGACAGTTCTCTGATTTTGGCTCTTTCTTCTTTTTGTATGTGTGCATTTATCCATATCATTTGGCCTCTGAGCACTGCTTTTGCTGTGTCCCAGAGGTTTTGATAGGAAGTATTTTCATTCTCGTTGCTTTCTAAGAATTTCCTTATTCCCTCCTTGATGTCTTCTATAACCCAGTCTTTTTTCAGAAGGGTGTTGTTCATTTTCCAAGTATTTGATTTCTTTTCCCACGTTTTTCTGTTATTGATCTCTAGTTTTATTGCCTTGTGGTCTGAGAAGATGCTTTGTAATATTTAGATGTTTTGGACTCTGCAAAGGTTTGTTTTATGACCTAATATGTGGTCTATTCTAGAGAATGTTCCATGTGCGCTAGAAAAAAAAGTGTATTTTGCAGCAGTTGGGTGGAGAGTTCTGTATAAGTCAATGAGGTCAAGTTGGTTGATTGTTCTAATTAGATCTTCCGTGTCTCTGTTGAGCTTCTTACTGGATGTCCTGTCCTTCTCCGAAAGTGGTGTGTTGAAGTCTCCTCCTATAATTGTGGAGGTATCTATCTCGCTTTTCAATTCTGTTAAAATTTGATTTATGTATCTTGCAGCCCTGTCATTGGGTGTGTAAATATTTAATATGGTTATGTCTTCCTGATCAATTGCCCCTTTTATCATTATATAGTGTCCTTCTTTATCCTTTGTGGTGGATTTAAGTCTAAAGTCTATTTTGTCAGAAAGTAATATTGCTACTCCTCTTCTTTTTTGCTTATTGTTTGCTTGATATACTTTTTTCCATCCTTTGAGTTTTAGTTTGTTTGTGTCTCTAAGTCTAAGGTGTGTCTCTTGTAGGCAGCATATAGATGGATCGTGTTTCTTTATCCAGTCTGTGACTCTCTGTCTCTTTATTGGTGCATTTAGTCCATTTACATTCAGGGTAATTATAGATAAATAAGTTTTTAGTGCTGTCATTTTGATGCCTTTTTATGTGTGTTGTTGACAATTTCATTTTTCCACATACTTTTTTGTGCTGAGGTGTTTTTCTTAGTAAATTGTGAGATCCTCATTTTCATAGTGCTTGACTTTATGTTAGTTGAGTCGTTACGTTTTTCTTGGTTTTTATCTTAAGTTATAGAGTTGTTATACCTTTTTGTGGTTACCTTATTATTTACCCCTATTTTTCTAAGTAAAAACCTAACTTGTATTGTTCTATATCGCCTTGTATCCCTCTCCATATGGCAGTTCAATGCCTCCTGTATTTAGTCCCTCTTTTTGATTATTGTGATCTTTTACCTATTGACTTCCATGATTCCCTGTTATGTGTATTTTTTTTTTAATTAATCTTAATTTGTTTGTTTTTGTGATTTCCCTATTTGAGTTGATAGCAGGACGTTCTGTTTTGTGACCTTGTGTTGTGCTGATATAGGATATTATTGGTTCTCTGACCAAACAATATCCTTTAGTACTTCTTGTAGTTTTGGTTTGGTTTTTGCAAATTCTCTAAACTTGTGTTTGTCTGTAAATATCTTAATTTCGCCTTCATATTTCAGAGAGAGTTTTGCTGGATATATGATCCTTGGCTGGCAGTTTTTCTCCTTCAGTGTTCTATATATGTCGTCCCATTCCCTTCTTGCCTGCATGGTTTCTGCTGAGTAGTCAGAACATATTCTTATTGATTCTCCCTTGAAGGAAACCTTTCTTTTCTCCCTGGCTGCTTTTAAAATTTTCTGTTTATCTTTGGTTTTGGTGAGTTTGATGATAATATGTCTTGGTGTTTTTCTTTTTGGATCAGTCTTAAATGGGGTTCGATGAGCATCTTGGATAGCTATCCTTTCGTCTTTCATGATGTCAGGGAAGTTTTGTGTCAGGATTTCTTCAACTATTTTCTCTGTGTTTTCTGTCCCCCCTCCCTGTTCTGGGACTCCAATCATCCGCAGGTTATCCTTCTTGATAGAGTCCCACATAATTCTTAGGGTTTCTTCATTTTTTTTAATTCTTTTATCTGATTTTTTTTCAGCTATGTTGGTGTTGATTCCCCGGTCCTCCAGATGTCCCAGTCTGCATTCTAATTGCTCGAGTCTGCTCCTCTGACTTCCTAGTGCGTTGTCTAATTCTGTTATTTTATTGTTAATCTTTTGGATTTCTACATGTTGTCTCTCTATGGATTCTTGCAACTTATTAATTTTTCCAGTATGTTCTTGAATAATCTTTTTGAGTTCTTCAACAGTTTTATCAGTGTGTTCCTTGGCTTTTTCTGCAGTTATCCTAATTTCATTTGTGATATCATTAAGCATTCTGTAAATTAGGTTTTTATATTCTGTATCTGATAATTCCAAGATTGTATCTTCATTTGGGAAAGGTTTTGATTCTTTTGTTTGGGGGGTTGGAGAAGCTGTCCCGGTCTGCTTCTTTAAGCGGTTTGATATGGATTGTTGTCTCCAAGCCATCACTGGGAAACTAGTTTTTCCAGAAAATCCGCTAAAAAAAAAAAATGCATTCAGATCCCTATCAGAGTTCTCCCTCTGGCTCAGGCTATTCAGATGTTAATGAAGCCGCCTGGGGAGGGTGGGGGAGGGAACAGAGAAATAGGAGCGTAGCACCTCAGAATATAGCCAGAGTTGCTTGTCTTGCTTGGAATGACTATTATATCTGAGATTCCCACGGGCATGTCGCCTATGTGTGCTGGCTGTGTGGTGATTGCCCCCAGGGGGTATGGCCCGCTGGAGTCACAGTCAGATCCTCCGCTTCCAGCCGCACGCCCAGCGTCAAGGCTCCCCTACTGGGACGGTGCACTCTCGACTCCAAAATCAGTCGCTGCCTCCCGGGGACTTCTCGTCCCTCCAGCCGCGTGGCCGTGCTGCCTCCGATAACCAGTTGGGCCTCCTCCCGGGGTTAGTTCAGATGGGTGGAGCAGCTCCCCGTGCTTGTGCCGTGACCGAGTGTCCCGGCTGGGACGCTGTTCTCCCCGCTCCAATACCAGTCGCTGCCTCCCGGGGACTTCTCCTACTGGCTGCGTCCCATGCCGCCCACGAGACCCGGCTGGTCCCCTTCCCAGGGTTAGTTCAGGGGGGTGGAGCAACTCTCCGTGTTTATGGCGTACCTGCGTCCAGTCCAAATCCCTGCGGGACGGTTCCCCGGCTCGGATGCTGCTCTTTCTGCTCCAAGACCAGTCACTGCCTCCCGGGGACTTCTCCTACTGGCTGCGTCCCACGCCGCCCGTGGAACCGGCTGGTCCCCCTCCCGGGGTTAGTTCAGGGGGGTGGAGCAGGTCTCTGTGCTTGTGCCGTACCTGACTGGTGTGCTGGCTCCAGGCTCTGGAAACAATCGCTGCTTCCCCGTATTAGTTCGTTCTCTGTCTCTAAATCTGTGTTTGTTGTTCAGGGTTCGTAGATTGTTATGTATGTGATCGATTCACTTGTTTTTCCATGTCTTTGTTGTAAGAGGGATCCGAGGTAGCGTCTGCCTAGTCCGCCATCTTGGCTCCAATCTCCGATACTATTTCTAAACATAGGCAAAACTATGCTTTATAATATTAGAAGCCCAGTCACAGGAGTCTTATTGTTCTGGGAAAATGTGTGAAACTAACATATTTATAGCAAAGACTTAATTGGAAATTTGTGATAACGTTGAAAAAAAGTGTTTTAATTAATTGAATTCAAATTATCTGGCATTTATTAAAGGACATCTTATTGAGTAATATTCTGCACATTTTTACTATCAGCTTAATAAAAGTTTACCACATTTCAAGAACTCTTGTATATTTTACTATTAATTACCCCTTAACTATTTGTTAAAATGGATATAGATATTCCTTCTTTTGTGCAATAAATGTAGTAGTGGAGCTACTTACTAAAACCAATTCTCGAACACGACTTACGATTAGGGCATTTTGGTACAGTGTTTTTACTAAGAATAATTACTAATTTATTTTATAAGTTCTGGTTTTAAATGTAGAAAACGTAGAATCTGAAATCAATGCGGATGTATACCGTTGTTTTTATGGCCTATTAGCATACGGGGAAACCAAAGTGAGGAGGTTTTAGCTACAGTGTCGACATCGGAAAATTAGACACTGCTGCTTTTAAAATATTCTAATACATAGGAGATAGGGAAGAAACAGAGACTGAGCCCTTAGGCAAGGAGCCCTGCAACTTGCAACTTATTTACATTACTGGGTGTTTGGCTAATGACAGAACAAACAATGTACTCCCTTCTTAAGACGTTTTTCAGAAGGACCTACCAGATCTGGTCCCTGGAGCATGTGCAGACACCCGCAAGGTGACCAAGGTGACCGACAGAAGACTTCTGCCTGATGCAAGTATCCCAGACAGGAATTGAACCTGCACCACAGGAAGGACTGCGCAGGCGCGACACCCCATAATAAGTCCTGGTTTGAATCCCAGAAGCCTTTGTCATGGACTCCATCTTAGTGGCAGAGTGCACACACAGGTAAGAAACTGAAGAGCCAAGCTGGACTGCTTATACCAAAAAAGGAATTATCTGAAATCGTAGCTGCTGATTCGCTATTACCCGGAATAAAAGCTCTAGACAAAGGCTTGTGAGCGGGAGTAGCCTGCTAGAATGCTGTGCGCTAGGCTGTTGCCCCACTGCGTAGTGCTTTCATTTTCTAATAAAGGCTTTCCTTTAAAAAGTCAGTCAAATATCCCTGAGTAGTTCTTTTCTTGTGGGCAAGACAAGGACTCACTTTTTTGGGGTTCATGGGTCCCAGACTGTAACACACACATACATATATATATTTTTTCCCCTAAACGAATAACACAAAAGTCAAATTCTCTAAAAGTCCTAATTTTTCTTTAATAGAAAGAGAGATGGTAATGCTAATGTATGACCCAGTGTTTAAGAGTTACGGCTGCTAACCAGAAGATCGGCAGTTCAAACCCACCAGCCGCACCTTGGAAACCCTATGGGGCAGTTCTACTCTGTCCTGTAGTGGTTGCTAGGAGTTGGAATGGACTGGATGGCAATGGGTTTTTTTTTTTTTTTTTTGGCTTAACGCTAATATATGTAATGAACTTGCAAGGAATAATTATTTAATGTATCTGTTAAGTACTTCTGATTACAAAGCTAAATCATAACCAGAACAGTTAAGTCCTAATTTATTTCTGATTACCATGTACATCTTGCCTCCAGGTACATTGGCAGAATGAGTCTGTTTACTTGACTTACTGATATGACATCACTAGATTTTCTTTGGTTGTTTGCATTTATTTTCCCATGAATGAATGTCCTATCAAATTCACTTAACCATTTCTCATGTGTGGGAAACTGCAAGCTCACTGGCTTATTTAGACACATGTTTTGAATGAGCTCAAAATATGAAAGTTTACTCTTCATCACAGTAGTCAATTGCAAATTGGGAGCCCAGGAATCAAATCTGGGCAAATATCCCATTTTTATTTTATTTGCATCCTCACAGCATTGCTTTCACACAAATTTTCAGAAGTGAAATAATAAATTTTGTAGTCCTACCCCCACCCCTTTTTAGTTGTGGTTCACTGAAGATTAAGCAAAGGCTCAACTAGGCTGGTAAAGAAGCCTCATGTAGTTACATCAACCAAGGTTTCGGGGCCTTTAGCAGCAGATATTGTTCTTACAGATGGCAGTAATGATTCAGTGGTAGAATTTGCTCCTTCCATGTGGGAGAACCAGGTTTAATTTCTTGCCAATGCATCTCAAAACCAACCATCACCCAGTTTGTGTGTTGCTATGATGCTGAACATGTTTCCGTAGAGCTTCCAGACTAAGACAGACTAGGAAGAAAGGCCTGGTGATCTACTTCTAAAAATTAGCCAAAGAAAACTCTATGGATCACAAAAGAGTATTCTTTGGTATGGTGCTAGAAGGTGAGCCTTCTTGGTTGGAAAGCACCCAAAATATACAGTAGCCTCAACAATAGACTTGAGCATACCAATGATCTTGAAGATGGAGCAGCACCAGACAACTTTTTGTTCTGTTGTACATGGGATCTCCATGAGTTAAAGCTGACTTAATAGCAACTAACAGCAACAATGTAAGAACCAGTATGTGTCCTTGTAGAGCCCTTGCACAAAAGTTTGTTAAAATTTGCACTGTCAGCACCAGACTTAAAGATCCACAGGATTGGTTTAAATTTCTCACCAGCCAGACATGGGATAGTATGGATAGATATAAAATGTTAACACTCTGAATTCCCTTAGTACAGGGATTGGGATTGTATCATATTTTTATTGCTAATTTAGCCTACAAAATGAGTTAAATGTAAAAGGCTTACAGAACAGTGTTTCTACCCACTTACAGGCAAGTTACTCAACCTTTTTATCCTTAGCCTCCTCATCTTTAAGCAGGGATAACAATATCTGCCATCAGGCTACTCTAAGGATTGGATAAATTTATAGGTATACAGCAATTAAATAAATGATCGAATGTATGGAATAACTGGGGTTCATGAGCTTGAATCATTCTCAGCTGTCCTTACTTCACATAAATTGTATTATTAATTCAGCTGTTAGTTTCTCAACCTTTGTTTAATCAATAAAAGCAGAGAATTGACCAATACCTAAAAGTAAAGAACATACTCAAAATTAATGTAAACATAAACTCTTTGAAGATGATATGCCCTAATGTTAAATAAGTTGAATTTGCTAAAATAATATAAATCTATAAATAACCTAGTATCTAAACATTTACTGCATTAATGGCCACATTTTCCTGCTGTACCAAAGAACCTTAGTCTAGAAGAAAGACTTAGTTAGAGAGAAAGGAGAGAGAGATGCTAGTTTCATTCTAACATGCATATGATCAAATTACTTCTAGCATATGCAGTTTTACAATAATGACCTAAAATAAGAAAGATTGTACAGCAGTTTCCCTTTGCTTTGGGCCAAATACGTTCATACAGCGAAATTTACTCTGATGTTGACCGCAGTTTAGCAAAACTTAAGACTATACCTCAGATTGTAGGTAAATAAAGCATTTAATGAATGACATGTCTGAGAAAAGCAAGGGTGATCAATAAGAATGTGCACAGAAGAATTCAGTGCAGTAGGAAAAACAAGCCAATGTCATTTCCTAAAAAAAAAGCATACAGATGAGAAAGGGGGGAAAACCATGTAAACAGTGACTATGTGAATAAGTCCCTTGGTGTGGCTTAATGTTTCATTTTTATTTATTTTTTCTTCCTTTTTGAATTTAATTTTTTTTCCACTCTCAGTGGGCAAAAAGGATACACATAAAAATATTTCCTAGTAAAGAACATTTTTTTTTTAACCAGAATACGTATGTTTAAAAATAAGGTTTAGAAGCTACAAAACACCGAGCTTGAAGAGTCCAAACTGAAGGGCTCCCTCAGAGGGATCTGAACCTGGTCTATAAATATCTTCAAGGTAACTGTGCGACTAAGGGAAGGACATCATTCATAATGTCAGAAGATAGAAGGACAAAGAACAATGGCCTGCAGCAAAAGAAGAAGAAGAAAAATAACTTTTCTCATTATTTTAAAAGTTATTAAGACTGAGGTCAACTGGTTTGAAACACTTGCAGACAAGGGCACAGCAGAGATTGCTGCTGGTCATCAAGGACAGCTTGTTAAAGGTATTAGCACCAGTGGTGAAGTGGGCAAATTAGGGTCTGAATCGCCTTTATTATTGTTGTTGTTGTTGTGTGCCGTCCAGTAGATTTCAACTCATAGAGACCCTAGAGCACAGCATAGAGACCCTAGAGCACAGCGGAGAACTGCCCCGTAGCGTTTCCAAGGCTGTAAATCTTTAAGGAAGCGAATGGCGACATCTATCTCCCATAGAGTGACTGGTGGGTTCGGTCCAACCTTTAGGTTAGTAGCTGAGCACTTAATCACTGTGCCACCAGAGTGCGTTCTTTAGCATTACAAAGCCTATTAATGGGGTTAGAAATATTAGTGAGACAATACAAATATACCGTCATGAATCATCCCCTTTCACCCATGCACTAGATGTACCAGGATATAAACTTTCTAGGAACTACAACCTAAGTGGCATCAACAGCCCTGGTCTTATGTAGGTGGAAACAAGTCCAGATCCTCTAGCCATTTTGCTTTCTGTCTCTATTCAAAATTACCTTTTGTTTAGAAAATAGCATATATATATATTTTGTATTTATAAAAGTAATACATCATTACTACAAACATGCAGAGAAATAAAGATTACTCTTATTTTAACCATACAAAGACAGCTAGTATAAACATTTTGGTTTATATTCACCTACATTTTTACTAATCACAGACTCATGCACATTTTAACCTAATTCTTTTACTTAATATTTCGAAGGCATGATCCACATCAATAAGAATAATACATTTGGGTCAAAATTAGAATTGGCTAAGCTAAAAGTGGGATAAGAATGAGAGAAACCAGCTCCTCTCTTCCTCACAGCTGCAAATTTTGGCTCTGAGGAGTCTGTGAGGGAGAGTGGAGGATGCATGTTAAGATGTTGCTAAATACCTCCAGTGAGGCAATAACATAGTATATTCATTTATTCATTCAGCAAACATGTACTAAGTGGCAACCAGGTGCTGGCCCTGTTGTAAGTATCTGAGGAGACCAACATGATGACAAGGCCCTGCCACTGGGGGTTTCTCTCTTCTCATTCACCCCGCTACCAAATCTGAGATCACAGTAAACATCTTTTATTCATTTTTATCTCTAACACATAGCAGAGTCTTGGCATGTTGCTAAATGACCTGAATTGAAGAGAGACACGCATATGAACAATTACTTGAAGTGCAGTATGATAATTGTTGCAATGGGGGGCTGATTCAAAGGACAGCAGAGACACAAAGGGTCTGGAGTACGAGTTTGAAAAATCCTTGCCAAAGTTGGAGAGAAACTTGAACAGTTAATATTCCAAATACAAGAAGATTAGATGCGGTAATTCATACATTCACAAATCAATTTCCAAATCTACAGTGTAGCTATAAGGCATAACTTGGATGCCTATCAGTTCATCAAAAATCTTTGAATACATTGTTTCAATAAAACAGATATCTGTCCATCTTACCAATGGCCTTTTCTCAAGAGATTTGGTGATAGTCATGTGTATGTAGGTCAGAGGAGTAAGTTTCCATTCACTGCAGGTCTGTAATTATAATAGTTCATACATTCCTATTACTATACATTCTTTAAAGAGCCCTGGTGGCACAATGGCTAAGCTCTTGGATGCTGACAGGCTGGCGGTTAGCAGCCAACAGCAATTTTGCAGGGCAAGGAAAAGACGAGACGATCTATCTCATACAGATTACAGCCTAGGAAACTATATAGGGCAGTTCTGCTCTATTCTACAGGGTTGCTGTGAGTTGGAATTGACTCCACGGCACACAACAACAACATCGCATTCCATTCAAAATTTGAGTTTATTATTGATTGAATATTAAGACAAAGTGTAGTTCTGGGGCAGTTCTACCCTGTCCTATCGGGTGGCTATGAGTTAGAATCAACTCGACGGCAATTTTTTTTTTTTTTTAATATGAGAACAAGACCTAGTTGTGCAGTGGTTAAAAGCTCATCTGCTAACTTAAAGGTCAGAAGTCTGAATCCTCCAGCTGCTCCTTGGAAACCCAACGGGGCAGTTCTACTCTGTCCCCAAGGCAGTTATGAGCTGGAATTGACTGGACAGCAATAGACTGTTTCATATATAAGAAACAAAACAAAGGACTCTTTACATATATTAGCTCAATTAATTAGTACATCAATGCCATGAGGTATTAGTATTTCAATTTTACAGAATAGGAAACTGACACTCAAACAACTTAAATAAATTGATCCAAATCACAAGGCTAGTAAACGGCAGAGTTGAGAGTGAAACTCAAAGAAACTATTTTATTCCACTCTGCTCCATGGTCTTATTCAAACTCTTCAGTATTTATTTTGATTTATCAACAATATAGTGTGTGTAGAATTGCAGGTCCAAAGAGGATATACGTCATATCTAATATTAACACATCTTTTTTAAGGCTCTTAACTACACTGCTACTCAGATACCAGTTTTCTGCTGCATAACATGAACATGTAAGAGTTTAATGACACGTGTTGACTCAATCTTTTTCAAATTCGAAGTAGACCTGAAAGGCTTTCTTTTGAAAGTCTTATATTTTAAGACCAAGAAACACACAAACACGTTAAGTAGTTATATCAAAAGCATAGACAATATGGAAGGAGGCTTTAAGAAGAAAAGCTTTGCCAGAACATGTATGATTGTGTTTTAATGACTTCTGAGATTCCTTAGGGCTTGTGTCTCATCATTCTCTCTGAAACTGTTTCATGGACAATCGAAAATAGACAAGTGGAATGACAAGCTGATTTAGTCAATAAGCAGATTTCTGACACTGTTGTTTTTGATTATTAATAACACTACTTATTGTATTCAATTTAATATTTACAAGTAGTTTCTAGGAAGATACAATGGTAAGATTTCTTTTGGGTTATGTTTTTAATATTAATGATATACATTTCTCTTCTGTATAAAGTTTCTGTTTCATTTAAGTAAAAGTAGGCATATATAAATGTGTTCTTCCTGATTATTTGTTACAGTGTAAGAAAATACTAGAAAATAATGTTGATCGTATTTATTATCTAAATGTTTATAAATTTTGGTAAACCATACTACACAGAATCCTTGAATCCAGTGGAATATTATGGCAGTGGCAGGTCTGAAAAATCCAAATAATACAAGAATTCAATAGACCCAAGAGAAGAATGTGTTGGGAGAAGTCTGCTTAAAGCCACTGTCTGGGAATTTGTGACAAAATGTTTGAGCCTTGAGGAAATTTACCTGAGGCAAGTAGAGCATGGGTCCTTGCAAAGCAATAATTAATTCCCAAAAAATTTTACTGTAAATATGGTATCATACTTGATGTCCTTAAGTTTAAGTCCTTTTCAGGAAAGCTATTAGATTTAATTAAAAGTTTTTCAGTATGTAAAACTTATTAAAAAAAAGAAAAAAAAAACGTAAGATTAGAGAAATTAAGGTCTTCTCATGAAAGGCAATTGGGGCAGAGACCTGGTTATGTATGCACCAGGGTGAAGAGGGAGGAAAATTCTGACTATAGAAGAAATGACAAAGGAGTGTGATAGGAAAGCTGTCATTTTTCACTTATTCTTATACAATATCAGGATGAAAAAAGAACAGAGCAGAAGGACAAAAGGAAAGTTGGTGGAAATACAAGAGGAATTCCTAAATGGAGTTCTTTCCATCTCAGCTGTTGGGGAATTCCAACACTTGCTGTTAACAGTGTCTGACCCACTCCATGAACCCATCACAAGAGAACATAGGACTGGAAACATGAGCGAAAGCTAGAAGGCAGAATTGTAGGATGCTGGTTAGATGGTAGTATGTCGCTCAGAGGAGAATTTGTGTTGCTGGAATGCTGAACACATTTCAACGGATGTTACAGACTAAGGTGGATTAGGAAGAGTAGGCTTGGCTCTCTACTTCCAAAAATCGGCCCATCGTGCATGGGGTCGCCATAAGTTGGCAACCAACAGCAACAACAACGCGATTAGAATGAGGAAGAAATGGCGACTATCATTTAGTCTAAGCAGTTATTTACTAAATAGCACCCCATTGGCCTGTAGGAGTTCACAGGGCTCCCCAATGTGCTTCAATTACTCCCAAGGCATAGATTGTGCACACCAAGAAAATACGACTCAATGCCCTTAGGAAGATGTGCCTGATATACTATGAGAAGTAAATTCTGAGGTGGGAAAATCCTATATAGTATAAATCACATAAATGACAGTCTTGGGGCCAGAAGAATATTAAAACTCTATTGTTCTTATTAATCTATGGAATGAAAGGGATGCTTAAGCAGGTAATTGTCATTTGAAATGGAAGACAAAACAACATATATTTTAATCAACACACTTATTAAATGTCAATTAGAATTTTCATCGACTAAATTATACCAGACTAACTTGCAATAGCAAGCTCACTAAATGTTAATTAAAAGAATAAACATTAACTATAAGTTTAATTTGAGAGCCTGCAATTTTCAAAATTTTGTATTTATGAATACTAAGCAATTAATCTGTCTATTTTCACCACTACACCACCATATTTCATCAGTTTTTTTTTAATCTAACTAACCTTAACATACAAAAATGCTGTCATGAAAATAATCTTTAATTAACATGTAATTGAGAAGTAATGAAAACCTTATTTTTCAAGCTATTTATTTCATAAACAAATCGAGAGATCACAGAATAATGCCTGCAGACTAATATCAACAATTCAATTCATATGCTGCAGGAATGGATTCTATTCTTAATACAACTTCTGGATGTAATCCATTTAAACACATACACGTCTTCATATGGAAACCCTGGTGGTGTAGTGGTTAAGTGCCATGGCTGCTAACCAAAGGGATGGCAGTTCGAATCCACCAGGCACCCCTTGGAAACTCTACGGGGCAGTTCTACTCTGTCCTATAGGGTTGCTATGAGTCGGAATCGACTCAACGGCACTGGGTCTGGGTTATGCCTTCATATTGAAGTGTATCTCTTAATTGATTTAAAGTAGCTAAAGTAGTTGAAGAGCTGAGCTACAATCTATTGCAATATTATAATTCTCATGACTGGAAATGAGGTATCTTGCTCTATGCATTGTTATGCTGTTATTAAGAATAACATTTAAACATTGGTCCCATTCCAGTTTGTCCATAATTCAGTAAAATAAAATACACTTTGTTGTTTTTATATACTCTCAAATTAGACTTCTCTGTTCTTACATGTAATATTAAAATGTAGTGCTGATCAAATAGCATTTCCCTTGGTTACAGAGTGAAGAATGTTAATTAGGCTTTGGTAATGTTATTTAACCAAAGTTAAGTGACCTTTTGTTTGGATAATTTTGCTTGAAACCAATAATATAATCAGATAGTCATTATGCAGGGTCAAGAAGCAGTAATTAATTTTCTAAACCTAAGAGTGAAATATGGTAATGTTGATAGAGTTGAACTCAATGCCACTTTAATTTAAAGTAATATGCAAAATAAAACTGTATAAAAATATCAAGATAGTCTGTGCAAATGCTAGAAATTTTAAGAATTATATCAAAATCTGTAAGGAAGCCAGTTTGATCATAGGTTCGTTTGTGTGGAATGGTCTTTGCAGGAATCTCTCCAAAACTCTTTTATCTTACAGATAAATACCTGGAAAATTAAAAAAAAAAAAAATCTACCAGCATTCTGGATTCTACACAGAAAAAGCAACATCTTGGATAATTTTGATCCTCATTTTCAGCTGAATTTCAGTATTTAGAAAGTAAGTTCAAATGAATAGTCCTTTAAATTTAATCTAAGGGGCTGTGCATTTCCCGGATTGACAATTTATTGTATCGTGTATTCCTTTGTTTAATTCTGCCTTCTTCCATTCAGATGTAAGGTACGTTATAACAGGTAAGTTCCCTGTTTTGTTCACTATTGCATAATTAGTCCAATACAATGTTTGGCACATGTGGATGATTGATACTTGTTAAGCAGAAAAACTTGAGTCAATACAAACATATACGTATATATAGTGGCAATAATAATCATCAAATATTTTTAAATGCCAATGAACTTAGGATATATGTAGGTTTAAAAATGGCTTGCACATATACTAAAATGGTGTTCAGCATTTTAAATTCATTAGTAAGCTTATTTCCAATGTACTGAAAACATCTCTTTTCCAATGCTAAACTATCATTCATTCATTCAAAAAGACTATGAGTCAGGCTTTGAGTCTATGAGAAGGAGAAAGATGTATAAAAATAATTCAATATTGTGGAAATGCTATAACGGACTGTGAAAAATATGCTGGGAGAATCCAAATAAGGAAATGGGTAACTTTTCCTGGAAATCAGTACAAGCTGCATTAGAAGAAAGGTTTAAGAGTGAAAAGATAAATCAGAGTTTGTGGAAATCACATCAGTTGAAAAGGTCATTCCTGGGACATCGCAGAAGGTAAAAAGGAATTCTTTTTTTTTTATGGATTGGGAAGCTGCTAATTTTTTCAATAAGTTGTAAGGTGGGATATCTTGAGAGGAGGGGTGACAGCATCTAAGGCTGTGAAAGTAGTTGCTATTGAAAAATGGAGTCAAAGTAGAAATTGTGCCTCAGACAAACAACTCTGTTTTATCTAGGTCTTTTAAGTGGAAATCCATTTAAAAAAAAAAATAAAAAATTGTAACAGAATATGAGACTCCTTAAATATCATGTCCATAGTGGGTATTAGTGCATTATCTTGAGCATATAAATCAGTTATTGAATGGAAACTACCAGGGTTTTATCAAAGCCACTAATTCAATATAAAAGTCTTATCATGGTATTTGCATTGGAAGCATGCTAATTGCTTTCTTATCACATGAACCAACTTGGTGTATGAAAACCACTAATATGTTAAAACGTGATAATATTTTAAGATGCAATAATAACCTTCATGACATTAGCTCATTTCATATTCACTCACAAGCTAAAGCTTAAAGATTATATATACAGCAAAGTCACTTTCATGTAATATTCATTAAAATTGAATTTATTATGACAAAGAGGAGACTAAAGATATTATATACTGCCTGATAATGATAAATAGCTTTCTTTAATACTGGACTACTAATTGTTCCTGTTTTAAGCATCTATGGATATAAACAAAAACTAGACTGTTAAGACAAAAAATCTTATGTTAGGATCTCAGGGTTGCAAGCACCATCCACGCTTAGAGATTAAATGGATTAGAGCCTGGGGGAGGAAATGGTTTTCTCTATTGCTCTAACCTTTTAGTCCGTCTTTTTTTTTGTTGTCAGGTGCCCTTGAATTGGTTTCAACTCATTGCAACCCTGGGTACAAGATAAGGAAACACTGCCTGGTCCTACATTGTTATGCTTGAGCCCAGTGTTGCAGCCACTGTGTTAACCCATCTCATCCAGGGTTTTCCTCTTTTTCACTGACCCTCTATTTTATCAAGCATGATGTCATTCTCCAGGGACTAGTCCCTCCTGGTAATATGTCCAATGTATGTCAGACGGTCTCTCCATCCGTTCATCTAATGAGCATTCTGGTTGTACTTCTTCCAAGACATATTTGTTTGTTCTTCTGTCATTCCATGGTCTATTCAATATTCTGCACGAAAACTGTAATTCAAAGGCATCAATTCTTCTTCAGTCTTCCTTATTCATTCTCCAGCTTTCACATGCATATGAGGCAATTGAAAACACCATGACTTGGGCCAAGCGCACCTTAGTTATTAAAGAAACATCTTTGCTTTTTAACAGTCTAAAGAGGTCATTTGCAACCAATTTGCCTAATGCAATATGTTGTTTCATTTCTTGACTGCCGCTTCCATGGCATTGATTGTGAATTTAAGTAAAACGAAATCCTTGACAACTTGAGTCTTTTCTCTCTTTTTCATGATGTTGCTTATTGGTTCTGTTGTGAGCATTTTTGTTTTCTTCATGTTGAGGTATAATCTTTGATCTTCACCATTTAGTGCTTCAAGTCCTCTTGATTTTCAGCAAGCAAGGTTGTGTCATCCACATATTGCAGGTTTTAATGAGTCTTCCTCTAGTCCTGATGCCTCGTTCTTCTTCATATAGTCCAGTTTCTCAGATTATTTGTGCAAAATACAGACTGAATAAATATGTTGAAAGGATACAATAGGATGCATACCTTCCTTTACTTTAAGCCACACAATATTCCCTTGTTCTGTTCGAATGACTGTTTCTTAGTCTAAGTGTAGGATCTTCATGGACACAATGAAGTGTTCTGGAATTTCCATTTTTTGAAATGTTATCCATATAGTCGAATGCATTGGCATAGTTGATAAAACACAGGTAAACATCTTTCTGGTATTCTCTGCCTTCAGCTATCATCCATCTGACATCAGCAACGATGTCAGCAATGTGGCTTGAATTTCTGGCAGTTCCTCATCAATGTACTGGTGCAGCTGCTTTTGAATGATCTTCAGCAAAATTTTATTTGTGTGAGATATTAATGACATTGTTCTACAATTTCCACATTCTGGTAGGATTACCTTTCTCTGGAATGGGTAAAAATATGGAACTCTTCCAGTCAGTTGGCCAGGTAGCTGTTTTCCAAATTTCTTGGCATAGACGAGTGAGTGCGTCCAGCACTACATCTGTTTTTGAAACATCTCAATTGGTATTCCATCAATTCCTGGAGCCTTGCTTTTCATTAATGGCTTCAGTGCAACTTGGATCTCTCTCTCCACTACTATCGGTTTTTGATCAGATGCTACCTCCTAAAATAGCTGAATGTTGACCAATTCTTTTTGGTACAGTGACTCTGTGTAGTCCTTCCATCTTTTTTTGATGCTTCCAGTGTTGTTTAGTTTTCCCCGTAGAATCCTTCAATATTACAACTCAAGGCTTGAAATTTTTCTTCAGTTCTTTCAGCTTGAAAAATGCTGAGCATCTACTTCCCTTTTGGTTTTCTAGTTCCAGGTCTTTGCACATTTCATTACAATACTTGACTTTGTCTTTTCCAGCCACCCTTTGAAATCTTCAGTTCTTTTACTTCGTCATTTCTTCCTTTTGCTTTCACTATTCCATATTCAAGAACAACTATAAGAGTCTCTTCTGACATCCATTTTGTTCTTTTCTTCCTTTCCTCTCTTTTTAGTGACCGTTTGCTTTCTTCATGTATGGTGTCCTTAATGTCATTCCACAACTCGTGTTCCAACATGTGTCTGTCAGTTTGTCTGTCATACTGTGGTGGCTTGCATGTTGTGTGATACTGGAAGTTTGCCACTGGTATTTTAAATACCAGCAGGTTAGCACTTGGTGGACAGGTTTCAGTGAAGCTTCTAGACTAAGACAGACTAGGAAGAAGGAGCTGGCAGTCTACCCCTGAAAAAATTGGCCAGTATAAACCTTATGAATAGCAGTGGAATATTGTCTGATATAGTGCCAGAAGATGAGCCCCTCTGATTGGAAGGCATTCAAAATACAACTGGGGAAGAGCTGTCTCCTCAAAGTAGAGTCGACCTTAATGACATGGATGGAGTCAAACTTTCAGGACCTTCATCAGCTGATGTAGCACTCAAAATACGACTGGGGAAGAGCTGCCTCCTCAAAGCAGAGTCAACCTTAATGACATGGATGGAGTCATCTTTCAGGACCTTCATCAGCTGATGTAGCACGAATCAAAATAAGAAGAAACAGCTACAAAAATCCATCAGTAATTGGAATGTGGAATGTACAAAGTATGAATCTAAGAAAATTGAAAGTTACCAAAAATGAAACTGAATGATGAAACATCGATATCCTAGGCATTAGTGAGCTGAAATGGACTGGTATTGGGCATTTTGAGTCAGACAATCATATGGTCTACTATGCTTGGAATGGCAAAGAGGAATGGCATTGCATTCATTGTCAAAAAGAACATTTCAAGAGCTATCCCGAAGTACGACACTTAGTGATAGGATAAAATCCATACATCTACAATGAAGACCAGTTAATACCACTATTATTCAAATATATACACCAACCACTAATGCAAAGATAAAGAAATTGAAGATTTTTATGAACTTTTGCAGTCTAAAATTGATAAACATGGAATCAAGATGCATTGATAATTACTGGTGATTGGAGTGCAAAAGTTAGAAACAAAGAAGAAGGGTTGGTAGTTGAAAATGGCCTTGGTGATAAAAATGACACTGGAAAGTGCAAGATAGAATTTTGCAAGATCAACTACTTCATCACAAATACCTTTTTTCAACAACATACATGCGTGGACCTCACCAGAATGAATACACAGGAATTAAGTCAGCTTTTTACATCTGTAGAAAGAGATGATAGAAAACCTCAATATCACAGTCAGAACAAGGCCAGGGACTGACTGTGGAACAGACCATTAATTGCTCTTATGTAAGTTCAAGTTGAAACTGAAGAAAATTAGAACAAGTTCTTGAGAGCCAAAGTAAGACCTTGAGTATATCTCATCTGAATTTAGTCACCATCTGCAGAATACTTCTATCTTTGAACCCTAGATATAAGTGATTCTTTTCATTCTTCATCTTGGAGTGTTGGACATACTAATGTTGAGATTACAGCAAAGCAAGGGTATTATTTTTCACAATAATTTGATTTAAACAAAATTCCATTGTCTAGTAACCATAAGAAAAATCTCAATTTGTTGTATTTTCTTATGCTTGCTTTATGGTTTATTATTATTTTAGTTTAAATTATATACAGAAAACGTCACCATAATTTCTTTAGTCTTGGAGATTTCCACAGGTTTTCATCTGCCTTCGGTTCTAGTTCTCCCAACTCTGGATTGTTGAATTTCTGAACACAACATGATACGCTAATTTTACCTTTGCAGTCTTTTTCCTTGAGTTGACTCTGCAAACTTAGATTGTGCCTTTATTTCAATTAAGTGTTGTCATTGTTCACATAAAGATAGTACAGGATTAATCTCTTACCCTTCAATTTGCTTAAAGTTGTATATAAAACGTGGTTAAATCTGTTTTGAAGCTGGAGAAAAATTGAGAAAGAACTATTCATGAGCAACTTATATCCACTAGTCCAAGATGGATGTCCAAGAAGACTCTGAAACTTGCTCTCAAACGTCGAGCAGCTAAAGCAAAAGGAGGAATTGATGAAGTAAAAGAACTGAACAGAAGATTTCAAAGGGTGGCTCGAGAAGACAAAGTATGATAATGACATGTGCAAAGACCTAGAGATGGAAAACCAAAAGGGAAGAACACGCTTGGTGTTTCTCAAGCTGAAAGAACTGAAAAAAAATTCAAGCACTGAGTTGCAATGGTGAAGGATTCTATGGGGAAAGTGTTAAACAACGCAGGAAGCATCAAAAGAAGATGGAAGGAATACACAGAGTCATTATACCAAAAAGAATTAGTCAATGTTCAACCATTTCAAGAGGTGGCATATGACCGGGAACCAATGGTACTGAAGGAAGAAGTCCAAGCTGCTCTGAAGGGATTGGCGAAAAACAAGGCTCCAGGAACTCATGGAATATCGGTTGAGATGTTTCAACAAACAGATGCACTGCTGGAGGTGCTCACTCGTCTATGCCAAGAAATATGGAAGACAGCTGCCCGGCCAACTGACTGGAAGAGATCCATATTTATGCCTATTCCCAAGAAAGGCTATCCAGCCAAATGTGGAAATTATAGAACAATATAAATATCACATGGAAGCAAAATTTTGCATAAGATCATTCAAAAACGGCTGCAGCAGTATACTGACAGGGAACTGCCAGAAATTCAGGCTGGTTTCAGAAGAGGACGTGGAACCAGAGATATCATTGCTGATGTCAGATGGATCCTGGCTGAAAGCAGAGAATACCAGAAGGATGTTTACCTGTGTTTTATTGACTATGCAAAGGCATTCGACTGTGTGGATCATAACAAATTATGGATAACATTGCGAAGAATGGGAATTCCAGAACACTTAATTGTGCTCATGAGGAACCTTTACATGGATCAAGAGGCAGTTGTTTGAACAGAACAAGGGGATACCGATTGGTTTAAAGTCAAGAAAGGTGTGAGTCAGGGTTGTATTCTCTCACTCTACCTATTCAATCTGTATCTGAACAAATAATTTGAGAAGCTGGACTATATGAAGAAGAACGGGGCATCATGATTGGAGGAACACTCATTAACAACCTGTGTTATGCAGATGACACAAGCTTGCTTGCTGAAAGTGAAAAGGACTTGAGGCTCTTACTAACGAAGATCAAAGACCACAGCCTTCAGTATGGATTGCACCTCAATATAAAGAAAACAAAAATCCTCACAACTGTACCAATGAGTAACATCATGATAAATGGAGAAAAGATTGAAGTTGTCAAAGATTTAATTTTATGTGGATCCACAATCAACAGCCATGGAAGCAGCAGTCAAGAAATCAAGAGATGCATTGCATTGGGTAAATCTGCTGCAAAGGACCTCTTGAAAGTGTTGAAAAGCAAAGATGTCACCTTGAAGACTAAGGTGCGCCTGACCCAAGCCCTGGTATTTTCAATCGCATCATATGCACGTGAAAGCTGGACAATGAATAAGGAAGACCGAAGAAGAATTGACGCATTTGTATTTTGGTGTTGGCGAAGAATATTGAATATACCGTGGACTGCCAAAAGAATGAACAAATCTGTCTTGGAAGAAGTACAACCAGAATGCTCCTTATAGTCAAAGATGGCAAGACTGTGTCTTATATACTTTGGACATGTTGTCAGGAGGGATCAGTCCCTGGAGAAGGACATCATGCTTGGCAAAGTACAGGGTCAGCAGAAAAGAGGAAGACTCTCAACGAGATGGATTGACACAGTGGCTGCAACAATAAGCTCAAGCATAACAATGATTGTAAGAATGGCGCAGGACCGGGCAGTGTTTCATTCTGTTATGCCTAGGGTCGCTGTGAGTTGGAACCAACTCGACTGCACCTAACAACAACAATAACAGTGCACTAGATTTTTCTTACTGATTTCTTCTTAGTCAATATTTATTTAGAAACATCAAAATTTAGGATTTGCAAGTGTCATAATTAAAACATTCCCCTGACAATTTTGGTTGAGAATAGGCATAGATGACTCTCTTTGGTGTGTAAAAAAATAAGGATCAAATGGCTCCCAATTCAAATTCTACCCCATATGAGAGAATTGGAATGTAGGATGCAGGTCTCACCAGTATGGACAACTCCTGCAGTTTCATCTTATTGATAATAAGAGGAAAAATCAAAGGAAAATGCTAAAATTTCAAGCTATATTTTATAAAATACAGAAAAAATAAACAGAAGTGGGATTCTTTTCTCGTAAATCAAAAAAAAGCTTTGTAGCTGAAAAAAGGCTCAACACCATAAGTCACCAAAATAAATCACAGTGAAATGGCGTATATGCCACCAGAATGGCTAAAATGAAAAAGAGAGAAAGTATAATTTGTTGGTGAGAAGGTGGTGCAACTAGAACCCTCATACACTATGGGTGGGAATGTACATTGGTATAAAAACTCTGAAACACTCCTTGACCTGGCAGTATCTTAAGAGCCACAGCTGTACCCCATGTATATATATCTATGTACTCCTATGTATCTGTATGTATATGTATATATCTGTATAACTGTATACATATGTTTTGTTGTTGTTGTTGTTAGGTGCCATCGAGTCATTTCCAACTCATAGCAACCCTATGAACCACAGAAGGAAACACTGCCTGGTCCTTAGCCATGCACACAATCGTTGTTATGCTTGATCTCATTGTTGCAGTCACTGTGTCAATCCATCTCGTTGAGGGTCTTCCACTTTTCTGCTGAACCTGTAATTTACCAAGCATGATGTTCTTCTCCAGTGACTGATCCCTTCTGACAACATGTCCAAAGTATGTAAGATGCAGTCTCACCATCCTTGCTTCTAAGGAGCATTCTGGTTGTACCTCTTCCAAGACAGATCCGTTTGTTCTTTTGGCAGTTCATGGTATAATCAATATTGTTCACCAACACCACAATTCAAAGGCATCAATTCTTCTTCATATTCCTTATTCATTGTCCAGCTTTCAAACACCATTATGCGATTGAAAATACCACAGCTTGGGTCAGGTGCACCTTAGACTTCAAGGTGACATAAACCACCCAGTATCCTCTTGTTCTGCCTGAAAACTGCCTCTTGATCTATGTACAGGTTCCTCATGAGCACAATTAAGTGTTCTGGAATTCCCATTCTTTGCAATCTTATCCATAATTTATTATAACCCTCAGAGTTGAATGCCTTTGCATAGTCAATAAAACACAGGTAAACATCCTCTGCTTTCAACCAGGATCCATCTGACATCAGCAATGATATCCCTGGCTCCACGTCCTCTTCTGAATCCACCCTGAATTTCTGGCAGCTCCCTGTTGATATACTGCTGCAGCTGCTTTTGAATGATCTTCAGCAAAATTTTGCTTGTGTGTGATATTGTTTGATAATTTCTGCATTCGGTTGGATCACCTTCCTTGGGAATAGGCATATTCCAGTCTGTTGGCCAGGTAGCTGTGTTCCACATTTCTTGGCCTAGAGGAGTGCACACTTGCAGCATTACATCCTTTTGTTGAAACCTCTCAATTGATATTCCATCAATTCCTGGAGCCTTGTTTTTCGTCAATGCCTTCAGTGCAGCTTGGATTTCTTCCTTCGGTACCATCAGTTCTGGATCAGCCATTCTTCTTAAAATGGTTGAACGCCGGCCAATTATTTTTGGTATAATGACTCTATATTCCTTTCATCTTCTTTTGATGCTTCCTGTGTCATTTAATATTTTCCTGATAGAATCCTTCACTATTGCAACTCGAGGCTATACATATTTATATGAATATATGTATGAATTGTGTACTTATGTTCAGCAAATGACATGTACTCCAGTATGACTGGAAGATAGCCTTAGGGGTAATTATGAATGTTTGTAATGTTATATTTCTTTAAGTGAGTGCTGTTTGTGTGGCTGTGTTCCATTTGTGATAACCATTGAACTGTACACTTATATATACTTTTCTGTAATTTTTTTTTATAACTGTGTTATATTTCAGTAAAAAAGTTTATTAAAAAGAAAGCCTTCTGGGCACTCTTTGACATCACAGGCAAATTATTTCCTCTGAACAAAATGAGCATTAAACTTCTAACCACACACCTTTTACTTTTAGATACTAGCAAAGGAAGGGGTGCAGGAAATTTTTTCTAAATAATTGTTGACAGCTTTTTGGGAAAAGACAGAGCCTGGCTAATCATTTGTTAAATAATTTTGCTTTTTCTTCTTTGCACCAAGATAATATTTGCCATCTTCTTTTACTGGTGGATAGCAGGCATGTGACAGATGTGGACAATGGAATGCTGACAGGACTGTTATTCACCACCTCTAGGCTCAACTCAGAAAACCTCATATATAAACTTTCTCATTCTCTTTCCTTGTCATTAGATTCAAAAGACCTGAGGGAGAAGTCTAAGACCTGCCAGATGGTATAGTGCCCAGGATCCTTTTTTCACCTTGTCTGGACGGTGACAGGCAGGAGAAGAAGGAAATGGCTATTGTGTTTACCTCTGAGATTTTGAGTTATAGCAGTTACCTACCCAGACTAATACTGACATTGAAGCAGTTAAAGTGGAAGGAAAGAATATGAGTTCTTCGCAATGCTGAAACCTTCAGTCCAATATCTAAACATGCTTACAATCTGGACAATCTGAGCCTAATCTAAAGCCTAAAGCAAGTGGATTCAGAGGAATTTCAAGAACATTAAGAAGCCTATATTGTTGCAGAAAATTCTGTACAAGTATTGTAAGTCAGCACAGGATGAAACAACTTTCAACACCTGTGTTTAGAGCATATAGTTTGCCTTCATCTTTGGTAGGATCCTTTTTCCTCATTCCTGGTCCAGCATTTTGTCCTCAAATCAGGGATTGCCTTTATTAATTTCCCTTAATTCATTGAGTTTATCTGAAAAAAATCACTTATCTGCATGATCTTGGAAAGAAATTTAATGTACACAGGAATTACTTATCTTACCTGTGAAATGCAGTTGACACTGTTACAGTATATTTGTTGAGCTGGCTAAAAAATTAATGTATGTAAAGTCTACTGCTTGGCACACAATGAGCAGTCAATAAGTGATGGCTGCCATAGTTGTTGCTTTTATTGAGAGCTCCACATTGGACCTTATTTTTTAAAATAAGAGCTTATTTTTCATACTGTTTGTTCATAACATTCATGGTTTTAGGCTTAGTATTCCTGGTATTAGTCTTCTGGGCATCTTATAAATTACACAAAATCATGTGTGTGTGTGTCCTTTTTAGTTTCTTCCTACTTCTTCTGAAGTTGTCTGTGGCTTTCATCAAGTTTAAAATAGTTCTATGTCCCCAAAACATATGCTACAGCATTACTGTGTTGGAAGAGTTAATAATCAATTAGAAGAAATCATTTCCAACATTCAGTTTCACAATCTGTTATAGTCTGTAGGTTAATGGAAACCCATACTGTATCCTTAATTTCTCAAGACTGCATCAGTTGAAAAACTTAAAGTTTACCTTACGCTAAACACGTACCATAAAAGGTAAAATGCCTTTTCGTATTAAGAGAAAAAAGAATATCCTCACACATATGACATAGTTGATGAACAGTCCTTCACAGTGAACAAAAGGTAGAGATTAATTTCCACATGATGTGAGCTCTTCCATCAAACAGCTGTTATAAATATGCACTTCCATCTGCTGTAAGCAGGTCAACTCGAGCCACTGCAGCAACAATTGTGTGGAGAAATTTTGCAGCTCAATCACTCAAAGAACTTCCCATACACATTTTTTTTTTTTTAGATACATGAAGTATGTGTGCCAACCCTTAAGTCACTGCCACTTTCTTTTATAGAGGGAAATTCTTAAAACATTGCCAAACGAAATCCAGCCATTGCTTAAATTATGGTTAACTTCTTGGGTTTGATGTCTGGAAAAGCATTTTAGTCTTCTGACCGGAGACTTCGAGAGTTAAATATATTTCAGCAGTGAATATTTATAAATCCTACATCTAATATTAATACTAATTTGAAATCATGTTAATTTTACAATGTGTATAATGCTTCTCTATTCATTATAATATGATATATATAGAGCAGATATCATTAGCTCCAATTTATAAATAAGAACATAAGTTCAAAAGGGTGTGAAGTCAAGTCTAAAAGCACAGAGCTAATGAAAAGGAGTTGGAATGGAGACTATTTTTTACAACCTGTGTAATACACCCTGTTGCATTTCTTCTTTCTGTAAGTCAACTATCTGACAAATGAATCTAACAGAACATTTTGTTTTAACTTTTTTCCCCTATAAGTAAGCCTTCATATTCTTATTTTCCGTGTCTATCTTTTTCTATTGTCCCTCTTTGTCAGCACTCACCTCCACGAAACCCAACATAACGTCTTTACTCACCTTATTTTCAAAGTATGGTTTCTTGAAAACATATGGATTTTGCATCACATATCTCAGCTACACAGCCACAAGATCAACCACAAGGCATAATTAACTTTAAAATGACTCAACTCCTTCAACCAGGATCGTTCTGTCTTTATTGAATTTTAATGTCTTTTATTTTAATCAAACAATATCCCTTCACAGGATATACACTAAGAAATGAGTTTTCCTAAATGAAATTGCTTTTTTATTGCCATTCTACCATACACTCCATTTACATCTCTAGAACATTAAAACCACTCTTTGGATGTTGCTTCACCAGCAAGTGAAGTGTGTTATCTGTAAGAGCTCTGGCGGCGAGAACTTTCTCTACAGGCACGGGCAAATGAGTGGCATTAATAAGTCTGAATATCACCAACGTTTTCACAATTGATCCACCAAAAAAAAAAAGCTAGAGACAAATACTATATTCTCAAAGCAATGAAAATTCAAGAGACTAGTCTGGGCTTTTTTCTTTCCATTTTTTCTGTCTCTTAAAGGAAGTGAAGATTTTTAGGACAACCATTTAAAAATAAATTGAGGTGAAAAAATTATCACTTTTATTTTGAGAATGTAAGTTCCCAAAGTATGTATTAAAGTCAGCTTACCCTAATAGAATCAGTTTCTTATAAAAAGTTGTTTAAAAATAGTTCAAAAAATACATGCATATAGTATGTGGTGGTTTGATATTCCTAAATGCAGGGACAGAGGAGTCATAGCTAATAGATTATTTTTACAATAATAATCTTCAGAGCAGAATTACCATTAAGCTGGTCCTTTTTTTTTTATATTTACATTCTATTACTTTATATTTTTTTATTAAATTTATTGGAATTTTTATTTTAATGAATTAAGAGGTAAAGTTGATGAGTAATAAAAAACACTAAAAAATCTTTAAAAAACAACTTAATTAGTACACGTTTTATAACTTCTCAGTACTACCTTTCTTCTCTACGATAAAGCTTCTGGATTTCCAAATTATAAATCTTAAAACCATTTCTTTATATACCCTAAGATTATACCTAGCTGCCAGGTTATGGTGCAACAGAAAATTGGAATTTCATGACTAAAAGAACAATATGTTGGGGTTTTTAATGCAAACTAATGGCTTTCAGACAAATGTATCTGGCCTTATTCACGTCTTAAGTTTACATGTCATGTTTTCCAACCACAAAAAGGGATGGAGGAAAATTCTATCTCCTGCTTCTACAAGGTTTCTTGTCTCACGTACAATGAGGGTTGTTTCAGAACTGTCTGCTACATACAACACTGGCTTTGACTTTCCTACCAGCAACTTGAAAAATTTGTATGAAAATAAACAAATAAAAAAGTCAAGATCACTACATAGGTCCCTGGAGAACATTCAGAGTACATAAATATACTCCTAATTTTTTTTTTTTTAAGGAAGACTGGAAACCCTGGTGGTGTAGTAATTAAGTGCTATGGGTGCTAACCAAAAGGCTGGCAGTTTGAATCCACCAGGCGCTCCTTGGAAACTGTATGGGGCAGTTCTACTCTGTTCTATAGGGTTCCTGTGAATCAGAATCGACTGGATGGCAATGGGTTTGGTTTGGTTTTTACGGAAGACTGGAAGGAGAGTAGAGATACAGTAGCACAGCTCAGTCTTTCCAACAGAAGATATATTCTTCCCCTTTCTATAATCTACCAAAAAAAAAAAAAAAAAGAACCCACTGCCGTTGAGTTAATTACGACTCCTAGTGACCCTATAGGACAGAGTAGAACTGCACCATTGAGTTTCCAAAGAGCACCTGGTGGATTTGAACTGCCGACCTCTTAGCAGCTGTAGCACTACGACACCAGGGTTTCCCTATAATCTACAGATTATAGAAATATCAATTGTTGTAGAAATAATATAGGAATATTATTATATTCCAGTCAAGGGTTATGGTTAGGTCAGGTCTTTAATTAATAAAATGGAGAGTTACTCTTTTTTTTTTTTTCTTTCTTTCTTCTTTTGACCAACAGGTCATGGACCAGCATTCTTTTCACTGGAAAATGATATAATGGTATAAGTCTGTGATGATGAACAGATATCATCCAAAGAATGGGATAAATTATTAAAAATATGTAAAATTCTTTAGCTCTTCAAATAAATACTCTGGATTTTGGACTAATAAAATCTACTCTATTTGCCTAAAAGAATAAAATCACCTTAAGTTTGTTATTTCTTAGTCTTACCCAATACCAAGAATTTTGGCATAGGCTTTTCTGATTATAAAATTACTATAAAATATTAATTTAATAATAAAACACTAATTCAGATTTGAAAATACTTGGATTCTCAAACCACAAAGTGCCATCTCTTTGCTCATGGTAGCATTACTTCTTTTCAGGTTTTGAGATTTTACCAGTGACCAAAACACAAAAACAAAAGCAAAAAGACATTAAATTTATTTATGATTTACCTTCACAATTAAGTTTATTAAGTTAGCATAACATGTAAACGGTGGTTCCTAATTCCAGGCATATCTACATGATATTTCCTTTTCCAGTTTACACAACTGCAGAAACTAACACATTTCATAGGGTAAGCCAAAAATCTGGGATACAAGTGCCAGTTCAGCCCTCTGACCCTCTCTGCCTGCCAAAATGAAAGCAAAGCAAGGTTTAACTATACACATTTGAAAACTAGAACCAACAAGAAATATATTAATTTATTAGACCAGCGTGACCAAGAAATAATTCAGAAAATATTGGCCGTGCTTTCTCTTATCCTTCATAAAATAAACAAATATAAGGCAAAGCCATTTGCTCAATGCAAAGTTAAAAACAAACTTTCATTCATCCCTTGGCTAATGGGCTGAAACATTTTTTTTTTAGTTGGCATTAATAATGGATTTTAAGTGGTCAGAGAGGGTGTGGGTTTTTAATTTTGACATAATCTTTAGAATAGTGTGCCATTGTCCTAGGTTGCAAGTTTCCAGTAGTCTGGAAGAATTGTTTCCTATGTTACCATTAATCTTGCATTTCTACGTACTTATTATAATACCAACAAACTAGTAAGACGCGGAGGAACTTTAAAATCCTCATGATTAATGGTAACAGAATGTTACTAGAACTATTCAAAATGCTGCTTTTAATGTATTTTTTTGTTTTTTTTTAATTTTGGAATGTAAACTGCAAGTTTGGAAAACATGGCTTTGTCATAACTTTACATGACATGGTTTTAGAGGATTAATTAGGACCTTGCTTCAGTTCTTGGCAGTATTTATTAGACCAAGTTTACTTTTATTATTTTTGAAATTTATACAATATCTTGGGTAAATATGCAGGCAAAAAAATGTACAAAAGATCTTTAGGGCACAAAAGATCCTGTGTTGTGCCTCTCAACACAGCTACTTGGTCATTACTCTCCGTATCTCATCCTCACACATGTGCAAACAAAAAGGAAAATAACTGTTAAACGTCATCACCTGATTTCTTGGAAATTATCATAAATGTTGTCTTACAGATTTAAAATTCCTTGTGTAGTCTTTCTTTCTTGTTTAAATTTCAACTGGAGAAAGCAATGACTTGGTTAAGTCAGCTTTAGAAATTATTTTCCTACTCTACAAATTCACCTGTTTATCTCTAATCCCTGGGTGGTGCAAGGCTGATCCTATAATCTGTTAATATCTGATTTACAGAGAGCCAGTTGTGCCCCACAGAGACTAAGCCATTCTTGCTCTCCAGCACATTAAGAATTAATATTTAGCCTTACTGGACCTTTCAGCCTCCGCGAGAAACTTTAACAAAAGCTGTGCAAATCCCTATCCAACATATACTAGGAGGATTAATAATAATTCCTTTTGATCAGAATTACTTGGTTGGCCAGCAATGGTTTCCATGGTAATCAGGTGGTAGACAGGGCTGAGACTGATTTCATCAGTTGTAAGACATCATTAGAATTATCCTACATGTCTAATTATAACTTACCAGGACTGAGCTCTACATAGTGTAGCTCAGAGGCACAGGAAATGAAGTTATGAGCTTTAATTGTTAGAAAGCTTCCACAAGGAAAGAAATTATTTTTCTTTCTCCTAATAAGATTTTTTTTTTTTTCCTGCCAAGAATGTTATATGCTACGGAGAAGATCTTTTGAAAAGGATTTTTATAAGAACCAGAGTCAAGAGTTGGTATATCTATAATGAGAATTTCACTAAAAGTTTGTTGTGCTAATAACTGAAAGTTTGTTGTGCTAATAGGAAGAAAAAAAAATGTATAATGTAGAGAGTTTAAACTTGAGAAAACAACACATTTGCAAAGAATTTTAATTTAAAGCTGATAAATATTAAAAGAGATTGTGTCTCTATGCTTTTGACATGGAGACATAGGCACATTTTTGTTTATGAAACAAAGTCCACTAGCGAAGTCCACCAGCTGGTACCCCTAGAAAAATAGTAGCCAACATTTGATAAACCTGTCAGCTCAGCACTTAATCCTTATATTACAGGCAAAATCTATACCTGTAAATAAAAAAGGAAAATAAGGCAGCTGGAAATTATGACACAAAATCAATAAGAGTTTGTAATTTTATCCCAAATTATAGTGATTAATTTAAAAATAAGTGTACCTGAAATTTTTGAAAGATGAATAAGAAAAAGAGGACCAAAACTGATGTGCTCCAGAGAGAAACTACAATTATCGAAAGGCTATAAACCAGGATTTCTAAGAAATACTAAAAGATCCATGGTACATATGAAAAGGTTACCAGCTCCTTGTTCTATAGCTTAAAATACACGCTGTCATAAAGGGGAGGCGGGAGAATGCAATTTCATCTTGATTCCCTTGGCCAGTGACTAAAGCTCAAGAAATCATTTGTTCATGTTAAATGAAATGACATTAATGTTGTCTATTGTACTCAGAAATCTTAAACTGTATGGTCCGTTAAATGTTAGACCTTTTAATCCAGTGAAACTATGGACTCCAAAAATATAGAATACCTTGATGTTTATTCTAATAACTTTCGGTGAAAAATTATTTTTAAATAAATGAATATAATACATTTATAAACCAATAACACACTCAATAAATAAACCAGCCAGGGAGAAACAGAACAAAAGATTCCCTAAGATGGCCCTGGGGACTTGGGTATAACATCATAAAGTTAATATTTCCTTTTTAAATATTCTAGATTGTTTATAAGTTTGTCAACGTGACAATGATCATACAAGTGGCTGAAGAGTTTTTCCTCACTCTCTGGAAGAAAGATTCTTTTTCTTCAAAAATTAGATAAATAGAATATATTTTCATCATCTTTTTAAAAACAATAAATATTTACTGGGTTTTATGAAGTCTTATTTTTCTGAGCCCCATAAAAATTTGTTCAAAAGGCTATGATGTAGTTTTTTTTTTTTAATTTGCCAAATAGATTTCCTTTATTAATTAGAGCCTTCATGTTATATTTTGCAATACAATTGTGCTTGAACACATGTATCCAGAGTTAACAAACCAATAGCCTAGGAGATTTGAGTCTAATGTTAGTCCTATACATTTCCCTGTGTTCATAATAAACCACTAATGTTTTAAGAACTAGAACTGGCAATAATTATCACCTATTATGATTCTATGTCAGAGGTATCTTCCCATACTAATGCTGCTTCTCCCAAGGAATTTATTTGTGCCTTCTTTTTTTTGGCAAATGAAAACAATCTTACTTTTGCGTTCCTTTCAACTTAGTGTTTTAATATTTGTGTCCAATTAAATCTCTACGCGCAATCAGGAATCAGTTTATTTTATCAATTTGCCATTTATTGTTGTTCCTTAAAGAATTCCTCGCACATAAATGTTATAAAGCTTGAGAAAACATGGTTATCCAGGATAAAACTCACATATTTATTAGGATAACCTGAAATAAAATTAGACTTTTTTCCCCCTATAATTTGAAAACTTAAGTATTTAACAAATGGAATTTAATGTTACAAGGACAAAGTAAAACATAACTATATCTTATCTTGACTATCTTTACTAAATCACTCATTCAGCTCAAGGTATCTTCAAGTGCTGAAAAAAACACTAGATCTCAGTCATTTCCACCACTTCGGGGAACTACAAAAAGCCTACCCCTTTCTCTTTAATGTGAACTTTACCATAGTCATTTATGCCTTCATCATTTAGTTACCGCACTGTAATTAAGTACTAATTGGGTAATATTTGGCTGAATAGTTTCCTTTCTTTTCTCTCGTTAGCCAGTAAAAAGGAAATAAAAAGCTAGTGGGAAATATAGTTATTGGCTCTTTAGAAAGGAATTTCTCAGGGCAAAATAGACACAAATTCAAGTCTAAGAAAGTGGTGGGTTTGGGATGTAAAAGCCTCTATCGTGTAGTATTTATGGATGACCTAATACAGGGAATTCACACAGTTTTGTCACAAGTGGCGATTGAAGTTTATTTTTGATGGCTCAGAGCCGCAGAGCTCCGACCACATCCCCAGAGAAATAGCCATTCATTGTGTGCAGTGAACGTGTATGTACATTCCACGTGTACACGTGAGATAAACTGAGCAATACTCCATTTCACTTTGTAAGGGTCAGGGCCTAATTGGAATCCTGTGGTGTTAGTTCTTTTCACTACACAGCAAAAAGACATTGCAATACTTTAAAGAATAGATCCTTAGAATGGTAGGTAGATTAATCCTAGGATTAAAAAGACTGAGTTATCAGGACAGGTTAAAACCTTAGTATTAAAAAAAAATCTTTGAAATTTCATGTACAGAACTGTTTGGCGATATATATAAAATCATATGCAGTCTTGGTAATACTACATCAATGAAAGTGGGTAAAAGATTTAATTATGATCTAACAAAAGTAAATTAGACCATATGTTTAAAAGTACCATATTAATGAAAGGAAAATACTTGGGCATATAAAAAAAAAAAAAAAATTTTTTTTTTTTTTAATAGCTAGGAGGAAAATGTGTTTGCTTATAACAGAAAGAAGAGAAACATTTGCTGTTTACTCTCTTTTTTCAATTTTTTTTTTGCAACCATATAATCAAGAGCCTAAGTTTGTTTCAGAAAATCAGTGAAGTTATGCTGCAGGATCTTCACTGAAAGTGTGAAATAATTCTAATTGAACAACTGCCTATCACGAAACCTTACCAGCCACATTTTGGTATGTTTGGTCTCCTAAGTAGTCCAATTCTTTTTTAGTTTCAATCAACCTTTTAGCCCCTGGCAGAGTCCTTTCATATAAAGAAATTAAATAGTCCAGACAGTCCTCTAATGCAGCTCAGCAAGGGACAAGGAGATAAAGTCATCTCTAACTCCTTGTAAGCTTATACAATCTTCTATATATAACACCGATTTGAACTAAAAAAGAAAAAAAAAACTAAATGTTAAGAACCTTTAATATTAAATACCCAAATACATGCTAGTATTTGAACATGTAACCAGGAAAAGACCTTCAGAATATTTCAAACAGGAAAATGAACAAGAATGAAATTGAATATCATTTTGTAATTAAATTTGCCATGCAATGACAAGATAGAACTTCAAAGTGATTCTTTCATCTTCTATTTCTCATTTATTTCTTCCTGTTGGCCTTTTTTTTTCTTCTACAATACTCCATTAAGAATGCATACTCTGTTTGGAAGACTGCAACAGTCTTGATTTTCTGTTCATTCACTCATACTTGTAAGACTATGGACTTGTCACGTGACTTTATGCCATTGTCCATTGTATTATGGTTAAAATTGAGACATTAATCCATTTTATGCCTGCCTCACAGAAATGCTATGAAAATCGTTTCTTACAAATAAGGCATAAGGTTGAATAAAAAATATCAAGACCTGTCTGACAGGGTTTTCCAAATGAGTAAAATAATTAAAATAGTAGTATTTAAATTTATGCATATACCTTTCTAAATTTTTATCAACATCAAATACTTAAAACAAAAAACCCAAACCTACTGCCATCAAGTTGAATCTGACTCATGGTGTCCCTATGTGTTACAGAGTAGAACTGCTCCATAGGGTTTTTTTTTTTTTTTGTGGCTGTAATCATTAGGGAAGTAGATCGCCAGGTCTTTATTTCCCAGCACCACTGGGTGGATTCAAACAATGAACCTTTAGGTTAATAGTCAAGTGCAAACCATTTTTGCCTCCCAGAGACCCTTCACATACTCTAGTTGTACATTAATGTAAGCATACTACTTACAATATGGCTTTACCATAACGGTTTGAAAAGTTTTCCAATACATACTAATTAAGGAGCCCTTGTGGTGCTAATCCTAAGTGCCTGGCTGCTAACCTGCCATCAAGAAATCAAAGGATAAATTGCATTGGATAAATTTGCTGCAAAAGACTTCTTTAAGTGTTTAAAAGTAAAGATGTCACTTTGAGGACTAAGGTGCCCCTGACTCACGCCATGATATTTTCAATTACCTCATATGAGTGTGAAAGCTGGACAATGAATAATGAAGATGAAGAAGAACTGATGTCTTCGAATATGGTGTTGGTGAAGAATATTGAATATACCACGGTTTGTCAGAAGAACAAACAAATCTGTACTGGAAGCAGTACAACCAGAGTGCTCCTTGGAAGTCAGGATGGTGAGACTTTGTCTCACGTACTTTGGACATGTTATCAGGTGAAACCAGTCCCTGGAGAAGGACATCATGCTTGATAAAGTAGAGGGTAAGGAAAAAGCGGAAAACCATCGGTAAGATCAACTGACACAGTGGCTGCTACAATAGGCTCAGACATAGCAATGATTGTGAGGATGGTTCAGGACCGGCAGTGTTTTGTTGTATTGTACATAGGGTTGCTATGAGTCAGAACCCAATAACAACAATAATAAGGAGTGATAGAATATTATCCAGATATTCATTCAAAAATGAGGAGTCAGAGGGTGAACACACTTAGTCCTGTGTTGTGAGACTCTGTGGAGGCTTTGTAAAAAAGATAACTTAGAGGGACATAGAAGGATCCATAATATTTCAACTGCAAGAGACAGGAATATGTAGAGAAGAAAGAATGAGCAAGAGTATGAATATACAACTGCAACTTTGAATAATACAAATAGTGACCAATAGTGCTTTCAAGCAGAGTTGTAATATTGTCAATGTCATGAAATAGTAATTTGTATTTTATATAATTTTTATGCCAAAATTTTTGATATATTAAGAAAGTAATGGGTATTAGAATTCACTCAAATAGTTATATTTCTAATGACAGGTCTATACTTCAGAAAATAAAATGAAGAAATTACATCTACACAATAAAATTCAGGTGAAGAAAATTTAGATAACTGTACCTTCTTATTTTGCACAATTGCCTCTACAGAGTGTGTTTTGATATAATTTACCTAAGTTGAGTATTATAAAATAATAATTAGGCTCAGTTCTTTCAAGTTAAAATTTCCAAAGCAGCTGTTATGGTGAAATTTTAATATGAACCTGAGCATAAGAAAAACTGATTAATTTTAATATCTTTTTGTCTTCTGAATTATTTTGTACTTAGTATTTTCAAAGCTACTATTAATAAGTTAAGAACAGAATAACATTTTCTTTATAATTATATAAAATAATACCAGAAATTGTCATAGTGTATTTTATATTCAACATACTTTCACATCCAATAAAAATGTTTATAAATGAGGAATCTAAGTTTCAGAAAGAATAAATGGATTCCCAAATGTCACAAAGCTAGCAAGTGAGACATGCAAGGCTAAAATCCAAGTGTTTTTATATCTAGCTATACAGTGAGCACTCTACTTAAAAAAAAAAAATTAAAATACACTATTACATAATTCAAAAATGGTTCCAGCGGTACATTGACAAGGAGCTGCCAGAAATTGAAGACTGATTGAAAAGAGAATGCGGAATGATGGATATCAAGGCTGATGTCAGATGGATCTTGGCTGAAAACAGAGAATACCAGAAAAATATTTATCTGTGTTTTATTGAATACGCAAAGGCATTCAACTGTGTAGATCATAACAAATTATGGATAACATGGTGAAGAATGGGAATTTCAGAGCACTTAATTGTCTCATGCAGAATCTGTACATAGACCAAGAGGCAGTCATTCCAACACGACAAGGGGATACTAAGTGGTTTAAAATCAGAAAAGTTGTGTCAGGGTTGTATCCTTTCACCATACTTATCCAATCTGTATGCTGAGCAAATAATCTGAGAAGCTAGACCATATGAAAAGAACTTGGCATCAGGATTGAAGGAAGACTCATGAACAGCCTGTGATATGCAGATGATACAACCTTGATTGCAGAGAGTGAAGAGAACTTGAAGCACTTACTGATGAAGATCAAAGACTATAGACTTCAGTAAGGATTATACCTCAACATCAAGAAAATTAAAATCCTCACGACTGTACCAATAAGCAACATCATGATAAACAGAGGAAATATTGAAGTAGTAAAGGATTTCATTTTACTTGGATCAACAATCAACACCCATGGAAGCAGCAGTCAAGAAATCAAAAGATGTTTTGCATTGAACAAATATGCTGCAAAAGGCCTATTAAAAGCATCAAAAAAAAAAAAAAAAAAAGTCACTCTGAGGACTATGGTGGCCCTGACCAAAGCTGTGGTATTTTCAATCTCCTCATATGCATGTGAAAGCTCAACAATGAACAAAGAAGACCAAAGAAGAATTAATGCCTTTGAATTATGGTGTTGGTGAAGAATGTTAAATATACCATGGATTGCCAGAAGAATAAACAAATCTGTCTTGGAAGAAGCACAGCCAGAATGCTCCTTAGAAGAGAGGATGATAAGATTTCATCTCATGTACTTTGAACATGTTACCAGGAGGGACCAGTCCCTAGAAAAGGATAGGATGCTTGGTAAAGTAGAGGGTCAGTGGAAAAGAGGAAGACCCTCAATGAGATGGACTGATGAAGTGGCTACAGCAATGGGCTAAAGATAGCAACAATTGTGAGGATGGTGCTGTACCAGGCACTGTTTCATTCTGTTTTATATGGGGTTGCCATGAGTAGGAACTGACTGGATGGCAACTAACAACGAAATTACATATGGAAAATTTATCCAGCACTGTAAATTAGAAGTCCCATGATGTTCCCTTCTCATTACACTAGTTAGCAACTAAGAATAAATTTTCACATTATAATAGTTCAAAGACAATAATGACAATAATAATCTTTTGCCGTAATTTTGATAAAGCTAACAATATTTTCTTCAGCATTATTGTTTGATTTTGTGCAAGGTCCTAGCCTGGCATGGGGTCCTTCTCCATTATGAAATATTCTTTGTGTCTTGATGATTCTTGTGTCTTCAGTAATTCTCTGAAAAATGTGAATATATCATTGCATATTTCAATTGGAAATGATTGAGGAGAAGTAGAGAAGAAAGAATGAGCAAGGATTTGAATATACAGGAACATCTTTGGATAATACAAATAGTGACCAATAGTATTTTCAAGCAGGGCTGTGCTACTGCCAATGTTATAAAGTAACAATTTGTATTGTATGTAATTTTATGTCAAAATTTTCAATACCTTAGGAAGTAATTGGGTGTTAAAAAAAAAAAAAAAAAAAAAGCTGTATATCTCATACCCAATAGTGTAGCTGACAGGAAGATTGTAAAATAAACAATGTGGAAGAAAATGATGTTTTCTGGGGAAGGGAGAAGAGCATTTCAATTTTTCTAATATGGACCAGAACTGGCCTTTTTGAAAAACCTCACTGGTATTTAATCATATTATTTAAAATACATTATATTGTATATTATGCTCAATAGATCTAAAGCAGGTACCATATCCTTGAGAAGGACATCATGCTTGGTAACGGGTCAGTGAAAAAGAGGAAGACCCTCAACAAGGTGGATTGACACAGTGGCTGCTACAATGGGTTCAAACATAGCAAAGATTGTGGGGACGGCACAGAACCAGGCAGTGTTTCGTTCTGTTGTACATAGGGTCACTATGAGTTGGAACTGACTTGATGGCACCTAACAACAGTAGGTCTGAAGCACACCTTATCACCCACTTCAAATCAAGCGAACTTCCTTTTACAAAATTTCTAATTCTGCTAGTATTTTAGCATTTTTCCAATAGCCCAAACTGAAACTTTTGATTAATTTCTCATTGTTCATCCTTCTTCATCTCCATTTGTAATGTATATCCAATTCTTGGAGATTCTTTCTTTTGAGTATTATTCTGGAAACCCTGGTGGCGTAGTGGTTAAGTACTACGGCTGCTAACCAAAAGGTCGGCAGTTCAAGTCCACCAGGCGCTCCTTGGAAACTCTATGGGGCAGTTCTACTCTGTCCTATAGGGTCACTATGAGTTGGAATCGACTCGACGGCACTGGGTGGGTTTGGGTATTATCCTAGAACTTGCCTGCACTGCTACATTCTCATTGTCATTTCTTTGGTGCATGACCTCAATACTCTTTGCCCAGGTTACTACAATAGCCTCCTGGTCTCGAGTCTCTGCAGTTCACTTGGAATTCCAACTTTCATATCACTTTTCTGCCTAGGAGTCCTTGATGACTTTCCCAAAGCTTCTGAGATCAAGAACAGACTCATCACAGGCCTCTGAAAAATTCCATAAATGAATTTCATCTTACCTACCAAAGAATATTTCTCCTCACCTAAACATACACGAAACGACTCGATGGCACTAGTCATCATCATCATCATCAAACATACACTGTTTCAGATAGCACATTTTCCTCAAAATAATTGCCATTCCTCACAGATATCTTTCTGTATGTCATCAACCAAGCTCCACTTTTCAGTTAAAACATATCCAGCCAGCGAGTCAGCCAGCCAGCCAGCCAGCTTACATGTAAGGAATAGGTACCTAGTATAATGTGAGACATTAGAAATACAAAATAAAACATGGTCCTGGCTCAAGATGCTCCCAAGTCAAGTTGGGAGGCAGAAATTATCTAATTACATGGGAAGTGTATGTTATGAATAGGACATGTGTTTTGGGAGAATTTGGAAGAACTTTTAACTTACCTATAAAAGTCTGAAAAAGGTGACACGCTAAATTGTAAAAATTTCTTTCTTCTAATCTCTACCTATCTAAAATCCTATTCATTTATTAATTCATTCATTCATTCATTTATTTTAAGTCCCTAGCTGGAGTAAATGGTTAAGGGCTCAGCTACTAACTGAAAGTTTGGTGGTTTGAATCCACTCACAGGTGCCTTAGAAGAAAAGCCTGCAGATCTGTTTCCAAAAGATAACACCCATTGAAAACCCTATGGAGCACAGTTTTACTCTGACACCATGAGTCGGAATTGCCTCAACAGCAACTGGATTTTTTTATTTTTATTTTTTTTTAATGCGACTTCACTCCTTTCAGGAATAATCTCAAATCTAACTTCTTACATAAAGTTTCCCCAACAAAATTAGGAAACCTGGAGAGCTACTCTTCCTGACTGTCTCATGCATTTTTCCCATGGAATGATAGTCTATGTCATATTGTTCTCAAATATTTCCTTTTTGCAAGGTCCCGGAATAATAATCTGTCCCTAGGACATTACTAGCGTCTTCAAAGGCAGATTCCAGTTCTTCGTGTTTCTCCAAGTGCCTAGTATAATTTTTACTGTGCTAACCTAAACACTCCCGGATTTAATTAAATTTGCTCTCTTTCAAGTAATCCACCAATCATTGTGGATAGCCACATTAACGTGTGTGGAAAATGTGATTTTGGAGACCACCAGCAGCCATGTTTCTGCAGTGGCATAGGGCCCACGCTGGGCTAATGAGATTTCTTCTGAGAATTTGGAATTAGGACACCACTGGATTCTATGTTGGTCTAGGCTGATTTTTCTGACAAGAGATGTAAAATCTCTGGTGATGCGGTAGAGTTTTCTTTAACCATATTGACAGAATAGTAGAGAAACTGGTTGAGAGGAAGTAGAAGAGAATAAAAAAAAAGGGGGCATAAAGCAGACATGCAAGAAGAAACAAGAATTGCAAATCAGTACTTCCAGGACACCAAAAAAAGTTGTGATTTCTGTTACTTGTCAGCCCTTGAGGTTCTGCTCCATTTTGTGAGATTTCTCTGAATCCTTTTAAAATATATTGCTTGTTTGATTTGATTTTTGTTTCTTTTACTGCTACTTGGCTTCTCTTATTTGACATCAAATTCCTTAACATACCACACTTGGTGAAAACCTCAGTCTCTTACAATACAACTCTAAATATCATAATCATAAGCTGATTTTTGTTTCATGAACCTGTAGGTAGTGTCTCCAATGGGAAGTGCATTAATAAATGGTAGCACTGAGCCGCCAGCTGGCTGGGAGATGTGTATCCATAAAGGAAAGCTTATTTCTTTTGCTTCCTGCCTCATTCCCAGGTTCTCACATTGCACACCTTAATATGGGCGAATTCACTTTTGACACAATGAGAATCATTTTCTAATTAGGTAAGCATATTAGAATAGCAAATTTTAATTGATTTTTTTGGTATTTTATCTTTTAGAGATGTTTACCAAATTCCTTTTCATATATTTCTGTATTTATCCCAAAAAGAGTGAAGATCATCACCTAGCTAATTCAATTACGGATTTTAATAATTCAATTACAAAATAATTTATTATTATTTAATTCTGTTTATATTAATTAATTTCAGTTCTCTTAACCCCAGCCTAAGTTATCATTCCTGTTTTGACAGATTAAAGTTAGCCATGTATTCTTTAAGTTCTTACTCTACTATTTCTGTACTTAAAGCCAAAAATTGCTATATAAAATAAAATTGTTTTTTGTAAAAATTATTTTTCCCTAGAAGAGCATGAATATTTCTCATTAATAACGTTAACAACAGTCTCACAATATTTGTTTGAACAATTTTTGAATTAAAACATTATGTTAAATAAAACCTATTTAAAAAAACAATTCTTTGCAGTATATCAAACTTCATGAGCAAACTATTAAATCACTCCCGATCCAACATGAGGAATATATTAAATTCCCAAGAAATGCTTTAAGAATGATAGTATGAAAGAATAAATGAAAACATTCTGGTTAATTAAATGGATAGCTCTTCCACTTGGTTTCTCCTTCCATTTTTAATTGCTCAGTTTGTCCATTCATATTGACCAGGTCTATATTTTTTATATTCTTAGACTGCATTGGGCATGTGATGCTAAAAGATAGTTTACTTTCATTCCTAATATTTAGCTGTCTTACGATAGTGTTTAACTATGAGAATGGACTACCACAAACTTGGAAAATCACATTTTACAATTTTAATTATTTTTTTCACCATAAGCAAACATATCCAGTCACTATAATGCCTTACAAGGAGCCCTGGTAGCGTGGTGGTTAAGAGCTCAGCTGCTACCCAAAAGATCGGCAGTTTGCTCCTTGGACACCCTATACAGCAGTTTTACCATGTCCCATAGGGTTGCTAAGAGTCAGAATCGACACAAAGGCAATGGTTTGGAACCTTGCTGGCTCAGTGGTTAAGAGCTCAGCTGCTAACCAAAATGTCCACAGTTCAAGTCCACCAGCCGCTCCTTGAAAACCTTGTGGGGCAGTTCTACTCTGCCCTATAGGGCCGCCGTGAGTCAGAATCGACTTGATGGCAATGGGTTTTAACACCTTTTGGTAAGTTTCATTACACCATAAAAAAAAAAGAGAGAGACTATTTTCAATGATAGAAGTCTGGAGCCAATTCAGAGAGGTCCATGCATGCTATGAAACTTTATGATAAAATGTTATATAGATGCAGAAGTTTATTAGTGTGTGTGTTGTGGGTTCACTGATCTTCTGAGAGTTTCATAGCTATCTTACCAAAGAGAATTAAGAGGTCCTATATTTTTTATTAGAGAAAATTTATGGAAAGTTTTAAAATTAATATATTCCAGTACATTTGAATAATCTGAAAGCATTAAAAATGAAATGGTTTTACCTGATGCTGATTTAAAAAATAAATAAATAAATAAGTTAATGAAATTATCTGAAAAATTAAAACAAGAAATATTAAAATTCACATTCTGCTGATAAAGAACTGCGTAAGTTCAGAGCTCAAATAGTGTCTCTTGAGCTCCTATTGGTTCAGTTATACTTTATTAAAACACAGCTCTGAGTTTCTTTTTCACAGTATTACATTTGGAGTACCTCAGTTCTCATGCTTTTTCAACTAGCTAAATTTTTCAAAATATGTCATAATTTATTCATTTGGGATTTTTTTTTCCTTTCTTTTTTTTCCCAAGGATCACAATCTAATACTTTCTTGTGTAGCTCAAATGCCAGTGGAATTGGGAAGAATCCCTTTTGCTCTGAAATACTTTAAGCACACAGAAAACAGGAAAGATTAATACAACAGCTGTATACTACTATCAGCTTTGTCAATTCGTATTGTTTTGCCATATTTCTTTGGATTATTTTTCAAACAAATAAAATATAACATCTCTTTGCCCTTCTCTAATCTCATTTTTTCTAGTAAGTAATCACTACTACTTTATTTAGTGAATTTTATACCTATATAAATACCTGTATTTAGTGAAGGTTATACCTATTCATGATGTTCTAGGTTATTACTTATCCATAAGCAAAATAAATTATTTTACATTTAAAAACTGTATATGAATGATGTCATATTGTATGCATGCTTCTTGAACTTTAATTTTCCAATAAATATTATTTTGTGGATATTTATCCTCATTAATATGTGAGGCTTCCATTTGTCTTTTTTAACAGTGCATATAATTTCTAAGAATGGATCTACCAGTTGTTTGACAACCCAAATAATTGCTTTTTGAATCCAATTACAAAGAGCATTTTCAATTTAAAAATTAAAATGCATGTTTACATTTATATATGATTTTTAAAAAAATACAAAAACCTTTTTAGAAAAAAAGAAGAAAATAGCTTTCCTGGTATTTTTTTTTTAAAAAAAGGGGATCATATTTCTCCTAGGGATCTCCAGACTTCCCTGTACATTAAAATAGGCTAAGGGGCTTTTTAAAAAAATCCTGATGTCCTGATCACACCTTGTAATTATTAAATAAGCAGGCCCAGAGTTGAGAGCCAAGCATCAGTGTATATAACAAATACCTAGGTGATTCCAGCGTACAGCAAACTTTGGCAACCACTGAGTTATGCTGAGCCATTTATTTAAATTATTGAGATTTCAGTACCTCCCTTGTATCAGTAAACACACTGACTCCCATCACCTTCCTCTAGAAAGTTTTCCCTGAGAGAGTAGAGTCCTGGTGAATTCGTTTTGGCTCAACTTCTTTACATATGTTATTTCTAAAATTACCACTTTAATCTCTGAACGTTATAACTTAAATTATTTAATTTGTCCTGTTCTCATGGGGTCCTCTCTGTTTTTTGTACGTCCTTCATATGTATTTATACTGTTATCATTTGAACATTTGATAGCTTTGGGACCAGGTCAGTTAAGTAGCTCCTCGCAGTGCCTACCAAACTGCTGTACGCAGAGAGGCAAAGCCTGCCATTTTCTGATAATATCTCGCATGGGATATGAACTAAAGCTCCTTAAAACCAAGTCTCTTCAATCATATATCATAGCCAGGACATTTTATTCTACACTTTGTTTTTGTTCAAACTTACACATTACATGCAGTTATTTAAAAGTAATTTTCTGCTTAACTTTTTTCAGATCATAATTTAGTCTTATTTATTTAAGTATTATCATATCTAAATTAAATAGAAACCACACGGTATTTACCACTAGAACTAAAAAAATCTGTGCTCAGAAGAATATGATTTTTTCAAGGCATTATCTCCAGTTCAAGGAAATCTATGTATTAAATTTAATTTAACTTTATGAAGCCACAACACTTCCATCTGAAGGAAAAGTATAAAGAATGCATCATTTTTTTTAACTGTCTATATTTTGCTGATTTCTATTCTTTAAATTTTCTTTCTCCATTTCTTTCTGACTTTCTCCATTACTTCCAAAGGGAAATTAATATAAAGTGCTTAACTTCTTTATACCTAATTTGATTGAAAGTGTGGTAGAATGCAATCAAGTTAGATACATCACATGTACAATAGGAAGGCACCTTAATCCGATTCAAAATCTTATAAAAGAAAGTTCTCATTACTACCTAGAAGACAAATGGTGACGTTCAAAAAGTACAAAATTACCTTGCACTATGACAATTGTGACCTTCCCAAATTCTTCCCGTGAGAACAAATGCACTGTAAAATTATTGTAATAAAGTAGACATAACCATTTATTTTAAATATTAAGTAACTAGAATTCAAATTATGTCAACTACTCATTGCCTTATTAAATCTCTCCCCTAACAAGACATTCTCCAAGAGGTGGTAATGTTTATATGGTAGAAAAATCCACAGTCAGTGATTGAGTGACAAATCTATCAGGGGCATTAAGTGAAATCAAAGCAGTGTGCTTTATTTATTTATTTTTTTTAATGATGGAGGTTGCTTTAATTCCAAAACGACCAAAATATGCTGCTTCTGGCTCTTGAAAATAATCACTTTTTTTTTTTTAATTCAGTGTTGTCTGTTTACAGTTGAAACTGCCAGCAAAATAACTTTCAGGGCCCTGATGTTTCGGTTGGAAGATATTAAGCCTGTTTTAAGTGGTTGCCTGTGTGGAGAGTTTGACCCAGACGAAAAGAATCTAACCAGCTGAGTCACAGAAACATGTATATTCATTGGGTTCTGCTCCAGGGTTGTTTACAGTGTTGGAGGGTCCAGTTCCTAACCACAGCTGTCACCTAGTGCAATAGCGCAGAGGAGTGGAGAATTGACAACATTTGTGACATTGGGTATGATCTCTGGGTGAAAAATAGATGGATGTTCATTTCTGCCTTCCCAGTTGAAACTACCGATTGCAATGACATGAAGCTTTACTTATCAATCAAAAACAAACAAAAATCTTTTTGGAATTTAATAGCTTCTGAGTTTGAGTTAATATATTGAAGCTACATTGTTGACATAAATTTCTGGAGGGCTAAAAATGTAAAACCATAAAATGAATGAAAAATAGAAAAAAAAAATACTGCAAGAAAAATAGCTTGTTCTTATAGGAAGCCTAGAAAGCCAGCTGCAAGATTGTCACTAGTATCCAACTGCTTCGGTGCCGGTTTACCTCACTTTCTTAATAAATTTAAAGAGCAAATGTATTATCATGCTTACAGCAATGCATCAGTGTGTATTGTTACAGCATCTAATACATGTCTGAATATCAAAGCGGGTCCCGTATTCAATACCGTTAACTCTGGGCTAGCTTTTGAATCCTTCAACGCTTATACAGTTTATGTAAATCCTAAGCAGCACAGGGAAATATGGTGAGGAGGTGTGCAACTGCTTTTTCTCCACCAGAATATCGTTATCTAAACCTTACTTCCATTTTACAGCTACACTTTGTTTATTTAAAAGACATCTGTGTTCTAGATAAAAGAAGTGAGGAACAACAACAAAAGTAATATAAAATTTGTGCTGTATCATTTGTAAAATCAATAGTGCCATTTAATATCTTTATCTTATACTACTGAATGTTTACAGGTTTTGTGGCAGGTAATGACTTCCAGCAAAAGATTTAGAATAGAAGCACTGTGTATATTGTTTAAGGTATACAATGCAAATTGGCATAGCAGAAAATCAATGCCAGTATGAAGTAAAAGTAAACCGAATTACAGACTTAAATAACAGGAGAGGGAGAGAAGGAAGATAGAGGAAAGCAGTTCTATAATTTATAAATACACTACAAAGCAGGTTGCTACCTTTTCTAATTTGGGGTAAGAGCTAAAGAGCTTTATCAGCCTGAAGCTACCTTTCACAAGAAATAGAAAACCATGGAGGAATGAACTCTACACCTACCCAATGTGCCTTACTTGACAAGAATTCTCTACATGGTGACATTAGGATGTCAATAACTGTGGAGAGAAATGGTGGATATTCAGAAAACTCTGCCAAGTGAGGTGGAATTCAAATTTCAGAAGTAGGAACATAGCTAACAAATAACAAAAATGTATATACAAAAGACTGGACCTTTTTCTCACAGGGACCACAAAGCCTTGAATGGCTGTTGTACTGTTGCTACCAGGAGATGGTTAAATTTAAACCATCTTCCTGTTTTTCAGGTATGGGGATGAAAAACCTGGAGATTTAAGTGACTTTTTTCAAGGTCACATAGATGAGTCAGTGAGAGAGACAGGTATAGCTGCTGAGTGACAGAGACGGGAGCAGCTGTAGAGCCTTTGCCTAACACTGCACAATTGCCTAAACTACTCTGGCACGTAAACCTTTCACTGGTGACACTCCATCCTAGCATCATTACGGAATCTCAGAAGAAATGACAATAACGGGAGCTTCTACCTACACCCTGGTTGTTTCTTCAGTTTTTAAAATAATGCATATTAGATTATTAGCATGAATTGAAAGGGCAACACAAGGGAAACTAGCCAGTGGTTTTCATATCCATGTAAACTGTTACACTTTAAAGCAAAGAAGCTTAATGCTGGTTAACCACTCAGATCGTTCACGTCCTCTTCATCCATCACTAAGAAAAGTCACAAGAGACCGTCTTCAACCTGTTAAATAAATTAATCTCAGTCCCTTTCTGATAGTGTTACCACTTCAAACTTTCTTAAAAGATTATGCCTCACTCATATATTCCTTAAGTTATTCATCCATGTGGAATCTAAGACAGCAAATCACATTTTGTTACATTTTAGAAGGTTCTCTTTGTATAGTCTCAGTTATATAAAAACTAAATAAATCATTTTTAGCCAAAAATAGCTTTTAATCATCCAGCTCCTTGGGGATACTGTACATTTCTATTCTTCTCGGACTTCACAGAATTAAAATTAAGGGTTTTTTGTTGAATGCAGAAATTGTTTAGAAGTAATGTTGATCTTGAAAAAAGCAATCAGCAAAATAATAGTTTTGTTTAATTAATTTACATTTTTTAATGCATGTGCCTTTTTGTGCATTTAAAAAAAACTGAGTGTCCATATAATGAGCTATGCAAAAAATATATAATATTACTCTTAACATAGATTGTGATCTTGATTTCACTTGCAAGTGATGTCATGACATTAAAGCAATATGCACAGAATGCAAGTTTTACAATTATAAGATGGTTGTTTTAGGTGTACGTGTGTTGTCCTTTGTTTTTCAGGTAAATGCTGTTATACATTGCCATAAGAATTAAGAAATAGCTGTTCTTGATATGGGATCAATTGCACTGAGCAATATGTGATTGCCAGGTAAACTGTGAAGAAAAGTATGATAGTACCAAATGTTATATTTTCTTTAGTTACTTAAGTACATGCTTTTATTGATTTTTAAAGTTAAACAACTTATTATACAGGTGTGAATGTCAACATACTTGCATAGTGACAGCCCTTGCTCTAGTGTTCTTATTCCTTACTAAGTAACAATATTGTGCCGGACCCAGATTGCACCAGTTCGCAAGAGCCAATTTTTAAATATTCACAAATACTGCAAGCTGCTATTAGCATGAAATCAGCCATGATGAAGTATTTACACCATGAAAATTGCCAAGTGATACAAATTATGGCTTCCTCCCACCTCCACCCCAGCCCCTTTACTAGTACACTACTGTCGCTTTATAGAAAATTCTGCGCAGACTACTACAGGGGCCAAAAAACCAAAAAATCTAAAATCCAACCCTGGCTGTTAACACACTTAGTTGAAGCAATTGAGTTGGAGAAATAAATAAAGCTTTAAATCTGAAAAGAAGAAGAGTCAAAGGTAACTTTAAGAGATTTAACGTTTATTGTTCAGGGAAGGGACAGACCATTGTCAGAAATACAGATATCACGAAGGGAGATTTTTTGGGGAAGTTTTAGTAGGGACATAGGTGACCTTGGAATTTTTTTAAGATCATTGGGTGATTCTAATGTGCAGACAAGTTTGGGAAACACTTGTCTATGATGCAAACCCTTTTTAAATGTTTTAATACCTTCAATTCCTGACACAGAGAAGCTGAGACATCACAAGGCTTCACATCTTGCGGGTGAGTCCCTCAAAGCACGCATACTTTCAGAAATGAGGGAGAAAGCCACTTGTATCTTCTACTATATAAGAAGAGTTCATCAAAATGAATCCAGTGGCGTTCTACTACCCAAAGAATTTTAACACTTGATAGGGAATTGTGAGAAAAAAACTAGTTCTTGATGTAACCTGAAATGTGATCCCATCACCTGCACAATCTCTCCACAATAAGAATTCCTTATACATTGCAGGATGTGTTTTTGGCTCATCCCATGAATTGGCATCCACTCAGTGGCCAGTAACAACAGCAGCATAGATATGTTACTCATGTTTGTAATTACAGTGGGAAAACAAGTCAGGACCATCAGGATTCTTAATCACTTCCTAGGTGACTCTTTAATTTGTAAGGGAGAGAACTACCTCTTCAGACCTCTACTCTCCCATAAGGAAAATTCATTAAGGCTATAAACAGTCAGCTTGGTTCTCCCCTTTGCATTCAGGAGAGTATAAGCATGCTTTCTTCCAGGAGTCAAAATTCTTTTCTACCCCTTCTTCTTCCAAATGGCAAGTAAAATTCAGGTTGTTCAAGAAACTGGAATGGCTTAGAACATTACATAAAATTTGACTGTTGGTAAAATTCCTGTTGCCCTTTCCACCTCAATCATGCTCTACCTCATGCACTGAGGCGGTGCAAAAAACAACAAACCAACAAAAGAGAAAACAGAAGCAGAGCCTGCTAACTAGGGCTTCTCAACAATTACCCCAGTTGCTACTGAATCACTGATTCACGGTGCCCCCACGTGTATCACAGTAGAACTGTGCTCCACTTGATTTTCAATGGCTGATTTTTTGAAAGTAGATTGCCAGGCTATTCTTCCAAGGTTTCTCTGGGTGAATGCAAACTGCTAGCCTTTCAGTTAGCCACCGAGCTTTTGCACCACTCAGGTACTCCTTCCAACATTTAAGGTGCATCTAAAAAATGTAGATTCTGATTTAGTATGTCTGGGATGGGGACTGGGATTCTGACTTTTCACTAAACTCCTGTGTGATGCCAGTGCTGTTGTAGCCTGCTGGTCCCCGGACCTAACTTTGAGTAGCAAAATGATAAACAACCAAGTATAAAGTTTGTTTTCTCCATTGGGTACACTTTCTTCATTTCCTTACAAGATCTACGGGAACACTACGCTTAGATGCAGAAGTATTACGAACACAGGAAGAGAGACTGTCTTCTTTCCCTCTCTTCCCTAAAATCGCCATGCTTTCCTCAACCATACAATTAATCACTGTAGCAAAGGATATTTTGTTAGACATATCATGAACTAGCAATGAATCTCCATGTGATCTATGAAGCTGTTTGACGTGAATTAAACTGGACAGTATACTGCCTACCTTAATAGTAGAAGTATTTTGAAGGATATATAAATCATACTAATTAACCTGTCACATAGACTTACATTTTACTAAAATTTATTTTATATGTGTTTAACTAGCAACTTAGTTGTAATCCAAGGCTCAACTACTTAGTCTGAGCCATTATAAATACTGTTAGATTTAGGTTATGGCAAGGTTTAAATGATCTCTGATGTATTTTTTAGCATCAAAATTTCCATACTTAAGTGTCTGAATTTATTGAAGTATATTTTGGGTTCCTACCAAATGTTTTCATCATTTGAATTCTGGTAATGTCAGGATTTTATTAAGATCTTCCAAGGTTACGATCCTAATATTTTTCTTTTCACAGGCTGTTGTTCCATTAATGCTGCAGTATAAATCAGGGCTTTTTTTTTTTTTTTTGCTATGAAATCACTCAAGTCACATTTCCCCCAAGATGGTACAGATGTATAAATTCCTACTGCTGAAACTTCACTTTTCACCAGATGTTTAAGAGAGGCTAATATGCTTTCACCCTAAATATGCCTTAGTCATTCTCTTGCCATCGAAAATACGAGTTAGATATAGCAAGACGGCATTCTTAATGAAGGTGAAGTCTGGTGTGCCAGAGAAAAGGAGGGTGAAAAATTGCCTGCCGTATATTATACATCCCCTTTGTAACTGTTTGATATGAAGAAGAAGCTAGAACTTTTGCAATCAAGAATGAAATTTTCAAAAGACAGACAGACAGTAAGGTACTTATACTTGTCCCTTTCTAAATTCTCCCTTTCCTAGGAGGGCCACCCAAATATAACCTGATCCCAAATGTAGGAAGCCGTGAGCTGTGCCAAGCACTTTCCTCCAAATAGTTCACTTGCAGTCTTCGATCTGGTGTAAACGGAAGAGTAACGGGTTTGTTCCTTTAAACATGTCCGAGTCTTTGATTACTTCTATTACTGCACAGTGCCTATATCTGGCTATTAAATTGTGCAATTTTCCTTCATCATAGAGTTGGGCTGCTTCAGGTTGAGCGCACTACACTCTGTCTTCTAATTCTAGTAAAGTCAATTATATAAACTTTATAGCTTTTACAAAATGTTCTTTAGCACACAGGTTCCCTCATAGCAGGCAGAGCTAAGCAAAAGAAAATTGTGGAACCTTTTCAGGTATAGCTGTGTTCTGCTCAGCAGGTACATTTATTACTAATGGGTAAAATAGTCTCCTTTTTTAGCTACATAATGCTTCTGAAGCCTTCCGTTTTCTGGTTTTGATAGGCATCCTAGTTACCTTGAGAAAGGAAGGTGAATACCATTGATCGCACCATGAAGCTGCCACAGGAGCACTTTTTTTATCATTCGCTTTGCTTCATAAGTCAGTCACTGCATTTGTCTTAATGGGCTGATTTTGTACTGTGTACAGGGGTCCTCCCTGGCTTAAATACTTGAATCTACTTACTGGTCTGTGCAAATACTTATAATGAGAGGAGACTACAATATTTTGATTTCCTATTTACAAAATAAATGTTTGAGCAGAAAGGAAGCCATCAATCTCTTTGGGTTATAAAGTGTAAAGCAGACATTCTCAGTAATTCTGGCATCAATTAAACTTAAATTCTGAATGCTGATGGTTTGGTTTGCTTTTTTTTTTTTAATTTTTCCTAGACATCTATTCATATATTAATACATAAGTTAAACTAACCAATGCATCATAGAAAGATGAACATTAAACTAGGTTCTTCCCCTAACTCTAATATTAGAAAAGTTGTTCAGTCTCATTATGCCTGGGTATTCTCATTTGTGAAATTATTATTATAATATTGAATTTCCTTTATTGCCTAAATAATAATACACAGAAATTAAATGCTATTGTCTATTTTAAGAGACTAAGAGACATATATACATATATATGTGTATACATATAAAACATACTTAAATGGTAGCACCTCTGAATAAGTCAATAAAATGTTATTAAATGCACTAATACGGACTCCAAGGTCCCTAGGTAGAAGAAACAGTTTGTGTTTGGTTGCTAACTGAAAGGTTGACAGTTTGAACCCACCCAGCTGCACCATCGAAGAAAGACCCGGTGATCTGTTCTGTAAAGATTACATCCAAGAAACCCTATGGAGCAGTTCTACTCTGAAACACATGGTGTCACAATGAGTCGGAATTGAATCGATAGCAAGCATTTGGGTGCTTTGGTTAACATGTACCCCAAACTAAGACAGGCTTATTCAGTAAGCTATCCTTTATGCTTACATTGTGATAAGTAATGAAAAGCCACCTGTAGTCAAATGTTAATTCCTCAATATATTCTTCAAGAAGCACCAAGTGCACTAAGACAAACGATTTTTTAGAAATAATTATTTCAAAAAAAAGAAAAGAAACGTCATACAGTTGATTCCACTTCCCAGCAATCTTACAGAGCATTACAACAACCTAAAATATAGAACCTAAAAGTTTTGGAATTACTTTTTTCAAATATGAGTTAATGTTTTTTCTTTCTTTCTTTTTTTTTTTTTGCCCCTCACAGAAATGTGTACTGCAAAGCTAGAGTCATAAAAATAGTGTGGTACTGATATGAGAATAAATCCAACAACAATCCAGTGCCAAGGATTCCAACTCATAGTGACCCTACAGCACACAGTAGAACTGCCCCCCATAGGGTTTCCAAGGGATGCTGGTGGATTCGAACTGCTTACCTTTTGATTAGCAGCCAGAGCTCTTAACCACTGTGTCACCACAGCTCCGGTATAAGGATGGACAGACTGAATTGAATTTTGAATTCAAATAAACACATCTATGGCCAATTGATTTCCCATAAGGGTTAGTGTAAATTGATAAGTCAAATCTCAATGTTCTCAATATATTCTTCAAGAAGCAACACTTACCAAGAGAAACAAAGAATTCTAGCAATCAGAAATATAGAACACAGATTCCAAAATTATTTCTTTATAAATAAGAATGAATTTCTTTTTTTCTCATAAATGCAACTATATCTATGCCTCAGTTTTTAATTCTCTTCAATTGCGTAAAATTCACTTCTATCTCTCTCCCTCTTCCTCCCTCCCTCCACCTTTTTTTCTCCTCTCTACCCCCTGCACCCTTGGACTAGAAAAAATGTTCATATTAAATATATATATATATATATCTTGTTCTATGCACTGACACACTACTACATCTAGTTCATCAAATCCATTTCTGAGTTCTAATGCCCTCACACCTCCTAATTCCTCCCATTTCACCAATAACTTTGTTTTCTGTCACAAATCCCTTATCTTGGTTTATGGTATAAGCAATTCCTCAAGCCAAGGAAATGAGACAATTAAAACTCTCGCATTCCTTCATCATCCAAACTGCTGTTGAATCCCCAAAACCTAAGACCTCCTGAGGATTTTTAAATCTTACTTGTGCTCTCCAGTCACATTTCCTGTTGCCTTAGTTCAGGACCTCAAACTAAGACATGTAATGTAGGCTCTGAAAAGTCCCACTTCTATATAGTAAGTTTATTCTCCAAGTGACTTCAAGGTCCATCTTTCCATAAAAGATATTTGGTCACATTATTCTTCAGATTAAAATCCTTCAATGGTTGCACATTACCTAATATATGGCTTTCAAACTATGCTGTTGTTGTTAGGTGCTGTCAAGTGGATACCGACACATAGCGACCCCATGTACAACAGAATGAAACACTGCCTGGTCCTGTGCCCTCCTCACAATCCTTGCAATGCTTGTTGCAGCCACTGTGTCAGTCTATCTCACTGAGGGTCTTCTTCTCCTTCTCTGACCCTCTACCTTACCAAGCACGATGTTCTTCTCCAGGAACTGATACCTCCTGATAACATGTCCAAAGTATGTGAGACGTAGTTTCGCCATCCTTGCCTCTAAGGAGCATTCTGGTTGTACTTTTTCCAGGACAGATTTATCCCTTCTTTTGGCAGTCCATGGTATATTCAATATTCTTCGCCAACACTACAATTCAAAGGTTCTAATTCTTCTTCAATCTTCCTTATTCATCGTCCAGCTTTCACATCTTTATGATGCAATCGAAAGCACCATGGTTTGGGTCAGGCGCATCTTAGTCTTCGAGGTGACATCTTTGCTTTTCAACACTTTAAAGAGGACTTTTGAAGCAGATTTACCCAATGCAATGTGTCTTTTGACTTCTTGACTGCTGCTTCCAGGGGTGCTGATTGTGGATCCAAGTAAAATGAAATCCTTGACAACTTCAATCTTTTCTCCGTTTATCATGATGCTGTTCATTGGTCCAGTTGTGAGGATCTTTGTTTTCTTTATGTTGAGGTGTAATCCGTACTGAAGGCTGTTGTCTTCGATCTTCATTAGTAAGTGCTTCAAATCCTCTTCACTTTCAGCAAGCAAGGTTGTGTCATCTGCACAACACAAATTGTTAATGAATCTTCCTCCAGTCCTGATGCCCTGTTCTTCTTCATATGGTCTAGCTTCTCAGATTATTTGCCCAGCATACAGATTGAACAGATTTGGTGAAAGGAGACAGCCTTGACGCACACCTTTCCTGACTTTAAACCATGCAGTATCCCCTTGTTCTGTGGGGCTTTCAAACTCTAATGTGCGTAAAAATCACACAAGGAGATAATGCTTTAAATATCTGCAGTGATAGGAAACTGAATTTTAACAAGTATCTCAGGTAATTCTAACATAGGTGACTGGGAAACATACTTCAAAAAAAAATTGCTTTAGAAACAGAAGTATAGCATAAAGATAAGAATGTGTAAAATTATTCACAATTTTAAGTTTTAATGTTCTTCAATGTCCTTAAAGAAACACCAAATTCCACAAAGGACCTCAACCACCCACCCCTCACTCACTCAGTGTTTGTTACCTACTCTGTCAGGCATCGCGGTGGGGACATGACAAAAAAATATAATAAAAAAGCGATCCTTAATCTGGAAATTTCCTAACCCAAAGAGGAAGTAGACACTTTTTTTCCAAGTAATATAAAATATGATGCTCTTAAGGTGAAAAAAAAAAAAAAGAACAAGTTAATTACATCTAGAGAGTAAGGCAAAAACATCACAAAAGAGGTAAAGCCTAAGTTGATTTTTTTCTTTTACGTGTTTACATATATTTTAATATGTGCCCATGTTTGAAAAAAATCATATGGCATGAAAAGGCTAATTTAATAGAACTAATTTAATTTAATTGCTTTCTCTTCAAACTCGACCCTCAGCCTCACCAGTTCTCCTCCCAAAAGACAACACTGTTCCTGGTTTCTTGTTGATTCTTGTAGAGGTCTTCCACGCATAGTCAATTTCCCAAATCTATCCACACTGGGAATTGTACATCTTCTCCTCTCTTCTCAAACTCCCAATACTTTCCTAACCTCCCTCTTGGAGGATAACTTTGCTTTCTGTTTCACTGAGAATGCAGAAGTGCCCCTGTCAATGGACCAAATTAAATTTGTGTCCTGGAGTTTTATCTCAGTCTTTTCTCCTGTTTCTAAGGTTGAATTGCCATGCCCTTATCTGAAGGCAGCTCCATTTGTGTGTTCTAAGATCCTATTCCTGTCACCTACTCAACTAGCCCTCTCTCCAGTATCATCTATGGTTTCTTTTGAATGGATAAAATCAATCATAAAAAGAAGAAAACTAAACAATCTTGACCACTCATCCCACTTCAGTTACTACCACATTGCTCTTCTTTATAGCAAAAACTCTCAAAAATTGATTATAATTTTATCTCCAATTCACCTCTATTGCCTCAGAGTCCATCCAATAAGATGTCCTGCTCACCTCCCTTCACTGAAACTTCTCTTATCTATGTCAACAAAGAGCTTCCTGTTACTAAATCTCATAGTCGATTCTCAGTCCTGATCACACTTTCTCTGCTGCTTCTCTTTTCTGAAATCTCCTATGTTAGTATCACTGCCCTGCCCTCTCCTGATTTGTTTATCCAGCTGCCTCCTCCATATTCTCAATTAGCTGTCTAAGCATCAACCTATCTATCCCGCTCTCTTTCTCATCCCAGTAAGCAGGACTGCCTTGTTCTTTAAGAAGAAAAAGCTAAAACCCTTGGGATCATCCTTAGTTTATTTTTCTCATATCTTAGCTCCAACTGTCAGCAACTACTTTACCTTAAAAATACATTGAGGATCAGTTCTCTTCTCACCATCTCTACTGCCACCATTCTGGTCAAACCACTACCATATCTGATGCTTTCTTAACCACATAGTCTATTGTCAACACAGAATTCAGAGTGACTCTGTTAGCACTGCTCAATTTTTATTAACCCATTAACCCAATCTTTTTGAAGAAATATTGACTATCTCTTACACTTAACAACAGTATAGACAATACGTACTGTGCTTGTGGTACACTGATGATGATAATATTGTCTATTAAATGTCTCCCAAATTCAAGGCCCATTACAAGTCACATATATTTTTGACCAGTGTTCTGGTTTACTTATAGATAAAATGTTGTTGTTGTTAGGTGCTGTCAAGTTGGTTTCAACTCATAGCGACCCCATGCACACCAGAAGGAAACACTGCTCAGTCCCGTGTCATCCTCATGATTGTTGCATAGATAAAATATGAATGATAAAACAATCCTTTGTTCAATGGCTTGTACAGCTCAAATTTGTGTGGTGTTAACAATTAGGATACATGACTGTGTCTGCGTCTACAAATATTTCACTTTGGCAACAACTTGAACGATGGTGTGAGTACACCCAACGTAAAAAGAAATTTTCTAAGCATTTTTCTATGTACTTCCTGAAGAGGTTTAAATTCCTGACGTTACAATACCACACCCAAGGAAATAGGGTTAAAGAAGAAAATTGGGCAAAAATATTTGCAAAAGCATACTTCTGGAAACCTAATGAAAGTAGGGGTGTTTTCTAAAAGATTTGTTTATGCATGTGTATGTGTATATGTTTTTTGGGTAGAACAATGTTTTGGGTGTGTGTATAGGTCCTAAAAAAAATAAGTTGTGTCAGAAATTTCCCTGTTGTTGGGCTAATATTCTTTCTCATACCTGTTATCTGTTATCTTTCTGAGATTGCATTGTATTAAATCCAGTTATCATTTCTTACACATTGCTTTGAAATTGCTTATAAATTAAATAATTAGATATACAGTTACAGTTGACAGTTTAATTTGCTTTAATGAGAATAGCAGCATAACTGCACAAAAAGAAATATTTTACTATGACAAAATGATATTATGTTATCTTATTAGGTACTATCTTAAATATATACAGTTTGTCAATATTGATTCACAGAGGGCAATAATTGCAGAAAGAAAGAAAAGAAGGAGAAATGGGAAGGAAGTAAAGAAAAAGAAAGAAAGAGGTGGAGAGGAAAGAGAGAAAGAAAGAAAGGAAGAGGAGAGAAGAGAGAAAGAGAAAAAAGGAGAGAAAAGAAAGAAAGCAAAAGCATCTGCTCACTTCGTAACTACTTTAAACTGGATTCATTCTCTTTCTTATCTTACAAGCTATCCACGACCAAACAGATACTGATATAATTACCTCAATGTCACTGAACATTCTTATTATATTTTGCTTCTAAAAGTATAAAACATTCATCCAAGGACTGATGATAAAAATAGTACCTTGAAAATATGGATATTCTAGTATCTCGGATCATGCTTTTCTTTACATGGAGCTATGCATCACTACTTTTTGCAGATTTTTCATTCCCTAATGGCTTTTTGTTTCGTTTCATTTTCCCCTCTTTAGTTTCAGCCCTTGTTTTCTTTATCCTTCTATCATGGACAGTTCATCTGCTGTGCCAGTAACTGACAAAGAAACCACAGGATTTCATGGGCAGGCACACTTTAATAGTCCTTCAAAGCTAATGGCAGAGCAGTGATACTGCAAATTACACTGTTTGCCTGTGTTCTAGACTTTGTCCATTTTCTTTAGTGGTCTCTGGTGAATTCCTGAACTACAGCACCTGCTCTGTCTTTCTCTCCCTCTCCTTTGTTTCACAGGAATGCTTCTGTTCTCTACAGGTGTTTAGGCAAGTGCTGATCGATACCACTTATATATTAATATAATTCCTTCCATAATTAATAGAACAGGACATGGCTCTCCCTTGCTAGTCTGAGTTGCGCCATCTGTAGCCATGTGGTTATACATATAGATAAGAAAGAAGATATAACAAGAAATGAAAATTCAAAGAAAAACTGTGCAACTTAAGAAGCTGTTATACTCAGAATTGAATTTATCCTTCTGTGGAATTTTAGTACTTTTTTATGCATACCCAACACATAGATTGCTGTATTTATTCAATGTAGGTGCTTTTATAAGATGTGTTAACTCAATTCTTTAAGTATATTACCACTAGTTACTAGAATACTCTAGAAATCTGAAACTGTTAACACATCTTGCAAAAGCGCAATATTCCTGAAGAATATTTGGTGACTTACAAAAATCTGGGTCAGTCTAACTGTGAAGAAAAGCTCACCTAAACAGTGCCTCAGAAATGGCATATACAAACAAGTCTCTCTCTGTTTTCTATGATGAATATGTGAGACTTATAAATATCTGGAAAAAAGGCTGAGAGGGATAGAAGATGGGGTAGGGGAATGAACGTGGATTTATTCAGACACAGACACTGAAATCTAAAAAGATTTTGGAAGCTCATATAGGAATTAACATACATGCATTGGGTCCAAATCCTATCTATGCCACTTTTAGCTATCTGAAATTGGACAAGTGTTTTACTTCTCTTGAGTCTAAACTTTCATAACTACAAAATAGAAACAAATACAATATCTAACCCATAGGGTTGGGGGGGGTTACACTGTTTAATAAATTCATGTGAAGCACCTAAAGCACATTGGATGCTAAAAAGTAAGTACTAAAAAAAGACAGCATTTATTAATGTTGTTTGTTAATATTTGATACGAAGAACATACTTCTACTGAGCACCTGGAGGAAATGATTCTTTACCTTGTAAACCAGTCCACCATAGAGCCTTTGCCTGGAGCTCAAAATAAATAAATAAAAGTTGCACATAAAAATCTGTGCTTCTCGTTTCATATTTTTAGCTACAGTTTTAAAAGAACTGATCAGTTTGTACATGCCGTCTTTTCAGGGAGGAGGGAGGCAGTGAGGAAAGGTGATTGCTAAATCGTTACCTCGACAACAAAGAGAACCAATTGTGAATTGTGAAATAAGCAAAAAAGACATTCTTAGCAGTTACTCAGCTCCTACAAGTTTAACTAAAGAACAGTCAATTCTATTTAATAGATCGTATTTTTTTTTTTAGAGAGCTGCTGTGCAGGTGTCATCCTGCTAACCGAAAAGGGGTTGGTGGTTCAAAACTACCAGCCGCTCAGCAAGAGAAAGATGGGTCAGTCTACTTCCTTAAAGATTACAGACTTGGAAACCCTAGAGGGCAGTTCTACTCTGTCCTACAGGGTCACTATGAGTTGGAGTTGACTCAACAGCAGTGGGTTATAGAGCTGGTGTTTTAAAAAAAAAAAAAAGATTACTGCCACAGAGGTTTACTAAAGGAATCTGCAAAAAATAATTGCTGGGAATAATTTTAATTTCATCCTAATGATTCCAATTCCATTAGCTTATGGATGTGTAACTCTGAGATGACTGAAACACTGACACATTTTTAACATTATAATAGCTAACATATATGACATATTCTATTTACCAGACACTACGCTAAACTTAACAACTAACATGTTTAATCTTCACCCTAAGAAGAAGGTCCTACTATTATCCCTCTTCACAGTTGAAAAAACTGAGGCACCGAGATTACAGAGATTGCCCATGTTGACACAGAAATTAAGTGACAGAGTTGGAACTTAAACCCTGGTAGCCTTTTTTTTTTTTAGCCTAGCTCCAAGGAGCCCTGGTGGCACAATGATTAAGTGCTCTGCTGCTAACCTAAAGGTGGGCAGTTCAAACTCACCAACTGCTCTGCGGGAGAAAAGACCTGGTAATCTCCTCCTGTAGAGTTTACAGGCTAGGAAACCCTTTGTGGCAGTTCTACTCTGTCCTATGGCACGGCTATGAGCCAGAATCGACTCACAACACAAAACAACAACAGTTTAGCTAAAGAGTACTGGCTGGTGGAATTAGTTAATACACTTGACTGCTAACCAAAAGGATGGATGGTCTAGTCTACCCAGAGGTGCCTCAGAAGAAAGGCCTGGCAGATCTATTTCCAAAAACTCAGCCAGTGAAAATCCTATGAAGTACAGCTCTACTCTGACACACATGGCGTTGCCGGAATCAGTAACTTGAGGGCAACTGTTTTGGTTTGGGTCTTAGTCTAGCTCTAGAGTATATTCTCATAATTGCCCTGTTATTATCAGAGGAAGCTACAAACTAAGAGAATAAGTTTGTTGGGCCAAGGACTGGATTATTTTGTGGCTCCCCAAAATGATATTTCTTCATAAAACATTTCTCTTTTTTAAAAGAGAAAAGTAGTTCATCCGTGTTGGGAAGAAAAATGTACCTTTTCTATATAACATGTTTTGCTTTGCTGTTTTTCCAGCTTAAGTTACTGACTACGGACATGGATGGCCACGTCTCTACACTATAAATGACCCCAGCTCTCTCATCTTTGAAAATCTTATTTTTTTTAGGCAAAAAAACCTTCTAATAGATTTTATGTGTTTAAACATATTTTTAGAACATCCTTAAACTCAAAAAGTACTACTGGGTGAGAAAAATGAACCTGAAGGCCATTCATGTATACATTCTATCTTTTAAAAGAATCACCCTAATTGTTAATTCAATAAAGCACTATATCCTTTCTTAAAGAATTAAAAATTCAGTGCATTACTGTTTATTATTATACACAATACTTTATTTCCAGTTATATTGATTTCATTTAATTAAGAATATAAAATTTCTAACATTACAAAACATCTTTAGAATATTACACGTATTTTTGCTTTTTTCAATTGCGTTTTACAACAGGTACCTAAGGAGTTTCTAACTGACATTTATAGTTGCACATATAATTTAATTTATTAAACTGTGGCAGTTGATGTAGACTTCCTTTGGACTTAATAGAAATGCTAAGTCTTGCAGAAGAAATGATATCTTTTAGAATTTTATCTATATGGAAAATTTGGAAGGTTATCTTGGCGGGCCTTTTAATGGAAAGCCAAAGCAGACACGTCAAAAAATGAAAATAAATAAATAAATAACAGCCAATGGGAATTAAAACCCCACTGCTGTCGAGTCGATTCTGACTCATAGCGACCCTATAGGACAGAGTAGAACTGCCCCATAGAGTCTCCAAGGGGCGTCTGGTGGATTTGAACTGCTGACTTTTTGGTTGGCAGCTGTAGCACTTAACAACTACACCACCACAATGGGAATTAGAGTATTATATATTTACTGGTATTACTTTAAAAAACCTATCTAATATGAATATGGATAATAAATTGATAAAAACTGAAGTAGTACATATTCTTTTTCTTTTTTCATTTCCACTGGCATATATATGTGTATAAAAAAAGCCCAGAACTGCCCCACAGAGTTTCCAAGGAGTGCCTGGTAGATATATGTGTTTTTTTTTAAATGTATATATGCCATTTAGTTGGACAAGTTAGAATTATCACAATGAGTACTGCTAATTCATGCATACTGAAACTAAACTTGCATATCTCTATTAAGATTCTATCAGTAACTTCTGAATAATGCATTTATTAGGATTCATGTTACAATGTAACTAGTAATTCACTGCACACAATGTGATAAATGACAATGGATGAGCCCTTCAAAATCATTCTGTATGTGTCATTAACAATTCACTTCACATTCTTACCTATACAAAATATCTTAAACCACTTAACAGCTTTCTAAAGAGAGCCCGAGCTCAAGTTATTAATATCTTTATTTAAATGCAGATTATGACTTTTTCCTTAGGGACCAGTAAAGCTTCTTCCATAATGCTGCCAAGAGAAAAGCAAATTTTGATTCACGTAATACCCACAAAGGAATCATATCTGGCTCTGTATCTCCTATGAATCTGTAGATCGCTACGTATTTGTATAATTTTGCCATTAATTCTGCAACAGCTACCTTAAAGAAGATAAAATAATTGGTAACTCTTGAATCTTGATATGCACATACCAATCATGACTTTTTGTTGTTGTTGTTGAGAATATACACAGCAAAACATACAGCAATTCAACAGCTTCTACATGTACAAGTTAGTGATATTGATCACATTCTTCGAGTTGTGCAACCACTCTCACCCTCCTTTTCTGCATTGTTCCTACTCCATTAACATAAACTCACTGCCTCCTAAGGTTCCTTTTCAAGTTGCTGTTTTCACTTTGATCCCTTATAGATAGTTTTTAAAAGAGTTTGATGTTCAAGGTAGATGTTTTCTATAAGTTAAGGTAAACTACTGTTTGGCTTTAAGAAGGCTTCAGGGGATATTTTTGGTGTAAATTTTAAATATTATCTCAGGGCAATAGTTTCAGAGTTCAGCCCCCCTCCATGGTTCCAGAAAGTCTGGTCTCCGTGAGAATTTGAAATTCTGTTCTGCATTCCCATCCCTTTTTGCTCAGGATTCTTCTATGGAACCGTTGATAAAAATGTTCAGTAATGATAGCTGGGCACCAGCCGGTCCTGGTCTCATGGCAAAGGAGTCAGTTGTTCATGCGGCAGTTAGCCACACATTCTATATCCTCCTTCTACTCTTGACTCTCCTTCTTCCTTTCTTGCTCCCAGCAAATAGAGACCAATTTTCATGCCTTGGATGGCCACTTATAAGCTTTCAGGCCCAGGGCCTATGCAATGAACTAGGAGATAGAACAGAAGCACTAAACACGCACTTAGGCCAATTAACTGGGATGTCCTATGAAACCATGACCCTAAACCTCCAAATCAAGGAATCCAAAACTTCAAAGATCAAAATAAGATTCCATCCATTTAGCTTTGTTTAACATCAATATTTAGGGAAATTGAGTAAGTGACAACAGATATATTCAATATATTAATATTAAACTAGCCATAGATAGAGTTCCTTGTTGGCAAAAATGGTTAAGCATTGGGCCACTAACTGAAAGATTGGTTGTTCAAACCCACCTACAGGCACTCTGATGAAAGGTCTAGTGATCTGCTTCCAAAAGATCATGGCCATGAAAACCCTGTGGATGGCAGCTCTACCCTGAAACCCAGGGGATCGCCCAGGAGTCAGAATCAGCTCAAAGGCAACTGGTTACTGGTTAGACACAGATAACCTATGGAGGGCTTTATAACCATGACCAAATTTAATCAGCCTAAAAGTTTATATCCATTTCTCATTTTGGCTTATTGTTCTGCATCAAGAAACCACAGTGTAAATCTGGAAATATAATACCCTGATACATAGAACACAAAAATGGTTCCCAATGAATAAGGTGGGTTTTATCTTTCTGGGTTCATACTAGCTATTTTGAAAACAGGATCTTAATGGGTAAAAAGAAGAGATCACTGACAAAGTGAGAGATTCACTTCTCTCACCTAAATCACTAATCTAGAGCAGTGCATAACAGACTGGATCGTAACAAATAGCATAAGAATTAGTCAAGTACCCAATTGAATCTTTGAAAGGTCTATACAGTCAGTGTTTAGCTGTAAGGGCATTTACTATTTATACAAGACAATGCAGTTATAAGACACACCAAAATGCGAACATATATTAGTAATGGTTATTAAGTAGTTTTTTTTCCATAATTTTAAAAACATATAAATTGACCACTTAATATGCAGAATTTTATTTTAATAAAATTATTAAAATGGCTGGAGTTGAAAGGGAAATGGGATCAATATTTTCCCACTCTTATCACTGTATATCACTGACTTACCATGTTCTTCTTAGACTGAGAGTCACTACAACCAACCGTCTGTCTTTTTAATCTAGGAGCTAAAATTCTTGAACTTTTCAATCTTTGGTCCCTATGGCTTCTGTCCTTAGTCCCAGAGAATGCTGAAGTGAAGCAAAGACAAATATCTAGAGTCTTCTTGAATGACTTTCATTGTCGCTGAGACTGTGTCTACATCCACCATATTCTAAATATTTTGGATGTCATCTTGGGACACAATTTCACAACAGTGACATAATAAAATTAATCCGTAAAATTGGGTGACATTTGAATATATCCAGATGGGTGGAAGAAGTGAGTTCGTTAAGATTTCTAAGAATAAGAGATCACCGAATACGAGAGGCGTTTTCATTATATATGCTTATGGCATAGAGGAAAGCATTTGTTGTTGGTTGTAGAGACTATCTAGATACAAGATTAGCAAATATCTGCCAGTTTTGCTAAAAGAGACCATATGCATAAAGCACACTTGCTGGCACATAGTAGATGTACAAAATATGTTAATTACCTTCTCACATTTCTGCTGGCACTGTGATTGAAAATAGCTTTGCAGAAAATACATTTCCTTATAAGGATTTTTATCGTGAAATTTTACTACACACGATTCAATTTATAAACACTAACTTTTAAAACTTTCATTTTCTCATGTTTAAGGTGCCTAATTTCATCCATTCTGCTGCTACCCATTTGAACTAGCATACTATTCTTGAAATCTTCAGATTTTGTACGCATGAATAAATTCCTTTTTGCAGTTTTCCTCCCTCTTCTTTCACTATTTTTTTCCCCTACCTTTATTCTTTCTCTGACCACACCAAGTGTAGGAAAAAAGAATGCAATGAACATATATTTTGTCTGTACTTATTTAGTAATGTGCTTTCCAAATGGTCTCCCACCAGAAAAGAATAATACCCAGATCACCAATGAAGTTGTACAGCCTGATGCCCTAAAAGGGAGGTGTAAGACCTACTTTGTCGCTAATGAATTGCAAATATTTGTTCCACCTGAATATTACCACAAAGTATTAGTAACCAGGTGGCCTTTCACTGTCTCTTCCTTTCCCTCCCCTCCTCTTCCCTAAATCTCCCCTGCCACCCTTTTCACTCCCTCTCTCTGAATTACAGCTTCTGAGTTTGTCTTCAAGTCCCCTTCCTGGCTGAGCCTCTTTTTCTCTCAAGTCCCCCTCGTCCTTCATAATTTATTATTCTCCAAGTAAATTTTGTTTTCCCACATTTTTAGGTTTAATGTTCCTTCTTCCCTTTTTGGCCTTCAGCCCCCTTCAGTCTGTCTTTTTTCCATCTTTAAAGATCTCCTCAAAACAAATTTCTCCTCAAATAAATTCCCTAGAATTATACCTGACCTTGTTTATAATACCCACATACCTTTATTATGCCAAAAAAAGAAAAAAGTGGATCATTATTCAAGTTTTCCTAGTGTATCCTGGGAGTCTGTTTTGTTTGTGCTCACTATCAGGGACAAATGCAAAATGCTATCACTACTTATAAGAAAGTTTTTGGGAAAATGACATTTTTTAAAAAAATAACTAAAATAAATAACTGTAGTAAAAAATTATTACGCTTTATTATAGAGAGGTAGAATATTATTTTTCTTGTAATAAGTATTGTCAGAATTGCTGTTCTGTACATTCATGAGTTGTTCCAATCTTGTAACTGCATTCAATGATTTGCAATCCTAATTACCTGTAACTACATTAAACATCTATTAGATTAACTGAAAACATGATTATAAATATAAATACATGAGAGATGAGTATGAATTCCCAATAGTGGAAATATGTGATAATCCTGACAGTTCAAAGAATTTCAGTAACTTTTCAGTTGCAAAGTAGATTTAATGAACATCATTTCTGATATGTCTTCATGCTTTAAAGTCCAGCCACTTGCATCTCTCTCATACCACCTAAAAGGCAAATATTTTCTTAGGAGTTGATGACATTGCTTTGTTCTCACAACTAGGAGAGTCCTAGGGGACTAATACCCAAGAAGCTGTTGTCAGGAGGGAAGATATAACATTAAGCTGATGAGACTGATGTTGCTTCAATGCTCAGCTTGTCAACTAAGCAGCCAACTTTAAACATTACTTTTTTTGGAAACCCTAGTGGTACAGTGATTATGAGCTCTGCTGCTAACCAAATGGTCAGCAGTTCCAATCCACGAGGTGCTCCTTAGAATCTCTATGGGGCAGTTTTACTCTGTCCTATAGGGTCACTATGAGTTGGAATTGACTCAATGGCAAAGGGTTCAGGTTGGTTTTTGGTTTTATATGTGTATTTATGTAAAGATTCTTAGGCCATACCCATTTAAATAAGTAGGTGAGATATTATTATGAATAATTCATTTTTGCTAACTTTCCTAATAGTTGGATATTGTTTAATGATATCAATTAAGGAGCAAATAATCCAATAGTCACTTTATTTAAACAAATTTATGTCATTTTTTCAGTTCTTAGGAGGAAAGCAGAGGGTGAATTTTGACATAGGCATAGGGGGTGGTTCAATTTATGTGTGTGTGTGTGTGTGAGAGAGAGAGAAAGAGATATCAGAGAATATGATAAAATCATATACTTTGTTAGGAAAGGTTCGGTTGAGACCATGTGCTCTATAGTCAGACACGTCTAAGAGGCGTAAATTTCACTTACTTATTAGCTATAGGGCTCAGGCAGCTTATTCCCTGAACTTCAGTTTGCTCATCTATAAAATGGAATAATAATAATACCTTAATTAGAGAATTACTGGGAGGATTAAATGGGATTATGCACATCTATGCATTTAACAATGCACTTCATAAATGTGAAACTCACTATTAGCTATGGCTATAATCTGATTTTCACAGGAACTTACGTTGCCCTGAATTCTATGAAATTTGAAATTGATTGTAAGAAAGCTACAGATGTGAAAGGGCAGAAATCCAACAGGTTGGGTTTGAATTGTTCCTACTGTTTACTGGCTGTATGATACTTGGCAAGTTACTTCTCTGCTCATTGGGTCTTTCATTTGAAGAACAGGGATAATAACAGTACCTACTTCTGAGAATGTTTGTGAAGATTATCAGAGTAAATATGTTAAACATTTTGTATGGCACTTGCATATAATTATTGCCCCATAAGGGTTTATTAATATTATTAATTATACATAAAACATATTTGAATCTACATTTCTCCAGACAATAATTTTTTAATTAGTATCAAGGAAAGTTTAGGTGATAAAATAAATCATGCTCCAGCCATCCTGTTTAATTGCAAAAACTTGGCTTATTTTAAACTTATAATTCTTTTTTGCATGACCTTACATGATCACAAGCCTCTCTAACGCTGTTATTATGAGCAACTATATATTGTCATTTAAAACATCTGTTTTGTTAAATCAGTTTAAACAGTGCAGTGCAGTGTTGAATTATTCAAAGTTAATTTTACATCTAATTACAAACGTTCTGTCTTGGAAAAAGTAATTGACAATGATAATCTCCCTCCTCCTACCCAATCTCTTAAATTAAACCAAATCTAAAATCTCCACTTCTTTGAGAGGTTTGAAAGATATCCAAAGCAAAAGCCATTAACAAAGTTGCTTCAGGATATATTGAAAAATACTGCAAATTATTCATATGTGTGTAAAGACACACTATAAAAAAATACATATATATAAATACACCACACACACTATGTGTGTATGTATATGTGTATATTTACATATACCACACACTTAAAAAAACAAACCAAACCCGTTGCTGTTGAGTCGAGTCCAACTCACAACGACCCTACAGGACACAGGAGAATACCCACAGGTTTTCCAAGGAGCGGCTGGTGGATTTGAACAGCTGACCTTTGATTAGCAGCCGAGCTCTTAACCACTGCACCCCCAGAGTTCCTACATACACATAGAGATACACAAATAACACAAAATATAACACACGTACAAAGTTGTTAAATGCATTAACCCAGTGGGTGGACCCAAAACTACAAACTCTATTGATGGATATCTTTCACCTACTTGCAGAGTGTAACAGGGATTTATGACTGGAATGTTCTCAGCTGCAAGCACCAGTAACAACAGAGTCCTAACTGTGGCCTAAGCTGTTAAGACATAGATATCCCACATAACAAGACAGCTGGATATAGGAAGATTAGTGATGGAGCTGCAGCTCAACAATGTCATCAAGGGCCAGACTCTCTCTTGGACACTTCAGTTACCCCATATGACTACTGTAGTTCCATGGATAACAACCAGGAGCAGAGGAAAGGCCAGCCTTAGCTACTGCTGTCCCATTGTACCAGGAAAGCATGCTGTCTTAGACATGTCACACTCTTCCCCCAGTAGACTTCCCCCTATTTCTCATTGGTTAAAAGTGGGTCACTGTACCATCCCTAATTGCAGAAGAAATTAAGCACCTGACAATACGAAATCAAATTGTCACGAGTTAGGTTGTGAAAGCAAGGAAAGAAGATACAAGGTGGGCTGAATATGGACACGACAAATACAAGGATCTTCAGTAAGGAGTGCTCTCGTCTTCATTATCACCATCAGCAGAAGCAGGATTTTTATTACTAGGACATGATTTATTTTTCCCATGTTTTTCTTCCACGTTTAATCTCTTAGAATATTCCATTAATTCTGAACATTCTCCACAACTTCTAGGGCAAAAAAACGTTATTATTCTTAGTTCTGAAAAAGTCAAAATAAAAATTCAACCTGAATCACTGAGGTAAAAAATACGAACGAAGTTTGAAACTTCTTTTTATGATGCTAACCCAGAATGAATGATTATGGGATAACATATTTCTAAGGACTTTCTGGCTCTCTCACTTCTACAGGCCTTCGGTGCCGGCTTCCTCCCACACATACGAAACCCCACTGTGTTTTGCTCTGGAATTTGTGGACACTGTGGTGAGTTTTTGCTCTAGGGAAGAATGGCAACCAGATGATTGATGCTAGAAAAAGTGTTCTTCGATGACTCATGTTCTAAGGAGTCTACAATCTATTTTGAAAATTGGTAATTCAGCTGAACTGCATGGAAGAGTTGTGTAGTTATATCTGAATGTTTGCTTTGAAAGGGTTTATGACCTTCTCTGATTACAGAACATGCTCAAAACTACAATTAGAGAACATGCTCAAAACTACATAGCATTCGGTTTTCTGGCTTCTTTCAATGTTGTGTCAAGAAGAACAACTGCACACATACACAGGGATGGTAGATTCAAACGTATCAGGAGCAGAGGAAGGGATTTTGCTTCAATATCCTTATGCAAAAGTAGCTCTGGTGGGGCAATGGTTAAGCACTGTGCTGCTAACAGCCTTGGAAACCCTATTGGGCAGTTCTGCTCTGTCCTATAGGGTGGCTTTGAGTCAGAATCGACATCACACCAATGTTTTTTTGTTTTTTTAATCCTTATTTAAGGAGCCTTGGTGGTGTAGTGGTTAAGCACTCAGTTGTTAACCGGAAGGTCGGCGGTTTGAACGCACCAGCTGCTCTGCAGGAGAAAGATGCGCTAGTCGGCTTCCGTAAAGGTTACAGCTTTGTGAACCCTATGGGACCATTCTACCCTGTCCTACAGAGTCACTATGAGTGGGAATCCACTAGATGGCAAAGGGTTCTCGTTCCTTATTTAAAGAGAGAACTGGTGTAGAAAGGCAGTCATTTGATCGCTACCAAGCTCCACGTGATACTACATTTTCCTGAAATGCATGGTGAAGGAAGTTTCTGGTGTGTCAACACCAGCTTGCTGGGGACTGTCAGTGAGTGTGAAATATGGGCAAACTACCATCACCGGTATATACATGTCTGGATGCATAGCAAGGTGAACAGAAACTTGTTATATTTTTTTAGAGTTTTGGCATCTATGCTAACAAGAAATGCCAGTACGGGGTGTTATTTTTCCCCAATGTTCTCCTCAGAATGTGCCCTACATTCCAGGTGGCAGAGTAAATTCTATAAGATATGTAACCAGTTGACCAGTTGTTATCAGGTTGACTCCCCACGTGTATCAGTGTAGAATTGTGCTCCATAGGGTCTTCAATGGCAGATTTTTCAGAAGTAAATCCCCAGACCTTTCTTCTGAGGTGCTTCTGGGTGGGCTCAAACCAACAACCTTTTGGGTGGCAGCCAAGCCCATTAACTATTATTTGCACCACTCAGGGACTCCAGAAGATATCTAGAAGACTACCTCTGGGCATCCTTGCAATTTAAAACCGTATGATTTAAATAGGTGTTATGATGAAATAACAACTATTTGCTCACTTTTATTGACATAAGAAACTCTCATGTAGACACATATATAAAACAGTTATTTATAGACAGAAGTCTTACAACCACACAAATATGTATGCACAGGGAGAAAGCACTAGCTTTGTGTAGTGGAAAGAGTGTGTGATTTGAAGTCGGATGTTCTGGATTCAAACTCTGCCCTCTGGGAATAGCACTTAAATGCTCTGAGACTTGGTTAATTATGTGACTATCTCATTCAGTTGCTGTTATATGAATCAAATAGAACGAAACATGTACTAGTGCTTTGTAAAATGAGGGGGGCTCTACAAATATTTGTTACATATTTGGTAAAGGATGTATAGATACACACACGTACCCTTTAAAGTTCTTCTCTAGTATTAAAAATAAAATGTACCTGCAATTTGGATTATTTATGTGTTTACAAAATCAATTTTAAAACACTGATACCTGTCACTGGTTTATCCTGTTCCACCAGAGTGAAATAGAAAGGTGAATAATAAATTCTAAGGTGCTCAGAACTGACAGTTAAATAGTTTTCTTGAAAACTTGAAGCATAGCTTGGGGAAATCTTAAAGCTACTTTTGTTTTCTGTTCCCTTCCTATAAAAAAGTAGAATTTTATGTCTTAAAAAAAAGTCAAAATGCTATGCCATGGAAACATGCCTAAATCTGATGAAATAATCTTATCGAGCCTAATTTTTTTGCATTATTTCTTCACATATTGTGTAGGGCACAATTTACCTTTAAAGGCTAAGTATTATTTCTTGGCAATTATAATTAATTTTTATTTTGAGGTTGTGATCTATTAAATTAAAAATAATATGCAAACTGTTTAAAGTGAATTAATACATTTCTTCATCCAGGAAACATCTCTTGTATTACTGCCATATACATATATCAGCCAGTGAGGTCTAAACTCAGGTCTAAAAACAACATATTGAGACTTGATCCCTAGTATCAAAAGTTCACATATTATAGAAAGAAATAGGGAAGAAAGCAGAACACACACGCACAAACAAGTATAAAGAAGGTATTATAGAAACAGAAGAGAAGGATTAGAAATTTTAATTAATAAAAACTGCATTCTTCAAACCTTTTAAAGACATTGTATTAAAACATGTTATCACACATGATGTGTACAATATAGATCAAGCCCAGCTTTTAAAGAATTTCACAATCTTTAGGGTAATGGGCACTAGTCAGAGAGGACTACATGAGTAGCTTTCAACTGAGTGTCAGTATTTATTGTTAGTTACATACATATTGCCGTTAAGTGGGTTCCAAGTCATAGGACACAGTGGAACCGCATCATAGGGTTTCCAAGCACTGGCTGGTGGATTTGAACTGCCGAACTTTTGCTTAGCAGCTGTAGCTCTTAGCCATTGTGCCACTAGGGTTCCTATAGATATATGCATGCTATCAAAGATTTAATAATTTCCCATCTTTAATGCTCTGAATTTAAGGATAATTATACTGAATGTTCTACCTGTTGTTTCAAAGTTTAACTTGAATCAAATAGTCTGGCTAGAGGTTTATATCAATCAGTGTAGCCAGACAAAGCACCCTGGGATTTTTCATTAGTAGTGAAATTTAGAAAGTGCATACCTGCCATTTACAGAGCTTCATTTAAAAAAGAAACATTCTGTGGAACTAGTAATGGTGCACATAATAAACATAAAAATGTTCACATGACTAGGAGATTTAACAGCTAATTAAACATGTCTATATTACATTTAAATCAAACATACCATATGTTTATTTTTATAGCAATATATTAAATTAGCACTTATGACATAAAAATTTGTATAAGTTTTGAAAAAAAGCCTCACAGAGATATCTTTTTTGGATCAAGTACTTTGAATGTTTGGCAAACAGTTTTAGTTTCTCAACGTATAAACTAAACGTAAGACTGATTTCACTGCACAAAATACAGGGCACAAAGATCCATTTGTGACACGCAGTGATTTTTTCAAGCATTGTCTAAGGATGTATACATTTAGTTTTATATTGTCCAGGAAGAAAGGACAAGTTCCGGTTATATAGGGAGCCTCAGTTTCTAGTGACTGAGTTACTACAAACATCTCTTACTAAACTTCCTCCTTGTGGATGTTTTCTTTTGTAAACTAATCCTGCCTATAAGTTCAATATATCACAAAATAGCTGCAGTAGTGACAGCAACATGATTTTCCAGCATTAGCCTAAATTCCTTTGCCCAATGTCCAAATTACAAAATGTTTAGGAATATAAAGATACTGAAATGGCTTGATTGAAGGGATATTTAAAACGGATTCTACACTCTGTGAAAAATGAGTTACCTTCTCAAGTACATACCAAAGACAGTACTATTGGGTGAAATCTAGGAACATGGTGACCTGAAAAAGTCTCCCTTTCACTCCATTACCAACTTCAATTTTTGCTTCTCATGAGTTAAACTGATAGATAGGTCAGAGGCTTTTAAGAAGTACATGCAGTGAGAACCATGTTTGATGGGTGAACTTCTAGGCCAGCATCAGGGAGCCCCTTGGCGAGGAGCAGAAAGGGGCATATCCTGGGAAGATTTTGGCTGGCAAAAATCTGTGTGGCAGGAAGGTCGACATCAGAGCTGAGTCTTCAAATGCTCAGAACTATTGGGTAGAAACACAGTTACCATGTAACAGAACCACAGCATCCAACGTGTTTCATGAGCGGGAACTTATATTTGCTTCTGGAGATTTTAGGAATGCTCTTATTGCAACCCAACTGCTGACACTAGAAAACCCCAACAATGAGCTCTGAGCCACAAGGAGCCAACACTGAGCAATAAAAACCAATCTAAAGTAGCTCAATATCTGGAGAGAGATTATTCCACAGAAACAGAAAACAAGCTCAGTGAGAGAGAGGTGCTCAAGATGAGAGATGGTCCAAAGATTCAAGTACAAATAGCAAGGAAAATGCTGGTGCTAAAAACATGATTCCCCAATTAACAATGCAGTGTTTAAATAATAAAAAAAGGATGGTCACTGTTGAGAACCAACGGAATGCCCTAGAAGATCAAACGCAAGAGACATGGTAAAGCACAAATTGAACATTATTTTTAAAAAGTAATAAAGCATGAGGAGAAAAATAAGAGACTGTTGGGAGTAATTTTATGGCACAAATATAAAATCTCAGTGGTTTAAATGGAAAATTAAAGACCCAAGAAGAGCCAAGAATAGTAAAAGAAAAGCAGAACAGGAGGAGTTGCTCCAAGAGATATCAGAAAATTATATAAAATCAATATAATAAAATTAATACAATATCAGTAGGCGAATGATTTATAGAAACCAAGTAGAAAAATAAGTCTATTTTCATATATATATTTGGGCAAGGGGTCAAAAGGCAGCCCACTTGCAGATAAAGAGAAGGTGGAAAAGGTCGGAACGCAGCCCAGGTATGTTATGAGAAGGCGGGCAGGGGTCAGGAGAAATCACAGGTATGGAGACTGTGGAGGTGTGAGTGTTCAGCATAATATATACATGTGGGTAATGAACAGGATAAAGGGACAGGTGGGAACCCCATGGGGGATATAAATGCACATACATACATTTAATGTAAGACACTGTTCATTGCTCAGTTCTGTGTGAAAGGATCAATTGCTTAATAAAAGGTGCTGATATAAAAAAAAGTACTGGTCATCCATCTCAAAGAAAATAAAACTGAATCTCTCTATTGCACACAAAAAATACATTAAAAATGTGTTCCATATGGATAAGTGCTATGGCTGCTAACTAAAGGGTCAGCAGTTCAAATCCACTAGGCACTCCTTGGAAACTCTACAGGGCAGTTCTACTGTGTCCTATAGGGTCGCTACGAGTTGGAATCGACTTGACGGCACTGGGTTGGGTCCATATGGATTAAACACTTAAATAAAACAAACCAGGTAACAAAATTAGTTTTTTTTTTTTTTTTAATTAGTTTTTTTACATAGGTAAGTGCACTAGAATATATAAAATTTAAAATATATATGTAACTGAAAAGAGTGTGGATGTGTGCATTTAGTGGCATTTTAGTTGCATTGTAAATTTTTCAGCATTTGTAAGTGTTTTTTATAATTTTAACCACCTGCAAAATTTTTGATCTACAGAAGCACCACACATGTAACCAAACAAAACCAAATCCATTGCCATGGAGTTGATTCTGACTCATAGCGACCCTACAGGACAGAGTAGAACTGCCTCACAGGGTTTCCAAAGAGTGGTTGGTGGATTTGAGCTGCCAACTCCTTGGTTATCAGCCAAGTCCTTAACCACTGTGCCTCTAGGGCTCTATCACACATGTTGTTGTTGTTGTTGTTAGGTGCTGTTGACTCAGTTCTGACTTATAACAACCGTAAGTACAACAGTACAAAACACAGCCCAGTCCTGCCCCATCCTCACAATCATTGTTATGTTTGAGCTCATTGTTGCAGCCACTGTGTCAATCCATCTCATTGAGGGTCTTCCTCTTTTTCACTGACCCTCTACTTTACCAAGCATGATGTCCTTCTTCAGAGACTGATCCCTCCTGACAACATGTCCAAAGCATGCTAGACATAGTCTCACCGTCCTTGCCTCTAAGGAGCATTCTGGTTGTACTTCTTCCAAGACGGATTTGTTCATTCTTTTGACAGGTCTTTACCAACACAATTCAAAGGCATCAATTCTTCTTTGGTCTTTCTTATTCACTTTCTTTCGCATGCATATGAGGCATTTGAAGACACCATCACTTGGGTCAGGTGCACTTTAGTCCTCAAGGTGGTATCTTTGCTTTTCAACACTATAAAGAGGTCTTTTGCCGCCGATTTACCGGATGCAATGCACCTTTTGATTTCTTGAATGTGCTTTAAAATTACATTTAAATGATCTTTCATTCTACTTTATTATCTGCTCTTCTGAATTAGACATAATGCTTCTTACTTTTTTTGGCATGATTGACAGCTGCTGCTGTATATTATATATAACTTTGGGATTGCATTGAAACACTATTCTCCGTCTACTCCTCAAACCAGCCTTTCTTCTTACTCCGAAAGCACTCCTGCATGTTTTGTTTTTTTTTAATCAATACACGATTGTATGGCTATTGTCTCTTTATAAATCTATTTCCTTCCATTGTAAATTCCTTGAGGAAAATGCCATCTTTGTATGCCCAGTGCTTAGCATAATGTTCTACATAAGAAGACATGTTCATTTACTGTTTGTTGACCCCACTGAACACACACACAAAGAGAAAATCAGTGAAGGGTTCTCATCAATGACATACTAACATTCCTACAAGCTTAGAGTATATCCAGTTTTTGTTATGACAAGAACACAGAGAGCTAAAGTCTTAAAATTGTCAGTCTTTATTGTCCTCAAATAGGAAAAAAAAAATGCAATTGCACAACTCCCATCAACTGAGTAGGGTAGTAATTTCTTGATTCCTTTCGAAACAAAAAAAAACTCAAACATTGGGTGGAATTCATTGTAGATCTTTTCCACTCTTTCCTGACTTCTTAAACAGACCATGTTGAAAATAATGGATAACCCCGGGTCAGTGTTAGGGACAGAAATGTCTGTCTTTTGTTGAAGGACGTCAATGCCATCAAGGCTTCCCGAGTTCTTCAGAGTTTTTGCATTTTTGCCAAAAGTCCTGAGAGAATTATATTTTTCATTAAGTTTGTGTGAATGCTTTCTCTGTAATTTGCTAGGTCCTGCAATGCTGTCATACTGGTGGGTGTGTTAGGTTCTGTATTCAGTGTGTTGCCTATAGTTGTCTCTCTCTCCTTCTCATTTGCTTCTTTAATTTTCTGTGGACTTTAAAACCACGTAACTAAGCTGGTGTGACTCTTAAAGGCTAATTTGTGGGTAGAGTTAATAAGATTTAGCATAAGATTTATTATTATTATTACATCTTTTTCCATGGTTTATTTATTTATTTTTAGTCAGCTTGTGACGTTATACTGTTAATGGATGAGGTAGTGGTCCGATGCAATGTTTTAAGGAAGAGAGATGTCACCTGTGAAAATCTATAACTTACTTAATTAGTTCTTAGTAGATAAACCAAAGCACATAAATTTCAGAACAGTTTTCCTGAAGCAAAGAACTATGACCAGAGCTAGAGCAATTATTTTCCAGGTACCTGACCTAAATAAGCTTTTCTGTTTCTTCTCTCATACAAAGAAGTTAAATCTGAATAAAATGTATTCTTTTGGTCACAAAACCTCCCTTCCATGGTGTTTCTTTGCCAGCATATCCATCCCTGCTTCAGGATACCTTGTAGAGAATCACAGCTTTCCGTAAAGTGAGCCTACCTTGTCTTTTAGCTAATTAAGTCCTCTGTTTATATAAATGAGATATCCTTTCACTTTAGGGCTATTAATTTTACTAGTTTCTCAACTTCTCTTCAATATCTACTTCAGTCCGAAATTAAACCTCACTAATCCTTTTTATTGCCTCTCTCAAAATGAACGCTTTTTTTGCCTTTTGCGTGTTTCTTTGTTTAATGAAAGCAGAGTTGGATAGGAACAGGTATGTGGATTAAGTTTGACTAAAGTTCTTTTTAGACTGGTTAAGGATCATTTGGCTTAAATACAATAGGAAAATGTAATAGGAACCTTAGATTTTATTGATGCTTTCACACAAATTCTGTTACCTAGATCTAAACTTGTCTTGGCCAAAGAAATGGTGTGTATATGTATGTGTTCAGTTAGTCAGTCAACAAATATTTAATGAGCCCTTACTATGTTGTTGTTAGGAGCCATCAAATTGATTCCGACTCATAGCAACCCTATGTTCAACAGAAAGAAACACTGCCAGGTTCTGTGCCATCCTTACAATCATTGTTATGCTTGAGCCCATTGTTGCAGCCACTGTGTCAATTCATCTCATGGAGGGACTTCTTTTTTGATGACCCTCTACTCTATCAAGCATGATGTTCTTCTCCAGAGATTGATCCCTCCTGATAACATCTCCAAAGTATGTTAGACAAAGTCTCTCCATCCTTGCTTCTAATGAGCATTCTGGTTGTACTTCTTCCAAGAGAGATTTGTTTGTTCTTCTGGCGTTGCATGGTGTATTCAACATTCTTTGCCAGCACCATAATTCAAATGCATCCATTTTTCTTCCGTATTCCTTATTCATTGTCCAGCTTGCATATGCATATGAGGTGACTGAAAACACCATGGCTTGGGTCAGGCACACCTTAGTTCTTAAAGTGGTATCTTTGCTTTTTAACACTTTAAAGAGATTTTTTTGCAGCAGATTTGCCCAATGCAATGCGTAGGCTGATTTCTTTACTGCTGCTTCCATGAGCATTGACTGTGTATCCAAGTAAAATGAATCCTTTACAACTTCAGTATTTTCTCCATTGTGAAGATTTTTGTTTTCTTTATGTTGAGGTGTAATCATACTGAAGGATGTGTTTTCTGTCTCCATAAGTAAATGCTTCAAGTCCTCCTCTTCATTTTCAACAAGCAAGGTTCTATCATCTGCATAGCACAGGTTATTAATGAGTCTTCCTCCAATCCTGACGCCCCATTCTTCATATAGTACAGCTTCTTGAATTATTTGAGCAGAATGAAGATTGAATAAGTATGGTAAAAGGATACACCCTGACGCACTCCTTTCCTGACTATAAACCAGGACAGGTGTGCATCAGGGTTGTATCCTTTCTGTTCTGTTCAAATGACTGCCTCTTGGTCTAAGTACAGGTTGCTTATGAGCACAATTAAGTGTTCTGGAATTCTAATTCTTTGCAATGTTATCCATAATTTGTTATGATCAACACAGTTGAATGACTTTGCCTTGTCAATAAAACACAGGCAGACATCTTTCTGATATTCTCCGCTTTAGCCATGATCTTTCTGTCTTCAGCAGTGATATCCCTTGTTCCACGTCCTCTTCTGAATCCAGCCTGAATTTCTGACAGTTCCCTGTTGATGTACGTGCTGCAACCACAGTACCAATTAAGGTTTCCCAAATGTGACATATTATTGAGATAAGTGATATTGGCCATGCATGGGAAGCTGCTTAATTATTTCCTCTTTAGTTGCTACCTTTTTAACAACGTAAAATACCACAAGGAATATGGTTTCCCCTTGAGAAACTGGCATTGTCTTGAATTATTCACAATAATGCTTGGATATTTAAAAGCTGACTTGAAATATTACAGCCACATAAATGAAATTCATTTCATCACATAATGTTTTACTCAGTTAATTTTAATATGTCTCTTTGCTTGATAATGGTTATTTTTCACATAATGAAGGCAACTTTTTAATATAATTTTTTTACACAATTGTTGATTACTTACCTAGCATCCCTTTCCCTCCCAAAATTTCATATAGATATGCATTCTGTTATTCACTGCTTCCTTCATTCTGCACATGTTCTTGGGTTACTTACCCCACATCGTGGGAATGTTTACTGATAGATCCCATCTTCTCTTCTATACACCTTCTTTCACAGTGATTGATTCAGATAACTCAGATCTAAGCCACACACACACACACACACGACATTCTCCTCTCCACAAAGTTTAGTTCTCAAATGGGCATATGTGATCCAATTTAGGTCAATGAGATGAGGGTGAGACTCATGCTTGTAGTTTCTGGGAAGGATGCCCCCTTAAGAGAGAAATCCTAGAGAGAGACATAGCAGAAGAGACACTTCTGTTTTTTCAATTGTGATGATACTTTTTCAGGGTATTCATTACAAAATGCCTTGATTTAGGTATTTGCTTTCATGATTCATCTCCATTACAAGACAGGAAGGTCCTTGAATATGGGGGCCTTGTATTGTATCTCTATTTCATTCAAATTTTCTCCAGTCAGTATCCCCCCATTGCCACCAACTCATAGCAACCCTATAGGACAGAGTAGAACTGCCTCACAGAGTTTCCAAGGAGTGGCTGGTGGATTCAAAATGCCGACCTTTTGGTTTGCAGCGGTAGCTTTTAACCACTATGCCATCAGGGTTTCCCCAATCGATATAGAGACTGTATTAAATCTTTCTGAGGGTAGGAAGGTATCTTGATCATTCTATGATTAGAGCATCAAATAGCTATTCAATATATATTTGCTTAAAGATGGGTTGAAAAATTAACAATGAATAAATGGGTGGATGTTTTGCAAGTAGCATTAGGAGAAAACATGATGCTGGGTTAGTAACACTGCAAGCTGTCAGAAAAAGATAGATGACTTTGCTAGTCATGCTATAAATAACCACCAGGTGCCACTCAGAGCTGGTGGAAGCCTCATTCTGCATGACAGCCATTGATCTACACGACTAAGATGCAACCTTTTGTGACACCACTTGAGAAGAAAAGGTTATGTTCCACATTTAAGCTTTGAATAATAAGGTCATGATCAAATTAAACTAATTTCTCTGGTGAATACATGAAATATATACAAATTAATGCAACAAATTAGATACATTCTTGCAAAGAAAAGGTGAGCAAGCTGGAGCTAAGTGTGATCCTGGAACTTAGTCCTACTGAATGTTTTACTAATGAAGTGAAAATCCTGCCTCATTAAAAAATATCCTGAGAATTCTCACCACAAATGTGGTGACCCTAAACTGCAATCTAGTCTAAACTACAGGCAGTCCCCAAGTTGCGAACAAGAGTCATTCCTAAATATGTCTTTAAGTCGAATTTGTAGGTAAGTCGGAATAGTAACCTGTGGTTCTTATTTAGTGGCAGCTAGTCAAATGTTTGTCTTCATATATAGCATATATTTTACCTTTCTACGCTTAAAAAACACTTAAGAAACACTTCCAAACCATGCAATGTTTTCATGAGCATCACAAAGTAATGCATGTGTTCATTATTATGAACCATTATATTTAACTCAAATTTTTAATATAATAAGATTTATTGTAGTCCGCTCATGAGTTTGCAAGTCAGACCTTCATACCCCAGGGGCTCCCCGTACTACGGAATAAATAAAAATATATGTTTCCTAAGTAATTGTAGGAAACCCTGGTGGTGTAGTGGTTAAGAGCTATGGCTGCTAACCAAAGGGATGGCAGTTCGAATCCGCCAGGCACTCCTTGGAAATTGTATGGGACAGTTCTACTCTGTCCTGTAGGGTCGCTATGAGTCAGAATTGAATTGACAGCAACGGATTTGTTTTTGTTTGTTTGGTAAGTGATTATAAAGCTATTAGAGCATATTCCGGAGGGAAGGAAAATATTCACAGGAAAAATCACACAAAAAAATTTTTACATCTTTTTGCAGACTTGAAATAAATCTCATATGTGGTATCTGCTTAATTGTGGAAGAAAACATTGGTTACACTTACAATATATTAGCCTGGCAAATATATTCCAGTGGATTTTGAGAACTAGCTAGCAAGCGTTTCTTTATGAGGCAAAGCACCAAAATGTTCTCCTAACTTAAAAAAAAAAAAAAACTTCCAAAGCTACTGCAAATTGTTCTTATTTTTCCTCTTCTGATAATCAAAAGTTCTATTACAATGACAGTTTTATTAATAAACTCAGCATTTATTTACACATGATTTGACATATTTGAGCAAATAACAATAATCCAAATGATTTCACTTTTCAACAAACAAAACTACCCACTCGTGTTTTATATAACCTTGGTAATTTAATTGATTACTTAAAAAGTAATTTAAGCCCTCACGTGATTGGTCAAGAAAAAACACTTCTTCTAAAATGCAAATAAACATTAGGCGTATCTGCAATTGCCAAGAATTTGGAATTGAGGATTCTGTCTGCAAAAACCTATATTTAAAAAAAGATTGCTTTATTACCAAATCTATACACTCATTCATTCAGTAAGAATTTATAAATTGTCTGCTCTCTACTAGACATTATTATAAGCAAAGTTTGACAAAATTGCTGATTTACAAAAACAGCTCATTTTGTTAATGCATGGTGTGTATATATGTATGTGTGTGTGTGTATATATATGTCTGAATATATATATACACACACACACGTAGGGAGCCCTGCTGGCGCAGTGGCTAAGAGCTTAGGCTGCTAACCAAAAGGTCGGTAGTTCGAATCCACCAGCTGCTCCTTGGAAACCTTATGGGGCAGTTCTACTCTGCCCTATAGGGTTATTATGAGTCGGAACAGACTTGGAGGCAACTGGCTTTATTTTGGATATGGATATGTGTACCTTAGGATCAAGCTTAAAATTCTCAATGACGATTGTCTGACTCAAATACTTAAAGGAGTTTAACACTATTTATCAATATCACAGTAAAATAATTTGATGATATGACATGTCACTAACAACAACAGCAATGGTAACTTGCTCACTCCAAATTATTGGTTGAATCACATTTTCAGGACATATGAGTTAGAAAATAATTTTGTGTTAATTTATTGATGAGGAAATAAACTGTAATAAATGAATGGAAATGGAATGTAAATATTCTGTCTAGGAGAATTCAGAAGTGTGGAACATTACTAGAAAAAAGAGTCTGGTGGTCTAAAGAACAAGAACAGCTTAACAAAGCTACTCATCCAAGTAATTTTCCACTGCAAGACTTTTATGCCTTTTTAGATGGTAACTGTTCAGGAATAGTATGCTTTCAGCTATCAGGAAATGAAACTGTACTAACTGATAATAATTGACAAGATACCGAGACATTCCATCATGGCACTAAGAATACACAGTGCTCACAGGGACAACAAACCACCAAGACTGACAATCAAATGAAACGGAAATCCACTGGTGGTGGTTCTTGATTTTGTAAATAAAATAGCCGTGCATTTGGGGAGGATAAATAGACCCTTACTGCACATCAGAAATACCTGAGAAGGCTTGTGTGTGTGTGTGTGTGTGTGTGTGTGTGTGTGTGTAGACACCTATCTATCTATCTATCTGTCTGTCTATCTGTCTAATCTCTTGACCTCTCGTACCCATCTACCTCCTTCCACCAAAAGCTGAGTCAGAAACTAGGAACTCCAGTGGCGAGAAGGCATTAAGGGATATGCCTGTTAAAAATACTTATATGAAGTACATTTAAAAAAATAAAAATAAAAGCCTGGATTCGAATCAAGATTGTGCGACATTCTACAGGAAATTGATTTGGTTTCTTCAACAATATCATTGCATGAAAATAAGAGGGAGGGATTGCTTTAGATTTAAAGAGATGCGTGATACATAGGAGTCCCTGGGTAGTACAAATGGTTAATGGGCTTTGCTGCTAACTGAAAGGCTAGAGGTTAGGGTACAGAGGGGAGTCACAGAAGAAAGGCCTGGTGACCTACTTCTGACTAATCAGTGCCTGAAAACCCTCTGGTGCACAGTTCTACTCTGATACTCATGGGGTCACCAGGAGTCAAAATCCACTCGGTAGCAAATGGTAAAAGACATAACAACCAAATGCAGTTCAGCTGTACAGAGACTCATTATGAGACAACTGTGGCATTTAAATATGGATGATAACAAAGTCATTGCTAATTTTGTTAGATGTGATACTGTTAACTGAGTTATATAAGAAAATATCCACATTTTAACCATGGACACTGAAGAGGGTACGGTGAAATGATGAAATATCCAGGACTTGTTTTAAAATATTTCAGTGAAAGAAATAGACAAAAAATATGGAAAAACTTAGATAAATACGATTGTTGAGCTTCAGGTATGGGTATATGGAAACCCTCTAAACAATTCTCTCTAATCTTATGACTTAAAATTTTTATAATTAAAAAAAAAAAGAAACCAAAAGAAGCTTTTGTCAAACAATAGGAGATCCTCGTATGTTCCCCAAGTCTCGTTTGGGCCCAGGAACCTGCAGTTAAAACATGTATGAGGTGCTTTCCATGCAGGTGGTCAGTGATGGCACTGAAGGTAATTAGATTTGCTTGCTTTGGAATAAATCATTTTAGAGAAAGCTACTAAGTACTTTCATCTGATATTCTACCCAGTGGTGCCCCTTTCAAGGCCAGATGGGGAGTAAAGAGTTAGCTCTGGTCAAGTCATGATTCAGTCCTTATTTCTTTTACTTCTAAGGTGGTGCTTTGATTCAGCATAGTGCTGTGGAAACAGGCATTCAGTTAATGCTTGCTTGCTGAGGAAAATTCTGGGTCCACTCGTGATCAGTCTAAAATCTTCCATCCTGAAATAGAGCATTATAAAAAGGCAAAGGTGTTTAACTTGGCACTGGCTAGAGACTCGATGGCACCTAACAACAACAGAGATGGACCTAAAAGGAGACCTGGTGGTACAGTGTTTAAGCTCTCAGGCTGCTAACCCAAAGATCGGTCTTTGGAACTCACCAGCCACAGAGTGGGAGAAAGACATGGCAGTCGGCTTCCATAAAGATCACAGCCCATAGCCTTGGAAACCCTATGGGCAGTTCTAACCATTGCTGTCAAGTCAATTCCATAAAGATTGCAGTCCAGAAAACACTATGGGGCAGTTCTACTCTGTCACATGGGGTCACTATGAGTTAGAATTAATTCAACTACACCCAACACTGTTGTTCTTAAGGTTATCATTTTTCCTCATGCTGTTGCATGCAAATATCTATCTCCAATACTGGATTCACTCAAAGACAAGAATTGCTCTTTCAACCTGATTAGGAAAACTCTCGACTTGGTTGGCCCATGCTGGCCATTTTAAAAATATAACTCTTCATTGCCATTCAAGCTAGATTAAAAAAATAAATCATCCAGTAAATTAAGTGAAAACATGTTTCCTTTAAGTCACTATAATCTTTGTCCAGTATAACCAAATTATGACTATGTCTTCTATACTTTGTACCCCAGGTCTTTTTTCATTCTCTATTCCCCAAATCCACAAGCACATTTTCTTGCAAATAATAATTGTCCTAACATTCTGTTCTTCCATCCTTCAAATATTTTTTGTACTGATTCATTTATTTCCTCCTTTCGCTGTCTACACCAAGCCGCTTAGCCTTCATTGTTGTGGGGTGTCATCGAATAAATTCCAAATCCCAGTGACCCCACAGGACAGAGCAGAAAACGTTCATAGAGTATTCTTGGCTGTAATCTTTATGAAATAGATCTCCAGGCTTTCCTCCTCCAGAGAAGCTGGGTGGGTTCGAACAACGAACCTTTGGTTAACAGCCAAGTACTTAGCTAGTGGGCTGCCATGGCTCCTTAGTCACCCAGTATCAGCCATAGTCTGTAGGCCTCTCAGTGAACTCAAGAATCTTTTGAAAAAAATTGGTTGAATGAACAAATATTCTCTGTGTCAGCTATCTGTTGTAAACATCTGTCCTGCTATAACCTATACAGGTTTATAGAAGTTAGAAATTTGGAAACAACACAGGGCATAATGTCAATAATTCCTCAGTGAGGTACAATTACACACTTGTACCAACAATTAGCTACTTGTTCTCTTATTTAATAGTGAACATGGCCTCATATCACAAGCAATTAAGTTCTTAATAGTGCAATTAGTGGTAAGAGCCAAATGGAAGCAAAAAAAAAAAAAAAGCCTTTTTTATTATTAAAATCTCAAGGCACTGTGTGATTATCTATCCATGATTTTCTTGTAAGGCTCTAGTATCCACTGCATTCCTGGTTATCTGCTTTTATCAGGCCACATAATTCATGCATTATCTTTGATTTTCTTCATCTTCGCACCTGATAACTACAAGTCTGTCTTTTGCACCAACACTTTTATGTTGGCAGTAGATTTCTTTAAGTTTCTGCTTATTTTTCAATAAAAATATTAGGACCATATTCAGAAATGAGTAGTGCTCATAAGCCATCCATATTTAATCAGTTGTACTTTGTTTTGCAGTCTGTCAGATCACACTTCTCTTACTTTCATGTCATTTCAGTTGAATTTCTCATTTGCCAAAGAGAAAAGCAGCCAATATAAATTTGAATTTATGCTCAAAAAGCAACCGTCTCTCATCCGTTTGTTCTCAAGGTTTCACGCTTATAGCTGAGAGAGATGTTCATGTTTCAAATGCCACATACTACCAATGAGAAATTTGAGACCAAAAGAAGTTAAAGACTTTTATTTTCAGTATCACTACATGATTCAGTCCCTTGGTGGTGCAAATGACTACTATGCTTAGCTACTAACAAAAAAGTTGGAGGTTCAAATCCACCCAGAGATGCCTCTGAGAAAGGCCTGGTGATCTACTCCAAAATATCGTCCATGGAAAACCTTATGGAAAACCCAAGACCAAACCCACTGCTGTTTACAGTGACCCCATAGGACAGGGTAGAACTGTCCATAGGGCTTCCAGTGCTGTAAATCCTTAGGGAAGCAGACTATCTCCTGTGGAGCAGCTGGTGGGGTCGAATCACCAGCCTTTTGGTAAGCACTTTAACCACTGAGCCACCAGGGCTCCACACCTTCTGGAGCATAGCTCTATTCTGACACACATGTTATCGCCATGAGTTGGATGATTCTGACTCATAGCAACCCTACAGGACAGAGCAGGGCTGCCCCATGGGGTTTCAAGGAGCAGCTGGTGGATTCAAACCATCAACCTTTTGGTTAGCAGCTGAGTTTTTAACCTCTGTGCCACTAGGGCTTCAACTGGTGGTACAACCAAAAACCGAACCTATTGCTGTCGAGTCGATTCCAACTCATAGCGACCTTATAGGACAGAGTAGAACTGCCCCATAGAGTTTCCAAGGAGCTCCTAGTGGGTTTGAACTGCCAAACTTTTGGTTAGCAGACGTACCTCTTAACCACTACGCCACCAGGGTTTCCCAAGTGGTGGTACGAAGGTCAATAACCCAGGTCTCCAGACTTATAAGCAGAATGTTCCTTACACAAGCCAATCTGTCCCCCATCAGTGGTCGATAATAAAGAAAATGTGGAAAGAGAATGAAAAACAACTGTTAACTGCACTTAACTGTTTTTAGCTCTCTGTTCTCCCAAATTGCAATCTAGTATTCCCAGACTAAGCTTTTCTTCCTCATGTTGAGAGAACACCGGCAAGACCTGTTGGAATGACTCTTCACATTGACTCATAACCTAGTCCCATTCTCAACATTCCCAATGTCGGAAAAGGAACTTAAAGCTTCTTGGAACTTGTCTCTTACTGAAGTTTCTTTATAATGTTACCTTTCATTCTTGATATTGTTAATTGGCATCGAGTCAACTCCAAATCATGGTGACCACATGTGTGCAGAGTAGAATAGCTCCATAGGGTTTTCAAGGCTGTTTCCAAAGCAGATTACCGGGCCTGTCTTCCGAGGCTCCACTGGGTGGGCTCAAACCACCAACCTCTGAGACTAGTAGTCTAGTGCTTAACCATTTGTGCCACCCAGAGACTATCTCCAAAACAGTAAACAAACAAACAAGAATGTAATGAAATACTGATATCTTATCCCATATGATGGGGTGGAAGAGTGGGAGATGAAAAACTAAGTTGGTTAAAAGAACAGGGAAATAGCTGTCGTCTTGCCCTTGAGTTATATTAGTTCTTCGATTTTAGCCATGAGTTTAGCTCTTAAGTTCATTGGCAACTACGCCAAAAGTTGCTTTCCATCAATAGAATCAAAATACAAGACAGGAACAATTTTTAAATTTAAACGTCTAGAATGTCATTTTCAAATGTCACATGGAAATAGTTCACTTGAAGAACAATAAACAGAATGAAGTGTTGAAATAGCATTTTACTTTTTCTTTAGATTTTTTCTAAATTTTATTCAATTTGTTGTTGAGAATATACACAGTGAAACAAAGTTTCTACATGTACCATTTAGTGGTACTGATTACATTCAAGTTGTGCAACCATTCTCACCTTTTTTCTGAGTTGCTCCTCCCTCATTAACATAAACTCACTGTCCCCTAAGGTTCCTATCTAATTTTTCGAGTTGCTGATATCAATTTGATCCCATATTGATAGTTCTTATAAGAGCATAATGCTCAAGGCAGAACTTTTTTTTTTTACTAGTTAAGCTAAACTACTGCTCAGTTTTAAGATGACTTTAGGGGATGCTTTTGTTTTAAGGTTTAAAGATTATCTCAGGACAATAGTTTAAGGGGTCAACCACCCTCCATGGCTCCAGAAAGTCTGGAGTCCATGAGAATGTTCCACATTTTCCCACTTTTGATCAGGATTTTTCTAAGGAATCTTTGATCATTTTTTGATCAGGATTTTTCTAAGGAATCTTTGATCAAAATGTTCAATAATGGTAACCAGGCCCCATCCAGTTCTTCCGGTCTCATAACAAAGGAGGCAGTTGTTCATGTAGGCAATTAGCCACGCATTCCATATCCTCCTCTTACTCTTGACTCTCCTTGTTCTTCTGTTGATCCAGGTGAATAGAAACTAATTGTTGTGCCCTGTATGGCTGCTTGCAAGCTTTCAAGACCCCAGGCACTGTGCAACAAACCAGGAGATAGAACAGAAGTACGTACGACACACATTTTCAGGCCAATTACCTTGGATATCCAATTAAACCATGATCCTAAACCTCCAACCAAGGAACCAAACTCCATGAGGTGTTTGATTGTACATAAGCAGCCTCAGAGGCTACTCTTTTTTTTTTTTTTTTTGTCATTGTTGTAAATATATCTATCACACAACTTTTCCAAATTCAAATTTTTACACGTATACAACTTATGGACAGCAATTACAATAATCGGTTGTGCAAACCTACACTTAATCAATGAGATTTTTCCATCACCCTTTTTAACCCCCTTTTCTCCTTCCCTCATGCCCCTGGTAACCACTAATAAACTTTGGCATCTATACATTTGCCTTTTCTTGTCTTTTTATAAAAGTGAAGTCACACAATATCTGCCATTTTGTAATTGGCTTATGTTACTCAGCATAATATTTTTAAGCTCCATCCATACTGTAGCATGTATCAAAACTTCATTTCTCCAACTGGTTGAGTAGTATTCCATGGTATGTATGTACCACATTTTGTTTATCCATTTATTTGTTGAAGGGCATTTAGGTTGTTTCTGCGTTTTGGCTATTGTGAATAGTGATGCAGTGAACATTGACGTAGAAGTGTCTTTTTGAGTCTCTGCTTTCAAGTCTTCTGGGTGTAAACATAGGAGTGGAATTACTGGGTTATATGGTAGTTCTAGTTTTAGTTTTTTGAGGAGTGCCACACCTTTCTCCACAACTGCTGTAGCATTTTGCATTCCCATCAGCAATGGATAAGGGTTCTGATTTCCCCATATCCTCACCAACTTTGGTTATTTTCTGGGGTTTGTTTTTTTATCTTAGCTGTGCTGGCGGGAGTGAAAAGGTATGTCATTGTGCTTTTGATTTGCATCTGTTTGATGGCTAATGACACTGAACATCTATCTTATCATGTGTTTGGTGGTCATTTGAATGTCCTCTATAGTGAAATGTCTATTCAAGTCCTTTGCCCATTTTATGATGCGTTATTTGTAGTTTTGTTGTTAAGTTGAAGTTTTGTATATATTTTGGTTATTAGATTCTTGCTGGATATATGGTTTCCTAAGATATTCTCCCAGTCAGTAGCTTGTCTTTTTGTTTTTGATACACCAAGTCTTTTGATAAAGTTTTTGATTTTTATGCGGTCTCATTTATTTATTGTCTTTTGCCATTTGTACTTTTAATATTATATTAGATAATCCACTGTTGAAAGCTAGCATTGCCCCTGCTTGTTCTTCTAAGAATTTTATGGTTTTAGTTTGCACATTTATGTCCCTAAGCCATTTTTAATTTGTTTTTGTGTATGGCGTGAGACATGGATCCTATTTCATTTTTCTGCAAGTGGAAATCCAGTTTTCCCAACACCATTTATTGAAGAGACTCTTCTTTCCCCAACAAATGAACTTAGCACCCTTTTCAAAAATCAGTTAACCATAGAAGTGTAGGTTTATTTCTGGACTTTCAATTCTGTTCCTTTGGTCTATATGTCTATTGTTATATCTGTACCAGGCTGTTTTGATTACTGTAGTAGTATGTTTTTCAATCAGGAAGTGTAAGTCCTCCTACTTTGTCCTTTTCTTGCATTGTTGTTTTAGCTACCCAGGGTCTCTTGTTACTCCATATAAAGTTTGGAATTGGTTTTTATATTTTTGTAAGAAGGCTGTTGGAATTTTGATTGGGATTGGGTTAAATTTATAAATCATTTTGGGTGGTATTGACATTTTAACAATATTAAGCCTGCCAGTCCATGAACATGGAACATCTTGCCTTTTATTTAAGTCTTCTTTAACCTCTTCAAGACTGTTTTATAGTTTTCATTGTATAGTTCCATCATGTCCCTGGTTAGATTTATTCCTCAGTATTTTATTCTCTTAAGTGCTATTTTAAATGGAATCATTTCCCTAATTTTTCTTTCACATTTCTCATTGCTGGTGTATAGAAACCCAACTGGTTTTTGTTTGTTCACCTTGTACTCTGCAACTTTCCTCAATTCTTTTCTTAGCTCTACAAGTTTTCTTGTGGACTCTTTAGGATTTCCTACATATAAGATCATATCATCTGTGAATAGAGAGAACTTTACTTCTTTTCCAATCTGGATACCTTTTATTTCTTTTTCTTGTCTTATTACTCTGACTAGGACTTTTACTACAATATTGAGTAGAAGTGGTGAGAGCGGGCATCCTTGTCTTATTCCTGATTTCAAGGAAAATTTCTCAGTCTTTCTCCATTAAGTATAATGTTGGCTGTTGGCTTTTCATATATGCCCTGAATCATATTGAGGAATTTCCCTTCTATTCCAATCTTCTTTAGGGTTTTCATCAAGAAAGGCTGTTGGGTTTTATCAAATGCTTTCTCTGCATCCATACAGATGATCATGTGGTTCTTTTCCTTTGTTCTATTGATGTGGTGTATTATGTTGCTTGATTTTCTAATGTTGAACCACCCTGCATTCCTGGAATAAATTCCATGGTGATGGCCCTTTAATGTGCTGTTGGAGAACATTTTACTTTTTATCATTGTTTACTTATATCCTAATGGATACATCAGAGCTGAATGTCTAAAAGCAAATGTGGACAGAAGGGTCAAAGTGCAAGCTTACAGATTTGGGGGTAGAAAAACATTTTTACCATATGTATTTTACTTCAGTATTATATTTAAAACATAATACTACAAACTGAAGTGAAAACAAATGCAATGTTTGAGTGAAAAAAAAAGATAATGTTTAAATGATTTACTTTATTTTCTCCTTTATATTAAGCTTTTGAAACTATTTTTTTTATTTCAAGAAGTTTCATACGTGAAAAAAATCAATTTCTATGACATACTTATTTGAACAATAATGAAAGAATATGAAACACGCAAATTCACTTTTTAAAATGTGACCAAAAGAGTGTGGCATGATATAAAGAAGATTGTTTTTCCAATGAACTAGCTATGTGACATGAACATCTCTGTGATGCAGAATTCGTAAATTTCTAGTTGTTGGTGATGGAGATAGTGTAGCTAGAATTGTATATCAAAATCTCTAGAAGGCCATTTCAAACCACATAGCACAGGGGGGTGGGTGGTTGGCTGGCTGGAGCAGATATTAATCATTTCATTTAGAACTTCTTGTGTGCAGGACTGCTGCTGGGAATGTATTGTTTATATGAATATTATAGTGACAAACCAAAGCCCATCCCCTAAAACCTTCTCCTCTCTTCTCCTAATTCTATTGTGTAGGACCTTCTCCTCTGTTGTGTAGGACTGATAATTTATTAAATGTGTGACATTAAAAGAAAGCAATTACATTGTTATAATAATTGGTATTCCTGCTTGTAATTTCTGTTTTATGCCTCAGAGATTTCTTTTTCTTTCCTTTTTTAAAATATATAATATAGGAAAAATAAAAGTTCCTCAAAGGTAAGTTTTTAATGAGGCAATGCATGCAAAACATTTAGCAAGGTGTCTGGCTCTTAAAAAGTGCTTAAAAACACTAGTTATTGTGTTTTTATTGATATTATAAAAAAATCTGAAATGAGAAGATTTTTATATTATTAAAACTTCAACCTATTTTACTGTTTATCAGTTTCCAGAAAGAGTTAATTTGCCTACAAGAAAGACTACAGTGTATTCTTACTGTCTGGATTTTCTTACATGGTCTGTATTCATACTTTTTAATTTATTTCTGTGATCTACATTTCATTGATACCAAAATTAACATTTTAATATTGCCATTTTCAATACTAATGAGATATACTCCTTGCATGACAGGGTAATTGCTTGCTCTTTGTTCTTCAATCCATACAGCATATTTTTGTTTGGATATGATTAAAATGGGAAACCCTGGTGGCATAGTGGCTAAGTGCTACAGCTGCTAACCAAAGGGTTGGCAGTTCAGATCCGCCAGGAGCTCCTTGGAAACTCTATGGGGCAGTTCCACTCTGTCCCATAGGGTCACTATGAGTTCGAATCGACTCAATGGTACTGAGTTTGGTTTTTTGGTTTTGTATGATTAAAATTAACAAAAAGTACTTGACAAAGCTCCTATCTGAAATATGATAATTCACATTTCCAAGATCTTTATTAGGTTTAACTATATTTCTAATAGTTGAATTAACTGATTACTTGAATATTTCCCTGGGAAAAGAATCACCATGAACTTTCAAATTCAATGAAAACTGTAAGAAATCTCTCCTACATTCCATGAGGTAGACAGTTCAATATGGGGACCAAACCTAAAACTGCTAAAAATAAAAATCTCTTTCAATTTCAAACTTAAAGTGCACACTATTAAGAATATTTTGTGTTGTGACATTTGAAATTAATACCTGGGTGCCTTGTCAAGTTCATTCTCTGCTTTCTCCCGAGAGCAATGTCTCCCTTTGCCGGGGGGCTCAGAAATCTCAAGGCTCAACACATCATTTCTCCATCAAGGATGTAGCAGTGTCAGACTCTAAACTATTTCATCATTTTGTGAGTCATCATTAAACATTTTGCTGACTCTCAAATGTCAAATATTCCCTAACGTAATAAAGAATTTCATTAAATAGGACAGGGGAAAAGAGCAGAGTAATTTTAATAAATTTTCCTCCCTATTTATTATGTGCTTTATTATTCCTCTTGCATCCCATTTTCTCCAGCAATTATCAATGTTTCTTCCTCATCTAAATGCTTCTATTACAGTTTCAGGTTTGTACTTTCAACTAAAATTCACTGAGAAGGAAAAAGTCACTTTCTCAATCATCACCAATAATTATCATGCCAGTAAATTCTAACCAGTTCTATTATATAGTCATATTACACAATTAGGATAAATAAGTATCCCAAGAAATGTTTATCATTGCAATAATTTACCTACTAAGGAACTCAAAAATCAAACTAACCAAAAATGCCTCCCTCCACTGGTCAACAGTGCATTCACTTTTGAGGGACTTTTTAATTAAATATGTGAATTCTGTTTAAACAGAGGCGTTATGCTCTCTGAGAAGGATAAAGAAACAGGAGCCAAAGTTAGTTCTTCTGTTAACACACTATCACCTAGGAGAAAACTGGGTAGAGACATAAGGAAATTTTAAAAATCTGGAAAACTTACAACAGGGCTCTTCAGGTTTGAAGTCTAGTGCATCAGGCATTCAGAAGAACTTAATTTATATATAGGTGAGAAACAGCAGCTTTCTTTGCAAATGTGCCAATGGCCAGATTTGATGCTATCTCTGTGCCATCTGACTCATAGCCACCCTATAGCATAGAGTAGAACTGCCCAATAGAGTTTCCAAGGAGCGCCTGGCAGATTTGAACTGCCGACCTCTAGGTTAGCAGCCATAGCACTTAACCACTATGTCACCAGGGTTTCCTTTTTTTTTCTTGGCTTTGGTTCTGTGCCATCTAACATGGTAGCTAACACTCACATGTGGTTATTGGGCATTGGAAACGTGTCTTGTGGCTAAATTTAACGAACTAAAATTTAAATTTAAAAACTGAAGCAGAGTAAAATATTTTTCTGTAAACAATAGGACTCTATTTGACTTCAACTATCCCATCACAGGAAACCCTGATGGCATAATGGTTAAGAGCTACAGCTGCTAACCAAAAGGTTGATGGTTCAAATCCACCAGGTGCTCCTTGGAAACTCTATGGGGCAGTTCTACTCTGTCTTATAGGGTTGCTATGAGTAAGAATTGACTAGATGGCAACTGTTTTTTTTTTTTTTTTTTTTTGGTATCCCATCACATAAGATATTGTTGTTATTGTGCAAGTGTACTTCTCTTTTCCTTTTCTTTCTTGCTTTTTTTTTTTTTTAACATGGATACTAGAAAATATAAAATAACATAAGTGGCTCACATATTTCTATTGGACATTGTTCTACATAATAGACTACTTATAAAACATAAATGTCATTTTTCATGACCAAAATATATTTCTTTCAAGTTTAATTTATTAGAATTTTAAAAATTCACAAGTAATCTATTACCTTTATAACATGTACAATTATATACAAACACATTAAGTAAAAATTACAACCTCCTGAGGTTAGCAATTTTATCTGCCAAAATTGTTAATCTTCTGCCTGAATTATTAAAGGATGTGAAGAATCTGAATGTACAAATCATTATAAATAATGGCTAGATCACTAAATGAAGAATACAAATCTTAGTAAAATAGAAGCAAATATTTAAAGCAATTTGTTGAAATATTGGTAAGGTGAAAATCTCACTGCAGAATGTTTCTTTAAGAGCCAGTCAATTCCTTCCACAAAAAAATTCGTATTCTTTACAATTTGGAATTGCATTGAATCATAGTGTTATGTTATCTTCACAAATGTGTGCTTGATCTTTTATAACACATAATGTGGGTTTAATTCTTAAGCAATGGAATTACTCACTTGCCAAAAGTTTTCAGAATAAATGTCTTTATAAAAAGCACTAAGACACTGTTTTTCAAAATATACTATATATAAATCAGTGTGCTCACAGGGAGGGAAATTTTTTTTAATGCAAATTTCCAGATCTGATTTATTAGATCTTTACTGGGGCCTTGGCGCCTGTGTTTTACCAACCATGTTGCATGGCACTTGCCCAAGGTAATCCTATATGATATTTTAGAAATATCATTTTAAGAAAACACTAGTTTGGGAAAAAGAGAAAACACTTTGTTGTTATATTGTTGTTAGCTGTTGTCGAGTCAATTCCGACCCATGGCGATCCCATGTGTGCTGGAGTAGAACTGCTCCGTAAGGTTTTCAAGGCTTTGTCCTTTCATAAACAGGTCTTCAGGCCTCACTTCTGAGGCACCTCTGTGTGGGTTTGAACAGCCAACCTTTCAGTTAGTAGTCCAGTGCTTAACTATTTGTTCCACTCTTTTTTACTGACATAGTATCGTTTTTTTTTTTTTTTTTAATGAAAAATAGCCTGAAAGGAGATATAGTATGTTGGATAAGGTAACTAGACATACAAACTCTGGATGAATTTGAGCAAGTAACTTGAATTGAGTTTCATTTTCCTCATCTTTACAAGGGGGATAATAATAGTTTGATGCCACCTATATCACACAATTATTGTGAAATTCAAAAAATAATAAAGTGAAACCCTGTAAAGTATGTACGTATTTTAGCGATTAATTTAAATTTCAATATTTTCACTGCTATCTCTTTCCTCCTCTACTCTTTTTATTCGTTTTACAAACACTTTTTGAGCACTCATTATGTAGAAAAATTAGGTATACCCTATGATACATATGATACATAGATATCATCACATCCCTAAAAAACTGTTAAATCAACAGTGGAGGCAGATGATACATGAGAAATGCCAAAGCAGAAGTTTAGCCTTCTTCCATAATCTACACAACCAATAAATTAGGAATGGTCCCTAACTACAAATTCAACTTCAGTTCAGGAGACTGGCTCCTTAGCTTACTATTCTTCAGACACACTCACCTCATTTCTGCTCTTCAAATGCACAACCCTTTTTTGCTGGCCTCCCCAAGCTAAGCCAGTGTACTAACTGGCATGTTTCGGTTCTCAGATTGCAGATGTCTTCTTCTTAGAAAGGCATTGGACAGTCACTCGTTCTAAAATGGTCTGGTGGACTCACCTCTATCTCATGAATTGGTCTATTCCTGTCAAAGCGTTTGTTGATATTCGCAATTATTTTATTTGTTTATTTAGTCTTAGCTCCCCCTGTAGTATACTTATTATGGCCATACTTCTTTGCAAAATTTCCCATCATGGAATAGAGTCTATTTCTCTACTCTTTGAATCTGAGCAGGCCTTATGACCTAATTTGATCCACAGAATTCGATGAAAGTAATGGTGTATGCCTTTCAAGCTGTGGCCCTGAGGGGCTTTGTAGCTTCCACTCTTGCACACTTGGAAGGCTTCTGCCAGCATGCAAAGAAGGCAATATAAGGAGAGAAAGGCCCAGCCATTCCTGCCACCAAGGACATGTGAGTGACGCCATGATAGACCACAAAGTCCAACCTCTTGGGAGCTGAATGGAGCCCCAAGTAAGCCCAGATGAGGTCAGTGGAATATTACCCAGTCAATCTACAGAACTGTGAGAAAGAAAATAGCTTTTGCTTTATGCCTCTACATTTTGGGAGGTATGTTATGTGGCAGTGGATAATTCATACACCCTCAGTAGACTGAATCTTTACAAGCATGCCAGAGACATAACTAGGGTGTGGCAGGTATGGCAGGTATTGCACCAACCCTGGGTGCGTGGCACCACTGAACAGTTCCTATTAACCTGGCACAGCCAATGATATATCTATAGAAAATGGTACCTATAGCAAGCACTGAAATTGTGCCCCTATAAAGATTTGAATCCACCTTTTAGATAACTTTACCATACTATCAGCTCAAAAATACAAGTCAAGCTCATTCATCCTTTAATGAACACGTTACTGTGCTTGATGAAGCATGTTGGGCCATACCAGGTTAATAGAAACTGCTCAGTGGCATCATATGCCCAGGGCTTGTGCAATACCCTAGATATACCACAGAGAAGAGCATGTAACATTGTTTATCCCTGCATCCCCAGAGCTAAGGCCTATGGTTAGCAAAATGGATGCTCGATAAATATAGTTGGAAGATATGGCTGAATAAAAGAATGGGTGTATAAACTTTGCCTACTAGGTAAAGTTATCAGCAACACTTCACAAAGGATCTGACACTAACACCCTAATAGGTCTCTGAGTAAGCATTCACTCCCAAGGTTATTTTTGCCCAAATAGCTTTAATATATCACTCCCCTTCAATGTCTGCCAATTGCACCAAGATAAATTCAAACACCTTTCCAGCTTTATCTTCAGAAATTCCACCATTACACACTCTATATTCTAGCCATACCTGATTATCTATTATTTCCAGACATACTGTGAGCTTTGAGGTTGATGCACCTCTGCTAATGTTAGTCTACCTGTCTAGAGCACCCTTCTTATCTGTTTTAGTTACCTAGTTTTGCTGTAACCAAAAATAGCATATGTGGTAAAATGCATGTGAAATTGTGTACTACAGATTAGTAAGTAAACACAATTAAGCCCCTGCATACGTTGCTTATTGTAAATCTGTGTGTACCTTGCTTACTGGTGAATCTGCCCTTGTTTTGAGACCATTGTTGTAGACACTGTGTCAGTCTATCTCATTGAGAGTCTTCGTCTTTTTCGCTGACCTACTACTTTACCAAAATGGGCCCTGGTGGCACAGTGGTTCAAGTGCTTGGCTGTTATCAAATAGGTTGGCGGTTGGAACACACCAGTCACTTCACGGGAGAAAGATGTGGCAGTCTGATTCCTTAAAGATTTGCAGCCTTGGAAACCCTATGGGGCAGTTCTACTATGTCTTACAGAATCACTACGAGTTAGAAACGACTCAAAGGCAATGGATTTGGTTTTCTACTTTACTAAGTGTGGTGTCCTTCTCTAGGGACTGGTCTTTCCTAATAACATGTCTGAAGCACATAAGACTAAGTCTCTCCATCCTGCCATCTGAGGAACATTCTGGCTGTACTTCTTCCAAGACAGATTTGTTTTTTCTAGCAGTCCATGGCATATTCAATATTCTTTGCCAACATCACATTTCAAAAGCATCGATTCTTCTTAGGTCTCCCTTAGTCACTGTCCACATTTTGCATGCATATGAGCTGACTGAAAATACCATAGCTTGGGTCAGACTCACCTTAGTCCTCAAAGTGACATCTTTGCTTTTTAACACTTTAAAGAGATCTTTTGCCACAGATTTGCCCAATGCAATACGTCATTTGATTTCTTGACTGCTGCTTCCATGGCCGTTGGCCTCATTAACAGAACATGTATGGCCTCATAACAAAAGAAAATTCCTACTTGCCAGTATGATCATATTCACAGGTACAGGGGTTAGGACTTCAAAATAACTTCAGTGGGGAGGGGGACACAATTCAATCCATAACACTACTTTTCTCAATCTGGGATAATCCTACTGATGATTCAAAGGCTATTAGGGTTTTTTATCTCCGGTGAGATGATTCACTACCAAGGCACGGAGAGTAATCCCATATGGTTCTGGCACATATGTAGAGTACATCCACTATTCACGATCTTATTAAAAAAAAAAAAAAAAACTCGCCATCAAGTCAATTCTGACTCATTGCGACCCTATAGGATGGAGTAGAACTGCCACATAGGGTTTCCAAGGAGCACCTGGTGCATTTGAACTGCCAATCTTTTGGTTAGCAGCCAAATTCCTAACCACTACGCCACCAGGGTTTCCAAAGCTATGGTCTTATAGTAAGCTTTAATACTACTTTCTTATCTCTCTTGCTAGATTATGGGTTTCTTGAAGGTAGGCATCATACCCCATTGTCTCCCCTATCCTTTGTAAAGTAAACAAATCCTACCTAGAATTGTTTGGTTGGGGAGAGGCTTACATGCCTCATTTGTAGATAGAGTTAAACTACCCTACACCACAAGCCTGGAACATTTCGACCATCGTGTTCCCTTGACTCAAAATTTAAGAGGTGTAAACTATTGCTGTTTCTCATTCTCCCCTCCCACCCCTGAAGACGGGCATATTAACGAGCTGTCTTAAGGTTCCTTGGCAAAAGAAAAGCATGTCGGAAATGAGACAATGCTTGTGGACCGTGATAAGGAAGATGATCGATTTATAAGCACCATTCATAGAAAAGATCAGGCTGTTACAGTCATTATTCTTTAACTCAGTAAGTAAAGACACTGAGTGGGCTGGAGTCCCTCCTGCGGTGGTCACCCAGCAGATTATAGGCTGCACCGTTCTAATGGACAGAAACCATGTCTGTCCTGAGTCCTGATTATGGCGCCATGCAATGAGAAAGCTTAATAAATGCTTAATGATGATAAGACACCATCTATTGCCTTTAAAGCTATATGAATTTAAAATAAAAATGCAAATTTGTTTAGAAGCTTACTTTAAAACTGCTCCTTAAAACCACCTTTGCCTTAATAAATAATAGCCAGAAGGAAGAAATACTTTTTCAATATCTTGAAATGTCTCTGCCTTGCTTTATAACACCAGATTAAATGCATGGCAAACACTCTGTTGTGTGGGGAAACCTGGAAGGTTGTAACAAATGATGGACAAGTTCTCATTCTTAGGCATTGCCTATAGCTAGGGACTTGCATATTTTTATTGTTATGATGGTATTGATTGTTAAGTCAACAGAAGGCTATCAAGGGATTGGAGATTTCTATACCGATACTCTGTTCTATAACATTAAAATGTCATTACCGAATCACCAAATTTTCCCGTTATAATAATATTCTCTGTTGATTGCCTGCCTGAGCTGAAATTTGAAACTGTCACCCTCAGACTTGTAAAAGTGATTCAACTTCACTTATAAGGAAAGTCAAATTAAATATTCATTCAAGGGCTGCATTTCAAGTTCAAACTGTCTGAAGCTCCTTAAGGCAAAATGTATTTAAGTTGAAACACATTTTTCTTCATTTTTATGCAGCAAAAATTCAGAATGGCTATCATTGGTGGACAAATTGCAAAATAATATTTTGTTTTGAACTTTATACTAAGGGAGGGCTGGACTTTCCTTTTCTGCCACCCTTCTACTGCTTTAGGCCAACCCCATTTATCTGCTTTGACAGGAAACCTGTATATGTGTGTGTGTGGCTGTTGTTTATTGTTAGATTTTTTTTTTTTTGATGTGTCATGTTCTAGCATTAATCAAGTTGTAAAGCATCTAAGTATTCAATGGAAACATAAACCAAAACCAAACCCATGCTGCTGAGTCAATTCTGACTCATAGCGACCACATAGGACAGAATAGAACCGCCCCGTAGGGCTTCCAAGGAGCGCCTGATGGATTTGAACTGCCTACCTTTTAGTTAGCAGCCAAACTCTTAACCACTACGCCACCAGGGTTGTGTTTATATGCTGACATGTAGTATTGCACAGGGATAAGTGTGCAGATTAGGGTCAGACTAAGTTCAAACCTGGCACAACCGTGTGTTAGCTGTGTGACCTTGAAACAGCTGCTTGACTTCTCTGCCTTGAATTCTTGTTGAAGGATCAAGCACGTTATTTGAAATAGTGCTTGAGACATGTTATGCTCCAAATACATGTTGCTCCAGATAAACCAACGATTTAATGAGTTAATTACTTAATAAGGGTAATAATTTGCATCTGAATAAGACCAGATATTTTAGTGACTCCTCATACTTTATGTCATTTCATGATGTGAACAAGCACATAGTCACAAAGAGAGCAAAAGTAGCATCAATTTGTGGCGTATGTAGTGGACTGGCTGTCCGATACCCATTCTGCTGCTTGTGTAGCTTTTTATACTGCAGAAGCTAGAAAGATAAAACTACATTTCCCAGATTCCTCTACAACCCAGGTCTGGAACTAAATCTAGGTTTCTACAAATCACATGTATTTATGTTAGATTATATTCAGAACTGCGTTAAGCGGGGGGCAGGCAAAGCGCCATGAATCCATTTTGGAGGTGTAGATTCTAGCAGTGCTTTTCTCTGTTAGCCATTTTTTGATTCAATGGCTTTTATCAAAGGCAATACGAGCTTTTTCAATCTAGGACAAGATAAGTGACTCTGAGGATTGGGATTCATTCTTGGAAGCTGAGCCTATAGCCCACCCTTCCATTTCTTTGACTGAATTTGTAATCCACCTTTTTTGTTTAAACTAGTTAGAGGGATTTTTATCGTCTGCAAATGAACAAGTTACCTATTCAGCATCGAAGCCAAATCCACCCGATGAAATGCTTATCTCTATCATTTACTTAAGGTGTGACCTTGGGCAAATTACCAAGAGGACTTTACTTCAGTTTTCTCTTTTCTCAAATGGGGTTAAAAATATCTAATTTGAATTGTCCCAAGATTAAATACTAGATATATAAAACACCCAGAAGAAGATTAATAAATTATGTCCACAGTTAGGGGAGGAATCTCTGGGTAATAATTAGCTTATGCAAGTTCTCAAGACTATTTTGTTGTAGATATAGAACTTTTTTTAGGATCTGATCTGTAGACCCCTAGTCAAATGGCCTTTCCATATGAGGAACAGTTTTGATTCTCCTAAAATCCCGATTTCCGGGTCCAGGGAGTTGGAGTGATTCACGGAGGCCATCTGCTCTTAGGTGTCCTTTCAAACCTTAAGCCTTTACAGGATTATTTCCCTAACCAAAAAAAAAAAAAAAAACCTGTTGCCTGTTGAGTCAATTCCAACTAATACTGACTCCATAGGACAGTGTAGAACTGCCCCATAGGGTTTCCAAGGAGTGGCTGGTGGATTCAAACCACCAACCTTTTGATTAGCAGTCAAGCTCTTAACTATTGTGACTGACAGGACGGTTCCTAGGAACTGTTTTCCTAAAGTCACCTTCAAGTCAAACAATAGCCTTGTCAGGAGCTTAAGGGAGGTCATTTTGCCTTAAGCACGGGGCTCTTTTAGAAAATTTTCTATGTGCAGCCGGTTCAAGGCACAGGAACCCCAGGATCTGACTGGAAAATGCATGACTCTGTTTCTACCATCCAAAGACCCTGGAACCCTGCACACATTCTGATGCTATCTCCTGAGAAATGAACATGACAATAACCTACATAACCTGTTCTCCTTATCCCCTCTTCTGAGCCCCCCCGCCCCGCTACTTTCCAGGTTGATACAGCCCAATTCCAGTCATATCTCCTCACAATAAATATATTCGATTTTTTTGGTTTTTCTCTGCGCATGTAGCTTTTTTTGCACATACTGTGCCGTTTCTTAACAGAAAGCCAAACCTTTTGTCGTAGAGTCAATTCTGACTCATAGCGACCCTATAGGACAGAGTAGAGCTGCCCCATAGGGTTTCCAGGGAGCACCTGGTAGATTAGAACTGTTGACCTTTTGGTTAGCAGCTGCCCTTAACCACAGTGCCACCAGAGCTCTATGCTGTTTCTTGGGAGGAGTGAATATTGCACCACATTCTCTTTGCTTCTAGAAAGGACTTTGATATTGGCTGATATGATTTGCTTTTTCTTTTTTTGGTTTGATACCTAGAATGCTTACAAGACTATGTCTTTTCAAACTGAAATGACAAACTGTATTCCTGACCTGATAAAGCTGGGTTAATGTTTGGTTTGTTTTTCCATAAACGGTGAGGGTACAGAGGAATAGATATTAGAATCTCTGCCTGCGGAGCATTTAAAGATTATTAACTCTAGTCCACCCCTTATTCCCTCTCTTCCCCTCCCCCCAGTTATTTGAATATGAATCTCAGAGGAACCACCTAGGTATCTGTATTTAAAAGGTCCTCAGGTGAGTTTAAACATCCCGGGTCATGAACCTTCTGTATAGAGCGTGAGGATTCACTGTGATCTGAGTGCAGGCGTATATGGAAGTAGCCCTTTACCTTTCCTTCTGAAAGCTAAGGTCATCATTCTCAAAAAGAAGGTTTTGCATCATAGAACAGTTAAAGATCTTAAAAGGAATGTCAGATCTTGCCCCTCACCTTCAAATGTGGAAAGGTGAACCAAATGGACTCCTCACGCTCTGTCCCTCAGCCATATGCTGAAGGGAGAAATGTTTTGGTCTGTATACCTCCTACATGCTGTGGGTCTCAATGCTACCATTTCCTAAATACTGACCTACATGCCTGTTAAAAGCATGTTAGCTTTCTCTTTTCAATATTCCTTTTTCTAACAAAACACTTTTTTGAAAAGTGTGCTAGTAGGATAACAAATATTGAATTCATCACTTTGGTGTTGCTCTCCAGCAATCATAATACGGAAGAGTGGACAAGTACTTTGAAATACAGATGATGCCGGGTAAGGACAAAAACCATCAAGAACTTTGTAGCCAATTAATCAACTCTTCACAAGGATCCTTTAGACAAGGGGACTCACAAAAAGCCCACGCTGAATGTGATTACTTACTCTCATCCATCATGTTAGCCTAATGAATCATCCTTTTATTCATTACCACTCTCTTACACAGTATGGCAAGGCTGAGTAACAGATGTAGTGAGGTCCAATCTACTTTATGAAAACATGTTTATATTTGCAGTGGAGAATCCAGAAGCTGCTTTCTTTTGAAAAACTCTTGGGGAGGTAATAGAATTTGACTGTTATTTGAAGTCAGACACACCTGGTTTCAAATCCCAGCCCTTTCACATATTAGCTGTTTAAGCTTCTTTTTTCCTCATCTATAAATTGGCGATTAAAAAAAAAAAAAAAAGGTTTCTCAGGATGTTGTGAGGATTGAATAAGATAAGGAACATAATGATTTTGAATTCAGCTTGGCACATAGTAAATACTCATAAGTATACCTAGAGAAAAAGATTATTATTCAATGTTGTTGTTGTTGTTAGGTGCCATCGAGTCGGTTCCGACTCATAGCGACCCTATGTGCAACAGAAAGAAACACTGCCCAGTCCTGAGCCATCCTTACAACCGTTGTTATGCTTGAGCTCCTTGTTGCAGCCGCTGTGCCAATCCACCTCGTTGAGGGTCTTCCTCTTTTCCGCTGACCCTGTACTTTGCCAAGCACGATGTCCTTCTCCAGGGACTGATCCCTCCTGACGACATGTCCAAAGTATGTAAGACACAATCTCACCATCCTTGCTTCTAAGGAGCATTCTGGCTGCACTTCTTCTAAGACAGATTCGTTCGTTCTTTTGGCAGTCCATGGTATATTCAATATTCTTCGCCAGCACCACAATTCAAAGGCGTCAATTCTTCTTCAGTCTCCTTATTCATTGTCCAGCTTTCATATGCATATGATGCGACTGAAAATACCATGGCTTGGGTTAGGTGCGCCTTAGTCCTCAAGGTGACATCTTTGCTCTTCAACACTTTAAAGAAGTCCTTTGCAGCAGATTTGCCCAATGCAATGCGTCTTTTGATTTCTTGACTGCTGCTTTCATGGCTGTTGATTGTCGATCCAGGTAAAATGAAATCCTTGACAAATTTGATATCAAGTGTAAAATAAATGGAGGTAAGTTGGAGTCTGCTTCCATAAAAGGTTACAGACTAGGAAATCCTATTGGCAGTTTTTCTCTGTCACATTTGGTTGCTATGAGTCAGAATCAACTCAACAATGTGTTGGAGTAGACAAGTCATGCATCTCAAACTAAGAGAGGGAACAGAGGGCCCTCAAGTCTGCAAACAAAGTAACAGGAAATAGGCCAGGGTGCAGAAACAAAGCCATTCCCCAGAACAATGGGGCAGGGTATCAGAAACTAGCCCGCAAACTTCTTTAAAGTTGTCTTACAGAAGCAGCAGGGTAAAACCAGCCCCAGGGACATGCGCAGAACATCCACCTGTGCCCACTGTGTGACCTTCCGCCAGGGGCAGTAGCAGCAGCCCGGAATTGAGCTTGGGGAGCAAGAGACTGTGCAGGCACAACACCCCATAATAAGTCCTGCTACATATCCCAGATGCCTCCAGGACAGGAGCCATCTTAGAAAGCTGTTGCAGCGCACCTTAGTTAACCTATCCCCACCCAAAACAGGCTGTTTGCTGAAAAACCCCGCCTATGCCTGTGAATAAGCATGAATCTTTTCCTGCCCAAGAACTTATAAAAACCCACACAGGTGTTTTGTTCTGTGAGATGGGGTATGTATTGCTTAGTCCCTTCTCGTCTCCACTTGCAAGACTCTTCAATAAAGCTTTGCTCGTGTCAAAAATTCTACGTGCCTTACGTGCTCATTCTTGACTAGTGAGAGGCAAGAACCTTATTCCGATAACAAAACTGGATGACATGTTCACTGTGGTGAGTTCAAGAGGTTTGTAGGTGGCATAAATGGTTTGCATTCAGCTGCTAAATAAAAGATTAGTGATTGGAGTCCACCCAGAGGCACCACAGAAGAAAGGCACGGTGATCTACTTCTGAGTAAATCAGCCATTAAAAACCCTACAGAGCACAGTTCTATTCTGACACACATGAGGTCACCATGAGTCTTGAATGAACTCAACAGCAACTGGTTTATGGGTATTAAGTTCACACAGAGCCCAGTGACTACTTCCTGGAGCATCCATTTTACATGGAGATTTGGGAAGAAAGTTGCAACTTAACTGGACATGAAACACTTTTTATATTAAAACAAACACAGAAATATGGGGTAGAATTCATTTTCCCATGTATTTTTTAAGGTAAAGACATTTCAAGTACTTTCTAAATAAAAGGTTGAGGTAGGCAGCCTCAGAGCCCAACCCTTCTAAGAAACACCTGCTCTGGCTTAGCCTCCTACACCTCCTAAGCTGCACATTCTTCTGAAATTGTCCTGGACAAGATAACCACAGAATGGGCCATAGATGGACTCAACCTGCCTCTGGGTGGAGATTTAACATCCTAATGAAAGAAAATCAACCTCTTCCTCCATCCTGGAGGATCAAATCCTTGTCTAAAGAAAATGCATAGTCATTCCCAAGCTCTGAGCACCTGCGTGAAGGTCAATCCTGAATATTCATGATGCATTTATATTTCCTTGTCTGCTTTCTGTAAAAACCCACCTCCCCAAGCTGCCTATGAGCAGTCTTGGAGGCAACAGCCCCGAATGCTCCTTTCCTTGTACAATAAATTAAAGGTACACTTTCTGATCTCCCACCTTGGCCTCTTGTTTATTGGCTGCAACAAGCCATGGCGAGCAAAGCCTGTGGTTTTTACCCAGCAACAGAGTGAAAAATTTGGTCTAAACTCTAGCCTACCAGTGATGTTTGGTGTTTATTCTTTTCTTCCTGTGCACATTTCAGTGGAATATTTTAAGAAACATTGTTTCAAAGTATCTTCCAGGTTTATAAGTGGTAGAGTCAGGGTCCAACAGTTTTGCTGAGTTGTCAGTTATTATTAAGTTATTAATATGTTATTATTTCTATATCTTCAGTAAAAGCACTTTTGCTTAATGAAACTATTGAGTGTTCAGCATTTTAATGTGCCCCATTTTTTTAAAATAAATGGATTACCAATTTTTTTTTTTTTTTTTAAACAGGAAAGTCTTGACTTGTATATTTTGGTGTAATAAAAAAAAATTGATGTATTTATACTGCACCCTCTGCTCACAAAGTAGCTATATTTAAAATTTTAAGGAAATAAAAGACTAGACTGTTTGGATGGCCCCTGAAATTTCTCATTGAACTGCTGTTAAAGTTTAGTTAGCTATCAATAACTAGGTGAAATTTGAGGCCAAGAAATTGGTTGCGGCAATTCTTCTTTTGCTCATTAAAGAAAACCACTCTTTCTACAAACATGCAGGATAATTGGTGTCAATAAAGCTTGAAATTGTGATGAGCTTTGAATGTTCCAGTGCTCCTCAGTATTAATATCCAGGATGATTCTCATATTAAACCTGTCACATTAAAAATCATCATAAATTCGAGTATCACTCTGAATAAACATGAAAATGTTGACACAGATTTGGCATGCTGGCGGCTGTTTTCACTGTGATACAGCATCCTGTTGAATGCTGTTCAATACTGAGTCCTATAAACTTGGGCTGGAGTTCACGCTCTTCTGCATCTTAGCTGCGTACCCTCTGCTGTGTTATTTAACCTCCTTGAGTCTCAGTTGCCTCATCTCTAAAATGCAGATATGAAGAGCATGCAGGTTGCTGAGAGAATTAAATGAGATGATTAATGCAAAGCCCTTCCACAGTGCCTGGTGTTTAAAAAAAAAAAAAAATGTAAGGGCTTAATAGATGATGATGATGATGGTGGTAATGATTTAGTACTTATTGGTCAGGTCATCATAACTGAAGGGCTTTTGCTATGTTTGACGACATTTACTTTAATCCACTCAATTTTTAAAAGAAATAGAGATTGGATTACCATAAAGTTTATGAAGCTAAACCTTTAGGGGGTCTCACTTGTACAGGCCTCTTCTAAATAAATATTTACCCCTTTAAGCAATGTTTGTATTCATAATTTTATATTCTTAAAGTGGGTTCTACAAGTTCTATGAACTTTAAGTCTCAAAATACTGGACCCACCCCTGCGTACTTTTCTGACGAACTTTCTGAAAAACATAAAAAGCAATTTATCCAACAATAGTGTGTGTGTGTGTATATGAAACCCTGGTGTCGTAGTGGTTAAGTGCTAGGGCTGCTAACTAAAAGGTCAGCAGTTTGAATCTACCAGGCGCTCCTTGGAAACTCCAGGGGACAGTTGTACTCTGTCCTATAGGGTCGCTATGAGTCAGGATTGACTCGACAGCAACGAGTTTGGTTTGGTTTTATATATATATATATATATAATTATGCATGTACAATAAGAATTCATAAGAGAAGAGAGCTATTAACATTAATAAGAGTTTTGTCAACTGCATATAAAAATTGTACTTTATAAAATTTACGTGGCTTGCAAACAGCTTTATTTTTTAAAAAGCTGAAGCTCTCTGAGGAAATTGGAAAGCACCAAAAACCAAATGAAAATATGTTATGATAGTTAGTAGGAGGTGTTTGGGAGGTGTTTCTCCCTTTCTGTAGGCCAGCTGAACCTCCACAATGTCCACAAATTCTGTGTTCCTGGGCTTTGCTGTGAAAGTCTATTTTCAGTACTTTGCAAGCTTGCATACGTTATTTTGGGAAGTTTTAAAGAGAATACACACACACACACATGCATAGGCGCACATACACTCAAACAAAACACATACTCTTTAGACTTACAAAAAATAAGACAAGAATATTATTTTATATTGGTCGTTGATAAACGTAATGGAAAATTCTCTGAAATTGAAGCTGTAGGGATATTAAACAAAAAGACACATTCTTATATACACTATATAAGCAAAATACGCATATATCGTTGCCTGCCAATTAGAATATTTTAAATGCCAAGGGGAATAAAATGTCCCTCATTTTGCATTTTAACATTATTTTCTTCTGTAACAAATTAAAACTGTTATAAGTTGTCTGCCATAGTTTACGTAGCCTCCTTTCAAAGTAATAAATCATCTATTTAAAAAAATAAAATTAAGTCTCATGCTTTATTATATGTCTAAGCTATTTTAATACTTTTCATCATTATCTTTCTTTCCCTAAATATTGCAACTCTTTACATAATTCCAGCCCCTAGCAGTGTTCTTATGTCCTTGTTCTCTGCTGAAGACAAAAGAAGAAGAAAACTACAGGCCCATCAATCAAAAACAACACAGTCAGCACTAAGTCCAATAATGAAAACCATGATTTCATAAATCATCCGCCACAGGTTGGGGGTCATCTTTAAAGAAAAAATTCTTATCAGGTGCAGCTGAATATTCTCATGTCTTTCATTCTTCAGTCTTTAATGAAAACAATAGAACGGCTGTCAGAATACAAACGCGTAACCTTTCTTCCCTTAAAAAAAAATGCTGAAATATGCCCTATCTATGCCCTTGAAATAAAGTGTAGTCCGGACATTTTTCTCCCCTCAAAGGGTCCAACCATTCCTTTCTTTAACAGTTTGAACAGTTTGGCAATGAGATAACTTTTTTTTTTTCTTTCTCTTTTCAGATATGTGTATTTAATTCAATTAAGTGGAGATTAAATTTAAGAATTCAGTTTCAAAAAGCTATTTCCTGGCAGTGACTACCACTAACTTCAAAAGGAGGTTTGGCATGGCATTTTTGTTTTAGCTGAATCAACAACTCTTGGGTAAATTTCGTTCTGTGACCCCGAACCCACATCCACACACTGTGAAGTAAAATAAGCAGCTGGTAATCACTCAGTGGAGATTTATTTCTTTAAAAATATGGACTCTGTATTTGCAAATCTGGCTAAATAGGCCTGAATAAAATAAACTTTGCTCAGGCATACACAGTACTGGATACTTAATCAAACCTTCCAAATTGATTTTGCTAAGACATTGTTGCCTGGCATATCCCAAGTCCCTAATGTGATTCAATAAAATCTATTTTTGGACTTGAATTAGCCACACTTATTGGGACATTCACCTTGTTTCAAAGACCTAGGCCTGATTTGTATAATATAAAATTCATTTAGTAGTGAGATTGAGACCTGGTGTGGGGACATGTCCTTATATAGACAGAGTGGCAGTGTGCTTAAAGGATAAATCGTTTGAGTTTAAAAATTAACGAATGGAAAGATGGAAACAGAGAGAAGAAAGAGATGTAAAGCCAGTTGCTAAGTGTATGTAGGAGATACCTGAGGCAACATTTTACGTTATTTTTTTTTTTAACTGTATTATAAAGAATACAGAAATGCAATGCTGGGTGAGTTTATTCTTTGCATGTGTTTTTGTGGCTGACATGAGAAAACCGTTGCTTTAGCAAACCATTGTCTCATTCAGTAAACATTCTGGAAACCTCTATTCAGGAGAGGTTGCTATTTATAGGCATTTTGAAATCTTACCAATTTTCTGCCTGCAACGTAATGTAAAAGCAATGAATGGCTACACTACATCGTTCACACTTTCAACTGTACATGATTATCTGGTCCACTGGTCTACTGCAGTGTATTTCCAAAATGAATTGAAGATAAACCCATAATAGTCCATTTCATACAGAGACTTTTGTCTCAGTTTAAATTCAGGGCCCAAATATCTACTTATTTCCATTCTGTTTTATAAGTATGGTGTTTTCATCATCATAAAACCGTATTAGCTCCCTGATTATACCTGGAATTCTGCAAGTGCTGTGAGAGAGCTACCAATCACATTCCTCAGCCTTTAGCATCTGCACTCTAAATAACACAGGTACTGAATAAGAGACAGAAGATTCAGAAAGTGCTTGTCAGGACTCTCCCTCTAGATGCTGCATGACATCAGTTTTATATCAATAATGTTCTTTAACCTTGCCTTGCTCACACAAACACACATACTGTATTGAAATAAGAAATAAAAATATAGTTGGTATTTGAACAAGTTCAAGTTTATTATTACTCAATTAGTTGGAGAGATATTATGTTTAATAACTGTACTTGAAAATAGCTAATCAAATCCCTTGTCATTAAAATATTCTTAATGTAATTTGATTTTAAATAAAAGTTGCAAAAGGTGACTTCATGACATCATTTAGATAAAATTTTAGATTGGAAAACAATACCACATGTTTGGGAGGTACGTGTCAATAAGGAAAAATCATAAAGCCATAGGTGGAAATGGTACTTTCAGAGGTGGAAGGAGAGAAAGCACTGCATCTACAATGTTTTCTTTCTTTCATTAAATCACTAAACAATCAGGAGTAAATACAGTAAAATGTTAATATATACTAAGTTCAGGTAGTGAATACACAGGCATCTCATTTTTTTTCTCCATACTGATCCTTTTTCATAATTTAAAAAAGGAAAAAATTAAAAATAACTTTAACAGAAATATAAATTAATATGACTTAAATAATATTATAAATCCCTATGTGGAAGCATTCTATATGAGCTATGCAAAATCCAAGTTTGCCGTTTGCTATTTTCCTCAAATCTTACTAAAACAAATTTAGAATCCTTCTACTAAATTTCAAATTGGTACACAATAATTTTCTTTAAGAATATGGAATAGGGTTAAAAGATAGTACCTTTCTATGTGATTAGTAAGGAATTTAATTACAAATTAAAATTATAGAACATGTCTTTTAGTCATTAAATTAGCATTGAAATTATTTACATTTTTGAGGAGCCTGCATTGTTTTTTGTGTTTTTAGAACTAGAGGGTGATTTTACCACATTTCAATCGTCACAAACATATACCTTTTTCTCATACCACTAGTTTCCCTCTGGATGCAAACCATATGTTTTTTCACAGTTCTTCTAAACTTTGGAAACCCTGGTGGCATAGTGGTTAAGAGCTACAGCTGCTAACCAAAAGGTCAGCAGTTCAAATCCACCAGGCATGCCTTGGAAACCCTATGGGGCAGTTCTACCCTGTCCTATAGGGTCACTATGAGTTAGAATCAACTCAAAAGCAATGGGCAATGGGTAATGGGTTCTGAACATCATTTGAAAAATTTCAGTTTTTAAAGAAAATACTGTCCCATCTAACATTATTCTTCTTAATTCTCATCAGCCTGCAAATGATGCAATAGTTCAATGTAATTATATATCCTTAATAGTACATTTTTACAGACGATGTATGTATTGACTTTACGAAGCAAGAGACTACAGAATACTTATGGTGCTCAAGGGATACCACTGGCAATAACATTAAGACAAAATCATGCATTCAGTAGTTTAGCCTGGTTTAATGATTACTAGACCTTCAATCAAAGCCAAGAGAACAACTGAATTCCACTAACGTGATAATACTATCTATAACAATTCTAGAAGATGTGCTTATATCATTATGTTATTCTACGGGGTTCTGCAATGACAATAAAGCACAAATGCTTTTCTAAGCCTTTGACATTTGCACTGCAGTATTTACTATTTTTTTTTAAATGACTTTCACATGTATCCCAAATTTAAAAAGTTCTGAAGGAAAGCAAGTTTATGAAGGTAAAATAATAAGAAATTATGTTTTTCCATATGCTGTTTGTGAGCAATTCAGCATTTTGACGAATGGATTCGGTTAATGTTCAGAGACTATCCAATTTGATCCTTTGTCTTTAAAGAGTTGTCTACATCTCTAAGGTGACATATCTAAGGTACCCCCCGAAAAAACCAAACCCATTGCCGTCAAGTTGTTACTGACTTTATAGGACAGAGTAGAACTTCCCCACAGGGTTTCCAAGGAGCGCCTGGTGGATTTGAACTGTCAACATTTTGGTTAGCAGCTGTAGGTCTTAACCACTACATTACCAGGGTTTCCAAGGTGCCTATCCACCCAAAACTCTTTTTCTCCACCCTCTACCCCGAAATAACACACATACTCTCTTAGTCTTTCTGTGTCTCTCATCAGCCTTTACCAACTACTTCCCTATCTAAGGATCTCTATTCCATTAAACTTTAATGAATCTATACATATAAGCAGTGCCACACGCTTTAAAATTAAACTAAATAATATATTCTATAACAGGTGTTGACATACAACCACCAGCCGACCAAGTCTGGCCACCCATTTGTTTAGTATTGTCCGTGACTTCTTTCTTGCTACAATGCCAGAATTGAGTAGCCATGAGAGACCTTAAATATTTACCATCTGACCTAAAATATTTATCATCTGGCCCTTTACAGAAAAACTTTGAAGATACCTCTTCTGTAATACAGATTATAAAGTAGAAAATATAAATTGTGTATAAGTATTATTTAACATGAGTAGGTTTATTTTTACAACTAAAGTATAATGCACTTAAAATGTGGAAAAATTCATATACATATAAATATATATACATATACATATTGAGTATGGCCTTCTAGCACCTTACAGTTCTCAGGGGGCATACTGGACTCTTGATACCTAATTGATTTATTAAATCATTATAAAACTAGAAATCCAATTTTGATATGAACTAAATTTCCTCTAAGCTTGATCCTTTTATCTAGTGAGATTGCCAGAACACTACATGTTTGGACAGCATACTTGTGGAATTAAAGATAGCTTTAAAGACTTGTGACAATAATTACGACCTTGGTTTCTCCAATGAAACAGCCATTCTCAGACCTAAATTAAAAAACTTATTGTCAAGGACAATATCCACTATGCTCTTCAAAGTTCTTCTTAAAGGCTTATGTGAATGAAATTCCTCTCAGAATTCAGCATTTAAAAAAAAAAATGCATGTTTCTTAATGGATTGGTATGTTTTCTCTTTATTGACCAATGACAGATACCTAATCCATTGCCCTTTTGTTTGAAATTTGGCCTTCAGGACACCCAGAACTAAGATTTAAGCTCGATGTTAGTAGTAAATCACAAATTCTAGTATAATTAATTACCTCTTCCTGATACTCAGTCCACACTTCCATTAAGTTTTTTCTTTTTAATGATTTTACAATTTTTTTTTTTAATTTGTGGTATAGCAAAATCTTTTGGAAGTAGGCATGATGAAAGATAATGAATGAAAACGTGAATAAATAAATGAGTGAGTGAATATATTCCGCACTATTTTTTTTTTATGGTATACATTATTCTCAACAAAATGAATTGGTACATTCTCTCCAACTGTAGATTCTCATATTGTTACCGGAATAAGGTTCTTGCCTCTCACTGGTCAAGAATGAGCAGGTAAGGCACGTAGTTTTCCACATGAGCAAAGCTTTACTGAAGAGGCTTGTAAGCGGAGACAAGGAGGGCCTATGGCAATGCTTTCCTTCATCTCACAGAACAAAAGACAGGCACGGGAGTTTTTAAAAGTTCTTGGGTGGGAAAAGATTCATGTTTATTCATAGGCACAGGCAGGGATATTTTAACTAAGGTGTACACGCAGCAGCTTTCCAAGATGGCTCCTGTCCTGGAGGCCTCTGGGATTCGTAGCAGGACTTATTATGGGGTGTCACGACTGCGCAGTCCCCCTCTGTCCGGGTTCAATTCCCCAACTGGGGGGCTGTAGCCCCTCACTGCCCCTGGTGGAAGGTCACACAGCGGTCACAGGTGGATGTTCTGTGCATGTCCCTGGGCCTGGTTTTCTCCAGCTGCTTCTGAAGGGCAACTTTAAAGAAGTTTGCAGCCTATTTTTAGATACCCCACCCCATTGTTCTGGGGATCGGCTTTGTTTCTGCGCCCTGGCCCATTTCTTGTTACTTTGTTTGCAGATGTGGGGGCCTCTCTGTTCCTTGTCTTACTAAGTCTCTAGGTTCCACACTCAACCCCTTATTACCTCCCTTATAGTCTATTTCTCATTTACTTGTTTCTCCTCTAATCACACCAGTCTCTTCGCTGTTTTTCAAACAGGCACCCTCTGATCTCAGGGCCTTTGCTCCCTGTCTTAATATCATCAAAGCAAGAAACAACAGGGTAATATTTTAAATAGTTTCTGGAGTGAAATTTAAAAACAACAGCTTTTTGAATCTAAATTGCAGATCCTTGTCTCTCAGATGAAAACTGGATTTAAATAATATTATTGGAAATGCACCTTTATATGTGCAAGAAGGAGGCTATTATGCAGGGATTAATAGGTCATACTTCGCAGGCCTCAAATGTTACCTAAGTCCATTTATCGTCTAGGAATGGAGCAGTCTCCTCAAAGAAGGTATTTGTTCTGTGAGGAACAGCATAAAACATTTAAGAGTTTTAAGTTACATAAATTTAGAGAGAATATGAATTTACTTTGAATGTTTGGGAGGGATGTAATAATGAAAATTTTTGACTTTCCACATTGTACAAATTCCTGGTCTGCAATGCTGTTAGTGGGAGAGGTGCCGTTGTGGGAAGGAAATTAAAGGGAAGGTGAATCAATTTTTACACGTAATTTTTTAACTTTTCTGATATGAGGGACTCAAACCTGTACCATGATATGAAAACAGGGAAGATGGCTTTCTTCGAACACAGTGGTCTCAAGAAGGCCCAAGAGCAGGATAAGCAACAAGATCTCTGAAGTAAAATTACCTACTTTAAAGAAAGGATCTAAGCTGGTGAACCAGACTTAAATTATTCTAAGGCTTCAAGAGGAAAGGCCTGTGCTATGGATTGAATTGTGTCCCCAGAAAATATGTGTGTAAATCTCAACCCTTATAGTGGTTACAATCCCATTTGGGAATGGGTGTTTGTTATGTTAATGAGGCAGTATTAATGTAGGGTGTGTCTTAAGTCAACATCTTTAGAGATATAAAAGAGCAGATTAAGCAAGCAAGCAAACAGAGATGGGAGAAGATAGGAGCCATGCCACATTGTTGCCAAAGAACCTAGGAACAAAAGCAGAAAAGTATCTTCCCACAGAGTTGACAGAGACAGAGAACTTTCCTTCCCCTAGAGTTGGCTCCCTAAATTCAGACTTCTAGCCTCCTAAAATGTAAGAAAAGTAATTTCTGTTCGTTAAAGCCACCCACTTGTGGTATTTCCGGTGTAGCAGCACTAGATAACTAAAGCAGTCTGCTTCTGTGCATAGCTTGTGTGTGAGGTTGGGGACCTCTTCAGACCCAGCCACTACAGTAATGATGTTCTTTGGGAAAGTTGACTGAGCTGTGCAAACTTGGACGGTAATTTCTGCTCTAGTGCTTTGGTTTCCCCTTCTCAAAAACAATGATAATGATAGCACATTCCTTTCCAGGTGCTGTAAGAATTAGATAAATCCCCCAAAAACTCAGGTACCTAGTAAGCTCTACGTGAGAAACTGCTTGTTGGTATAGCCAATCAGTGCATTTGGGCATGTTTATCAAGGTGGATTCACCAATAATTGGGTTATGCATGTAACCGGGGATAGAAATATGGGCAAGAGGTTTCTGATGATCAAACTGACCATCAAAAGAGAAGGAGCCAAAACACTTTTTATAATGTCAGGCTTGTTTCTAATTAGCAGTATGTCCTTGGGTAAACCACTTAGAGCTTCTGAGTCTCAATTTCCATATCTGAAAAATAAATAAGTTAGATTAGAGATTCCCTAAGGTCCTCTCAGCACTAAGTTTTTATGAGTCTGTGAATCCTCCTAACCTGTATTATATATGCAGTGCTTCGCTAGGCATTATGGGAAAAACAGACCAAACACAAGCAAGCTCCCTTCTCTACAAGAGGTTATGATCCTGATATGACAAAAGAACATTTTAATCCATATCTGTACAATGCAACAACATTCTCAACTTTACAAATGGTGTTAAGTATTTTTTCTGATTTTGCAGACTCGGGTCATAGTAAAATCTGTGAAAAGCCAGGATGGCAGCATTTACAGATTGCAAGTTTCTATTTTTATTTGACCCATCAGTGGCAGTTCTATTAAAACAGAATCTACACTTTCACACTGACTGACAAGGGATTACACTAAATAAAACTTTTTTGACTGACACGTACTTCCTAGGACTCAGATTGTCCTTTGCTGCCAAACAGCAATCCCATTAAGTTCAGGGCAAAAACTAGAGGAAGCTTGTCCTCTCCTGACTACTAGCGATGACAAGAAGGACCACAGTGTCTTCGCAGCTTCAGTGGGCTTCAGGGATATTTGTGGGTTAAGCCCTTTCTGTTTCCTTTCCCTATCCTCTTATTACTATTATTTATCTTGAGTACCTTTTTTTTTTTTTTTTAGCTTCTTAACTGATAAGCACTTTGCAATAAAATATTATTAATAACAGACTTCCTTGAGTTTGTTAAATATGTATAAAATGATTTTTTTCTTTTCTATTTAATTTGAAGCGTATAATTGTCCTGAAATTCCTGAGATCTACTTTCCTGTTAACAGAAGACAGCAGTAATTAGAACATGAACTAAATACATTCAATTTTTTTTCATAATAGTTGTTGTTGTTAGGTGCTGTACAGTCAGTTCCGACTCCTATCGACCCTATGTACAACAGAAAGAAACGCTGCCTGGTCCTACACAATTTTCACAATCACTGTTGTTTCAGCACATTGTTCCCATTGATGATATTAGTTGGCAGATATTATCGGGTCAGGAATAGTTGGGTATTGGACATTGCTGCACTTTACACTGTAGCTGCAGATCAACTTACAGGTCTCAAGTCACATGGGAACCTGTAATGCAAAGCAGTCTCTTTAGGAACAGATACACTTATTTTAGTGCTCATTGCTTTAGAATTGATCCATCAGATACCTGTTTATTTAGCTGGTCTTCTTTCCAACAACAAAATCTCCAGAATCCTGTGTACTTTTGGAAAGAATTATTAATTCATGACTTTATTTACTCTTCAGAGATTATAAAATCCACAACAGAAATGCTATGTACCATTAGTTGGGTATTTGTCTCATAGTTATTGAACCAGGTGACGTCCCTTACTTACATATCCTATATCATAATTCATACCCAGTTTTAAAAGGGCTTGTTTCCATGACATCAGAGAACTCTTGTCTTCCAGGATACAAGAGGATGAAATGCTTCATGATTAATGGCAGTATCTAAGTGCTGGCACAGGCTGGCAAGCTCTTGCAAAGGAGGCGTGTTTGACTGCATTCTGCCCAACACAACAGCTCATTAAGCAATATTTTCCCCATTAATGTTTAGTATTAAACACTGAATGAAAGCCTAAATATCATAAGGAAAAACAAATAGAAAACAGCACAGTAGGTTTAGGGTAAGCAGCCAACAACCTCCCCTTCATTTGGAAGACAGCTTGCATACCTATTCCAAAGATTAATGAGCAATCAGTTCTAAATTAAGCCAAGACCTGCGTTTCAATCTTTTTTTCCCTCTGTTGAAAGCATAGCTATGAGTTGCACTAACTGAGATAAAATGCAGTATTAGCCTTTCCATGTGTTGTACAATGTGGTTAGAAACATGAAAGATTGTTTCTGAAACATTTCCTTCGCAATTTTTCATCATTTATTTTCCTGCACAATTTGAAAGGAAATGGGCCATGATGAGGTCGGTGGTTTCTGCCACATGATGCAGAATCTTGCTCTCTGTCAGTCACTCAAAAAACCGTCACCTCTTTGAAGGTGGAATGCAAAAACTGCTTTTATGAACATCACGGATCCCATCAGAGGTGACTAACACAGAATTTCAATTGTATAAAAACTGTCAGGAGAATCTATCCTTCACTAGTGAGTAAAAATATAGTAGCGTCCACCCTGATGCTGAAGCCTCAGCACAAGAATAACATGGGTGACACGTGTTATGGTGGGACATTTTTATATCAGATGAACATGGCTTAACCCACAACGTGATTGGATCCTCAAAAAAAGCTCAGGTGTTCATTCCAAAGGGAATGAAATTAGTCAGTGGGACTTGCCTAAGAAAAATTTTCTAGAGGAAGCTACAATTCACAAAACAAACTCATTGTTTAGGGATTCTTAATATTGGTCTGAAACCTTAGGACATTTGTGAATGAACTTGAATGGACCTATTATGCGTACATGCATACATTTTTCATATACTGTTTGTGTATACACATATGTATATATTTTTCTTGGTGAGGATTCCATCGTTTTTCATTAGATTCTGAAAAAACTTTTAAGGATTATTGCATGAGGCAATGTTTGTATACTTTTCTATACTTTGGCTGTACTTTCAAATTGCCTAGGGAGATTTTAGAAAATACCAATAATAGAAACCCCTTCAAAGCTGAATTGAATCAGAATATTATGGGACAGGATCAAGGCATGGAATTTTTTTTGAAAGCTCCTCAGGTATTTAAGATAATGCATAATTAGGAACCAAAATAAGTGGCTGTATAGTGAAGAATGAACATTACCTAAAGAGAGGTCTATGAGTCAGAATCAACTCAGCAGTAACAGGTTTCTTTTTTTTTTTTTTAAAGAAAGGTCTAGGGGGTCATTGATGGTTCAGGGGCAAAATCCTCAAAGACGACCTGGGTTTGCTTCTCAGCTAACACACCTCATGCCTAACCACCAGCCATCTGTCAGTGGGGGCTTGAGTATTCCTATAATGCTGAACATGTTTCAGTGGAGCTGCCAGGCTAAGACACACTAGGAAGAAAGGCCTACTGATCTACTTCCAAAAATCAGCCAGTAAAAACCCTATAGATTACAATAGCACGGTTCATAATTTATCACAGGGATGGTGCAGGCCAGGCAGTATCTTCTTTCTTTGTGCATGAGATTGCGGTAAGTCAGGGACTGACTCCACAGTAGCTAACAGCAAAGAGGGGTCTGTCCTTTACCCTCAGCTACCAGAAGGTGACATCTAGATCCCTGTAGTGTTCTCCTGATAGGAGTGTCTTTGTTTCCCTGTGGGCTTGAAGAGGGCTTTGAGCCACACCATATCTTGTCAGACCTCGGGAGTAACGGAAGACTGAAGACATTCATCTGACTTCCATGAGGGACTGAAGAATAAAGATCAGGCAAGTAGGCTTTATGTGATGGAGCCCAGTAAAAACCCTGGACACTCAAAAATTCAAGTGAGCTTCCATGTTTGGCAATACTTTTTGAGTACTGTTATACATTGTAACTGGGAAGGGGGATAATACTGAGCAGAAATTCCATGTTTGGACCTTTGCCGGGCTTTTCTCCATGCATCCCTTCCTTTGACTGGCTCTACTCTGTATCCTTTTGGTATAATAAAATTGTAATCATAAGTATAGTGCTTTCCTGAGTTCTGTGAGTTACGCCAGTGAGTTATCAAACCTATGTGTGTGTGGTGGTAGGGTCCCAGAATTCATAGTCAGCTGATCTGAAGCGAGAGTGATCCTAGGGATGCCCGGTCTTACGGCTGTTGTCTGACATGATGGTGTTATGTGGATTCTGAACCCTCTGACTGTACAGTCTGTCTGACTCAGTGAAGCGACACACACAATAAATGCTATCAACATATGGATGCTCAAGTTGCCTGAGAAGATTTCCTGGTAGAGGTCTGATTAAGACATAAAATTGAGAGTTGGGTATCTTTCAGAATTCATGGGATGGACTAATTAACTTAAAAACTGATCAAGAACAATTACACCATTTCTTTCTTTCTTTTAAAACACTGCTGCCATATTCCCTAAGTGCAGTTCATCCTAACTATTTGTGGATTCCACATTTGCTAATTTGTCTACTTGCTAAAATTTGCTTGTAACCCAAAATCATACTGGTGTCTTCCCTGTCATTCAGAGACATGAACAAGGCGGTGAAAATTTGAGCCGCCTGATTCATGTGTTCCCAGTTGAGGTCAAACAAGGTGACATTCTGCCTTCTTGTTTCAACTCATACCGTAAACTAGTGTCCTTTCTGTGGTCTATTTGAGTTCCACTTTTTCACATTTTTGTGCTTTTTGCTGGTGATTTTGCTGTTTAAAATGACCCCCTAGCATAGTGCTAAAATGCTGTTCAGGGTTCCTAAGTGCAAGAAGGCTGTGATATACCTTATGGACAAAATGTCTGTGCTAGATAAGCTCCACTCAGGCATGATACATGTGCTATTGGCCATAAGTTCAATGTTAAGGAATCAACAATGTAAATTAAAAAAAAAACAACAAAAAACCATTGCTGTTGGGTCAATTCCAACTTATAGTGACTGTATAAGACAGGGTAGAACTGCCCCCATAAAGTTTCTGAAGAGCAGCTGGTGGACTTGAACTGCTAACCTTTTGGTTAGCAGCCAAACACTTAACCATTGCGCCACCAAAACCCGTTGCTGCAGACTTGATTCCCATTCATAGTGAGTCTATAGGAGAGAGTAGAACTGCTCCATAGGGCTTCCAAAGAGTGATTGGTGGATTCGAACTGCCGGCCTTTCAGTTAGCAGCCATAGCACTGGATCACTATGCCACCAGAGCTCCGCTGCACCACCAGGGCTCATAAATTGAATAAGGTGTCTTTAAATAGAAATACACACAAAACACGTATATTGAGCTGTAAATAAAATATTATAACCAGAGCCTCATAGGAACCTAACCCTGAATTTCTACTAGTAGCAATGGTCTAGTATGCACTAATTCTGTTTTTGTGGAGACTTTTTAGAACGTAATAACGGAATAATGACAATTGACTGTACATCATATTCTTATTTAGCTATTAGTAGGCAGCACAAAGTCATGACCTCAGCTTAGTTCACTAGACTGAAATAATTATAGTCACAGAGGAGTTACACTGTATTCCTCTAACTTTAGCATGTTCCTTCCAAATGACTTTAAGCAAGGCTGCTTTAAGGTGAAATCACACTATTTGTTCGAGAAAGAATCATCGTTATTCTTTAAAGTTAAATGATTCCCTCACTTGCCTCTCCTGCTCCATTGCTTTTCTGTGAAATAGCCCACCCTTCTCCATTCCCTTCACCTTCATTACCATCATCTTCATAACAATTACATAGCACTTCCCATATGCCATTGTATTACGTATTCGTTAAACCAAACCCGTTGCCATCCAGTCAATTCCGACTCATAGGGGCCACACAGGACAGAGTAGAGCTGCCCCATAGGGTTTCCAAGAAGCAGCTGTTGGATTCGAACTGCTGACCTTTTGGGTAGCAGCCGAGCTCTTCACCACTGTACCACTAAGCCTCCTACATTATGTAAGGAAACTCACTTAACCCACAGAGCAATCCTATAATGTAGGCAGTATTATCATGACCAGTTTACAAATGTGGATATGAAAACAGAGAGTTGAGCAATTTGCCCAAAACTGGAGTGAAAAAAGGAGATAATCTAAGAAAAATAAACTGCCAAATTGTAACATTCTTACACATAATGAGAGTAATTAATTTGTTTAGTTAGCATATACCGTGTTTCCGCTAAGAACACAGTCCTTTCCCCCAACCAGGGTTCAGATGAGTTTAACTTGTATGTAAGAATGATATTATGTACAGCTTGATTTAATAAAAGAATGCACATACAGACTGCTACATAGGAGTGGAGAAAGTTAGAGATAGGGAAAAGGCAAAGTTAGGGGAGAGAAGAGATTAAATAAGGATGATTTTTTATTGCCCTTATAACTTAGAAGATGGTTGAATCAAATGCCTCTATCCATAGGATCACTCTTAAAGTCTGGATTTCTCTTTAGGATCAGAGATAAAAAAAAAGAAAAGAAACAACCCATTTTAGGGAAATGTCAATCTTTGAAAGACATTTAAATGAAAAATAATTTACCTAACAGAACATTCAGAGAGGTTTCAACTGGATTATATACTGGCACAGTGGTTAAGAGGTATGGTGAGGTACAGCTGCTAACCAAAATGCCGGCAGTGTGACTCCACCAGCTGCTCCTTGGAAACCCTATGGGGCAGTTTCTACTCTGTCCCATAGGGTCCCTCTGAGTCGAAATTGACTCAACAGCAACGGGTACAGGATTGGTACTTTAAATTCAGTCTATACCAAATATCATGGATTGAATTATGTCTCCCCCCAGAATGTGTGTCAGCTTGGCTAGGCCATAATTCTCAATATTGTGTGATTGTCCTCTATTTTATGATTGGATTTATCCTCCATTTTGTGATGTGTTATAAATCCTAGCCTCTATGCCTGTACTTGTGGTTCCATTTGGGAGTAAGCTTCCTGTTTTGTTAATGAGGCAGGATTAGGGCATATTAATAAGGATTGGGGGGGTTATAACACCCTTTCTCAGGTCACAGCCCTGGTCCAATGTAAAGGGAATTTCCTGGGGTGTGGTCTACATCACCTTTCATTATATAGGACATAAAAGGAGTCAGAAGCAAGCAGAAAGAGATGGACCTGCTACCAGTAAGGAAGAAGAGCCAGGAGGGGAGCTCATCCTTTGGACATGAGGTCCCTGTGCTGAAAACATCCTACATCCAGGAGAAGATTGATAACAAAACACATGGAGATCTCCAAGGAACACCAGGCCACCAGAGCTGACAGAAAGAAAGCCTTGCCTTAGAGCTGATGCTCTGAATTCAGACTTCTAGCTTCCTAAATTGTGAGACAATCAATTTCTGTTTGTGAAAGCCATCCACTTGTGGTATTTCTGTTACAGTAGCAGTAGATAACTAAGACATCAGTGAAGCTTCTCTTTCTGTGCTGGTAATCAAGGCCAGCATGGCCCATTAGGGAGTGATGCTAAATAATGATTGATGTGCTTGACCATTTAGATCTCAGATGGAGAAGTGAGGAAAAGCAAAAAAAAAAAACCTTTGGGAACGGGCTTTAACGTGTTGTTTTTGCTAAGGTGAGCTTTCAAAATCTTTTTATGATCTACTTACTAGAATTATTCAGTTAATATCAAGTAAATTAAAAGTAATAAAAATATTTTCAAACTATTTTATCATGCATGATAACCTGCTATAGTTTAATAATCACACAAAATAGTTATTAATTTCCTTTGATATGAATTCTGTTTATATCAAAAATATCAGATTTTTTTTTCTCATTACTCTTCCTTTTATGCCTATCTTTCTTCTGCCATGGAAGCCTGTCATGTTTTGGTGTGTAAAGAGTGTCTTGAACTTTTATATATAATTCCAGAACAAGTAATCAACACCCTTCCTTTTCAAGAAAATTTAAGAGGGTATTTGCAAATCTGACAGTTTTAAGACCTGTTTCAAATCCTCTTCTTTTTCACTTAAGAGGAGTATTAACACCAGTATTAATTAAAATTTGGACTTGCAAAAGAACATTGAGAAATCTGGAAACACAGAGCTATTAAAAGGGCAACCCAACGGGAGAGGAACAGAAGCGAGAATGTTTTATTATTTCACTCCCACCCCCAAATGTTAACTCAGACTTTGTCAAGAACTGCGAAGAAGACTAAAGTGGTGCTATTAGCTTTCTAGTAAAGCGAACATGAGCCAAAATGCTTCAGTTTATAATGATATATTTAGGGAAATCAAAAGATTGAAAATCTTCATAAATTATTCTTAAACCAATATATGTAAATGTCTCCAATATCTAGGAAAAAAAATGTCATTTTTGCTAATGTTTTAATGTAGCTTGCAACTTCCAAAGGCAATCTCTTTTTATTAAAAATCTGGAGTGATCGTGTGTGTGTGTGTGTGTGTGTATTTGGCACTCCTTAGGAGAAAAATCTCAGAATCTTACAGGTTGGTGCCACTTTTCATTTGTGGTTCTAAAGTCAGCTGGGTACTTCTCCATATTGCTTGCCACTGCTTCTGGCTCTCTCTTGTCAGCTATCATTGCCTTCTTCCACGAAGGCTATTTTCAAACTTCCCCACAATATGTAACCCTTCCTCTCCATCCGTTTCTCTCAAACTCTTAAAACGTTATTTCAGTTCTTGGAAGTAGAAGTCACCAGGAAGGAATCGTCATAATTTGCCACCAATCTTCCCTGATCCTGTACTCATCCCTTCTGCTTTTGTGCGCTTAAAATTAATGTTGGCCCGTCTCCTGTGACAGGCTAGACCCTCCGGCTGAGTTCTACAGCCAATTTCCTCTTCCCTCCCCAGGAACTAAATATTATTAATTATTCCTCCTTTGGAGCCCTGGTGGCACAATGGTTAAGAGCTTGGCCGCTAACCAAAAGGTTGTCAGTTCAAATCCACCAGCTGCTCCTTGGAAACCCTGAGGAGCAGTTTTACTCTGTCCTGTAGGGTCACTGGAAACCCTGGTGGTGCAGTGGTTAAGAGCTATGGCTACTAACCAAAAGGTCCACAGTTCGAACCCACCAGGCACTCCTTGGAAACCCTACAGGGCAGTTCTACCATGTCCTTTAGTGTCTCTACGAGTGGAATCGACTCGACAGCAGTGGGTTTGGTTTGGGGTTTACAGGGTCACTGCAAGTCGGAATCAACTCAACGGCAACGGGTTGGGTTTTTTGTTGTTGTTGTTTTGTTTTACTCCTTCTTTAGCCAGCCTTCAATGATTCCTTTCTTTTCACTCTCCCATCCACATTTACGCATACCCAAATCTTTCCATCTTAAAACAAAGCAAAAAGAAAAAAAGCAATATTTTTCTCCATTGCACTCATTCAATCTTGCTGATTTCAGTCAAACTTCTTCAAAAAGTTAGTTTACGTTGAATGTCTCTGATTGTTTACCTCCCATTTATTTTTCAAACTGCTGCAGTTTGGATCCTGCCTACTTCATAGATTTAACTGCATCTCAAATATCTCCATTTATAGTCTCCAAAACCAGGAACCAGTTGCTGCAGTGTTGATTCGAACTCATGGAAACCCCATGTGTGTCAGAGTAGAATTGCACTCCACAGGGTTTTCAATGGCTGATTTTTCAGAGGTAAATGGCCAGGCTTTTCTTCTAAGTCACCTCTGGTTTGAATCAAACCTCCTACTTTTCAGTTAGCAGCCAAGTGCATTAAACATTTGCACCACTCAGGGGCTTCTTAGATTTTCCAAAGCTACGTCCAAAATGGAGCTTCTCGCCTCTCTCTCTCATACACACCAGCTTTTATCTCCATGCCTCAGCTAAGACCGGACGCATTGTTCTTTGCGTAGTCGTCTCCCTCAATCCTTAGATGTTGGCTCCTAAACCACATTTAAATCTTTCCAATTATGTGTCTCTCCACCGCAAAGCTTTTTCCTCCCAGAGCACATTGTGCACTACTTAATTTGGTATTGGTGAGATTCCCCCACTAAAAGGGGCTATTACCATATTATTTATTGCTATATTCTTAGGGCTGAGCACCAGGCTTGTTCAATAAAAATGAGTAACGTGTGTGTGTGTGTGTGTGTAAAGCCAGCTTTCCATTTCTGAGAAGAAGGGGAGAGAGTCTCCATAATTGGAGTCTTTGCATTGTGAGATCTTTAGAAAAGGAGTAACACTATTTATTTTAATTATGAACTGAATGAGCACAAAGGAAGAACACCTGAGGTTTGAATTACAAATGCTGTGTAAAGTGACTGTGATCCTGTGGTGCTAATAAAAGATAAAAATAAGAGTACTATATCTTGTGCTTGTATTTTGATTAACAGTTTTGTCAGAATGAAGATCCCCCAGAAGAGAAAAGTCTATACTGCTCAAAGTTTAGAGAGCTGCTGAGCTCAAGTGCCTAAACACCTTGACTCTCCCTGTATTTTTTTTTTTAAAACGTATGCAATGCTTTTAAAGTTTCCTCTCTCTCTCTCTCTCCTGCTCTCTCTCTCTCTCTGTCTGTCTCATCTGTAATGTATCCCACTGCTGTGGAGTCCTTCTGACTCATAGCTACCCTATAGGACAGAGTGGAACTGTGCCATAGGGTTTCCAAGAAGCAGCTGGTAGATTTGAACCACTGACCTTTTGGTTAGCAGCCGAGCTCTTAACCACTGCGCCACCAGAGCTCCCATCTGCAATGAAAGACTTCTCAATTCCTTCCAGGTCACTAATATTGAATTTATTTCATGTGTATTTAGAAAGAGATCAGTTCTTGCTACATTGGGGTTGAACATACAAGATGCTTTTGATATTCTGGTTTTTCTCTGCTTGAGTATCAAAGACTTGATACATAAGCAGGTTAGCTTTGACATGAATAGAAGTTCAAAAACAGATTTCTCAAATCCTGAAGATGAGTATCTCAAAGTGCCCTAAATGTGAAACTTTAGGATTACTTTTATTTTGAACCAAGTCTCTATGATTAAGAGAACCTTGCCCTTTGGATAACTGTATAAATGATGAGCCTACATGATTACCATTGGTGCAAGCCAAAGTGCAGAAAATGACTACAAGCATATCCCTGAGTTCACACAACTGCCATAGTGGGAGAAAAAGTCATTGCATGCCCGAGTGAGCCAAATGTGAGCAGCTATGCCATGCAGTGGCTCTGCCCTTTGAATATAAATGTTCTTAGGGTTTCCTCAGTCCCACACTGCTTTGTGTTGGGACATGAGAACTCTCACTAATCCTCTACAAAAGCTTTAAAGAAAACATTACCAGACTACCAGGGCACTCCTTGGGAAAAACACCTGATTATGCAAAATTTATGTTGTTTACTTTTGTCTGTCTTCTTAGTGTTTCATTAACTCCCAAATTACTTTAAGTAAGTGTCAGAAGGATGTTTAGCTGGTCACCTTGTTTTATTTAATTTGGGGAAAAAGAGAAGAAAATTCCAGAATATTGTCACATCATTTTTCTTTGTTTTTTTATTCTTAAATGAAATGTCTCTTATCTCTCTCTGGATTCATTGTTTATGGGTGAGATATAGATCTTTCCTACTACTCTGACCACAGATGGTTGGTTTCTCTTTCTCTGTGTTCGTCTCCCCTTTTATACTATATAAAACAGGAGATAACTTTTTTTTTTTTTTTTTTTATGTAATAACGTTAACAGGCTTAGGTGGACAGAGTTCTGATATTCCGAAGTAGAAAGTTCAGTCTTCTGGGCTTCCTGTTTTGAGACTGGGGAATACACTTTGGGCTGATGAAATTTAATACAAGGGGAAACTGCCGACATGTTTACATTTTTAAATGTACCTGGATACAATGGTTGGAAATAGGTAAGAAGTAAAAATAGAAGAAAATATAAAAGAATGAGTCTTTTATTAAAAAAAATTAAAGACATTATTTATGCATATGTTAATCAAGTGTTAGAAGACACCCATATGTGTCCCAAATAAATATTATAAGGAACTAAACTACAGTAGAGCCATTGATAAGGCATGATCACTGTAGAGCTCTAGTCTCTGAAGTGAAGACGTTGAAGACGTTATTACAGAAAAGAAAGTACAACGAAATTACATATACAACAGATAATAGATTGTTAAAGGGGGATGACCCGGCAGGAACAGCTTTTCATTTTTTCTCCTATAATTTTACCGCCTCTCAGAGGATTAGAATTTAAAATATAAAAACAGGAGTGGCAGAGGAAGAGAAAGTGTGATCCCTTTGGAGCTAGCTTTCTAATTTCTTAGAGATCCACCCCTGCTTTGTTATATTGGGCAATGAAATCTCTCAGCAGTTCACTTCACAGGGGAGTCTTCCATTACTGACTTGGCATTCCTCCTCAGCAATACAAGGTCACTCAATTATCCTCTCTTCAGATGCCTGCCCCACAGAAGGAAACTACTCTACTGAGGAAGCTCCTAGTGATAGCGCAATTGTACAAACAGAAACAAAGCACAGGCATCTGGCTAAAATAGCTTTTCCCAGGCAAATGAAGTGTAATTTGCAGCTGTACAGTACCAACTACTAAACTACACATACAATGTGAGTACCTAGTCAAAAGGAAATAATCTTTCTTCATTCTAAGCCAGTCAAACCGTTTGTATTACGATGTAAAGTATCATTTATTTAAGTCAGAGAAACCTATCTGTAGACAGGGAAAATCCATTTACAAAAGTGTTATATTAGCACAGCAAATGCTAGCAATGTTGTACTAAAAGGATAAGTAGGTAGAATATAACAGTGGTCTCCTTTTTCCCTTCAAACACTAAAATTGCACAGTTTGCACGATTTATAAGAGCCCATGAAATTCTTCTTGGGAATTAAAAACTTATTTTTTCTTGAGTTTGTCTTAACGGCGACATCATTCTACCACTTGCTTAGATAAATTTGCAAAGTAGGATTTAAAAAGAAAAGAAAATGACCTCCCATTGCTCATTTAATTTCAAAGCTGTGTCAAATTCAGCTAGAAAACCACTCTGAAACTTTGAGTGGCACCCTTCCTACTCTTTTTCCAGCAGTCTTATGGGGATTGATCACTTCCACAGTTAAAGAGAATATCTCCTTTAATTTCCTCTGACTGCTGTTGACCTATCTCTGCCATTCCTTCCCAAGTATATAATAAATCAAGTGCATTTTACATGAAAAATGAAGTAATTACTCAGTGAATCCAATGGCTAATTGCACATAGAGGCCCCTGGGAAATATGGGATGAAGCAGTGTCAGATTTCAAAAGGCAGAAAAGAAGCTGAAGTTATTAACTCTCAGATACTGACAGGCTGAAAAGGACTTGAAATGCACCATTTCTTCAGATACAAACTGATTCCCCACTTAAGGGAATTGGAAAATTCTAGCTATACACCCAGTCTTTACACTGGTAATAATACTGACAGCTGAGAAAATAGAACCTACTGCGCTAAAGTGAACTATTTCGGGGGGGGGGGGGTGACTGCTTTGTATTATTATTTGTATGAAGTTTTTTTTAGAGCAACAAAAAGGTTTGTGTCTCTTTTCTTTGTACCTCAGTAGAGTTATATTTATTGCATAAACTTACAATCACAGTGTTTATTTAGATGTAATGAAATTTGGCCATGCTTAGAATGTTGAAGAATATCCTGTTGGAAATAATATGCAATCTTTATTACTGTTATTGTTATAAGAAGCCTGCTTTAAAGGATATATATATTTTTTTTTTCTGTTTGCAAAAGTATCCAATAGATCAAATTGATTTGTCTCTTTCTTCTTATATCTCTTTTATAGGGTTGGTAGTATGTATCTGTGACATAAAACCATGATATATATTACAGTTACAGAACAAAGGTATAAAGCAAAGGGCTTTTCATGTAGATCAATACTACACGAACACAAGGTAGTACTGCATACTGGAAAGAAGTTATGTCACCACACTGTGAAAAAAAAGAAGAGCTTTACTTTTTTCCAGGGGAAAAAAAAATCCTCTTTTTCCAGAAATTTAATGATCCACAAGTTTTACAATAAGAGTTATGCTCAAAAATACACATATAACATGCCATGAACACACAGACATACACATATCTAACTGCATATGCGGTTAAGTTATACCAACATTTTGTATTGTCAAACACAAAAATCAGTTTAATAAACAGTAACTTTTCTGCTTGTAATTTTGAGATTAAGTGCAAGTATTAATTTTAATTTCTTCTTTTAGCTGCCTCTCCTTTCTCCTGATATGGCCTAGGATTTTGAAGGTCTTTTTGTCTATGGAAAGAAATGATTGATATCATCCAAGAAGAAGACAAGTGTTCGTGGCAACCATTCCCAATGGCCCATCTTGCAGATTTCCTTGTTTGTAGACAGAGTTTGACTTATCTCCTGAAATTATCTCAAATGACATGAAAGCATAATTCTGGTTTAATAACATTTTACATCCTTCTAACTGCGAATCATTGAGGTAAATTATCTCCATAGCTATTTCTCTATTTTGGGGATTCTTTTTTATCTCTGTTCCCACTAGTAAGTCTCTTAGCAGCATCTTCTTTTATTTTAAAAAAGTAAACTATGGCAAAATAAATAAATAAATAAACATTTCTTTTATTTTTCATCAATCTAGTGTCACAATAAATGCTATTTAGAACCTAGGACAATCTTCAATATGCATTAGTAATGCTTGCTGATCCAATGAAAACATAAAAATGATATGATTAATATCACCAACACAGTTTTTCCTCTCTTTCCACCAGCAAGCATGTCAATAGTGAGGAAATAAGATGTTTTATCCAGTTAGATAGCACATCCAAATCCTTGGCTGATGTTGGTTGCATTATAATTCAGAGAAGTGACTCAGAGGAGAGCGCTGCCTTGTGAAATACATCACTAATCTCTTTCTCTTTTGAAGTATTTACACACATTTTTTTTTTTTTATGTGAAAGTCACTGACTTTTAACACTGATTTTCTCCTATTTCCTCAGGCCAGGCCATAATGCTTGATGTTAAAAAGTCTATGTTAAAAAAAAAAAAAAAAAAAACTCTCTGTTGTTTTTCCCCATACTTATTAGCATGATACTGCTGGAGTGCCTTAAGAAAAAGGCTTTTAAAAATAACTTCAAATGATTAAAAAGTGTTGGGAAACTAATGGCGGAAAAAAAATAATCCCTGTTTGAACACAAAGAGTATATTGATACATTGTGATAGTGTACTAATGTCACTGAACAATTTGTGTGGAAATTGTCAGATGGGAACCTAACTTGCTGTGTAAACGTTCACCAAAAACTCATAAAAATTTTTTTTTAAATCTGTTTTGTTTTAAACAGTGTTTTTTTGTCTTTGATCCCTTTGTGTCCTGCTTTCTTGATAATATTGGTTCTTTCAGACTCAAGTGGTAATAAGACACTGGTTGAAAGAACAAATGACAAATGACAACTTGCTGATAATAGCTCCACTTCTGCATTTATTTTGAGACTGGGAGGATACTTCATTTCTATCAAGTACAGGAAAACAACAGTCTTTATCTGCATTTATCTCAATGGATTTACATGATATACTCATTAAAAGTTATATATGGAAAAAAAAATCATTGTTTTCAATCTGGCAGTTAAAGCACTGTTGCCAACACCAAGCCATAATGTTAAAATAAAACGATACTATATTACAAACAGGAAACCCTGGTGGTGCAGTGGCTAAGTGCTATGTCTGCTAACCAAAGGGTTGGCAGTTCGAATCCACCAGGCGCTCCTTGGAAACTCTATGGGGCAGTTCTACTCTGTCCTATAGGGTCGCTATGAGTCGGAATCGACTCGATGGCACTGAGTTTGGTTTTGGTTTATATTACAAATGTCTCAAAAAGCCGTCTTCTTGTTCTGGTATGCATCTTATTTATTTATTTATTTTTTAAATTCATTTGAAATTCTTTACTATCAAGGGTCTACACCAAAGGAAGAAAGGATTCATTTATACTTTAAATGTTGTTTAAGAAATTTGGATTATGCTTTGGGATTTCTTAGGGGTGGTGGTCCATTCACTAAATCTGTAAAACATCAGAGAGTTCCTAGACAAACAAAACATTTGATTTGACGCTTTAAATTATATTCATTAAAAAAAAAAAAAAAACTTAAGCATTCTAGTAAATAAGCATTAAAAAGACAAAACAACAACAAAAAAAAACCCAGTGCCATTGAGTCAATTCTGACTCAGGGCGACCCTATAGGACAGAATAGAACTGCCCCATAGAGTTTCGAAGGACTGCCTGGCGGATTCAAACTGCTGACCCTTCGGTTAGCAGCCGTAGCACTTAACAACTACACCACCAGGGTTTCCTAGCATTAAAACAAATACCTTTATTGGATTTTAAGTTAGACTAACATTGTCTGATTAAACAATGACAACAACAGAAACAGAGCTATGAAACTTAGGCTCCAGGAGCACATTAACTTAAATTCTCTGGGCTACAATTTACTCACCCATAAAACGAGGAGAGTGTCTATACATCTCTAATTGCTCTGTTCCTTACATCCTAAGATATAGTATTTGTGCTTAC